>NC_135237.1:115224214-115859214 GCF_051348905.1 Ranitomeya variabilis | reverse complement strand
CATGATGGGGAATGGGGCTGCCCAGAAATCGGTCTCGGCAATGCCAGCTTGTAATCCCTCCATACATGTATTATTCTGTAAGCAGAACTCAGGGGAGGAGAATAAACAGACTTCTTACCTGCTGCAGCTTCATAACAAGTCCAAGCACACAGAGCCGAGCCCAGCATGACTCCCCATCCAGCTGCCTGCCATGCAGGAGCTGCCCTCCTGGCTCCTCGCTACGCCGTGCCTGGCCATCCCAGAGGGCACCGTGCTCCTCCAGGTGTGAGGGGGACAGCTGGCACTGCAGTGGCTGACAACACCTGGCTGACAACTTGACAGGAGTTGAATACCGATACAGGCGGCCGGAGTCAGCCGTCAGCTCCGTGCACGGAGGACACACAGCACAATGGCAGCGGAGAAGCAACAGGCGGCACTGAGCGCGCAGCACTTACCTGGAGCAACTACCTGACGCCGCTGGAAGGACAGGGAGACACGGACAACATGCTGCTGCGCTCCCGGGTGACAGCAGCCCTGACCTGAGCTCCCTCACTGCACTCCCACCATCCTCAGGAACGATGTACGGCGAGGAGGACTCCTCCTGCTGCAGCCCTGGGGAGGAGAAACCCGCTGGATGTGGACGAGACAGACAATGCACACACCCAGCACAGTCTGACTGGGTATCTCCTCCGCTCCGAGGGGCTGCTGCTGCTGCTGCTGTGGGTGGGTGTGATGGTGACTCTACACCAGTGTCATCTCTCTGCTGGGTGTGAGATTCTCAGGCATGACCCTGCTTCCAGCTAATGATCTCTTAGCAGCCATCACCATTATCATCATCATCATCTGACAAGGAATTTCTCCTATTCACTGCCTGGCTGCTTACTTACCAGTCACATTACAGCAACCTGTCTGGCATAAATAATTCCTGCAGGTTGGGAAACAGCACAGGGAAATTGTGCCATCCATTCAGGTCCCTGGCTGAGACAGGTCCTAATAATTGGCTCATATTTTATATTATTAACATCATTTCTCTGCCTCAGCAAAAGTGCTGTTATTTGGGAGAGATGTAATATATAATAGTACAAGGGGGCATGTATCAAATGAAATGAACAGTGACTTATACTGGACCTGTCCCCCCCACAACACCTAACTATTGATATAGCTGCAAGCAAATGCCCCCGAATCACATATGCCATCCCCCACAGTAAACATGCCATGCCCATAGAAAAAACAAGCCAAAGGAAAAAGCAATAACCCTAGACAGCATGCAATACCACAGCACAGACGCCATAATCCCTAGTCGTGGGCAGCTGCCTAGCAAAGAAGCCATATCCCTAGACGTGAGCAATTACCTTCTAGGAATGAGCAATTACCCAGCCGACCTAACACTGCTAGACATGAGTGTCAAAGGAACAGTGACTTAAATCCTAGTCACAGGTATTAACCCCCTAGGCTCGAGGTATTGCCCAACAATCCATGTCTGTAGAATAAACCAGGTATGGAAAAAAGCTATAGCCCTAGAAAACATGTAACACCATGACACAAAAACCATAAGCAGCTGCCCAGCAAAAAAGCAATACCCATAGACATGAGCAGTTACCTCCCAGGAATATGGAATTACCCATCAAATGTAATACAGCTAGACCTGAGCCTCAAAGAACAGACTGTTAATTCCAAAACCCCTAGGCTCAAGCAATTGCTCATGCAATAACCACCTAGAAATGAGCAGGTGACCCTGGACAATATCTTCAAGACATAAACAATGACTTTAGGTATGAGCATTGTCTTCTTAACTCCCCCATACACATTAAATTAATGTCAACTGAACCCAATACTGAAGAGTTCCGATGATGATCTAATGTGTATGGGGGCACTAGCTGGCTAATGGTTGGGGAGGTGTCGATTAGGTTCGTGTGATTTTGGACTTCCGATCGCATTGTTCTGCTGGAAATAAGCTGTGATGTATTCTCATGAAGAACACTGGAGCACCTGACCGAAGGAACGCTCCTGTGAACAGAGGAATCGGCTCAAATGGCTGTCGTCCGAACAATCGGCTGAAGTATCATTCGGCCAACAGCCATCTAAGACGTATAGGTGTCACGGGAGACCTAGGCAGGAAAGAGCTAATAACCCGGGCCCCTGCGATTTCCATCAGACTAGGGAAACCCTGACTGACCCTCTCCCAGAGTTTACACTGATGGTGTGCATGTCTGGGCCTCCACCCTCGCCCTATCTCCTGTTTCAACCCTAGGCTGAAACCACAACCCACCACCCTGTGAAGAGTCCACACTCCAATACCCACAGTTAGCACAGACAAGGATAACGGAAAAATAAGCACCACGCCGCAGTCACTCAGGAATACACTATAAATGCAAAGGGCAAAACAAATACAAATATAGGAAGGAGCAAATAAGACAAAGGGAAATACACCACCAGCAACGATACTCCAACTACTAGCTCCCCACTCCAGACCGAGATAACATGCACAAGACAGAAGCTATAATACGCCCAATGTTCAGGAGAACTATTTAAAGGCAGTGGGCATGGCCCAGCTTCCAATCCGAGCACCAGGTAATTTAACCCTGGACCAGCTAGATAAAATCTAGCCGACGCCAATGAGCGCATAGTGGTCAAAAGCAGAATTACCGCTGTCTGTCGAATGACCTGGTCTGAACAGCGTCCGACATGACAATAGGGGACTGTAGACACAAGTATTTATCACTCACAGATGAGCATCTACCCCAATAATCATGCAATACTTCACGAAACCAGTGACCATCTAGAAGCAGCATTCACCTGTCAAACATACCAAACTATACAATACGAACAGTGACCCTATGCATAACCAGTTGTCCAGAAAACATGATAATACACCTATATACAATCATTTACCTCCTAGGTATGAGCAATTGCCGAGCAAACATGAAATACATGAAAGGAATTACTATCTAGGACCCATCGGTTTCTCCCCAGCCATGAGTAATAGCAGTTATATAGGTACTAGCAATATTCTTAGGCATTTGTAAAACCCTATTTGGAAGGAGAAGCTCCACAATACACCTACACATAAAGCACATTTAGCTATAAACTATTGTTCAGCAAACTTGCAGAGCCCTCAGAAACAATTCCAATCTAGAAATAAGTCTAAGCCACATGCAATTACCCAATAGAGATGAGCAATTAACCCAGGAAAAATGTACCTACACATAAGCAATAACTCTCACATTCTTAGGCAATTGACTATTAAACAATACACCTACAGCGAATTCTAGCAATAAGATAGAACAAAAATAAACTCTAGAAAATGAGCAGAAACAATCAATGCTGCCAGATAATGAGCAATTACACCCCTTACAGTAAGCAACTACTACAGTAAACTTGTGTTTACCACCTAGATAGGAGCAGAGGCCTAGCAAAAATGCTATACCCCCAGTCATGGTTTCTTGGTAACTAACGTGGGCCCAGGGCTGGCTCCAGGTTTTTGTGGGCCCCTGGCAAAAAAGTCTCCTTGAGCCCCTGCAACTTATCCCACAATTCATGATGAACAGGTAAGAAATATAGGTATAGTACAATGCCAAAGATTTCACTTTTTACATTACATGAGTGATATTGTACATTCTACATCCTCATTTAAGCATGCCATCATACATCCATTACTTAAAAAACCATCCCTCGATCAAAACTGTGCCGCTACATATAGACCTGTCTCTAATCTTCCCTTCATCTCTAAACTCCTCGAACGCCTGGTCCACTCCCGGCTTACCCGCTATCTCTCAGATAACTCTCTTCTCGACCCTTTTCAATCTGGTTTCCGCTCTTTACACTCGACTGAAACTGCCCTCACTAAAGTCTCTAATGACCTACTAACAGCTAAATCTAATGGTCACTACCCTATGCTAATTCTCTTGGATCTCTCCGCAGCATTCGACACTGTGGATCATCAGCTCCTCCTCACTACGTTCTGCTCCATCGGCCTCAAGGACACCGTTCTCTCCTGGTTCTCCTCCTATCTCTCTGACCGCTCTTTCACTGTATCTTTTGCTGGTTCCTCCTCCTCTCACCTTCCCCTTACTGTTGGGGTTCCTCAAGGATCAGTCCTAGGCCCCCTCCTCTTCTCTTTGTATACTGCCCCATTGGACAAACAATCAGTAGATTTGGTTTCTAGTACCATCTCTATGCTGATGACACCCAATTATACACTTCTTCTCCTGTTATCACGCCGACCTTTGTAGAAAACACCAGTGATTGTCTTACTGCTGTCTCTAACATCATGTCCGCCCTCTATCTGAAACTGAACCTGTCAAAAACTGAACTCCTCATGTTTTCTCCCTCTATTAACCTACCTTTGCCTGACATTGCCATCTCTGTATGTGGCTCCACCATTACTCCCAAACAACATGCCCGCTGCCTTGGGGTCATACTTGATTCCGAGCTTTCATTCACCCCCCACATCCGATCATTGGCTCACTCTTCTTATCTGCATCTCAAAAACATTTCTAGAATTCGCCCTTTTCTTACTTTCGACTCTGCAAAAACTCTTACTGTTTCACTTATTCATTCCCGTCTGGACTATTGTAACTCTCTACTAATCGGCCTCCCTCTTACCAAACTCTCCCCGCTCCAATCTGTCCTGAATGCTGCAGCCAGGATCATATTCCTCACCAACCGTTACACCGATGCCTCTACCCTGTGCCAGTCATTACACTGGCTACACATCCATTCCAGAATCCAGTACAAATCTACTACCCTCATCCACAAAGCACTCCATGGCTCAGCACCATCCTACATCTCCTTTCTGGTCTCAGTCTACCACCCTACCCGTGCCCTCTGCTCCGCTAATGACCTCAGGTTATTTTCCTGAATAATCAGAACCTCCCACTCCCATCTCCAAGACTTTACACGTGCTGCACCGATTCTTTGGAATGCACTACCTAGGTTAATACGATTAATCCCCAATCACCACAGTTTTAAGCGTGCCCTAAAAACTCATTTGTTCAGATTGGCCCATTCAAAAAAAAAAAACATAATTAGGTTCCTCGCATCATGTTCTCATACACTTTATGCAGTTATTAGCCCTCTGTGTCTGTACTGCTAAATACTTAGGCAGTTAACTGGTTCATGCAGCTTTACATGCACACCCGAGCCTTACACTATGGCTGGTCCAAATAACTAAAGCAATTGTTACCATCCACCTCTCGTGTCTCCCCTTTTTCCTCATAGATTGTAAGCTTGCGAGCAGGGCCCTCATTCCTCATGGTATCTATTTTGAACTGTGATTTCTGTTATGCTGTAATGTCTATTGTCTGTACAAGTCCCCTCTATAATTTGTAAAGCGCTGCGGAATATGTTGGCGCTATATAAATAAAATTATTATTATTATGGCTCAGAAACCAGAGAATCCTTGCAGCGTACAGTGTGTGTGTTGGGGGGATTCAAAAGATTTCATTTTAGTCTGTATAGTATAGTCCTCTATACAGTATAATGGACACCATATATTGCTCAATACGATATAATGAGCCTTATATAATGCTTTATACAGTATAATGGACACCATATGTTGCTCCATACAGAATAATGAACCCCATATAATGCTCATACAGAATGGGCCCCAGATAATGGTCCATACAGAATGGGCCCCATATAATGCTCCATACGGCATGGTCCCTATATAATGTTCCATACAGAATGAGCCCCATATAATGCTACATATAGATTGGGCCCCATATAATGCTCCATTCAGAATTGTCCCCATATAATGCCCCATACAGAATGAGCCCCATATAATGCTACATTTAGAATGGGCCCCATATAATGCTACATATAGAATGGGCCCCAATAAATGCTCCATACAGAATGGTCCCCATATAATGCCCAATATATAATGAGCCCTATATAATGCTCCATACAGAATGGGCCCCATATAATGCTACATTCAAAATGGCCCCCATATAATGCTCCATACAGAATAGTCCCCATATAATGTTCTATACAGAATGGGCCCCATATAATGCTACATATAGAATGGGCCCCATATAATGCCCAATATATAATGGGGCCCATATAATGCTCCATACAGAATGGGCCCCATATAATGCTCCATTCAAAATGGCCCCCATATAATGCTCCACACAGAATGGTCCCTATATAATGTTCCATACAGAATGGGCCCCATATAATGCTATATATAGACTGGGCCCCATATAATGCTCCATTCAGAATGGGTCCCTCATAATGCTCCATACATAAATAATCAATTGCTCTCCTCACTCCCCACTGGCCGCATGTCCTGTCTCTTCAGTATCTTTTGACACTCTGCATTGCTCAGTGCAGAAGGCGCGCTGTAGTGATGTCATCACTCCATCTGCCCTGAGGCATTACAGAATCAGAAGATATTGAAGAGACCGGACCTGTGTCCAGCAGGGAAGGAGGAGAGGTAAGCATTTCAAACAGTTTAAAGCACGGGGTGGCCGAGAGCCAGTGCCCACACTGGTTCCAGGCTCCCTCGACCCATAGCATGCCGCTGTCCTCGTGCTCCGGGTGGTGAGACCAGCCCTGTGTGGACCTTTGACACATACAATAACTAACTCCCTTAGTAAAAAGAAATACCCCGTAAACAAGCAGTACCTATAGATGTAAGTAATAACCTTTTAGGCATAAGCAATTGCCCATGCAATATTTATAGACATGAGCAATTATTCTGTAGAGATGAGCAAATATGACAGCAATTGTAAAGCATGTCATAGATAAGAGCGAGTAAGTAATTCTGAGAAGTTAGCCCTTAGTCATGTGCCATTACACCAAGGCACAAACAAGTATCAAAAGCACCCATAAAATGGGTCACCCTGGGTAATAAATGATTATTTTCCTTTAGGAATTACTGGACGATGCAAACTTTTCCACGTGTTGTCAGTGTGTACCTGTGCGCGTGTGATTTAACCCATTAATGACCGCCAATACGTCTTTTAACTGACCTGAGATATAAGAGAATAGCCTCCCCATACAGGTGACAATCCAGCAGCTGTCGGCTGTCCACTATAGCTGACAACTGGCTGCATCAGCCACAATCAGTGTTTACACCGTCCAAATCTGTTTAACTCCTTAGATGCTGCTGTCAATAGTGACTACATCATATTAATGGTTAACAGCTTGTGGGGGCTTCTTTTTTATCCCAATTGGTGCCCTCAGATTTTGATTGTGTGGTCCTGATGTTTGCAATGGCAATTCATGGCCAACTAGCGGCCTTAGAGTTTGCCGGCTACAGAAGTTAGTGACATTTAGGTGGTAAAAATACACTTTTTGATTTCTGTCATGCCACTTTGCATTAATTCCTGAAAGTCACCTGAAGGGTTAATAAACTACCTGACTGCAGTTTATTTCAATATGTCAGGGGGTGCTGTTTTTAAAATGTTATAACTTTTGGGGATTTCCCAATATATAGGACCCCTAAAGGCACTTCAAACATGGATAGGTGCCTAAAAAAATAAATTTTATAATTTTCCTTGAAAAAAAAAATTACTACTACATTTTTCAACCGAAAATGCTAACAAAATAAAAGAACATTTTACAAATGGTGCTGATGTAAAGCCGACATTAGGGAAATGTTATTTACTAATGGTTTGCTGTGGTATGAGTATCTGGATTAAAGAGATAATCATTCAAAGTTTGAAAATTGCTAATTTTTTAAAATTTTTCTCAAATTTCTGATATTTTTTATAAATAAACACAAAACATTTTGACCTTTATTTACCATCATCATAAAGTATAATGTGTCACGAAAAAAACAATCTCAAAATCACTGGGATTTGTTGAAGCGTTTCAGAGTTATTACTACTTAAAGTGGTCAAGGGGTTAAGATTAGTTTTAGATTTTAGATGTGTACATTTTACAACATAGTATGTTACACAGCTAAAAAAATAGAAAAGCCAGAAACACGTCAGAGTAATCGTCATTCTTCACCATCATGGATATATTTTAATAATTTTTAAAGGGCCACTGTCACCCCCCTCCAGCCGTTCTAAACTAAAAGAGCCACCTTGTGCAGCAGTAATGCTGCATTCTAACAAGGTGGCTCTTTTAGTTTTAGGTTCAAGTATACCCCAAATAAAGCATTTTTATACTTAGCCACAATTCCTGTCTCTAGCCAGGGAGGCGGGTCCTCACTCCCCAGCTTGGCCAGCTCCTCTGCCGTTACTCCAATCTTCCAGCGCTTTCGGCGCCGCCCCCTCAGCGCTGTTTCAAAATCGGCACCTGCGCTGTGTACTGGTGTCCTGCGCAGACGCAGTAAGCTCTGGCCGTCTGATGTCCCAGCCAGGCTTGCACACTGCGCCTGCGCGGGCATTGCGGCCAGCCACCTTTGGAATCCCCGCCCGCACTGTGCATAATGCATAACACAGTGCGGGGCGGGGATTCCAAAGGTGGCTGGCCGCAATGCCCGCGCAGGCGCAGTGTGCAAGCCTGGCTGGGACATCAGACGGCCAGAGCTTACTGCGTCTGCGCAGGACACCAGTACACAGCGCAGGTGCCGGTTTTGAAACGATAACAGCGCTGAGGGGGCGGCGCCGATAGCGCTGGAAGATTGGAGTGACCGCAGAGGAGCTGGCCAAGCTGGGGAGTGAGCACCCGCCTCCCTGGCTATAGACAGGAATTGTGGCTAAGTATAAAAACGCTTTATTTGGGGTATACTTGAAGCTAAAACTAAAAGAGCCACCTTGTTAGAATGCAGCATTACTGCTGCACAAGGTGGCTCTTTTAGTTTAGAACGGCTGGAGGGGGGTGACAGTGGCCCTTTAAAACTGTGGAATAAAGCATTATTGATTTTAATTGCATGCATTACACAGCTGTTTTGTCTTCTATGTAAGAAAATACTATTAATCTGGATCAGGGAAGCGTTTGTGAAACACTTCCGATTTTTAACACCTATTCTGTATATTTGCCCTTTTATCGCAAAATGAATGATATTATGCTAATAGTGGTGGGCATTGGAAAACATGCATTTTGCTACAAAACATGTTTATTACCACTCCTTTATATAAAAGAACGTATTTGTAACAACTGAAACAAGTGAATTACTGTTTCAATAGCATAATTGTATTATTTATCATTTATTTATTAAATGTGTCCATGTTTATGCTGAACCTGCACTGCAAAAGAAGAAAGAGATATCTTTCAAAATCTTATAAGTATAGAAGAATCTTCTAACATTATCCACTCACCTTGGTAGAAAGCACAGGCCAGTTGTCACATTTTTATACATTATCATAGAGGGTGTCAAAAAGAAAGGGGAACCATAATGGGCGATGTTTGTTTTTACACAATATTTGGACCATAGGGAACACATGTATAACAATGTGTATGGGGCAAAGAGAAAGCCTATTTAATGTGATATGTGGCTTATTTATAAAAGATGTGAACTGTCTTTTATCTAGTACTTCTGTAATTACTTAAAAAAGGATATTCAAAACCTAAAGTGAATCTGATCGGGCTTCTGTACTTGAAGTCAGAATGGATGTATAATACTATTTTTTTAAGTTTCAAATTTCACCACTTGATGTTAACATGATGCAAAAATAATAGGAATTATCAGCTCACCATTGTCGTCATCAATACAATGTCGGTGAAAACTATTGGGCCAGCACCTAGCTGTGGAGCCCCCAAAATAAGGAGAAAAGGAATTCCAGCACCGTAAAATTATATAAAAAGTAGAAATTTTATTTAATCCATAGCCAGATAAAAATGATTATACATGAATCATAAATAAACAAAAAAGAAAAAAATGGGATTGGGGTGTGGGAACACAAGCTTACGCGCTTCGGACAAACATCTTTATTTTAATTTTTGGGGCCTCCTTGAGAGTCTGCACAGGCTCCACCCCAGCCCCGCCTCTTCGCTTAAACCATCCACAGTCCCACCGCCCTCTCTTGGAAAAACTCGACTTCTGCACCACGTCCTCCCCAATCACACATTTAAAGTTCTTATCACCACATACATAGCCAGCAGCTTTTATTTTGACCAAAATAAATAGAATTGGGGGGGTTCCACTGTTTAGGCACATCAGGGGCTCTCCAAATGCGACATGGCGTCTGATCTCAATTCCAGCCAATTCTTTGTTGAAAAAGTAAAACAGTGCTCCTTCCCTTCCGAGCTCTCCCATGTGCCCAAACAGGGGTTTACCCCAACATATGGGGTATCGGCATACTCAGGACAAATTGGACAAGAAATTTTTGGGGTCCAATTTCTCCTGTTACCCTTGGGAAAATACATAACTGGGGGCTAAAACATAATTTGTGTGGAAAAAAAAGATTTTTTATTTTCATGGCTCTGTGTTATAAACTGTAGTGAAACACTTGGGGGTTCAAAGTTCTCACAACACATCTAGATAAGTTCCTTGGGGGGTCTAGTTTCCAATATGGGGTCACTTGTGGGGGGTTTCTACTGTTTAGGTACATCAGGGGCTCTGCAAATGCAACATGATGCCTGCAGACCAATCCATCTAAGTCTGCATTCCAAACGGCACGCCATCCCTTCCGAGCTCTGCCATGCAGCCAAACGGTGGTTCCCCCCCACATATGGGGTATCGGCGTACTCAGGACAAATTGGACAACCACTTTTGGGGTCCAATTTCTCCTGTTACCCTTGGGAAAATACAAAACTGGGGGCTAAAAAATAATGTGTGTGGAAAAAAAATGAATTTTTATTTTCACGGCTCTGCGTTATAAACTGTAGTGAAACACTTGGAGGTTAAAAGTTTTCACAACACACCTAGATAAGTTCCTTAGGGGGGTCTTCTTTCTAAAATGGTGTCACTTATGGGGGTTTCAATGTTTAGGCACATCAGGGGCTCTCCAAACGCGACATGGCATCCCATCTCAATTCCAGTCAATTTTGCATTGAAAAGTCAAATGGCGCTCCTTCCCTTCCAAGCTCTGCCATGCACCCAAATAGTGATTTACCCCCACATATGGGGTGTCAGCATACTCAGGACAAATTGCACAACAACTTTTTGGTTCCAGTTTCTTCTGTTACCCTTGGGAAAATAAAAAATTGGGGGCAAAAAGATCATTTTTGTGAAAAAATATTATTTTTTATTTTTACGGCTCTACATTATAAACTTCTGTGAAGCACTTAGTGGGTCAAAGTGCTCACCACACATCTAGATAAGTTCCTTTGGGGGTCTACTTTCCAAAATGGTGTCACTTGTGGGGGGTTTCAATGTTTAGGCAAATCAGGGCCTCTCCAAACGCGACATGGCGTCCCATCTCAATTCCAGTCAATTTTGCATTGAAAAGTCAAATGGTGCTCCTTCCCTTTCGAGCTCTGCCATGCATCCAAACAGTGGTTTACCCCACATATAGGGTATCAGCTGTGGTGTAGTGACCCCTGTGGCAGCTAGGGGGTGCTGTGTGTGCTCCTTGGGATATGTATTGAGGCATATTTGTTATGATAACGGTGGTGAAACAGTGACTGGCAGTGTTGTGAATGGCCAATATGTGTCGCAGAGGGAGTCTGCGTGGTAAGTCTGATGCAATGTTGTTATTCTGCGACCTGTAGTCCCTCAAGAGTGTGTATATCTATGGTGTAGTTGTAAGGGAGACTTACTAGGCTAGTGGTGTGAGATGGGTGGGACAAACTAGCCACATATCCACACTCCCACCTGTGGGAGTGGTTAGTACTATATAATGTGACTGAGGGATGGTCACATGGGCTCTGAGTGTGGATCTGAATGGTCTGTGCTGGAAGGTCCTGGAGAGAGCCCCATGTGTTGGGAGTGTCGGCTACCTGAAGAGCACATGGCGGGGGCTTTGGACCTCACACAGACCAGGCTGTGGAACGGATGGAGATCCGTGTTGTACTGACCGGGGTCAGAGTGAGAATGTCTGAAGGATGCCTCTGGTAAAGAGAGGTATCCGAGAACCTGTGCGGCAATGGCAGGTAACGAATGGAGATTCGTGTTGTACTGACCGGGGTCAGAGTGAAAAGAAGAGAGAGACATTGTGTATGGGGCACCTCTGAGGCCAAGAGGTGTCCAGGAACCCGTGAAGGTTGCTAACGGGTAACGGTCTGAAAACCGTGTGTTATGCTGACCGGGGTCAGAGACGAACTGTGGTAAAGTTGAATATGTCCAGATACTGTTCAAGCTGTTACTAAGTTCCTGTGGATGTGGTTTATGTTGTGCAAAATAAACCTAAGAGACTGTGTTTTTGATAGAAAACCGTGCCCAAGTGTGTTAATCCCGTGCCAAGCGAGTGTCCCCTGTTATGGACCTGGTGGTTAGGAGCACCTGGAATGACCTGATGAGTAAACTCAAAAAACTGACCTAGCTCTGGGAAGTGGGAACTCTGCTGACCGCAAACTCTACTCCTATCGCACACACTAGAAATAGCCGTGGAGCGTACCTAACTCTCCCTAGACGCCTCTTCACAGCCTAAGAGCTAACTACCCCTAAAGATAGAAATAGAAGCCTAAGCTTGCCTCAGAGAAATTCCCCAAAGGTAAAGGCAGCCCCCCACATATATTGACTGTGAGTTAAGAGGAAAGTCAAAAACACAGGAATGAAACAGGTTTTAGCATAGGAGGCCAGACTTACTAAATAGTCAGAGGATAGAAAAGAATACTATGCGGTCAGCATAAAAAAACTACCAAACCACGCAGAGTATGCAAAAAGACCCCCGCACTGACTCACGGTGTGGAGGTGCAACACTGCACCCCAGAGCTTCCAGCTAGCAAGGAAACATCATGATAGTGAGCTGGACTAGAATTTAGCAGTGCTAAGAAATATATTCAGGCAGCAGTAACATCAAATGAACTAGCAGGGACTTAGCTTCTGCTGGAGTAGACAGGTCCTCAGAGAAGTCCAAGAGAGATCTGAACCAATTCTGATACATTGACAGCTGGCATCAGGTAACGATCTGAGTGGAGATAAATAGGGAAGCCAGCATAGCAACATAACGAGAGCAGCTGATAAAGTCAACCTAGTGACCAGCAGTTCCGCTCGAAGCCACCAGAGGGAGCCCAAGAGCAGAACTAACCAAAGTACCATTCATGACCACAGGAGAGAGTCCGAGAACGGAATTCACAACAGTACCCCCCCCTTGAGGAGGGGTCACCGAACCCTCACCAGGGCCCCCAGGCCGATCAGGACGAGCCAAATGAAAGGCACGAACTAAATCGGCAGCATGGACATCGGAGGCAACAACCCAGGAATTATCCTCCTGACCATAGCCCTTCCACTTAACCAGGTACTGAAGCTTCCGTCTCGAAATACGAGAATCCAAAATCTTTTCCACCACATACTCCAACTCCCCCTCAACCAACACCGGAGCAGGAGGATCAACGGAGGGAACCATAGGCGCCACGTACCTCCGCAACAACGACCTATGGAACACATT
This sequence comes from Ranitomeya variabilis, assembly GCF_051348905.1. Taxonomy (NCBI): domain Eukaryota; kingdom Metazoa; phylum Chordata; class Amphibia; order Anura; family Dendrobatidae; genus Ranitomeya; species Ranitomeya variabilis. The sequence continues at coordinate 115,845,850 of NC_135237.1, read as the reverse complement.
ATGGATGGCAAAAGAAGCCGGAAGGACCAAACGAAATGACACAGGGTTGAGAATTTCAGAAATCTTATAAGGACCAATGAAACGAGGCTTAAACTTAGGAGAAGAAACCTTCATAGGAACATAACGAGAAGACAACCAAACCAAATCCCCAACACGAAGTCGGGGACCAACACAACGACGGCAGTTAGCGAAACGTTGAGCCTTCTCCTGGGACAACGTCAGATTGTCCACTACATGAGTCCAAATTTGCTGCAACCTGTCCACCACAGAATCCACACCAGGACAGTCAGAAGGCTCAACCTGCCCCGAAGAAAAACGAGGATGAAAACCAGAATTGCAAAAAAAAAGGCGAAACCAAAGTAGCCGAACTAGCCCGATTTTTAAGGGCGAACTCAGCCAATGGCAAGAAAGTCACCCAATCATCCTGATCAGCAGAAACAAAGCATCTCAGATAGGTTTCCAAAGTCTGGTTGGTTCGTTCGGTTTGGCCATTTGTCTGAGGATGGAAAGCCGAAGAAAAAGACAAATTAATGCCCATCTTAGCACAAAAGGACCGCCAAAACCTATAGACAAACTGGGAACCTCTGTCCGACACAATGTTCTCCGGAATGCCATGCAAACGAACCACATGTTGAAAAAATAATGGCACCAAATCAGAGGAAGAAGGTAATTTAGGCAAGGGTACCAAATGGACCATCTTAGAAAAGCGATCACAAACCACCCAGATGACAGACATCCTTTGAGAGATAGGAAGATCTGAAATAAAATCCATTGAAACATGCATCCAAGGCCTTTTCGGGACTGGCAAGGGCAAAAGCAACCCACTGGCACGAGAACAGCAGGGCTTAGCCCGAGCACAAGTCCCACAGGACTGCACAAAAGAACGCACATCCCGTGACAAGGAAGGCCACCAAAAGGACCTAGCCACCAAATCTCTGGTACCAAAAATCCCAGGATGACCAGCCAACACTGAGCAATGAACCTCAGAAATAACTCTGCTAGTCCATCTATCAGGGACGAACAATTTCTCCGCTGGACAACGGTCAGGTCTATCAGCCTGAAACTCCTGCAGCGCCCGCTGCAAATCAGGGGAGATGGCAGACAGAATTACCCCCTCTTTGAGAATACCAGCCGGCTCAGGGACTCCCGGAGAATCAGGCACAAAACTCCTAGAACGGGCATCCGCCTTCACATTCTTAGAACCTGGAAGGTATGAGACCACAAAATCGAAACGGGAGAAAAACAGCTACCATCGAGCTTGTCTAGGATTCAACGGCTTGGCAGACTCCGGAAGTTAGATTTTTGTGATCCGTCAAGACCACCACGCGGTGCTTGGCTCCCTCAAGCCAATGTCGCCACTCCTCGAATGCCCACTTCATAGCCAGCAGCTCCCGATTGCCAACATCATAATTACGTTCAGCAGGCGAAAACTTTCTAGAAAAGAAGGCACATGGCTTCTTCACAGAGCCATCAGAACTTCTTTGAGACAAAACAGCCCCTGCTCCAATCTCAGAACCATCAACCTCGACCTGAAAAGGGAGCGAAACATCTGGCTGACGCAACACAGGGGCCGAAGAAAAACGACGTTTCAGCTCCTGAAAAGCCTCAACGGCCGCAGAGGACCAATTCACCACATCAGCACCTTTCTTTGTCAAATCAGTCAAAGGTTTAACCACACTAGAAAAATTAGCGATGAAGCGACGGTAAAAATTAGCAAAGCCCAGGAATTTCTGGAGGCTCTTCACAGATGTAGGTTGAGTCCAATCATAAATGGCCTGAACTTTAACAGGATCTATCTCGATAGTAGAAGGGGAAAAAATGAAGCCCAAAAAGGAAACCTTCTGAACTCCGAAGAGACATTTAGACTCTTTCACAAACAAGGAATTAGCACAAAGGACCTGGAATACCATTCTGACTTGTTTCACATGAGACTCCCAATCATCCGAAAAGACCAAAATATCATCCAAATATACAATCATGAATCTATCCAGATACTTTCGGAAGATGTCATGCATAAAGGACTGAAACACAGATGGAGCATTTGAAAGCCCGAATGGCATTACCAGGTACTCAAAATGGCCCTCGGGCGTATTAAATGCTGTTTTCCATTCATCGCCCTGTTTAATACGCACAAGGTTATACGCCAGTCGAAGATCTATCTTGGTGAACCAACTAGCCCCCTTAATCCGAGCAAACAAATCAGACAGCAGAGGCAAAGGGTACTGAAATTTGACCGTGATTTTATTGAGAAGGCGGTAATCTATACAGGGTCTCAGAGAACCATCTTTCTTGGCCACAAAAAAGAACCCTGCTCCCAACGGTGATGAAGACGGGCTAATATGCCCTTTCTCCAAGGACTCCTTCACATAAGTCCGCATAGCGGCGTGCTCTGGCACGGATAAATTGAAAAGTCGGCCCTTTGGAAACTTACTACCAGGAATCAAATTAATAGCACAATCACAATCCCTATGAGGGGGTAGGACACTGGATTTGGGCTTATCAAATACATCCTGGTAATCCGACAGAAACTCAGGGACTTCAGAAGGAGTGGAAGCAGAAATTGACACCAATGGAACATCGTCATGTACCCCTTGACAACCCCAACTAGACACAGACATTGATTTCCAATCCAATACTGGATTATGAACCTGTAGCCATGGCAAACCCAACACGACCACATCATGCAAATTATGCAACACCAAAAAGCGAACATCTTCCCGATGTGCAGGAGCCATGCACATGGTCAACTGAGTCCAGTACTGAGGTTTATTCTTGGCCAACGGCGTGGCATCAATTCCCCTTAATGGAATAGGATACTGCAAAGGCTCCAAGAAAAAAACACAGCGCCTGGCAAGCTCCAAGTCCATCAAATTCAGGGCAGCGCCTGAATCCACAAATGCCATAACCGAGTAGGATGACAAAGAGCAAATCAGAGTAACAGACAAAAGAAATTTAGGCTGTACAGTACCAATGGTGACAGACCTAGCGAACCGCTTAATGCGCTTAGGACAATCAGAGATAGCATGAGTGGGGTCACCACAGTAAAAACACAGCCTATTTTGACGTCTGTGTTCTTGCCGTTCAGTTCTGGTCAAAGTTCTATCACATTGCATAAGCTCAGGCCTCTGCTCAGAGGACACCGCCAAACTGCACAATTTTTCGCTCGCGCAAACGCCGATCAATTTGGATGGCCAAGGACATTGACTCATTCAGACCAGCAGGCGTGGGGAATCCCACCATAACATCCTTAAGGGCTTCAGAAAGACCCTTTCTAAAAATTGCTGCCAGGGCACACTCATTCCATTGAGTAAGCACAGACCACTTTCTAAACTTCTGACAATATATCTCCGCTTCATCCTGACCCTGACACAAAGCTAGCAAAATTTTCTCTGCCTGATCCACTGAATTCGGTTCGTCATAAAGCAATCCAAGCGCCAGAAAAAACACATCTACATTAAGCAATGCAAGATCTCCTGGCGCAAGGGAAAATGCCCAGTCTCGAGGGTCACCACGCAACAAAGAAATAATAATTTTTACTTGCTGAATGGGGTCACCAGAGGAGCGGGCTTTCAAAGCAAGAAACAGTTTACAATTATTTTTGAAATTCAGCAACTTAGATCTATCCCCAGAAAACAAATCAGGAATTGGAATTCTAGGCTCTAACATCGGATTCTGAACTACATAATCTTGAATGCTTTGTACCCTTGCAGTGAGATGATCCACACAAGAGGACAGACCTTGAATATCCATATCTACACCTGTGTCCTGAACCACCCAGGGGTTAAGGGGAAAAGAGAGACAAAACACACTGCAAAGAAAAAAAAAGGGTTCAGAACTTCTCTTATCCCTCTTTTGAGATGCATTAACACTTTACAGGCCAGCTGTACTGTTATGGACCTGGTGGTTAGGAGCACCTGGAATGACCTGATGAGTAAACTCAAAAAACAGAACTAGCTCTGGGAAGTGGGAACTCTGCTGACCGCAAACTCTACTCCTATCGCACACACTAGAAATAGCCGTGGAGCGTACCTAACTCTCCCTAGACGCCTCTTCACAGCCTAAGAGCTAACTACCCCTAAAGATTGAAATAGAAGCCTAAGCTTGCCTCAGAGAAATTCCCCAAAGGTAAAGGCAGCCCCCCACATATATTGACTGTGAGTTAAGAGGAAAGTCACAAACACAGGAATGAAACAGGTTTTAGCATAGGAGGCCAGACTTACTAAATAGTCAGAGGATAGAAAAGAATACTATGCGGTCAGCATAAAAAAACTACCAAACCACGCAGAGTATGCAAAAAGACCCCCGCACCGACTCACGGTGTGGAGGTGCAACACTGCACCCCAGAGCTTCCAGCTAGCAAGGAAACATCATGATAGCGAGCTGGACTAGAACTTAGCAGTGCTAAGAAATATATTCAGGCAGCAGTAACATCAAATGAACTAGCAGGGACTTAGCTTCTGCTGGAGTAGACAGGTCCTCAGAGAAGTCCAAGAGAGATCTGAACCAATTCTGATACATTGACAGCTGGCATCAGGTAACGATCTGAGTGGAGTTAAATAGGGAAGCCAGCATAGCAACATAACGAGAGCAGCTGATAAAGTCAACCTAGTGACCAGCAGTTCCGCTCGAAGCCACCAGAGGGAGCCCAAGAGCAGAACTAACCAAAGTACCATTCATGACCACAGGAGGGAGTCCGAGAACGGAATTCACAACAGTCCCCCAAGACACGTAGTAGGCGCTATGCTACACAGCGTACTCAGGATAAATTGGACAACTTTTGGGGTCCAATTTCTCCTGTTACCCTTGGTAAAATTAAACAAATTAGAGCTGAAGTAAATTTTTTGTGAAAAAAAGAAAGTGAAATGTTCCTTTTTTTTTTTAAACATTTCAAAAATTCCTGTGAAACACCTGAAGGGTTAACAAACTTCTTGAATGTGGTTTTGAGTACCTTGAGATGTGCAGTTTTTAGAATGGTGTCACACTTGGGTATTTTCTATCATATAGATCCCTCAAAGTGACTTTAAATGTGATGTGGTCCCTAAAAAAAAATGGTGTTGTAAAAATGAGAAATTGCTGGTCAACTTTTAACCCTTATAACTCCAAAATTGTGCCGATGTAAAGTAGACATGTGGGAAATGTTTCTTTAATAAGTATATTGTGTGACATATTTCTGTGATTTAAGGGCATAAAAATGAAAAGTTGGAAAATTGCGAAATTTTCAAAATTTTTGCCAAATTTCCATTTTTTTCACAAGTAAATGCAGGTAATATCAAAGAAATGTTACCACTATCATGAAGTACAATATGTCATGATAAAACAGTGTTAGAATCATCAGGATTTGTTGAAGCATTCCAGAGTTATAACTTCATAAAGGTACAGTGGTCAGAATTGTAAAAATTGGCCCGGTCATTAACGTGTAAACCACCCTTGGGGGTAAAGGGGTTAATAAGTATATTTAAGGCCAGCTTCACACATCCATTTGTTTCCAGTACCGGAAAAAACAGTACTGGAGATATCCGTGTCCGTGTGTCTGTGTGTTGTGAATGTAATACTTGCGGCAGAAGTGTGGCAACCGTGTGCTGCCCGTGTGCCGCATCAGTACCACATGGACGGCTGCAGGGGAAAAAGTGCTACAGTAAGTGCTGTTCCCCGGTGGCGGGTGCTGAAGACGGCTCTCATCATTCTCCCTTGCTCTGCCAGCGATCAGCAGAGGAGAATGATGAGAGCTACATTAAAGTCCAAACGCTTTTGGGACTCTTACTCCCATCATCCGACACTTGCTGCTGCTAATAACAGTGGCAGCAGGAGAGGATGATCGGGGTATTCCTCAACCGCCGCCTGCAATATAACTAAATAAATGAATGATAATCCCGACGTGGGTTCTCCATATTTTCTTGAAACAACCAGGCAAAACTCACAGCTGGGGGCTGCAACTCTCAGCTTTCAGTTTCAGCAAGGTTGGTTATCAAGAATAGATGGGTCCCCACGCTGTTTTTTTATTATTTAAATAAATAATTTAAAAAAACAGCGTGGGGTCCCTCCCAGTTTTGACAACCAGCCTTGCTAAAGCTCACAGCAGGGGTCTGGTATTTTCAGGCTGGTAAGGGGCCATTGATATAGCCCCCCAGCATAAAAACAGCAGCCCGCAGCTGCCCACAAAAGGTGCATCTTTGAGATGCACCTTTTCTGGCGCTTTGCCTGGCTCTTCCCACTTGCCCTGTAGCAGTGGCAAGTGGGGTTAATATTTGTGGGGTCGTTGTCACATTTGTATTGTCAGGTGACATCAAGCCCACAGCTTAGTAATGGAGAGGCGTCTATAAGACACCTTTCCATTACTACTCCTATAGTTACAGTGGGGCAAAAAAGTATTTAGCCTAGCCAGTCTCCAGATCTCAACCCTATAGAAAACCTTTGGAGGGAGTTGAAAGTCCGTGTTGCCAAGCGAAAAGCCAAAAACATCACTGCTCTAGAGGAGATCTGCATGGAGGAATGGGCCAACATACCAACAGTGTGTGGCAACCTTGTGAAGACTTACAGAAAACGTTTGACCTCTGTCATTGCCAACAAAGGATATATTACAAAGTATTGAGATGAAATTTTGTTTCTGACCAAATACTTATTTTCCACCATAATATGCAAATAAAATGTTAAAAAAACAGACAATGTGATTTTCTGGATTTTTTTCTCAGTTTGTCTCCCATAGTTGAGGTCTACCTATGATGTAAATTACAGATGCCTCTCATCTTTTTAAGTGGTGGAACTTGCACTATTGCTAACTGACTAAATACTTTTTTGCCCGACTGTATATGTTAAATAAAGACACAGCCAGAATAAAATCCTTTAATTGAAAAAATTACATAGACTCCTTTAATATTCTCTATTAAACAATACTTACACCCTCACCTAATTCCACCGAAGACCTCGATATCCTGTAATAAAAATAAAATAAAAAAACAACAATATACCGTACCTGTCTGTCATTGTGTCCCACGCTGTAACCCATGTCTGAGGGCTAAATAGTTTTCAACCTGGATGATGCCAAGATGCGACCGTCCCATCTGGGAACCACTGGTGAATGAGCTGCTGAGAGCGCTGAGAAGAATAAAGTTTATTGGAGTGCAACCTCCAAACACGACGAGTTTTGTTTCATCCAAACAGTTCTACTTTGGTTTCATCAGACCATATGACATTCTCCCAATACTCTTTTGGATAATCCAAATGCTATCTAGCAAACTTCAGATGGGCCCGGACATGTACTGGCTTAAGCAGGGGGAACCGTCTGGTTCTGATCTGAGTCCCTGGCGGCATAGTGTGTTACTGATGGTAGCCTTTGTTACGGTGGTCCCAGCTCTATGCAGGTCATTCATTAGCCCCCCCGTGTGGTTCTGGGATTTTTGCTCACTGTTCTTGTGATCATTTTGACCCCACGGGGTGAGATCTTGTGTGGAGCCCCAGATCGAGGGAGATTATCAGTGGTTTTCTATGTTTTCCATCTTCTTATTATTGCTCACACAGTTGATTCCATCACACCGAGCTGCTTGCCTATTGCAGATTCAGTCTTCCCAGCCTGGTGCAGGGCTACAATTTTGTTTTGTTTTTGGTGTCCTTCAACAGCTCTTTGGTCTTCACCATAGTGGAGTTTGGAGTATGACTGTTTGAGGTTGTGGACAGGTGTCTTTTATACTGATAACAAGTTCAAACAGGTGCCATTACTACAGGTAATGAGAGGAGGACAGATGAGCCTCTTAAAGAAGAAGTTGAAGGTCTGTGAGAGCCAGAATTATTGCATGTTTTTAGGTGACCAAATACTTATTTTCCACCACAATTTAAAATTTAAATCTTGCCAAATCAGACAAAGTGGTTTTCTGGATTTGTTTTCTCAATTTTGACTCTCATAGTTGTGGTCTACCTATGGTGTCAATTACAAGCCTCTCACATCTTTTTAAGCGGGAGAACTTGCACAATTAGTGGCTGGCTAAATCCTTTTTCCCCACTGTATTAATGTTAACAATAATTATATATTTCTCAGCCACCTTTCTAAAGAAAAAAACTGCAGATCTGCCCTTGTTATCTGGCAGATCGTGCATACCATATACTTCTTTAAGAGGCAACTCACAAACTGGATTTTGCACAAATATTAGTAAATCTCTCAAAATATGTAAGAGAGATCAAAACATTTACCTGCCAATTTTTTTTTTAACTTTACATTTTTTTAGGAGGGGGCACCATATAATACACACACACACACACACACACACACACACACACACACACACACACACACATATATATATTGTAGGGGTTCACTCGCTCAGGTGCGTAGGAGGAAACAGGAGGCCCATTCTCTTCAGCGTTCATGTAGGTTTATTCACTCCATGAACCATTTAAGTCAGCAAAACAAAGGTAAACAGTCTTACATCAGATGGATAAGTCCTCAGTGTCCATAGTAGAGCTCCGCTCTCTCTCAGACCTGTAGGCATACAGGCTGTGCCATGTCCAGCACGTAGGCTCTCCAGCCTAAATATGGTCTGTGTGTGCTTCCAGGACTTCTGTCCCCACTTGGAACCATCCAACACACAGGCCACTCTGCAGTGTCCAGCCAAGACACATGGAAGTGTGTCCACTCTGACAGACTTCCAAACACTCACCCACATGTGCCAAACACACCTCCATTATGTAGCCTGAAACCACACCCAGGTACCTGTCACATGATTAGACATGTGGTTCTGACATCACCACAGGTCCTGAAACAAACATAGATAGGCACGGTTATGCCCCTTACCCAGGGGTGAGGTATATGGGTAGCCAGACCCTCCCATCTCTCATAGCTACCCGTAACCCGGACCCAAATATACTTAAACACTTCCTTATTGCTTTATGTGCATTACAGAAAACACTCCGGGTTACATCGCAGCGACAAGCCTTCTCTGTGATACATACCTCCCGTTGACTATCCAACCTTTAGCCACGCTACAATATATATACAGTCATGGCCAAAAGTATTGACACCCCTGCAATTCTGTCAGATAATACTAATTTTCTTCCTGAAAATGATTGCAAATACAAATTATTTGTTATTATTATCTTCATTTAATTTGTCTTAAATGAAAAAAACACTAAAAGAATTGTCCTAAAGCCAAATTGGATATAATTCCACACCAAACATAAAAAAGGGGGTGGACAAAAGTATTGGCACTGTTTGAAAAATCATGTGATGCTTCTCTAATTTGTGTAATTAACAGCACCTGTAACTTACCTGTGGCACCTAACAGGTGTTGGCAATAAATAAATCACACTTGCAGCCAGTTGACATGGATTAAAGTTGACTCAACCTCTGTCCTGTGTCCTAGTGTGTACCACATTGAGCATGGAGAAAAGAAAGACCAAAGAACTATCTGAGGACTTGAGAAACCAAATTGTGAGGAAGCATGAGCAATCTCAAGGCTACAAGTCCATCTCATCTCACATGAGGACCTCCCCAGGAAACGAAGACCAAGAGTCACCTCTGCTTCTGAGGATAAGTTTATCCGAGTCACCAGCATCAGAAATCGCAGGTTAACAGCTCAGATTAGAGACCAGGTCAATGCCACACAGAGTTCTAGCAGCAGACACATCTCTACAACAACTATGAAGAGGAGACTTTGTGCAGCAGGCCTTCATGGTAAAATACCTGCTAGGAAACCACTGCTAAGGACAGGCAACAAGCAGAAGAGACTTGTTTGGGCTAAAGAACACAAGTAATGGTCATTAGACCAGTGGAAATCTGTGCTTTGGTGTGATGAGTCCAAATTTGAGATCTTTGGTTCCAACCACTGTGTCTTTGTGCGACGCAGAAAAGGTGAACGGATGGACTCTACATGCCTGGTTCCCACTGTGGAGCATGGAGGAGGAGGTATGATGGTGTGGGAGTGCTTTGCTGGTGACACTGTTGGGGATTTATTCAAAATCGAAGGCATACTGAACCAGCATGGCTACCACAGCATCTTGCAGCGGCATGCTATTCCATCCGGTTTGTGTTTAGTTGGTCCATCATTTATTTTTCAACAGGACAATGACCCCAAACACATCTCCAGGCTGTGTAAGGGCTATTTGACCAAGAAGGAGAGTGATGGGGTGCTACACCAGATGACCTGGCCTACACAGTCACCAGACCTGAACCCAATCAAGATGGTTTGGGGTGAGCTGGATTGCAGAGTGAAGGCAAAAGGGCCAACAAGTGCTAAGCATCTCTGGGAACTCCTTTAAGATTGTTGGAAGACCATTTCCGGTGACTACCTCTTGAAGCTAGTCAAGAGAATGCCAAGAGTGTGCAAAGCAGTCATCAAAGCAAAGGTGGCTACTTTGAAGAACCTAGAATATAAGACATATTTTCAGTTGTTTCACACTTTTTTGTTAAGTTTATAATTCCACATGTGTTAATTCATAGTTTTGATGCCTTCAGTGTGAATTTACAATTTTCATAGTCATGAAAATACAGAAAAATATTTAAATGAGAAGGTGTGTCGAAACTTTTGCTCTGTACTGAATTAATAAAAATATTTGCAAACATAAACTGTTAACCCCTTAATCCCATATGACGTACTATACCGTCGAGGTGGGGTGGGCCTTAATTCCCGGTGACGGGATAGTACGTCATACGCGATCGGCCGCGCTCACGGGGGGAGCGCGGCCGATCGCGGCCGGGTGTCGGCTGCATATCGCAGCTGACATCCGGCACTATGTGCCAGGAGCGGTCACGGACCGCCCCCGGCACATTAACCCCCGGCACACCGCGATCAAACATGATCGCGGTGTACCGGCGGTACAGGGAAGCATCGCGCCGGGAGGGGGCTCCCTGCGGGCTTCCCTGAGACGATCGGTACAAGGTGATGTACTCACCTCGTACCGAACGTCTTCTCCCTGCAGGCCCCGGATCCAAAATGGCCGAGGGGCTGTATCCGGGTCCTGCAGGGAGCACTTCCGGGTCGGAGCGGGCTGCAGATGAAAGCTGCAGCCTGCAGCGATGTGAGTGAGAGCGCAGATCTGATAGAGTGCTGTGCACACTATCAGATCTGCGATCTGTGATGTCCCCCCCTGGGACAAAGTAAAAAAGTAAAAAAAAAAATTTCCACATGTGTAAAAAAAAAAAATAATAATTCCTAAATAAATAATAATAAAAAAAAAAATATTATTCCCATAAATACATTTCTTTATCTAAAAAAAACAAACAAAAACAATAAAAGTACACATATTTAGTATCGCCGCGTCCGTAACGACCCAACCTATAAAACTGGCCCACTAGTTAACCCCTTCAGTAAACACCGTACGAAAAAAAAAAAAAAACGAGGCAAAAAACAACGCTTTATTACCATACCGCCGAACAAAAAGTGGAATAACACGCGATCAAAAAGACGGATATAAATAACCATGTTACCACTGAAAACGTCATCTTGTCCCGCAAAAAACGAGCTGCCATACAGCATCATCAGCAAAAAAATAAAAAAGTTATAGTCCTCAGAATAAAGCGATGCCAAAATAATTATTTTTTCTATAAAATAGTTTTTATCGTATAAAAGCGTCAAAACATAAAAAAATGATATAAATGAGGTATCGCTGTAATCGTACTGACCCGACGAATAAAACTGCTTTATCAATTTTACCAAGCGCAGAACGGTATAAACGCCTCTCCCAAAAGAAATTCATGAATAGCTGGTTTTTGGTTATTCTGCCTCACAAAAATCGGAATAAAAAGTGATAAAAAATGGTCACGTGTCCGAAAATGTTACCAATAAAAACGTCAACTCGTCCCGCAAAAAACAAGACCTCACATGACTCTGTGGACCAAAATGTGGAAAAATTATAGGTCTCAAAATGTGGAGACGCAAAAACTTTTTTGCTATAAAAAGCGTCTTTTAGTCTGGTTTCACACTTGCGTTTTTATCTGCATGCGTTTTTTAAAAAACCGCATGTGTGAAAAAATGCATGTAAACGCGGTAAAACGCATGCGTTTTTATAGAAAAACACAAGAAAACAAGAAAAAAACAAAAAACCCTAACCCTACCCCTAACCCTACCCCTAACCTGAAATACGTGGCACTGAAATACGTGGCACTGAAATATACGTTTATATACGTATATACGTATATAAGTGCCACGATATTTCAGTGGCCACGTATATAAGTGCCACGTATTTAAGTGCCACGTATTTAAGTGCCACGTATTTAAGTGCCACGTATTTACATGCCACGTATTTACGTGCCACGTATTTTTCAGTGCCTGAAATACGTGGCACTGAAATACGTGGCACTGAAATATCGTGGCACTGAAATATCGTGGCACTGAAGTATTTACGTGCCACGTATTTTTCAGTGCCTGAAATACGTGGCACTGAAATACGTGGCACTGAAATACGTGGCACTGAAATACGTGGCACTGAAATATTGTGGCACTGAAATATCGTGGCACTTAAATACGTGGCACTTAAATACGTGGCACTTAAATACGTGGCACTTATATACGTGGCACTTATATACGTGGCACTTATATACGTGGCACTTATATACGTGGCACTTATGACTGTCAGAAAATGTTCAGTAAACGGTTAGGGGTAGGGTTTCAGGTAGAATTGGGGAGTTTCCACTGTTCAGGCACATCAGGGGCTCTCCAAACGCGACATGGCGTCCAATCTCAATTCCAGCCAATTCTGTGTTGAAAAAGTAAAACAGTGCTCCTTCCCTTCCGAGCTCTCCCGTGCGTCCAAAAAGGGGTTTACCCCAACATATGGGGTATCAGCGTACTAGGGACAAATTGAACAACAACTTCTGGGGTCCAAGTTCTCTTGTTATCCTTGGGAAAATAAAAATTTGGGGGGCTAAAAATCATTTTTGTGGGAAAAAAAATATGTTTTATTTTCACGGCTCTGCGTTGTAAACTGTAGTGAAACACTTGGGGGTTCAAAGTTCTCACAACACATCTAGATAAGTTCCTTGGGAGGTCTAGTTTCCAATATGGGGTCACTTGTGGGGGGTTTGTACTATTTGGGTACATCAGGGGCTCTGCAAATGCAACGTGACGCCTGCAGACCAATCCATTTAAGTCTGCATTCCAAATGGCGCTCCTTCCCTTCCGAGCTCTGTCATGCGCCCAAACAGTGGTTCCCCCCCACATAGGGGGTATCAGCGTACTCAGGACAAATTGGACAACAACTTTTAGGGTCCAATTTATCCTGATACCCTTGTGAAAATACAAAACTGGGGGCTAAAAAATCATTTTTGTGAAAAAGAAAAATAATTTTTATTTTCACGGCTCTGCGTTATAAACTGTAGTGAAACACTTGGGGGTTCAAAGTTCTCACAACACATCTAGATAAGTTCCTTGGGGGGTCTAGTTTCCAATATGGGGTCACTTGTGGGGGGTTTGTACTGTTTGGGTACATCAGGGGCTCTGCAAATGCAACGTGACGCCTGCAGACCAATCCATTTAAGTCTGCATTCCAAATGGCGCTCCTTCCCTTCCGAGCTCTGTCATGCGCCCAAACAGTGGTCCCTCCCCACAAATGGGGTATCAGCGTACTCCAGACAAATTGGACAACAACTTTTGGGGTCCAATTTATCCTGATACCCTTGTGAAAATACAAAACTGGGGGCTAAAAAATCATTTTTGTGAAAAAAAAAAATAATTTTTATTTTCACGGCTCTGCGTTATAAACTGTAGTGAAACACTTGGGGGTTCAAAGCTCTCAAAACACATCTAGATAAGTTCCTTAGGGGGTCTACTTTCCAAAATGGTGTCACTTGTGGGGGGGTTTAATGTTTAGGCACATCAGGGGCTCTCCAAACGCAACATGGCATCCCATCTTAATTCCAGTCAATTTTGCATTGAAAAGTAAAATAGCGCTTCTTCCCTTCTGAGCTCTGCTATGCGCCCAAACAATGGTTTACACCCACATATGGGGTATCGTCGTACTCAGGACAAATTGCACAACAACTTTTGTGGTCTAATTTCTTCTCTTACCCTTGGGGAAATAAAAAAATGGGGGTGAAAAGATCATTTTTGTGAAAAAATATGATTTTTTATTTTTACGGCTCTGCATTATAAACTTCTGTGAAGCACTTGTTGGGTCAAAGTGCTCAACACACATCTAGATAAGTTCCTTAAGGGGTCTACTTTCCAAAATGGTGTCACTCGTGGGGGGTTTCAATGTTTAGGCACATTAGGGGCTCTCCAAACCCAACATGGCGTCCCATCTCAATTCCAGTCAATTTTGCATTGAAAAGTCAAATGGCGCTCCTTCCCTTCTGAGCTCTGCCCTGCGCCCAAACAATGGTTTACACCCACATATGGGGTATCAGTGTACTCAGGACAAATTGCACAACAATTTTTGGGGTCCAATTTCTTCTCTTACCCTTGGGAAAATAAAAAATTGGGGGTGAAAAGATCATTTTTGTGAAAAAATATGATTTTTTATTTTTACGGCTCTGCATTATAAACTTCTGTAAAGCACTTGTTGGGTCAAAGTGCTCACCACACATCTAGATAAGTTCCTTAGGGGGTCTACTTTCCAAAATGGTGTCACTTGTTAGGGGTTTCAATGTTTAGGCACATCAAGGGCTCTCTAAATGCAACATGGCGTCCCATCTCAATTCCAGTCAATTTTGCATTGAAAAGTCAAATGGCGCTCCTTCCCTTCCGAGCTCTGCCCTGCGCCCAAACAATGGTTTACACCCACATATGGGGTATCAGCGTACTCAGGACAAATTGCACAACAATTTTTGGGGTCCAATTTCTTCTCTCACCCTTGGGAAAATAAAAAATTGGGGGTGAAAAGATAATTTTTGTGAAAAAATATGATTTTTTATTTTTACGGCTCTGCATTATAAACTTCTGTAAAGCACTTGTTGGGTCAAAGTGCTCAACACACATCTAGATAAGTTCCTTAGGGGGTCTACTTTTCAAAATGGTGTCACTTGTGGGGGGTTTCAATGTTTAGGCACATCAGGGGCTCTCCAAATGCAACATGGCGTCCCATCTCAATTCCAGTCAATTTTGCATTGAAAAGTCAAATGGCGCTCCTTTGCTTCCAAGCTCTGCCATGCGCCCAAACTGTGGTTTACCCCCACATATGGGGTATCAGCGTACTCAGGACAAATTGTACAACAACTTTTGGGGTCTATTTTCTCCTGTTACCCTTGGTAAAATAAAACAAATTGGAGCTGAAATACATTTTGTGTGAAAAAAAGTTAAATGTTCATTTTTATTTAAACATTCCAAAAATTCCTGTGAAACACCTGAAGGGTTAATAAACTTCTTGAAAGTGGTTTTGAGTACCTTGAGGGGTGCAGTTTTTAGAATGGTGTCACACTTGGGTATTTTCTTTCATATAGACCCGTCAAAATGACTTCAAATGAGATGTGGTCCCTAAAAAAAAATGGTGTTGTAAAAATGAGAAATTGCTGGTCAACTTTTAACCCTTATAACTCCGTCACAAAAAAAAATGTTGGTTCCAAAATTGTGCTGATGTAAAGTAGACATGTGGGAAATGTTATTTATTAAGTATTTTGTGTGACATATGTCTGTGATTTAAGGGCATAAAAATTCAAAGTTGGAAAATTGCGAAATTTTCAAAATTTTCGCCAAATATTCGTTTTTTTCACAAATAAACGCAAGTTATATCGAAGAAATTTTACCACTATCATGAAGTACAATATGTCACGAGAAAACAATGTCAGAATCGCCAAGATCCGTTGAAGCGTTCCAGAGTTATAACCTCATAAAAGGACAGTGGTCAGAATTGTAAAAATTGGCCCGGTCATTAACGTGCAAACCACCCTTGGGGCTTAAGGGGTTAATATTTAAGATTAGACTTACTATGTGAAATTTCCAGAGTTTGTATCTGTTCTTCTAATGTGCATTAAGAAATAAGGAGATGATATGATTAGTAGAGACAGCGAAAGGGTTAAAATTTTAATGAAGCTTTATGTTACAAGTCAGCGATCAATATCTGTGCTAACTTCTGTTTGATTGAAGAACCGTGAGCGCACTTAGAAATTGATCTCAGGATATAGTTTCTAATGCTTTACTGTACAAATTTAGATTCCTTCTTAGTGTAGCATTTTGTTCTCTCATGCAGAAACATTATACAAAATGACTTTCTACTAGTAAATGTCCTGACTCAGCCTCTTATGACACGTCTATGAATAGCATTTACCCTGGGATTACGTTTTGGAAAAGCGGAAGAGCAAGTAGGACATTAATCAACTGTTTCCGCTTTTTAGGAAAATACAGAGTAGACAATTACTTCTATTTTAAATAATTATATTCATTTTTCTACATTACAGATTAGCGTATTTTGTAATCAGATTATTATGGAAATATAATTGCTGCTATAAAGAGTAGGTACATAACAGAAACTTCAAAGTCTTCATGTCTCAAACTAGTGTCAAGGTTGAATATTTAAAAATAATGAGATACACTAGTTTAACATAGAAAAAAACTTAAATGTTCAAAAAGGATCTTTAATACCTATATGCTTTAAAAGCATTCATAGCTTTAACTCTCACATAGCTACTATTGAACACTATATATTTTTGTAATACTTTATATGACCTGCAGGTGTCAGTACAGTAATTGCTGTCTATGAAGAGAAGCATTTTATCTTATCATCTTGCAGCTGCCTGACACCTGTGTGACAACAACATGCATTACATTGCCTCAAAGAATATTTTTGAGGCATAATTTTTAAGGACAGATTTCCAAATATTTTTTTCATCAAATTTCCTTTGTTCTCTGAAAGTACAATATGCTGTAGTAAAAAACTGAAAACTTGACAGTGACAGGCACAAAAAATTAAATTGGATGCATCGGCATACTTTATAGAACATATCACTAGGGAACCTTCAAATCTGCTATGACTCCCGAAAAAAATCCAGTCTTAACAGAGCCTAATCCAAATGTTTATACTTAGTAAGCAAATATTCGTAATGCGCTTATTTTGAGAAGTATATTTTAAAGAAGTGAAGTCATACCTACATTGCAGCATTACAGATATTTGCTGATTCCTTTCTTATGGCTGATGTACTCCCTGTCAGCAATACATCATTCTCTCTTGTGCACTATGCTAGAAGAAAATTCCCATCCTTAGAAGTTGACATCTATCCAAAGAATAGGTAATAATTTGCTGATCGGCAGGAGTCCGACCACTGAGACTCTCACCGCTCCAAAAAATTGGGCCATAAAGGGTTCCATTTGAAGAGAGTTGTGGTCAATGTTCGGCTTTTCCTGACAATGTCATAGAAAATAAATGGAGTGGGGTGCAAATGCTCGGCCAGCGCTACATTCAGAGTGGGGATTTCTTAGAATTGTTAGGGCTCAGTTATTCCAAGTAACGGTGTTAACTTCTAAAGATGGGAATAACCCTTTAATGCATTTATCTAAACGGTAATCAGAACCTGTCTAGCGGTGATGTAACTCTAAAGCAGGCCAATTGCAAGGCTTCTATGGGGCTTGTAAGTTGGAGAGAACCCACGTTGAACTGCTCCACCAACTTCTGTAAGCATATTCCTGACTCCTGGAACCTGGCATCTCTTGTAGCCAATAGTGAGAAGATTTAGCTGGCCAATTAGCAGAAATAGGCAAAACCTAAAAAGAAAATTTCAAACTATAGCTACTGTCCAAACCAAGGGCGGTATAAATTACAGCCTGAATGCATAATTACAGCTTGGTGTATTATTTTCTGAAACACCCCTATGTTACAGAGAAAATATACTTTGAAGATTCGGCCAGGGGACATAGCAGGATACCAGACTAGACCGAACTCTTCACAGTGCTGATGGAGGTGATTGACAAGTCACTCCATATGCACCAACGAGGGAGAGAACTGTCAATCAGATGCTGTGAATAGGTCACCATATCGGAGTATGGATTCTGGTCTCCGGCTATAGGTACTTGTACGGACAATAAAGACATAATAGAGCAAACACATAATTCAACAGATACCAAGAGGAGTGAGGGCTCTGTTTGCAAGCTTACAATCTATGAGGTAATAGGGGAAAAACAAAAAGGTAAATGGTAAAAAGTGCTTGTGTTATCTGGCCCAACCATCAATATAGTAAATAGGAAGAAAGGTTTGGAAGAAAATTTTGGAAGGGCAAAACTGGAGTAGTTACATAAGTGAGGCAATAGGCCAGTCTAAAGAAGTTCATTTTTAGGGTGTGCTTAGAGTTGTTGGTTTTGGGAATTAATTGAATTGTCCTGAGTAGTGCATTCCATAGACTCGGCGCAGATTGTGAGAAGCCTTGGGGATGGGATTGGGAGATTCAGATTATTGAGGATGTTAGTAGGTCATTAGCATAATGGAGGGTACAGGTAGGTGGTAGACAGAGTGATAAGTTTGGACTCTGTAGCAGATGGACAGCCAGTGCAATGACTTGCACAGGATAGAGGCATCGGCATAGCGGTTGGAGAGGAATATGATCCGGGCTGCTGCATTCAGGATGGATTGGAGAAGGGAGAGTTTAGTAAGAGAGAGACTGACTAGTAGAGAGTTGCAGTAGTCCAGACGAGAATAAGTAAAAATAAATAATAAAACATATTTGCGCTAAAAGGTGACTTCCCGGAAAAAAAGCTAGCAGGTATACAAGAGGTGGCCTCTAAATAACTAATGATGCCCGTAGGACTCTTCACATTCGGTATAGTGAGTATAAATGTCTGAGGACTGGGATTGGCAGTTGGTCGTAAGAGTGACTAATAAAGATAGGTCTCCCCTGCGTGGTAATGCAGGTTACTTGTACATTTTAACCAACATATGGCATCAGTAATAAATGTCAATCTTCACAGCGAAAAGTATATTATCTGCAGTGTGCAGAAAGAATATTTACCTTTTCTTGTAATGAACAACATGAGGCTGAGGTTCAGCAGGCTGGAGCAAGGTGATGAAGCAAGGTGATGAAGCAGAGTGAAGAACCTCCGTACCTTTTCTTGTCCGCACAATTGACAAATGATGAGCAAATAATGAACCAATGGTTTTGGAGCGCTGTGATCTGCTGATGATTGTCAAGTGTAGGTTAATAGAATCCGAATAACTCTACTTCACTATTTAACCCTTTGGGTCTAAGAGTGTCTAATAGGAATATCCATCTGCTCTCCGTAGTACATGCCTGCACAAGGCAATCTTGCCTTACGCAGGCGTGTACTATGGAGGACAGAGAATGAACTTCAATCCAATATTGCAGCCAGCATGCAGCCAGCGGGTAAGGAAAGGGTGAATCAAACACCCGAAAACCCCGCCCATATGACTGAAAATTGTTCCCTCCAAATTCAGGTGACAGAGTCCCTTTAAGGAGATAGACCGGACCGCAGGTACCTACATGCCAGGTCCAGAACTGAAAGGGCTGAATCCTCTGTTCCCGGTGGGAGGCTTTAAGGAGGCAGACCTTCCTCTGCAGCTGAGGGGATGGACTTGTGAGACGGAGCTTCTTGCGGACAGGAGGGGGTGGGGAGAGACGAAAAAGTGGGTGCAGCAGAGTGAGGAAAAAGGGGAAAAGCAAGCACTGCAGGGGGTTTTTGGAGCCAGTGCAGAGCAGCGCGCAGCAAGATGAGCACTGCGCCCCATTCTTCCAGACAGTACCGCTGTGACAGACCCCACTGCCTGCAGAGAGGCCACAGCGGATAATAGGGCCAGGTGTACTGCAGCAAACAAGAGAGAGACTACTGCACAGAGCAGAGCCGTGCAGGACAGAGCCGTGCAGAGCCATGCGCACGAAGCAGACCTGAACAGGGTTTAACAGCAGCCACCGAGTGGAGTGCTCTGGACGGGAAGCACCTACAGCACACAGACCAATGACCGCCATCGCCCGCTGCCATCAGAGGGGACAGGAGGAAAGGAGACGGACAGTGCGTGCTTGGTGCCTGCCATAAAGTCAGGTGCCAGACTGTTGTGAATTCTCCTCTTGGGCTCCCTCCGGTGGTTGTTGGTGGTAGTGCAGTTGTCTTGGGGTTGTAATCCAGGGCAGGTGTTTCTGCTGATTTCAGCTCTATTAGGTATTTAGGTGTGCAGGATCCATGAGTCCTTGCCAGTTTTCCATTGTTTTTGGAGGGATTGCATCTCTCTCTGGTTCCTCATGCCCTGCTGCCAATTCAGCTAAGATAAGTGTCTGGTTTTTTGTCTCAGTGCACACATGCAGTGTGCTTTGCAATTCAGTGCAATTCATTGTGTTTCTGTCCAGCTTAGACTTTGTTTGGATTTTTCAGTCATGCTGGATTCTCAGGAGATGCAGATATACTTTCTATGTCTTTAGTTAGATGTAGAATATTTGTATTATCTGCTGTGGATATTTTTAGGATTTTTATACTGACCGCTTAGAATTCTGTCCTATCCTTTTCTATTTAGCTAGAAGTGCCTCTTTTGCTAAATCCTGTTTTTCTGCCTGCGTGTGTCTTTCCTCTTATACTGACAGTCAATATTTGTGGGGGGCTGCCTATCCTTTGGGGTTCTGCTCTGAGGCAAGATAGAATTCCCCTTTCCATCTATAGGGGTATTTAGTCCTCCGGCTGTGTCGAGGTGTCTAGGACGTGTTAGGTACATCCCACGGCTACTTCTAGTTGCGGTGTTAGTTTAGGGTTTGCGGTCAGTACAGGTACCACCTACTCCTGAGAAAGTCTCTCATGGGGCTCCAAGGTCACCGGATCATAACAGTACAACTGGCCAACAATGAGTTAAATGCATCTCAGAAGAAGGGAAGAAAGAGCCATTTTTTTTTCTGTAGCCTGCTTTGTCTTTTCTTCCCTCTTTTCCTCTGGGTGACTGAGGAGTCTTGTGCTAGCATGGATGTTCAGGGATTAGTTTCTCGTGTAGACCAGCTTGCTGCTAGGGTACAGGGTATTTCTGATTATATTGTTCAGACTCCGCTTTTAGAGCCTAGGATTCCTACTCCTGATTTGTTTTTTGGGGACAGGTCCAAATTTTTGAGTTTTAAAAACAACTGTAAACTGTTTTTTGCTCTGAAGCCTCGTTCCTCTGGTGATCCCATTCAGCAGATTAAAATTGTCATCTCCCTGCTGCGTGGCGACCCTCAGGATTGGGCATTTTCCCAGGAATCTGGGAATCCGGCCTTGCTTAATGTAGATGCCTTTTTTCAGGCTCTAGGATTATTATATGATGAACCAAATTCTGTGGATCAAGCGGAGAAGACCTTGTTGGCCCTGTTTCAGGGTCAAAAAGCGGCAGAATTGTATTGTCAGAAATTTAGAAAATGGTCTGTGTTGACTAAATGGAATGAGGATGCTTTGGCGGCAATTTTCAGAAAGGGTCTTTCTAAGTCTGTTAAAGATGTTATGGTGGGGTTTCCCACGCCTGTTGGTCTGAGTGATTCTATGTCTCTGGCCATTCAGATTGATCGGCGCTTGCGGGAGCGCAGAACTGTGCGCGCTGTGGCGTTGTCCTCAGAGCAGATGCCTGAGTCTATGCAGTGTGATAGGATTCTGTCTAGAATGGAACAACAAGGATTCAGACGTCAGAATAGGTTGTGTTTTTATTGTGGCGATGCTTCTCATGTCATTTCAGTCTGCCCAAAGCGTACAAAGAGAATCGCTAGTTCAGTTACCATCGGAACTGTACAACCTAAATTTCTATTATCTGTGACCTTGATCTGCTCATTGTCATTTTCTGTCATGGCGTTTGTGGATTCAGGCGCCGCTTTGAACTTAATGGACTTTGAATTTGCCAGGCGTTGTGGTTTCCCCTTGCAGTCTTTGCAGAACCCTATTCCTTTAAGGGGCATTGATGCTACACCTTTGGCTAAAAATAAACCCCAGTTTTGGACACAGGTGACCATGTGCATGGCGCCAGCCCATCAAGAAGATTGTCGTTTTCTGGTGTTGCATAATTTGCATGATGCTATTGTGCTGGGTTTTCCATGGTTGCAGATACATAATCCTGTGTTGGATTGGAAGTCTATGTCTGTGACTAGTTGGGGTTGTCATAATGACGTTCCTGTGATGTCAATCTCCTCTTCCTCCTCTTCTGAAGTTCCAGAGTTTTTGTCTGAATTTCAGGATGTATTCGATGAGCCCAAGTCCAGTTCCCTTCCACCGCATAGGGACTGTGATTGTGCTATTGACTTGATTCCAGGCTGTAAGTTTCCTAAGGGCCGACTTTTCAACCTGTCTGTGCCGGAACATACCGCCATGCGGAGTTATGTTAAGGAGTCTTTGGAGAAAGGGCATATTCGGCCATCTTCTTCACCATTGGGAGCGGGATTTTTTTTTGTTGCTAAGAAGGATGGCTCCTTGAGACCCTGTATTGATTATCGCCTCTTGAATGAGATCACGGTCAAGTTTCAATACCCTTTACCTTTGCTTTCCGATTTGTTTGCCAGGATTAAGGGGGCTAGTTGGTTTACTAAAATTGACCTTCGGGGGGCATATAATCTTGTTCGTATTAAGCAGGGTGACGAATGGAAAACTGCGTTTAATACGCCCGAAGGCCATTTTGAATACCTTGTGATGCCATTCGGGCTCTCTAATGCTCCATCTGTTTTTCAGTCCTTCATGCATGATATCTTCCGGAATTATCTTGATAAATTCATGATTGTATATTTGGATGACATCTTAATTTTTTCCGATGATTGGGAGTCTCATGTGAAACAGGTCAGGATGGTATTTCAGATCCTTCGTGATAATGCTTTGTTTGTGAAGGGGTCTAAGTGTCTCTTTGGAGTGCAGAAGGTTTCTTTTTTGGGCTTCATTTTTTCTCCCTCATCTATAGAGATGGATCCGGTTAAGGTTCAGGCCATTCATGATTGGATTCAGCCCACATCCGTGAAGAGCCTTCAGAAATTTTTGAGCTTTGCTAATTTTTATCGCCGTTTCATTGCTAACTTCTCCAGTGTGGTTAAACCCCTGACCGATTTGACGAAGAAAGGCGCTGATGTAACGAATTGGTCCTCTGCGGCTGTCTCTGCCTTTCAGGAGCTTAAACGCCGATTTACTTCTGCCCCTGTGTTGCGTCAGCCAGATGTTTCTCTTCCGTTTCAGGTTGAGGTTGATGCTTCTGAGATTGGGGCAGGGGCCGTTTTGTCTCAGTGGAATTCTGATGGTTCCTTGATGAAACCGTGTGCCTTCTTTTCCCGTAAGTTTTCGCCTGCTGAACGCAATTATGATGTCGGCAATCGGGAGTTGTTGGCGATTTGAGGAATTTGAGGAATGGGCATTTGAGGAATGGGCATTTGAGGAATGGCGACATTGGCTTGTGGGAGCCAAGCACCGTATTGTGGTCTTGACCGATCATAAAAATCTGATTTACCTCGAATCTGCCAAACGGCTGAATCCTAGACAGGCTCGATGGTCCCTGTTTTTCTCCCGTTTTGATTTCGTGGTCTCGTATCTTCCGGGTTCTAAGAATATTAAGGCTGATGCCCTCTCTAGGAGTTTTTTGCCTGATTCTCCTGAAGTACTTGAGCCGGTCGGCATTCTGAAGGAAGGGGTGGTCCTTTCTGCCATTTCCCCTGATTTGCGACGGGTTCTGCAGGAATTTCAGGCTGACAAACCTGACCACTGTCCAGTGGGGAAACTGTTTGTTCCTGATAGATGGACTAGTAGAGTGATTTCTGAGGTTCATTGTTCTGTGTTGGCTGGCCATCCTGGTATTTTTGGTACCAGAGATTTGGTTGGTAGGTCCTTTTGGTGGCCTTCTTTGTCGCGTGATGTGCGTTCTTTTGTGCAGTCCTGTGGGACTTGTGCGCGGGCCAAGCCTTGTTGTTCCCGTGCTAGTGGGTTGCTTTTGCCTTTGCCGGTCCCTGAGAGGCCCTGGACGCATATTTCTATGGATTTTATTTCAGATCTTCCAGTTTCCTAGAGGATGTCGGTTATCTGGGTGGTTTGTGACCGGTTTTCTAAGATGGTTCATTTGGTACCTTTGCCTAAATTGCCTTCCTCTTCTGATTTGGTTCCGTTGTTTTTTCAGCATGTGGTTCGTTTGCATGGTATTCCGGAGAATATTGTGTCTGACCGAGGTTCCCAGTTTGTTTCTAGGTTTTGGCGGGCCTTTTGTGCTAGGCTGGGCATTGATTTGTCTTTTTCTTCCGCATTTCACCCTCAGACAAATGGCCAGACCAAGCGAACTAATCAGACTTTGGAAACTTATTTGAGATGCTTTGTGTCTGCTGATCAGGATGATTGGGTGGCTTTCTTGCCATTGGCCGAGTTCGCCCTTAATAATTGGGCTAGTTCGGCTACCTTGGTTTCGCCCTTCTTTTGTAATTTTGGTTTTCATCCTCGTTTTTCTTCGGGGCAAGTTGAACCTTCTGATTGTCCTGGTGTGGATTCTGTGGTTGACAGGTTGCAGCAGATTTGGGCCCATGTGGTGGACAATTTGGTGTTGTCTCAGGAGGAGGCTCAGCGTTTTTCTAACCGTCGTCGGTGTGTTGGTTCCCGGCTTCGGGTTGGGGATTTGGTCTGGTTGTCTTCCCGTCATGTTCCTATGAAGGTTTCTTCCCCTAAGTTTAAGCCTCGGTTTATTTGTCCCTATAGGATTTCAGAGATTATCAATCCGGTGTCTTTTCGTTTGGCCCTTCCGGCCTCTTTTGCCATCCATAATGTTTTCCATAGACCTTTATTGCGGAAATATGTGGTGCCCGTTGTTCCCTCTGTTGATCCTCCTGCTCCTGTGTTGGTTGATGGGGAGTTGGAGTATGTGGTTGAGAAGATTTTGGACTCTCGTTTTTCGAGGCGGAGGCTTCAGTACCTTGTCAAATGGAAGGGTTATGGCCAGGAGGATAATTCTTGGGTTTTTGCCTCTGATGTCCATGCTGCTGATTTGGTCCGTGCCTTTCATCTGGCTCGTCCTGATCGGCCTGGGGGCTCTGGTGAGGGTTCGGTGACCCCTCTTCAAGGGGGGGTACTGTTGTGAATTCTGCTCTTGGGCTCCCTCCGGTGGTTGTTGGTGGTAGTGCAGTTGTCTTGGGGTTGTAATCCAGGGCAGGTGTTTCTGCTGATTTCAGCTCTATTAGGTATTTAGGTGTGCAGGATCCATGAGTCCTTGCCAGTTGTCCATTGTTTTTGGAGGGATTGCATCTCTCTCTGGTTCCTCATGCCCTGCTGCCAATTCAGCTAAGATAAGTGTCTGGTTTTTTGTCTCAGTGCACACATGCAGTGTGCTTTGCAACTCAGTGCAATTCATTGTGTTTCTGTCCAGCTTATACTTTGTTTGGATTTTTCAGTCATGCTGGATTCTCAGGAGATGCAGATATACTTTCTATGTCTTTAGTTAGATGTAGAATATTTGTATTATCTGCTGTGGATATTTTTAGGATTTCTATACTGACCGCTTAGAATTCTGTCCTATCCTTTTCTATTTAGCTAGAAGTGCCTCTTTTGCTAAATCCTGTTTTTCTGCCTGCGTGTGTCTTTCCTCTTATACTGACAGTCAATATTTGTGGGGGGCTGCCTATCCTTTGGGGTTCTGCTCTGAGGCAAGATAGAATTCCCATTTCCATCTATAGGGGTATTTAGTCCTCCGGCTGTGTCGAGGTGTCTAGGACGTGTTAGGTACATCCCACGGCTACTTCTAGTTGCGGTGTTAGTTTAGGGTTTGCGGTCAGTACAGGTACCACCTACTCCTGAGAAAGTCTCTCATGCAGCTCCAAGGTCACCGGATCATAACACCAGACGCTCCAGGATAGTGAGTACCGTGCACACGCTGCTTGAAAGAGACCGGGAGCATGACCGTCAGCTATCCCTGACTGTGTTAGTTAATAGTGGCCCAATACACGCGTGATCTAACTTCACCAGGGGTTATAGATTTTGAGCTTCTGGGCCATATACCTGCACGTGCCGCAGAGCAGAGCTTCGATTCCGTGGTTCCCCACACTGGACTCTCGGTGGTTCCGCATACTGGACTCAGTGCCGTGCTAGACACCTATAAGCATAGGAAATCTACCTGCTTCGCAGAGACTTCGCCGCTGTTGTCGGTGCCACCGTTGGATTCCCGCCTGCTACAGACTTCGCCAAGACTCCACGTGCCGCTGATGTCAGTGCCACCATTGGAACCCTGAGATACTGCACACCATGGGACTGCATTCTGATAAGTTTAACCTCTTTAATACTGTACTTTCATTTGTCCCTAACCTACCCTGCCACTCTCCCAGTTCTGCCCCATTTCCTACCATCACCCTGCAACACACTACTCCCAGCGTGGAGTGCATTTATTGTTATATAAAACTTTTAACTTTTGATCTGCCTCCTGTCCATGATGGCATCCTGTGTTCCTGCTATTTCTTCACTGGCATGTATGAAGGAGGAGGAAAAGATACTATCTCTTTCTATTTACAGTATCTTTCTTGTGTGTGGTACTTTAGGCCATGTGCACACGTTCAGTATTTTTCGCGTTTTTTTCGCGTTTTTTCGCTATAAAAACGTGATAAAAACGCGAAAAAACCGCTAACATATGCCTCCCATTATTTTCAGTGTATTCCACATTTTTTGTGCAAATGTAGCCTTTTTTTCCGCGAAAAAATCGCATCGCGGAAAAAAAAGCAACATGTTCATTAAAATGCGGAATTGCGGGGATTCCGCACACCTAGGAGTGCATGATCTGCTTACTTCCCGCACGGGGCTGTGCACACCATGCGGGAAGTAAGCAGATTATTCGCGGTTGGTATATATAATTGGTCAAAAAAAAAGAATTAAAATAAAAAATAGTCATATACTCACCTTCGATGTCCCCGGAGTGTTCCCGCCTCTCACCGCTGCATGCTGCCGCTTCTGTTCCTATAAATGGTGTGGTTCAGGACCTGCGATGACATCACTGTCTTGTGATTGGTCGCGTGACCGCTCATGTGACCGCTCGTAACCAATCACAAGCCGTGATGTCACCGAAGGTCCTGAACCACACCGGCATCTATAGGAACGGAGGCTGCAGAGGGTGAGTATAACCATTTTTTTATTTTTTTTATTATTTTTAAACATTCTTTTTTTTACTATAGATGCTGCATACGCAGCATCTATAGTACAAAGTTGGTCACACTTGTCAAACAGTATGTTTGACAAGTGTGACCAACCTGTCAGTCAGTTTTCCAAGCGATGCTACAGATCGCTTGGAAAACTTTAGCATTCTGCAAGCTAATTATGCTTGCAAAATGCTAAAAAAAACGTGAAAAAAACGCAAAAAAAAATGCGGATTTCTTGCAG
Organism: Ranitomeya variabilis; assembly: GCF_051348905.1. Lineage (NCBI taxonomy): Eukaryota > Metazoa > Chordata > Amphibia > Anura > Dendrobatidae > Ranitomeya > Ranitomeya variabilis. The sequence goes on along the minus strand of NC_135237.1, from coordinate 115,818,689 downwards.
AAAATTTTCGGTTTTCTTCAGGAAATTTTTGCAAGAAATCCGGACGTGTGCACATACCCTTACTCTGAGACCTCTCACATTGTTTGGTTTTGTATGGGTTTGTTTACAACGAGGTGAATATGTTGCATTTCCCTCTACAATGAAACAAAATGAGGATCTAAGAAGTAACTCTTAGGATATGTGCACATGCCATCCAATAGAAGAGGGTCTACTCGCTAAGTTTTTCTTACAAAAGATACTTCAAGAAAATGACAACGGAAAATGTTTTCCTGAAGCACCTTTTTTCACATCTTTTGTGATGTCTCTTGTGGTGGAGACTTTGCTTTTGGTGATTTTATATCTTAATTGTTTGTGCTAATAGTGAGTGGCATCCAAGAGTAAAGGTACCTTCACACTAAACGATATCGCTAGCGATCCGTGACGTTGCAGCGTCCTGGATAGCGATATCGTTTAGTTTGACACGCAGCAGCGATCAGGATCCTGCTGTGATATCGCTGGTCATTGAACAAAGTTCAGAACTTTATTTGGTCGTCAGACCGGCGTGTATCGTGTTTGACACCAAAAGCAACGATACCAGCGATGTTTTACACTGGTAACCAGGGTAAACATCGGGTTACTAAGCGCAGGGCCGCGCTTATTAACCCGATATTTACCCTGGTTACCAGTGTAAAATGTAAAAAAACAAACAGTACATACTCACCTTCGCGTCCCCCGGCGTCCGCTTCCCACACTGACTGAGCGCCGTAAAGTGAAAGTGAAAGTACAGCACAGCGGTGACGTCACCACTCTGCTGTTAGGGCCGGCGCTCAGTCAGTGCAGGAAGCGGACGCCAGGGGACGCGAATGTAAGTATGTACTGTTTGTTTTTTTTACATTTTACACTGGTAACCAGGGTAAACATCGGGTTACTAAGCGCGGCCCTGCGCTTAGTAACCCGATGTTTACCCTGGTTACCCGGGGACCTCGGCATCGTTGGTCGCTGGAGAGCGGTCTGTGTGACAGCTCTCCAGCGATCAAACAGCGACGCTGCAGGGATCGGCATCGTTGTCGCTATCGCTGCAGCGTCGCTTAATGTGAAGGTACCTTAAGCTGCCAGAAGAGTGGTCAGGTGATTTATTTTAACCACGATTTTGTGGCTTTGGAAGCTGAAAGCAGTTCAAAATACTGTAGTTGAAAATCACTGAACATATACACAGCAAGTTTTTTTTACTTTGCTGTTCATATTTTCATTGTTTTAGGCATTTTTTAGCACTTTCTCAATCAGGCTCTAGGATGGATTAGCCTAAAAAATACTTTTTGTTCACATACCTTTAGGCAGGTTCTTCCTATCTCACAAAGTTCAATCTGCAGAGGCATGGAAGACAAGTGACTGATATTGAAATGACTGATATTCCCCTCTATATAAAGAAGCACAGTCAAGTTTTTACTTTTGGCTTCAAACAGATCATCATAAATATAATTCCAGTAAGCAGATAACGTGTAACCTCCACTATGTCTAACTCGGCAGTGTTTGAGATTTTCTTAAACAAGAAAAGGCTAATTTGTCTCATTGACCTTTATAAGTAACTCACCGCTGATGCTGGCTACCATTCTCAATTAGGAAAGTTAAATGATAGTCTCTTAGAAAGTAAAAAAGAACAAATGTATATATATTCAGAAATCCAATATTCTTTAGTTTAGTGAGGGCTGCAACTCCACACAATTTACAGCACTTTACTCTATTTATACCACTTGCATTGTCAATGTCATGTTGAATTTTCTAAACAAAAGGAACACGAACAGAAAAAAACCTTTGCGTTTATGTATTAAATGATTTTCATCAAGGTCAGAGTGTGATACATACATCCTGTACGCATACATTTACAATAGCAGAAAAGTAGAAATCTGAGAAATAATAGTCTAACAAGGATGAACAAGGACATATCATATAGGGAGAAGAATAGACTAGAGGTGTACTGAAAATAATAAAAGCTATTTAAAGGGAATTGGATGCCAGATTTTTGCCACCTAATATGGGAACAGCATATTATGGAGATAGAGACGCTGATCCCAGTGATGTGTCACTTTACTAAGCTGGTTTCTGTAGATTTGTTAAAAATCGCTGATTTATCAGGATGATATCACTAGAGAACTAGTAAATCTGCTGATATATTTATTAGCTCTGTATACCCGGAACCACGACTGATTGGCAGTTTTCTGTCTATACAGAGCGTACACAGAAAGATGCCAATAAGTGCAAACCAATAGAGAGCTCAGCATACAGAGACCTGGTGTCACTCTGTGACTGTAGGAAAGCCAGAGCAGAGGGACTTTATATTGTTCCTTAATTTAGGGGAGTCCTAGTCTATCCCTAACCCTAAGGTTACCCCTGAAGGTTTAGATTCCTGGGTCTTATACTTCTCTGTGCTCCTACAAAATCCTAAACTGCTCCCACCCTCCCCCCAGGGAGGAAAGGGGCAGGAGTGAAAGGGTAAACACAAGCTGAACAGACATGGGAACCAAGGCACAATAAAATGGCAGACACACAGGATAAAATGCAAAGGGGAAATGGATGCACAGTAAAGAGACAGAAAAGCAACATGAAAAAATGCCAACATGTGAGGATATAGGTATTCACAACAAACTGCATGCAACAATCTCAAAACGACTAAGAGCGACTCTCCAGACCTCTTTCTCCAATTAAATCAGGGAGAGAATGAAGATTCTATTGCTCACATGGAGGGAAGCTAGGCACGGGTAGAAATAATGGAAGAGTGTGGTTCTAATAGGCAGCACAGCCAATATACAATGAGGAACGCTAAACCCTTTCCATGCCACAATAAATTTATTATCTCATGAATGGCAGTGTAGATTAAAGAGGATCTGTGTTCAGCTAATTGCTGCGATCTTCTAATCTCAGATGTGCAACAGGTCCCAGCACAGTGTGGCACATTGATGAAAGTACCCCCTTTTACGTGTGGCCTCAGGACCATCAGGACCTGAAATTCTAAGTTGACATTTACCATAACTGGAGGTGGAGGTAAAGGTATTGATTCAGCAGTGACCTATGAAAAACATTGTGGCTCTTAACCGCTAGTGGAAACTCAAGATGGAAACCACCGGATTAATGATGGCAGTTATCTTATACAGGCCAATGAACCTAGGACCTAGTTTCCAGAAAGGAATATTCAACCTAATGTTTCTGGTGGACAACCACAGATAGTCTTTCACACAAAGGTCTGAACATGGCATACTTTTATTTTATCAGCCATGCATTTGTATCTATCACCTTCATGTTGTTCTGTAGACCTTGCCACATGAAAAAGAAATATATTCCACCCCAGTAACACCCGAGCCTCCTCCCTACTGAAAGTACTGAACTGCGAGTGAAACCAGTATGCACCAAGGAATGGTGACTAACCAGTAGACTCATGGTGGCAATTGTTAAGCGCAAACTCAGCTGTTGTGGACTGTGTTTCTGGGCTCCCTCTGGTGGTCACTAACGGTATTGTGTTAGGTATGTCTTGTTGCAGGCCTGAGCTCCAGCTGTGTCGTTAAGCAGCGGGTGTTTCCTATTTGAGTCTCCTCTGGACTCAGTCTCTTGCCTGGCATCGTTGTATCCAGACATATTTGGTCTCCTCCGGATTCCTTTCAGTCTGCCTCATGCAAGAAAAACTAAGTCTGTTTTGTACAATTTGGATCGTTTGCATTATTCAGTGTTTTTGTCCAGCTTGCTTTACATTTGACTTTTGACTCGCTGGAAGCTCTAGGGGGCTGAAAAATGTGCCATTTTTCTAACCCTATCCACCACCATTAGAATCACCATTTTACCTCTGGATGGCGCAAGGTCAATAATAAAATCCATGGATAGATAAGTCAATGGTCTATTAGGTGTAGCTAAATGTAGGAGAAACCCAGATGGTCGAGTATGTGGGGTTTTAGAAAGTGCACAAGTATTGCAGGTCGAAAAAAATTCAGTAACATCTTCATCCAGCCTTTGCCACCAGAAACAATAAGATCCATAGTAGTCTTACTACCAGGGTGACCTGCGAGAACAGAGTGATAGTGTTCTTCTAAAGTTTTTAGCTGTAAATGTAATGGGAAAAATAATATGCCTGAAGGACAGGAAGCAGGAACATCCCCCTGAGCCATCAATACTGTGATGCAGTGACCCCTGCTACAGGTAGGGGATGCTGCATGGTCTTCCTGGCATAGTGCATGGCAGTTGCATGCATAAATATAATGGTGAGACAAAATCCGGAATTGTTGTGAATGGCCGGTATGTGCGTCGCAGAGGATGATATTCTGCGCTGTCAGCTTACAGCAATGTTGTTATTCTGGGACCTCTAGTCCCACAAGTATAGTTGTGGAGGGAGGCTGGCAGGGCTAGTTATGAGAGATGGGCGGGTCGAACTAGCCACACACACTCCCATCTACGGGAGTGGTTACAACCATATACTGTATATCTTAATTTCTTTTGGCCGGTGAAAGTTTCTTTAGAAGAATATACACAGGCGTCACTTCCCAGAATATGGTCCCTCAGATGTGTCTACCTTCACAATATACTGCTTTGAAACATCAGGCTAAATGAGTAATGGAGCTGAAAAGAAACATTGTTTTAGAGAATTAAATGCCTGACCGCCAATCAGAGAAATCTGTCCCCTGTTTGGTCATGTCCGTGAGTGGTTTGACAATGGATGAGAAATTCCAGATAAACTTCCGGCAATAATTAGCAAACCCCAGAAAGCATTGTAGGGCTTTAAGATATTCCAGAAAGTCCCATTCCAATGATGGGCGGACCTTCTCAGGGTCAATATGGAAACCCGAAGTTGACACCAGGTAACCCAGGAATTGTTCCTCCTGAACGGTGAACACACATTTCTCAGGCTTAGCATACAGTTTAGTATTAGTGATGAGCGAGTATACTCATTGCTCGGGTTTTTCCGAGCACGCTTAGGTGGTCTCCGAGTATTTGTAAGTGCTCTGAGATTTAGTTTTCGTTGCCTCAGCTGCATGATTTACAGCTGCATAGAACACCCCGCAAAAAGATGATTAAAAGGCAATGTTTATTAATCAGAAACAATTTAATTTTATTGAAGTATTACAAAATTTAAAAACCATATTGACAGTTTTGGGGAATAGGACAATATCCCTCTCCCATTACCAATGTTGACGTGCAGCACCAAGTGACAAATGGGTACATCCCATATCGGATGTTACTGTGGAAAGCACTCATGTCATTAATATTTCAATCCATAAAAATATCATATAATCCATCTATGCCAAATAGAACTATGGTATGCATCCATATATTTATACACCCTATCTCGCCCCACTTAGTATAAAGCCAACACCGCTACTATAAGTTAAAACTGGCTATGTCAGATATTACCAGACAGGCCGAGAGCAGTCAGTGGACTGGTATAATTACCTATTCGGAGGCTGAGACTGGGATGTGGGCTCCCCGCTATCACCTGGACCCGCACGTCTGCCCCGACGCGCGTTTCGGACTCCTTTTTCAAGGGGCCTATAGTATACACATGTCCAAAGCTTTTCATAGTTCCGGTGAGCGGCAATTGCGCCGCAAAACCGGAAGTGATGTACACTGCCCCGGAGGTGACGCGCGCTGTTGCCCAGTCAACAGGTACGCCGACCGGCGTCGGCGTCATAGCGCGGGCGGAGCCAAGACAGGCCCCACTCACGCTAGGAGACGCCGAGAGCCGGTGGGCGTGACCGCAAGCAGGCAACATGCGCGTACAGGGACAGGATTACAGGGACAAGTGTATATACATAGTGTGTCTCCAAAACAAAGCTCCGCAATCACAGAGATAATCATCACTAGTGGTAATAATCTGTCACAATGCTATATATGTAAAAACCGCAAAAATGCAGTATGGCATCCTCATCTAAATACATAAGAAACAAAAGAAACAAAACTGAACATCCCAAAGACACCCTTAAAATATAACACATAAAAAACACGTGTATTATAAATCTTTAGGTGATCACATATGGAGTTCCAATTCATCTTGCATTGCTTCACCATATGGTGCCATATGTGTCCATCCGTATCCTGCCAAAACGGATATGCACCGGACTCACACGAGACATAGAAGACCAACACACGATATATAAGTTAACTAAAAGAAAAAATAGAACATATATTAAAAACACTGAAATGAGAAAGGGATACCTTATTACAAAATTACCCAAACACGAGCGATGAGGGGACGCTATAGGAACGGGGCGTAGCTGATATTTTCATTGAGTCCAGATGGATGGACAGTGCCCAAAGTCCATATCCACCTGGACTCCAATTGGGATAGCCTCCTGGTCATGTCCCCACCACGGATGTTGATGTCTAACATGTCGATCCCCCGTACCCTAAAAAGCGTCTCATCACAATTATGGTATGTTCTAAAATGGCGAGGAATAGTTTTTAGGGTTGCAATATCCATTGTGGTCGCCGCGGCTGATATCCCCAGTATATGCTCCATGACGCGTATTTTGAGCTGCCTTGTCGTCATGCCTATATATATCTTCCGGCATGGACACACACCGTAATAGATCACATATCTGCTATTGCATGATATCCTTTTCCTGATCTTAAATGTACGGGAGCCATCCTGGCTCTCGAAGTGGTCTATCCGATCGATATTTGTGCACGCCACGCAGCGACCACACGAAAAACAGCCATACCGTGGCATTATCGAATTTAGGAACGTGTTGTGGGGCTCCCCGGTGTAATGGCTCCGGACCAAATGGTCCCATAAGTTTTTAGATCTCCTTGCTGCTATTGCAACTCTTGCAGGGATAAACCTAGAGATCACCGGATCCGCTTTTAGAATATGCCATGATTTGTCCATGATCTGCCCACCGGCTCTCGGCGTCTCCTAGCGTGAGTGGGGCCCGTCTTGGCTCCGCCCGCGCTATGACGCCGACGCCGGTCGGCGTACCTGTTGACCGGGCAACAGCACGCGTTACCTCCAGGGCAGTGTACATCACTTCTGGTTTTGCAGCGCAATTGCCACTCACCGGAACTATAAAAAGCTTTGGACATGTGTATACTATAGGCCCCTTGAAAAAGGAGTCTGAAACGCGCGTCGGGGCAGACGTGCGGGTCCAGGTGATAGCGGGGAGCCCACATCCCAGTCTCAGCCTCCGAATAGGTAATTATACCGGTCCACTGACTGCTCTCGGCCTGTCTGGTAATATCTGACATAGCCAGTTTTAACTTATAGTAGCGGTGTAGGCTTTATACTAAGTGGGGCGAGATAGGGTGTATAAATATATGGATGCATACCATAGTTCTATTTGGCATAGATGGATTATATGATATTTTTATGGATTGAAATATTAATGACATGAGTGCTTTCCACAGTAACATCCGATATGGGATGTACCCGTTTGTCACTTGGTGCTGCACGTCAACATTGGTAATGGGAGATGTTGTGAACTCTATTTTTGGGCTCCCTCTAGTGGTCACAAGCGGTACTGTGTAGTGTTGTCTTTCTGCAGGTTGGCAGCATCAGCTGGTTCGTTATCCTTGGTTGGTTTCCTATTTAGCTCACCTGGATACTCAGTTCCTTGCCTGCTCTCAATGTATTCAGTGCTCTTCAGATTCCTTGTGACTACCTTGCTCCCAGTCTCTCCAAGACAAGCTAAGTTTTTGTTTGTTTATTTTTTGATTATCAGCATTCATCATGTTTCTTGTCCAGCTTGCTAAAATTTGATTTCCTCGCTTGCTGGTTGCTCTAGGGGACTGAGTTTCTCCCCCCACACCATTAGTTGGTGCGGGGGTTCTTGAAATCTTAATGCGGATATTTTGTAAGGGTTTTTTACTGACCGCACAGACCCCTTTTCTATTTTCTGCTATCTAGTATTAGTGGGCCTCATTTGCTGAATCTGCTTTCACCCCTGTGTATGTGCCTTCCTCTTACCTCACCGTTATTATTTGTTGGGGGCTTCTATATCTTTGGGGATTATTTCTCTGGAGGCAAGTGAGGTCTTTCTTTCTCTCTAGGGGTAGTTAGTTCCTCAGGCTGGCTCAAGACGTCTAGGATTTTAGACACGTTCACCGGCTACCTTTAGTGTGTTGGATAGGTTCAGATTTGCGGTCAGTCCAGTTTGCCACCTCTCTAGAGCTTGTCCTATGTTTTGTTACTTAGCTGGAGTATTTTGTGATCCTCAACCACTAAGGATCATAACAGTAGAGCAGGCCAAAAAGAGTTTAATGCATCGCAGAAGTGGGATAAAAAGAAGACCTGAGTACATTTTTTTTTTTTCCTCCCACTTTTCCTTTGCTGCAGTCTGTTTAGCTTCTTTCATCCCCTTGAACTCTGGGTGGTTTTGAGCTCTGCTGCAGACATGAATGTTCAGACTCTGGCTTCTAGTGTGGATCATCTTGCTGCACGGGTGCAAAGTATTCAGGATTTTGTTATTCCTAGCCCTATGTCTGAACCATAAATACCCATCCCTGAGTTGTTTTCTGGAGATAGATCTAGGTTTCTAAATTTTAAGAATAATTGTAAGTTATTTCTATCTCTGAGACCTTGTTCCTCTGGTGATTCCGCTCAGCAAGTTAAAATTGTTATCTCCTTGTTACGTGGCGACCCTCAAGATTGGGCTTTCTCTCTGGCGCCAGGAGATCCTGCATTGCTTAATGTAGATGCATTTTTTCTGGCTCTTGGACTGCTTTATGAGGAGCCTAATCTTCAGAATCAGGCAGAAAAAGCGTTGCTGGCTATCTCTCAGGGTCAGGATGAAGCAGAGGTGTATTGTCAAAAATTTCGGAAATGGTCGGTGCTTACTCAATGGAATGAGTGTGCCCTGGCTGCAAATTTCAGAGAAGGTCTTTCTGAGGCCGTTAAGAATGTTATGGTGGGGTTTCCCACCCCTACAAGTCTGAGTGATTCTATGGCTTTAGCCATTCAGGTTGATCAGCGTTTGTGGGAGCGCAAATCTGCTCATCCTTTGGCGGTATTTTCTGAACAGAGAACTGAGTCTATGCAATGTGACCGAACTCTGACCAGAATTGAGCGACAAAGTCATAGACGTCAAAATGGGTTGTGCTTTTACTGTGGTGATTCTACTCATGTTATCTCAGCATGCTCTAAACGCTTAAAAAAAATCGCTAAACCTGTCACCATTGGTACTATACAGCCTAAATTTATTTTGTCTGTTACTTTGACTTGTTCTTTGTCGTCCTACCCGGTTATGGCTTTTGTGGATTCGGGTGCTGCCCTGAATCTGATGGATTTGTAGTTTACCAGGCGCTGTGGTTTTGTCCTGGAGCCTTTGGAATTTCCCATTCCTCTGACGGGGAATTGATGCTACGCCATTGGCTGAGAATAAGCCTCAGTATTGGACGCAAATGACCATGTGCATGACTCCCGTACATCAGGAGGTGATTCGCTTTCTTGTTCTGCATAATTTGCATGATGTTGTCGTTTTGGGTCTGCCATGGCTGCAGGCTCATAATCCAGTTTTAGATTGGAAAGCTATGTCTGTGTCAAGTTGGGGTTGTCAGGGAATTCATGGCGATGCTCTGTTGGTGTCTATTGCTTCTTCCACTCCTTCTGAGGTCCCTGAGTTTTTGTCTGACTACCAGGATGTATTTGATGAGCCCAGGTCCAGTGCCCTGCCCCCTCATAGGGATTGTGACTGTGCTATAAATTTAATTCCTGGTAGTAAATTCCCTAAGGGACGACTTTTTAATCTGTCTATACCAGAGCATGCCGCGATGCGGAGTTATATAAAGGAGTCTTTGGAGAAGGGACATATTCGCCCATCCTCTTCCCCTCTTGGTGCAGGATTTTTTTTTGTGGCCAAGAAGGACGGTTCTTTGAGACCTTGTATAGATTATCGTCTTCTGAATAAAATCACAGTCAAATTTCAGTATCCTTTACCACTATTGTCTGATTTGTTTGCTCGGATTAAGGGTGCCAGTTGGTTCACCAAGATAGATCCCCGTGGTGCATATAACCTTGTGCGCATTAAGCAGGGAGATGAATGGAAAACAGCATTTAATACGCCTGAAGGCCATTTTGAGTACTTGGTGATGCCTTTTGGACTCTCTAATGCTCCTTCTGTGTTTCAGTCCTTCATGCATGACATCTTCCGAGAATATCTGGATAAATTTATGATTGTTTATCTGGATGACATTTTGGTCTTTTCTGATGATTGGGAGTCCCATGTGAAGCAGGTCAGGATGGTGTTTCAGGTCCTGCGTGCTAATGCTTTATTTGTGAAGGGCTCAAAATGCCTCTTCGGAGTACAGAAGGTCTCCTTTTTGGGTTTTATTTTTTCTCCTTCTACTGTGGAGATGGACCCAGTCAAGGTCCAGGCTATTCATGACTGGACTCAGCCCACGTCTGTTAAGAGTCTTCAGAAGTTCTTGGGTTTTGCTAATTTTTACCGTCGTTTCATCGCTAATTTTTCTAGCGTGGTTAAACCTTTGACGGATTTGACCAAGAAGGGTTCTGATGTTACTAATTGGTCTCCTGCGGCCGTGGAGGCCTTTCGGGAGCTGAAGCACCGGTTTTCTTCAGCTCCAGTCTTATGTCAGCCAGATGTCTCTCTCCCCTTCCAGGTCGAGGTTGATGCTTCTGAGATTGGAGCAGGGGCTGTTTTGTCGCAGAGAAGCTCTGATGGCTCTGTGATGAAGCCATGTGCTTTCTTTTCAAGAAAGTTTTCACCTGCCGAGCGGAATTATGATGTTGGTAATCGGGAGTTGTTGGCTATGAAGTGGGCATTTGAGGAGTGGCGACATTGGCTCGAAGAAGCTAAACATCGCGTGGTGGTCTTGACTGATCACAAAAATCTGATTTACCTTGAATCTGCCAAGCGCCTGAATCCTAGACAGGCTCGTTGGTCGTTGTTTTTCTCCCGTTTCAACTTCGTGGTCTCATACCTGCCTGGTTCGAAGAACGTGAAAGCTGATGCACTTTCTAGGAGTTTTGTGCCTGACTCTCCGGGAGTTTCTGAGCCGGCTGGTATTCTCAGAGAGGGAGTGATTTTGTCTGCCATTTCCCCAGATTTGCGACAAGTGCTGCAGAAATTTCAGGCGGATAGACCTGACCGTTGTCCACCAGAGAGACTGTTTGTCCCAGAGAGATGGACCAGCAGAGTTATTTCCGAGGTTCATTCTTCGGTGTTGGCGGGTCATCCTGGGATTTTTGGTACCAGAGATTTGGTGGCTAGGTCCTTCTGGTGGCCTTCCTTGTCGCGGGATGTGCGTTCCTTTGTGCAGTCTTGTGGGATTTGTGCTCGGGCTAAGCCTTGCTGTTCTCGTGCCAGCAGTTTGCTTTTGCCTTTGCCTATTCCGAAAAGGCCTTGGACGCACATTTCCATGGATTTTATTTCGGATCTTCCAGTATCTCAGAAAATGTCTGTCATCTGGGTGGTGTGTGATCGTTTTTTCAAGATGGTCCATTTGGTGCCCTTGCCTAAGTTGCCTTCTTCCTCCGATTTGGTTCCTCTATTTTTTCAGAATGTGGTTCGCTTGCACGGCATTCCTGAAAATATTGTGTCTGATAGAGGATCCCAGTTTGTGTCCAGGTTTTGGCGGACTTTTTGTGCTAAGATGGGCATTGATTTGTCTTTTTCGTCGGCCTTCCATCCTCAGACTAATGGCCAAACCGAGCAAACTAATCAGACGTTGGAAACTTATTTGAGATGTTTTGTTTCTGCTGATCAGGATGATTGGGTGACTTTTTTGCCATTGGCCGAGTTTGCCCTTAATAATCGGGCTAGTTCTGCTACTTTGGTTTCGCCTTTTTTCTGCAATTCTGGTTTCTATCCTCGTTTTTCCTCGGGTCAGGTTGAGCCTTCTGACTGTCCTGGGGTGGATTCTGTGGTGGATAGGTTGCAGCAGATTTGGAACCATGTGGTGGACAATTTGAGGTTGTCACAGGAGAAGGCTCAGCGCTTTGCCAACCGCCGCCGCGGTGTGGGTCCCCGACTTCGTGTTCGATTTGGTGTGGCTGTCTTCTCGGTATGTTCCTATGAAGGTCTCCTCTCCTAAATTCAAGCCTCGCTTCATCGGTCCTTATAAGATCTTGGAAATCCTTAACCCGGTGTCTTTTCGTTTGGATCTCCCAGCATCGTTTGCCATTCATAATGTGTTCCATAGGTCTTTGTTGCGGAGGTATGTGGTACCTGTGGTTCCTTCTGTTGAGCCTCCTGCTCCGGTGCTGGTTGAAGGCGAATTGGAGTACGTGGTGGAGAAGATTTTGGATTCTCGTATCTCTAGACGGAGGCTTCAGTATTTGGTTAAGTGGAAGGGCTATGGTCAGGAGGATAATTCCTGGGTTGTCGCCTCTGATGTTCATGCGGCCGATTTGGTTCATGCCTTCCACGCGGCTCATCCTGATTGCCCTGGGGGTCTTGATGAGGGTTCGGTGACCCCTCCTCAAGGGGGGGGTACTGTTGTGAACTCTATTTTTGGGCTCCCTCTAGTGTCCTATTGTCCTATTCCCCAAAACTGTCAATATGGTTTTTAAATTTTGTAATACTTCAATAAAATTAAATTGTTTCTGATTAATAAACATTGCCTTTTAATCATCTTTTTGCGGGGTGTTCTATGTAGTAGTTGATGATAGGCTAATTACGTGGGAAATCCGAGCATGCTCGGGAAATCCAGAGCAACGAGTACACTCGCTCATCAATATTTAGTATCTCAAAATATCTGTAGTACCTGCCCGACATGTCCCTGATGTGTCCCGAAATCAGGAGCATAGATCAAAATGTCATCCAGGTATACCACCACAAGTTTGCCTACCAGATGACAGAAGCTATCATTGACACAATTTTGGAAAAATGATGGAGGCATTAGTCTGACCAAATGATATGACAAGGTTTTCAAAATGCTATTCAGGGATGTTAAACGCTGTTTTCCACTCATCATTTTGTCAAATTATAATCAGATTACAGGCCCCTCTAAGGTCCATGTTGGAGAACCACAATATGATTACACAAATCCGGAATGAGCTAAAGGGAATAAGGGTCTCGGATGGTAATTATTATTATTATTATTATACATTTACATAGCGCCATTTATTCCATGGTGCTTTACATGTGAAAAGGGGCAAATGTAGACAAGCACAATAAACATGAGCAATACAAGGCACACACAAGTACAGAAGGAGAGAGGACCCTGCCCGCGAGGGCTCACAGTCTACAGGGGATGGGTGAGAATACACTAGGAGAGGGTAGAGCTGGTCATATGGCGGTTCAGCAGACTAAGGATCACTGGAGATTTTAGGCTTGTCGGAAGAGGTGGGTCTTAAGGTTTTTTTTGAAGGTTTCCGTGGTAGGCGAGAGTCTGATGTGTTGGAGTCGAGAGTTCCAGAGTATGGGGAAAGCACGGTAGAAGTCTTGTATGCGGTTATGGGAAGAAGAGATAAGAGGGGAGTAGAGAAGGAGATCTTGAGGGGATCGAAGGTTGCGTGTGGGTAAGTACCGGGAGACCATGTTACAGATATATGGAGGAGACAGGTTGTAGATGGCTTTGTATGTCATAGTAAGGGTTTTGAACTGGAGCCTCTTGACAACAGGAAGCCAGTGAAGGGCTTGGCAGAGAGGAGAGGCTGGGGAATAATCGGGAGACAGGTGGATTAGTTGGGCAGCAGAGTGTAGGATGGATTGGAGTGGAGCCAGAGTGCTGGAGGGGAGGCCAGAGAATAGGAGGTTGCAGTAACTGAGGCGGGAGATGATAAGGGCATGTGTGGCGCCCCAGGGTCCTGGTCGTTACAGTGACATTGCTTTCCTCACGGGGAGAGTGATGTTACACTTGGAAGCGATGAAGGATATCTCTTTATCAGGTAATCACAATGCACACAACATGTTCACAAGCCAGGCCACAAGGGGGAGCTTTTGATCCTATTCCTAGGTGACTCCCCTATATATATTGTGGTTTGGAGAGAAAGTAGTTCAGTTTCAGTTAGATCGTGCCAGAGAGCAGACTAGAGCAGTCTGAGGCAGGAAGAACGTATGAGGAGCCATGCAGCCACGAGAAAGTGCCTCATATCCTGGACAGAGATACAGAAGGAAAGGACATCGTTCAGTGAGCGTGAAGGAGAGCAAAGCACAGGAGAGCGATATCAGGGGAGACCAGCTGCGATCAAGCTGCCTCCCTCTGAAGTGCAGATAACCGGTAGCCAGAATACCGAGGTTGTAAGAGACTCTACAACTTACAGCAGAGACTGGCAGGACAGTTGAACTGCAAGTTACCTGTCTGCCTTAATACCCAGGAGGCACAGTGATGTATAGAGCCCGGGGCATGATAGAGTCCCTGTAAAAAGGCTTGAGTCACCTGCCATACGGGTTTGTGTCCTATCCTATATGGGGGACAGAGAAGAACAGTGAGGACCTTATCAGAAGCCATAGGCAGTAAGGGACTACAACACCACCGGGCAAGAGGAAGGCTTTTAACTTTACCTTGTAAAGTGGAACTCTGGATTCGCTTCCAAGCCGGCTGGACCCTGCCTGTACCTGTGATCTGGTGTCCAGGACTGCAGTTGCCTGAAGTCTACAGTAAACCAGGTAAAGAGACTGCAATCCTGTGTCCTCATTCTTTACTGCTCCATTCACCATCTTCCATCTACACACCGGGAGCCCTGGGGATATACTTCACCTGTGGGAAGTTATAACATCTAGCTGCCATAGCATCACCCCAGAGGACCCATTAAAGTAGCATCGGTCGCCACTGACCGAATTCCACAGGTGGCGTCATGAACAAAAACTTTATTCAATTCCCCTTTTACATGGGCGCCCAGAGCCATGGACCGGGTCACCACTGTGACATTCCCCTGTGAACACCGGACCCAGTACCGGGTACCCCATGACGCCATGACGGGCGACTCACGTACACTAGCATTTTTGTGATTTCATGGTCAAGGAATGCATGGATCTGGGAAATATTTCTGAGTTTGAGTCAGCAGGAGTAGGCAAGGGCTTGGATATGAGGTTTGAAAGAGAGGGCAGAGTCGAGGATTACCCTGAGGCACCGAGCATTCGGGACTGGGGAAAGTGAGCAGCCATTGACATTGATGGATAGGTTTGGTGAAGGGGTAGAGTGAGAAGGGGGAAAGATGATGAATTCTGTTTTGTCCTTGTTCAATTTTAGAAAGCGAGCAGAATAGAAAGCTGAAATAGCAGACAGGCATTGTGGGATTTTGGTGAGTAAGGAGGTGAGGTCGGATCCAGACAGGTAGATCTGCATGTCATTGGCGTAGAGATGATACTGCAAACCGTGGGATTCTATGAGCTGTCCCAGGCCGAAGGTGTAGATGGAGAAGAGCAGGGGACCTAGGACTGAGCCTTGGGGAACACCGACAGACAAGGGACGAGGGGAGGAGGTGGTGAGGGAGAGGGAGACACTGAATGTTCGGTCTGTTAGATATGACAAAATCCAGGATAGGGCCAAGTCTGTGATGCCAAGAGATGAGAGAATCTGTAGCAGGAGGGACTAGTCCACAGTGTCAAAGGCAGAAGACAGGTCCAGGAGGAGGACAGAGTAGTGTTGCTTGCTCTTGGTGGTTAGTAGGTCATTGGTGACTTTAGTTAGGGCAGTTTCAGTTGAGTGATGTGATCAGAAGCCAGATTGTAACCGGTCAAAGAGGGAGCAGGAGGAGAGGTAGGAGGACAGTTCAAGATGGACATGCTGTTCCAGTAGTTTTGAGGCTTAAGGGAGAAAAGATATTGGGCGAGGCATGCTTGAAGGATGACAGGAAGACACCAGTTGTGAGTGAGAGGTTGAAGAGGTGTGTTTGGGTTGGGATGAAGACTATGGCGAGGTTAGGGATGGGGTGGGACAGGAGTGGGTCAAACGTTCAAGTGGTGAGATGTTATCTTGACAGGAGGGTGGAGAGCTGATCTTCTGTCATGGTGGTGAAGATAGTTTTGGAGGAACAGTGTTGAGCAGCTAAGAGGGGCATTGGGGAATGCAGGACAAAGTTTTCTCTGATTGTATGGATCTGCTTAAAGAAAGAGGCAAAGTCTTCAACAGAAATGAGAGGAGAAGGAGTTGGTGCTGGGGGACGGAGTAGACAATTGAAAGTGTTGAAAAGCTGTTTAGAGTTGTGAGACAGGGAGGATATGAGAGATGAGAAGGAAGTTTGTTTTACAGCAGTGAGTGTGGACTTGAAGCTGGCGAGGAACTGCTTGTATGCGATAACGTGCTCAGCAGATCTCTTCCATCTCCGCTCAGCAACCCTGGAAGCCCGTCTCAGTTCTTTGGTCAGGCTGGTCAGCCAGGGCTGCCTGTTGATTGTACGAGTTTTGCTGTGCGTGAGGGGGGTGGCCGAATCAAGTGCTGCTGTTATTGTGGTGTTGTATAAAGTGGCAGCGTCATGTAAGGAAGCTATGTCTGTAAGAGGGAAAAGGGACTCAGAGAGTGAGTGTAAATTGAGGTGTTTGAGATTTCTGCGAGAGTGGGTGAGTTTGTGGAGTGGGGGTTGCACACTAGGAGAGGAGAGGGAAGAAAATGTCAGTAGGTTGTGGTCAGACAGGGGGAGGGGTGAGTTATTGAGATTTTTAAGGGAACAGAGGCGGGTGGAGATAAGGTCCAGCATGTGACCATCTTTGTGAGTGGCCATGGAGGATCACTGAATGAGACCAAAGGAGGCAGTCAGTGATAAAAGTTTAGAGGCAGCTGAGGTGGAAGTGTCAATGGGGATATTGAAGTCACTCATGATGATAGTGAGGATGTCAGCAGAAAGGAAATGAAGTAGCCAGGTGGTGAAGTGGTCGAGAAAGGTGGAGATGATTAGCTCTGGCGGACGGTAGATGAAAGCCAGCTGGAGGTTGGAGGGGGAGTAGATGCGGACGGAGTGCAGCTCAAACGAGGGAAGAGTAGCAGAGGTTGGTAGCGGAATTGGGGCAAAGGAGCAGGTATCAGACAGGAGCAAGCCAACTCCTCCACCACATTTGTTGCTGGGGCGAGGAGTGTGAGAGAGATGGAATCCGCCATAAGAAAGTGCAGCTAGAGTGGCTGAGTCAGAGGGGGTGAGCCAGGTTTCAGTGATGCCAAGGAAGGAGAGTTTGCTGGAGATAAAGAGATCATGGATATAGGACAGTTTGTTGCAGACAGAGCGTGCATTCCATAGTGCTCCAGGTAGGGGGACCGGGGGCTGGATGAATGGGTATGAGGTTATCATCATTGCGAAAGCTTGCAAATCCCTATAACTCCCGAAAGTCCAGACAAGGGCTCAGACCTCCATCTTTTTTTCTTGACAAAAATTAAACCTGCAGCAAAGGGGGCGAGGAATGTCTGATGTGTCCCTTTGCAAGGCTTTCCAGAATATACTCCTTCATAGCCTGTATTTTGGGGCCCGAAAGACTGTATGGTCTTGGGTAGTTTTGCTCCGGAGAGCAAGTTAAGAAGACAGTCATAAGCCTGATAAGGAGGCAGTTCCAGGTACCCCTCTTCAGAAAACACATCCTCAAAACCAGACAGAAAAGAAGGTAGGGTTTTGGTGGAGACGGTAAAGAGATGGGTACTAAGACAGTTATGGTTGCAGAAAGCATTCTATTTAGCTATTTCCCTAGACTGACAATCTACATTGTGGTTATGTATAACTAACAACGAGTGACCCAGTAGAATAGGAGTAGGAAAACCTTCAAGCTCATAGCAAGAAATGCATTCTTTATGAAGGACTCCAATGTGAAGACTAGAGATGGGCATGGGATGTTGGGATCCAGCGAGTTTGGACGAACAGTTAAAAAACGTTCTATTCAGGTACCAGAACAGTATCTGAACCCGGACCCCATTTACTTGAAACATCCACCGAAAAGTCTCACGGTGCAGCAGTGAGTTCACCAGGAGAGAAATTTCTGCACCATGAAACTTTTTCTCACTCTGCTAGCAGTGATCTCATCAAGGTTCCTGCAGTTTATTGGCCTGGCTGGGAAGGCAGCCTTAGTGACCTGTGGTAACCTCGATGACATCACAACTAGTCACTGAGGCTGAGCTGGTTTTCTTGACTGTTTGGATTTGCCCATCTCTAGTGAAGATCCAATTATGTGTCGGGATCACACTCAGTCGGAGCAGCCTTTGGAAGTGGGGAATCACCAGAAATAATACACAAGACACGTCTCGTATAGTATATCACTGGGAAGCCTCCGAAGCACGCCTCCCTTCAAGGTGCTATCCCCTCTTTATATAGTTGTACAGGTAGTTTCAGTGGTTATACAAGTTTTGCTTGTTTAAACAAAGAGAGAAAAGAGAAGACAAAAAAAACAGTTTCGGCTATGTGATAGTTTCACAACAAACAAAACAGTACAGTTTCGCCTATGTGGCAGTTTCACAGACAAAAAATAGGATTTCATACTATAGCTAAAATGTCCTTGAATGGACAGGTCAATATTGATCACAAATTCTTTTTGGTTCATTGAGATAACCATTTTTGTTCCGCTCTTCACAATCCCCCCTTTGACATATTCCATTCAAAACCTTGTCATATAGACGATTATTTTAGTCATTCTTTTTGTGATATTACAAAAAAAAACCTTTATATTCTCGCATCCATTACACAAAATTTATTTGTGCATACCGAGATACCCTTGAGTACAACCTTGAATAATACATATATAATTACAATAACTATAACTGTTGTGAATTTGGATTCTGGGCTCCCCCGGTGGCCGCTTGTGGAATTGGACTTGTCATCCTCTTTCCTGTTTCACCTGATTCCATCAGTAGTGGGTGTCGCTATTTAAGCTCATTTCTCTGGTGGTTTCTTGCCGGTCAACAATGTTATCTGATGCCTCTCAGTGCTTGTTCCTGCTTCTAGACAACTACTGATAAGTTGGACTTTTGTCCATGTTTTGTTTTGCCTATTTGTTCCAGTTCGCAGCTGAAGTTTTGTTACTGTGTCTGGAAAGCTCTCGTCGATCAGGGATTGCTACTCTGGCGTTATGAGTTAATGCCAGAGTTTAAGGTAATCTCTGGATGGTGTTTTGTTAGTATTTTTCTGCTGACCATGAAAGTATACTATCTGTCTTCTGCTATCTAGTAAGCGGACCTCAAATTTGCTAAGACTATTTTCCTGCTGCGTTTGTTGTTTCATCTGAACTCACCGTCATTATATGTGGGGGGCTACTGTCTTCTTTGGAATATTTCTCTAGAGGTGAGCCAGGTCTTATATTTCCCTCTGCTAGCTATTTAGGTCTTAGGCCAGAGCTGGGCATCTAGCGATAAATAGGAAATGCTACCTGGCTATTTCTAGTTGCGCGGCAGGCTTAGTTCATGGTCAGTATAGTTCCATCTTCCGAGAGCTTGTCCCTCTATAGGCTTGCTATGATCTCTGCCTGCAGAGATCATGATAGTTTGACCGGCCACTAAAGTGTTAAAGACCCAGGTTGAGAAAGGAGAGTTATTAGAAGTCTGCTGGAATTTTTTTTTTTTTTTTTTTTTTTCCTCCAGTCTGCCTTGCTGCAGTCTTTTTTCTCTCTCTCCTCCTAATCTCTGTATGCTCTGTGTGCACCTGACAATAATGGATCTCCAGAATGTAACTGCGGGTTTGAATAATCTCATCACGAAAGTACAAAATTTACAAGATTTTGTAGTACATGCTCCGGTATCTGAGCCGAGAATTCCTTTGCCGGAGTTCTTCACAGGGAATAGAGCTAGCTTCCAGAATTTCCGAAATAATTGTAAGCTTTATTTGTCCCTGAAGTCTCGTTCAGCTGGAGACCCTGCTCAGCAGGTTAGGATTGTGATTTCCTTGCTCAGGGGTGACCCTCAAGATTGGGCCTTCTCATTGCCAGCAGGGGATCCTGCGTTACGCGATGTGGATGCGTTTTTTCTGGCCTTGGGCTTGCTTTATGAGGAACCTCATTTGGAACTTCAGGCAGAAAAAACTTTGATGGCACTATCTCAGGGGCAAGACGAAGCTGAAGTTTTCTGCCAAAAATTCCGTAAATGGTCTGTGCTTACTCAGTGGAATGAGTGCGCCTTGGCGGCAACTTTCAGAGAAGGTCTCTCTGATTCCGTTAAGGATGTTATGGTGGGGTTCCCTTTGCCTGCAGGTCTGAATGAGTCCATGACAATGGCTATTCAGATTGATAGGCGTCTGCGGGAGCGCAAACCTATGCACCATCTGGCGGTGTCTAGGGAAAAGACGCCAGAAAGTATGCAGTGTGATAGAATTCTGTCCAGGAGCGAGCGACAGAATTTTAGACGGAAGAATGGATTGTGTTTCTATTGTGGGGATTCTACTCATGTTATATCGGCATGCTCTAGGCGTACAAAGAAGCTTGATAAGTCTGTTTCCATTGGCACCATTCAGTCTAAGTTTATTTTGTCTGTAACCCTGATTTGCTCTTTGTCATCCATTGTCACGGACGCCTATGTTGACTCTGGCGCCGCTCTGAGTCTTATGGATTGGTCCTTTGCCAATCGTTGTGGTTTTGATTTAGAGCCTTTGGAGACTCTTATTCCTCTGAAGGGGATTGACTCCACCCCATTGGCTAATAATAAACCACAATACTGGACACAAGTAACCATGCGTATCAATCCGGATCACCAGGAGATTATTCGTTTCCTGGTGCTGTATAATTTACATGACGATTTGGTACTGGGATTGCCATGGTTGCAGTCTCACAACCCAGTCTTGGACTGGAGAGCTATGTCTGTGATGAGCTGGGGATGTAAGGATATTCATGGGGACGTACCTTTGGTTTCTATTTCGTCGTCCATTCCCTCTGAAGTCCCTGAGTTCCTCTCTGATTATCAAGACGTCTTTGACGAACCCAAGCTTGGGTCGTTACCTCCGCACCGTGAGTGCGATTGTGCCATAGATTTGATACCGGGTTGTAAATATCCAAAGGGTCGTTTGTTTAATTTGTCTGTGCCGGAACATGCTGCTATGCGGGAATATATAAAGGAGTCTTTGGAAAAGGGACATATTCGTCCATCTTCTTCTCCCTTGGGAGCTGGGTTTTTCTTTGTCTCAAAAAAAGACGGCTCTTTGAGACCATGTATTGATTATCGGCTTCTGAATAAGATCACTGTTAAGTATCAATACCCATTGCCATTGCTTACTGATTTGTTTGCTCGTATAGAGGGTGCTAAGTGGTTCTCTAAAATTGATCTTCGTGGGGCGTATAATTTGGTGCGGATCAGGCAGGGGGATGAGTGGAAGACCGCATTTAATACGCCCGAGGGCCACTTTGAGTATTTGGTCATGCCTTTTGGTCTTTCTAATGCCCCTTCAGTTTTCCAGTCTTTTATGCATGATATTTTCCGCGATTTTCTGGATAAATTTATGATAATATATCTGGATGATATTCTGATTTTTTCTGATGACTGGGACTCTCATGTCCAGCAGGTCAGGAGAGTTTTTCAGGTTCTGCGGTCTAATTCTTTATGTGTGAAGGGGTCTAAGTGCGTTTTTGGGGTCCAGAAAATTTCCTTTTTGGGGTATATTTTTTCTCCCTCTTCCATTGAGATGGATCCCGTCAAGGTGCAAGCTATTTGTGACTGGACTCAGCCCTCCTCTCTTAAGGGTCTTCAGAGATTTTTGGGCTTTGCCAACTTTTACCGCCGATTTATTGCTGGTTTTTCGGATGTCGTTAAACCACTGACTGATTTGACCAGACAAGGCGCTGATGTTGCTAATTGGTCCCCTCATGCTGTAGAGGCCTTTCAGGAGCTTAAGCGCCGTTTTGCCTCTGCCCCTGTGTTGCGTCAGCCTGATGTGAATCTGCCTTTTCAGGTTGAGGTTGACGCTTCGGAGATCGGAGCTGGGGCAGTGTTGTCGCAGAAAGGTTCCGACTGCTCCGTCATTAGGCCTTGTGCCTTCTTTTCTCGCAAATTTTCGCCCGCAGAGCGGAATTATGATGTTGGGAATCGGGAGCTTTTGGCCATGAAGTGGGCGTTTGAGGAGTGGCGCCATTGGCTCGAGGGGGCTAGGCATCAGGTGGTGGTATTGACTGACCACAAAAATTTGATTTATCTTGAGACTGCCAGACGCCTGAATCCTAGACAGGCGCGCTGGTCTTTATTTTTTTCTCGCTTTAATTTTGTGGTGTCATACCTACCGGGTTCTAAGAATGTTAAGGCAGATGCCCTTTCTAGGAGTTTTGACCCGGACTCTCCTGGTAATTCTGAACCCACAGGTATCCTTAGGGAGGGAGTAATTTTGTCGGCCGTTTCTCCTGATCTGCGGCGGTCCTTGCAAGAGTTTCAGGCGGATAGACCGGATCGTTGTCCGCCTGATAGACTGTTTGTTCCGGATGATTGGACCAGCAGAGTCATCTCTGAGGTACATTCTTCTGCTTTGGCAGGTCATCCCGGAATTTTTGGTACCAGGGATTTGGTGGCAAGATCCTTCTGGTGGCCTTCTCTGTCACGAGATGTGCGAGTCTTTGTGCAGTCATGTGACGTTTGTGCTCGGGCCAAGTCTTGTAGTTCTCGGGCTAGCGGACTGCTGTTGCCCTTGCCTATTCCTAAGAGGCCTTGGACACACATCTCGATGGATTTTATTTCAGATCTGCCTGTTTCCCAGAAGATGTCTGTCATCTGGGTGGTCTGTGACCGTTTCTCTAAAATGGTCCATTTGGTTCCTCTGCCCAAGTTGCCTTCTTCTTCTGAGTTGGTTCCTCTGTTTTTTCAGAATGTTGTCCGATTGCACGGTATTCCTGAGAATATTGTTTCTGACAGAGGTACCCAATTTGTGTCTAGATTTTGGCGGGCATTCTGTGCTAGGATGGGCATAGATTTGTCTTTTTCATCTGCTTTTCACCCTCAGACTAATGGCCAGACCGAGCGGACTAATCAGACCCTTGAGACATATCTGAGGTGTTTTGTCTCTGCTGACCAGGATGATTGGGTTGCTTTTTTGCCATTGGCAGAGTTCGCCCTCAATAATCGGGCCAGTTCTTCCACCTTGGTGTCCCCGTTTTTCTGTAATTCGGGGTTTCACCCTCGATTTTCCTCCGGTCAGGTGGAATCCTCGGATTGTCCTGGAGTGGATGCGGTGGTGGAGAGATTGCATCACATCTGGGGGCAGGTTATGGACAATTTGAAGTTGTCACAGGAGAAGACTCAGCGTTTTGCCAACCGTCATCGTCGTGTTGGTTCTCGGCTTTGTGTTGGAGATTTAGTGTGGCTGTCTTCTCGTTTTGTCCCTATGAGGGTCTCTTCTCCTAAGTTTAAACCTCGGTTCATCGGCCCTTATAGAATATTGGAGATTCTTAATCCTGTTTCTTTCCGTTTGGACCTCCCTGCGTCCTTTTCCATTCATAACGTTTTTCATCGGTCGTTATTGCGCAGGTATGAGGTACCTGTTGTACCTTCTGTTGAGCCTCCTGCTCCGGTGTTGGTTGAGGGTGAGTTGGAGTACGTTGTGGAGAAAATTTTGGACTCTCGTGTTTCCAGACGGAAACTCCAGTATCTGGTCAACTGGAAGGGTTACGGCCAGGAGGATAATTCTTGGGTCAATGCATCTGATGTTCATGCTTCTGATCTTGTTCGTGCCTTCCATAGGGCTCATCCTGGTCGCCCTGGTTGATCTGGTGAGGGTTCGGTGCCCCCTCCTTGAGGGGGGGGTACTGTTGTGAATTTGGATTCTGGGCTCCCCCGGTGGCCGCTTGTGGAATTGGACTTGTCATCCTCTTTCCTGTTTCACCTGATTCCATCAGTAGTGGGTGTCGCTATTTAAGCTCATTTCTCTGGTGGTTTCTTGCCGGTCAACAATGTTATCTGATGCCTCTCAGTGCTTGTTCCTGCTTCTAGACAACTACTGATAAGTTGGACTTTTGTCCATGTTTTGTTTTGCCTATTTGTTCCAGTTCGCAGCTGAAGTTTTGTTACTGTGTCTGGAAAGCTCTCGTCGATCAGGGATTGCTACTCTGGCGTTATGAGTTAATGCCAGAGTTTAAGGTAATCTCTGGATGGTGTTTTGTTAGTATTTTTCTGCTGACCATGAAAGTATACTATCTGTCTTCTGCTATCTAGTAAGCGGACCTCAAATTTGCTAAGACTATTTTCCTGCTGCGTTTGTTGTTTCATCTGAACTCACCGTCATTATATGTGGGGGGCTACTGTCTTCTTTGGAATATTTCTCTAGAGGTGAGCCAGGTCTTATATTTCCCTCTGCTAGCTATTTAGGTCTTAGGCCAGAGCTGGGCATCTAGCGATAAATAGGAAATGCTACCTGGCTATTTCTAGTTGCGCGGCAGGCTTAGTTCATGGTCAGTATAGTTCCATCTTCCGAGAGCTTGTCCCTCTATAGGCTTGCTATGATCTCTGCCTGCAGAGATCATGATATATAACTGTATGTATTAGGCTTTGCATAATCCCGGTAACCCACCCACCGATCCCCCTGAACCAATTGGCCGGGTTAAGAAAAGAAAAGGTATCTGACCACCAGCTATCCTTATTTTGGTCATTGTCTTTGTCATACTGATCCCTGAGTCGTTGTACGTCTTCTAATTTAAATCTCATACTCATAGTACTATTCGGGTCTATATAATGACAGCAGGTGGGTCCGATGATTTGACACATACCCCCTTGTGAGGAATGGGTACAGATCCAACAATCTGCCAGGGGTTGCGTATTATTTAACAAATCATGCACTAATTTTCTATGATGTTGTACGAATCTATTGTTCAAAGGGGCTAGAGAATTCAATCTTTCCCATGCCTCCGTTGAGGTTAACATTATTAACATCAATATCATGAGTCTTATACTGCTTTTTTGCAATGGCTTGCATGTATCCATGATGCCTTTCCTTCAAGCTTGACTGCTGTTGGAGTTGTTAACAGGACTTGGAAAGGTCCGTCAAATCTCGGTTCCAGAGTCTTTCTGGTGTGTCTTTTCACGTAGATTTGATCACCAGGTTCCAACTTGTGGCCTCCTTCGAGATTTTCTGGATCTGGAAGGGAAGCAAAAACTTGCGAATGCACTTTAGTTAAACGTTTTTGTAATTCTTGTACATAAGCAGTTAAAGTCTCAGTATTCAACATCAGTTGTTGTGGAAAATAACAACCCAAATTTGCTGCTCTACCAAAAAGAATCTCATGTGGTGACAGCTTAGCCTTCCCCCTTGGGGCGTTTCGGATGGAATACAGGGCAAGTGGTAGACACTCGGTCCAAGGCTTTCCTGTTTCTGCCATGGCCTTCTGGATTTTTAAT
Source organism: Ranitomeya variabilis (assembly GCF_051348905.1). Lineage (NCBI taxonomy): Eukaryota > Metazoa > Chordata > Amphibia > Anura > Dendrobatidae > Ranitomeya > Ranitomeya variabilis. The sequence goes on along the minus strand of NC_135237.1, from coordinate 115,793,570 downwards.
TTTATTGTTCCATTTAATCTTTCCACTTTACCTGAACTCTGTGGGTGATACGGAGTGTGAAACTGGTTTTCTACTCCCAACATTTTCATAACATTCTGGAATATTTCTCCAGTAAAATGGGTACCCCTATCTGACTCGATCACCTCAGGCATGCCGTAACGGGGTATCAGTTCATGTGCTATTTTAATGGCAGTAGTTTTTGCTGAGGCTTTACGAACTGGATAAGCCTCTGGCCACCCTGAGAACATGTCCACACACACAAGCACATATTTGTATCCATTGTACCTAGGAAGCTGGATGTAGTCGATCTGGAGTCATTGAAAGGGATACAGTGGTCTTACATGATGCTTGGTTGGGGTTTTAATGGTCTGACCTGGATTGTGTGCCAGGCATATAGCGCATGCAGCACACATGTTCCGAGCGAAATTACCAAAGCCTGGAGCCAACCACCTTTCTTTTACCTTGAGCGTCATACCGTTTGCCGATACATGCGTAGGTAGGTGGAGGTCACTCGCCACTGCGGGGTACCAGGCTCTGGGTAAACACAACAAAGTTCCTTTTTTCCATAATCCTTGCTGATCTTCTGCCCCTTTTTTCTGCCACTGCCCTCGTTCTTCGTCGTCTACCTGTTTCTGAGCTTCCTTCAATCTCTCCTCATCATTTTCAGAGCTATCTAGTGTGTGGGCATGATGTAAGGGTTTACGTGCTGCCTGTTTTGCTGCTTTGTCGGCTTTATCGTTACCCCTGGCTTCCTCGGTGTCGAGTCTCACATGTGCAGCTACCTTTATCACCGTTATTTCTTTAGTTTCTTGTGCTGCCTCCAGAATCTGTCTAATGAGGGAGGCATGTTTAACAGGTTGGCCTGAAGCAGTCATATAACCTCTGGCTCTCCATATTACGCCAAAATCGAAAATAATGCCATGTGCATATCTAGAATCAGTGTATATGTTTGCTGTCTGATCTTTGGCTATTTTTAGAGCTTCAACTAATGCCGTAAGTTCTGCTTCTTGTGCAGACTGATTAGCAGGGAGAGGTTCTGCTTTCAGCACTTCATGCTGAGTTACTACCGCATAACCTGTATGAAATTGTCCATTCATATCTGCATATCTACTGCCATCTATGAAAAGTTCAAATGTAGCATTACAGAGTGGCTTGTCACGTACATTACGTAAGCCCTGAGTCTCTTGTTCCATTAATTGTACACAATCATGCATTGACTCTGATGGGTCAAAGGAGTTGGAGAGTGCAGTTTCCTCAGGTATGGTACCCCCCTCAGACTCTAAAGGGAGCAAAGACGTGAGATTAAGAGTCTGAACCCTGGCAAAGGAAATGTTGGGCGGCAGTAGTAGGGAACATTGGAGACGGAGGTGTCTGGCCATTGAAATATGTTTAGGTTGGACCTGGTTAAGAATGCCATGTACATCATGAGTGGTCTGAACTAGAAGTGGGTGATCAAGAACAATCTCAGAAGCTTTATCTAATAACAGTGAAATTGCGGCTACTACTCTTACACAAGAAGGTGCGGCTCTAGCTACAGGGTCCAGATGAGCTGATATGTATGCCACAGGTCTCTGTTTGTTTCCATGTTTTTGTGTGAGCACCCCTGTAGCATGTGAGGATATCTCAGCTGCCATCAATTCAAAAGGTTTAGTGTAGTCTGGGAGCCCCAAAGCCGGAGCTTATACCAGTGCTGTTTTCAAAGAGGAAAATGACTGTTTAGCCTCTTCACTGAGTGAATATGGCGTGTTGGCAATACAGTCATATAAAGACTGCATGAGTTGACTTGCATGTATGATCCACTGTCTACAGTGTGAAACAATACCCAGGAAAGCACGCAGCTGTTTGTGATTCCTGGGTTCAAGCATGTTACGTATGGCTTCCGTACGTTGAGGTGTGAGGTGTCTGATGCCCTATGATATGCAGTGACCTAAGAACACGACTGTTTGTTGACAAGCCTGGAGTTTCTGTCTATTTACTTTACAGCCTTCTTGCGCTAGGAAAATTAAGAAATTAACAGTTGAGGTAACTGCCGTCTGCTCATCAGGGCAACAAATAAGTAAGTCATCTACATACTGTAGAATGACTACTCCTGGTTCTGGGGTGAAATTTTTCAGCACGGTCTGCATTGCTTCAGAGTACAAAGTTGGTGAGTGTACCATACCTTGTGGCAATCTTGTCCATGCTAATTGTTTACCCTTGAATGTAAAGGCAAACAAATGCCAACAGTTCTTATGTAGTGGCACAGAAAAAAATGTGTTTGATAAGTCAATTACCGTAAAATATGCAGCAGTGCTGGGAATTTGAGACAGTAAGGTATGAGGTTTCGGTACCACAGGGGTGACCGGTGCCAAAACCTTATTGATTTCCCGTAGGTCGTGCACCATGCGATATTTCACCATAGTTTCTTTGGAGGAAACTTTCTTTTTAACAGGATATAAGGGTGTATTGGCGGGTGACCTGATTTCTACCAAAACACCTTGTAACACATAATCCTGAATTTGTTGAGAAATCGCCAGTTCTTGCTGGGCGCTGATGGGGTATTGCCTAAGCTGAGGTAAAATGGTTCCCGGGGCAGTTTCTAACAGTATAGGAGCTACTGATAAGAATCCTACATCAGTGTCTCCTTTTGCCCATAGGCTGTCAGGAACCCGAGACAAGTCAATTTTTGCTTGTTGAGTGTAAATTTCGGGAAAATCCTCCATTGCCTGTATTCTAACATATTGTTCCAGAGTTTCTGCATCTTCAGGGATGGTCAGCATAACTGTGCCATTTTCTCTAAAATGGATGTTTGCGTGCATTTTACTTAAGACATCAGTACCCAGCAAGCAGGTAGGTGCACCTTTAGCAAATAAAAATTTGGATACAAAGGTTTTAGGGCCAAAGCTCACATTTAAAGGTTTTGTAAAGGGCAACGCCTGAATTTTACCATCATACCCTTCTGCATATGTTACCTTTGAGGATATATTGTCAGGATATGGTAAAAAGTCTTGATTTAAAATGGAGGATGTTGCTCCCGTATCTATCAGAAAAGGTACATTTTTACCCTCAACCTCAACTTGTATTATTGGTCTTCTAGAAGGAAGAGAGACCTGCATAACCTCCAGTCATTCTGAGCTGTCTGTTTGATCAGGCGCTGGGTTATTTATCCTATTTTTGGGTACAAAGGTTCCTGAATCTATATCTGCTTTTCTCTTCCTACATTCCCTTTGGAAATGTCCTGGCTTCTTACAGTAATGACAAGTAAACTTTTGATTAGCAGAGCCAGTATTAGCCTGTGCAATTCTTACTGGCTTAGAATTTTCTCTTAAGTCCATTTCTATCCCTACAGCTTTCTGTCTAGCCAGGTGTGGGTCTTCCAAGGTTCTCCAATCAGGGGTTGCGGCCTTAAGCTTTTCCTTCACTTTTGGAGACAATCCATCTATAAAGGTTTTTGTAACTAACCTCATCATTCCTGAAGCGGTTAGATCCATGCCTTCATCTCTGAAATTATTTTCTACACTTAGATAATATTCGTCTACTGATTGTCCAGATTTCTGAGCCACCACTCCCGTTGTTCCTCTCTGCCTATGTTTTTCCCTCATGAAAACCATTAAGTGATCTACAAATTGCGTACCTGATTCTATCGTTTGTAAGGCACCATCTCCTGCCTGGGGCCTATGTACCTGTAGATTTGCTAATAGCTCCTGGAAGAGTCCAGGAGTCATTTTCATTCTACATAATTCTTCTCCATCTGCCCAAACTCCAGCGTGAGTCTGCATAATTTGCTGTATATATTGTGCAAATCTAACTGGACACTGGGTGGGATCTGGTGCGTTATGCAAGAGAGACATGCCTTCAGCGGGGGACCAAGGGAAATATTGTCGAGTTTGGTGATATCTAGTTCCCATTACTCCGTCAGCACCAGGTTCCCTAAAGGGTCTTGGTACTACCCTAACAGGGGCAAGTACAGCGCCATGTCTAGGTGTACCACAGGCTAGGCAATCATTTCTCCAGTCTGGATTTTGTTGTCCACAGTGCGGACATACCCATCCTCCTGGTCCGGCTAAACTTTGAGGTGGTGTTTGGAGAAAAGATGGGGCATGTGGGTTAAGGTATGGGGGTGGGGTGTTTTTATATTCCACATTTTGTTTTTCTCCATAGCCTGCGGGTCTAATACACCACTTTTTATTCTGTTGATTATATGTCCATCCCTCTTTTTCTGCTACCCTAGAGACATCAATCAACGCTTGGATCTGATCAATCCATTTCTTGTCTCTGATTATGCCTTTTTTTTTTTCCTGAATTCCTTCCCATTTTTTTCTACTAAAGGCTTCTGCCTTAGTAACTCCAAACTTACTAAAAATCTTTCTCAGCCCCTTAGTGGCATCTTCACCACTTCTCTCCTTTATGATAGTATAGATATCTAATTCTTCTGGTTCCGACTTTGTTTGCTTATTCCCCATTTTCTTATCCTGAGCTTTTTTCTTTTCTTGCCCTAGGTGGCGTTTGTGTATGAGAATACCTCGTTACCTTCTTCCTAAGGAGCTAGGATGTTTAACGGCTTCTGCGTACCGTGTTGATGTAAGAAAATCCTGATTCCTACACCTATAGCAAACAACACAAATGCAACCAGACAGAGGATCAAAATACAACGTATCTTGTCCAAGGCTAATTTATCTGTCCTGGGCTCATACTATCATACACTTATCCGTCACCAGGTTTTCGTCAAAGACAGGATCAGAGATTGAACATAGGCGTGGAGGTCTCCCCGAAAGGACGCAACCACGTTGCCCAGTGGGACAGTCACTTCTTCTGTTTCAACACCCTGGGCGGCTTATAGGGCTATTCCCAACTTCCACACACCTTCTATTCACATTCACTCTCATTCAATGCCGTACTCCGTGAGGTGGTCAATTCCTAAGTAGTTCAAGAACCCGAGCTATAGGTATCCTCCTCTACTAGAACTACCCGCTAAAGGACACGACACAGAAAATCTTACGGACAGTGCAGGGCAGATATAAGAGATCTAACAGTGTCTCTTACCTGGCCAGGTTTTTATTCATCTGCCGTCCATTATCCCAGATTCTCTTTTCGTTCGTATTCTGCCGGTGTTCTTGAAGGAGTACACAGACCTCGGGTCCCTGTTCGGGCGCCAGGAAATGTCGGGACCACACTCAGACGGAGCAGCCTTTGGAAGTGGGGAATCACCAGAAATAATACACAAGACACGTCTCATATAGTATATCACTGGGAAGCCTCCGAAGCACGCCTCCCTTCAAGGTGCTATCCCCTCTTTATATAGTTGTACAGGTAGTTTCAGTGGTTATACAAGTTTTGCTTGTTTAAACAAAGAGAGAAAAGAGAAGACAAAAAAAACAGTTTCGGCTATGTGATAGTTTCACAACAAACAAAACAGTACAGTTTCGCCTATGTGGCAGTTTCACAGACAAAAAATAGGATTTCATACTATAGCTAAAATGTCCTTGAATGGACAGGTCAATATTGATCACAAATTCTTTTTGGTTCATTGAGATAACCATTTTTGTTCCGCTCTTCACATATGCAACACCTATGTGAAACATCCCGGATCAAAAGGCGCAGAATCAATAGAAAATTTGGGGATGGGTTTTGCAAGAACAATACAAGATAAACCATGAGTACGGGCAAACCGAGCATATTAGCCCCCACTATCCAAAAGAATAGAAACTCTTTCAGTTTTCATACCAACAACATCTGCAGTTAAGACAAACTGAGATATACACATGGAGGAAATGTATACACCCAGGTTGTAATCCTTCACCCAACCTGGAATCACAAGTTTTAAGCTGGCTTCTTTAGTTTAAGTATGGAGGGACAGACCACAAAGAAGTGACTCCCCTGACCACAAAAGAAACAAACTCCTGTTCTCCCATGGCCCCCAGGTGGTTTGAATGAAAGTGAGGTCCTCCACAATGGCACAGGTTTCTGGGGACACAAGGGGGAGCTCTACCCCCTAGGGAGTACAGTTGGGGGGTCATCACAGGGCTATCTATTAGGCGTCTGTCAATCTGGATGACTAAGGCCATGGCATCCTCCAAGGACTCAGGAGTTTCATAATAGACCAACGCGTCCTTTAGCCTTTCTGACAGGCCCTGACAAAACTGGCTTCTGATGGCCGGATCATTCCACCTGTTGTCAGTGGCCCATCTCCAGAACTGTGAACAAAACTCCTCTGCTTGCTGATCCCCCTGCTGGACTTGCGTAGCTTAGACTCAGGAAGGGAGACCTGGTCAGGGTCATCATAGATGAGGGAACAAAAAATTAATCTGTCGATCGGAAAGACTGGGAGTCAGTCGGAAGAGAAAAGGCCCAGAATTGGAAATCCCGTTGAAGTAGGGAGACAACAATACCCATCCTTTGTTTCTAACTCCCAGAAGAACAAAGATGTAACAATTTACGGGCTTCCCTAAAAACCATGAACTTATCCCATCCACCAGAAAACCTGCCTGGGAGGGCCACCTTGGGTTCAGGCTAAGTCTGGATAATTGCTGAGACCCCCCAGACGTGCAGTTTGCTGTTGTTGCTGTACAACTAAAAACCGCAGATCTGTCAGCTCAAAAGACAGAATCTGCATTTGTTTTGACAGTTCAGCAACCGGATCCATGTTAGAATCAGGAAAAATTATAGGGGGAGCAATATAGTCACGCTGTGACTGTAGGAAAGCCAGGGAAGAGGGACCCTATGCTGTCCCTTAATGTTGGGGAGTCCTAGTCTATCCCTAACCCCAGAGTTACCCTTGAAGTTGTAGATGCCTAGGTCTGTACCTCTGCTCTTACAAAATCGTAAGCTGCTCCCATCTTCCCCCAGGGAGATAAGGGGCAGGAATGAAAGGGTAAACACAAGCTGGACAGACGAGGGCAACCAAGGCACAATAAAATAGCAGACATACAGGATAAAATAATAAAAAATAGGGAAATAGTTGCACAGTAAATAGGTAAGAAAGAGGAGGATGCATGCAACAATCTCAAAACAGCTAAGAGCGAAGCTCCATACCACTTTCTCCAAATAAGCCAGTAACAGAATGAAGATTCTATTGCTCACATGGAGGGAAGCTAGGAACAGGTTTATATAATGGAAGGGTGTGTTTCCAATAAGCAGCACAGACAATAGACAATGAGGAATTCTATACATTTTTATGCCACAAGAAACCTGTTAACTCATGAATGGCAGTGTAGATTTAAAGAGAACCTGTGCTCTGCTAGTTGCTGCAATCTTCTAATTTTCATATGTGCAACAGGTTCCAGCAAACTGTGGCATATTCATGACACCTGGTAGATCTGCAGCAGAGAAAACAAGTGATTTTATGAAAAATACAACACGCAACCCAATATGTGATATATCACTGAAGACTGAATACATCATGCTGTCTCCCCTCCAAAAAATAAAATAAAATGAATCCCTTCAACCTGAAGCCTGTTTTCACCTTCATTACCTGCCCACATTTTCTGATTCTGACAAGTTTCAATTTATGAGGTAATAACTCTGGAACGCTTCAATGTATCCCAGTGATTCTGAGTTTGTTTTTTCATAACACAATGTTCTTTATGGCAGTGGTAAATTTATGTCAATACTTTTGTGTTAATTTGTGAATATATTGGAAAATTTTGCAAAAAGTTTTACAATTTCACAATTTTTATTCCTTTAAACCAGATAGTTGCATCACTCAAAATGGTTAATAAATAACAAATAATGAATTTACCATGTCTACTTTATATCAGCATCATATATAAAACATAATTTTTTTTAAGGAACTTAAAAAGGTTAAACATTTATCAGCAATTTCTAATTTTTCCAACAAAATCTACGAAACAATTCTTTTTATGGACCACATTATGTATGAAGTGACTTTGAGGGGCCTATATGACAGAGAAATAAAGTGACACCATCCTAAAAACTGCACTCCTCAAAGTGCTCAAAACCAAATTCAGAAAGTTTTTCCCACAAAAATATTGCTTTAGCCCCAAATTTTTATTTTCACAAACGGAAGAGGACAAATTGGACACCAAAATTTGCTGTGCAATTTCTCCTGAATACACCGATACCCCATATGTGGTGGAAAACCACTGTTTGGGCACACTGCAGAACTCGGAAGGGAAGACGCACATTTGACATTTGAAGCACAAAATTGGTTGGAATAGTTAGCCCTGATGTGCCTAAACAGCACAAAACCACCACAAGTGGCCTCATTTTGGAAAGGACCCTCTCAAGGAATTTATCTAGAGGTGAGGTGAGTACTTTGAACCCACAGGTGCTTTACAGAATTTGACAATGTTGAGCCATGAAAATAAAAAAAATGACATTTTCTCACAAAAATGTGGTTTTAGCCTCAATTTTTTCATTTTCACAAGGGAAAACAGGAGAACATGAATGGTACAATTTGTTATGAAATTTCTCCTGTGTATACCAATACTCCATGTGTAGTCGAAAAATACTATAAACTACTAGAAAATGAAAGACAAAAATATTCTGAAACAATTATCCAAAAATTTAAATTTTCAGTTTTATTTTTCCAAGGTAATTTAGTATGAGTATAGCCACGCAAGTATGCAAGCCAGGGGCGGATATATCATTGGTGAAGCCACACAGGGGCCCAAGAGGTAAAGGGACCCATTAAAACCTCCACTGCAGGTGGAATTGTACATTATTGTTCGTGCAGACAACAGTATTATCAGTCCGCGTGCGATCCGACAAAACATCAAATTGCACTCGGATCAATGTTTTGTAATGGGGCCTTGTACATGACAATTATTTTTCGTCAGACAGAGCCGCTGCTGAGAAAAAATTTCAGAGTGTGCTAGATTGGTCCGATATTTGGATCGCACTCGGCCATGCAAGCCTATGAGTATGTGGTACGCATTGGACTAAAATAATTGGCTGACTATTGTTTTTTATGTGTAAAGTGTGGTTCCAGATTTCCTCATGTTCTCCTATCCCATTCTTCTATGTACTACTGGTTTCTTGAATTAATACATTTGATCCTGACTTGTCCCTCGTGCTTTTTATCATTATTAATGTCTTCTAACATGTACCTTATATTCCCATATAATAACTAAAACCTAAACCTGATTCTATATTTGATACTGTTTTCCTTTATTTCCATTCGTAGGTTTATATAATCCATCATTCCTATATATCATCACTGCTCTTTGCCTCGGCATTGTTATATCACTCTTTCAATGACCTTCTTGTTCCAGTTTCATTCTGCACTTCTTTATCTTGTCCTGCTGGGTTTCAATGCTGTAACTTTCAAAGCGTGACTACTCCCTGCCTGCCTTCACATACATAAGACAGGAACATCACAAAATACAAATGTTTATGTACCAGAGAGCATGCTGAGCATGGATTCCTCAAAGTGGCATGGCTGGCATCTTTTGTTCTGTTTTTTCAAGCTGCTCTACTGTCTATTGGCTCTCTAATAAATATTCATATTCTATACAAACCTTAAAAGTACTGAATCATCCAAAAATGATAGTTCAAGTTATTTACATGACATACATTTTATGAATTTTTATTTTTTTAATTTTCTGACAGTCTGTGATTGAAAAAGTCACTTTTCAGTTGTCATGTAGCTAACATCACAGGCAGGATTATAATGACAGATATCACTTACAGTAAGTACAGGTAACACATGAGCACACCATTCACATTAGCACTTTCTTCTTCCTGCACAATGGCCTCAGCACAGGTGACAAGGCAAGTCTAAAAAACCGTCCTGTGTTAGGGCTGTCCCACACGTCCAGATAATTCCGGTACCGGAATAAATCGGTACCGGAGTTATCCGTGTCCGTGTGCCTGGGAACTCACGGAGGCCATACCTGTGGCACACGTGTGCCGCCCGTATGGCGAGTGGGTACCACACGGAGCGTGTGGTACCCACTCTGCATGGTGCTGAAGCTGCTGAAGCTGCGATTCATATCCTCTCTGCAGTAACGTTTGCTGCAGAGAAAATATGAAGAATAGTGTTAAAAATAAAGATTTAGGTGTCCGCCGCCCCCCCACCCCCTGTGCGCCCCCCCGCTGGTCAGAAAATACTTACCCGGGTCCCCCGTCGGCTGTCGCTCCTTCTTGGTCTTGCCGCGGCTTCTCCTGCATGCGGTCACGTGGGCCCGATCATTTACAGTCATGAATATGTGGCTCCACCTCCATAGGGGCGGAGCTGACTATTCATGATTGTAATTGATCGGCCCCACGTGACCGCATACAGTAGGAGGCGCGGCCAGACCAGGAAGGAGCGACAGCCGACGGGGGACCCGGATAAGTATTTTCTGACCAGCGGGGGGGCGCACAGGGGGTGGGAGGGCGGCGGACACCTAAATCTTTATTTTTAACACTATTCTTCATATTTTCTCTATAGCAAACGCTGCTACAGGGAAGATATGAATACCGGCTTCAGCACCATGTGGGGGGGACAGCGCTTACTGTAGCGCTGTCTCCGGCACGTACACGGACCCCAGACGGAGAATGTCCATGTGAGGTCCGTGTTTTACGCGGACCCATTGACTCTATTGGGTCCGTGTAAAACGTGCGCTCCCACGAACACTGACATGTCTCCGTGTTTGGCACACGGAGACACGGTCCGCACACGGTCCGCAAAAAATCAATGACATCTGAACAGATGCATTGATTTTTATGGGTCTACGTGTGTTAGTGTCTCCGGTACGTGAGGAAACTGTCACCTCACGTACCGGAGCCACTGACGTGTGAAACCGGCCTTAGTCAGTTCCAGACTACAGGAGCCTATAGTCCATATGACTACTGTAATGCTTTTCTCTTAAAATAGTTGTTCCCTACTGGACATTGTTCTTAGATATTAAATTGGCCAATATAAAATAAAAAAGAATAAAATAAAATTAAAAATATGTGCATTCCCAGCTGCCGTTTCAGTAGGCAGCTGCAGAATTGTCCGCACCTCTCACATGATAGCAATGTCACATAAGTGTAGGAGGAAACGGTGCCGACATTATTGGAACAACATCTGTCCAGGAGATGATGATATGTTTTCTTTTATTTTGTTTTCGGCACTTTAACATCTAAGAAGGTTTTGGCCAGTAATGAACAACCCCTTTAATTGTATAAGCAGCAGGTTGTCTGCCCCTTAATCATATCAAAAATAATGGCTCAGCTGCATGCTTTTAAATCATATTTATCATTTTTTTCTAATATAGATTATCCCAACTCTCTTATGAATCAAAGCAGTTTTAATGTATACAACATAAAGCCAAATTATTATTATTTTTTTACAATGAACTGCAGGAGCTTACAAAGCTGGGTCTTACATGCAGAAGATCTTGACCTAGTTAACCCTACAGTAATGTTTTGGTTTAGAAAATAAAATATATTCATATATTATGTGTGTACTCTGTGATCGATTATTCCTGAATTCTAATGAAGAACAACCTTCATCTTTAACATCCAGAAAATAAAAAAAGTTGTCCAAGGTTTTGATATCCTGGTGATAGTCTTACTTCTTACTCAGTGACTGAGAATCTTCTACAACCCCTTGCAAAAATTAAGGAATCACCGGCGTTGGAGGATGTTCATTCAGTTATTTAATGTTGTAGAAAAAAAGCAGATCACAGACATGGCACCAAACTAAAGTCATTTTAAATGGCAACTTTCTGGCTTTAAGAAACGCTAAAAGAAATCAAGAACAAAAAATATGGTAGTCAGTAATGGTTACTTTTTTTAGCCAAGCATAGGGGAAAAAGTATGGAATCACTCAATTCTGAGGAAAAAATTATGGAATCATGAAAAACAAACAAAAAATCACTCCAAAACATGGCATGGACTTAATGAGTGTCAAACAGTACTCTTCATCAATCTGGCTCCAACTTTCTCTGATTGCTGTTGCCAGATCAGCTTTGCAGGTTGGAGCCTTGTCATAGACCATTTTCTCCAACTTCCACCAAAGATTTTCAATTGGATTTAGATCAGGACTATTTGCAGGCCATGACATTGACATGTGTCTTTTTTCAAAGGAATGTTTTCACAGTTTTTGCTCTATGGCAGGATGCATTATCATCTTGAAAAATGATTTCATCATCCCCAAACATCCTTTCAATTGATGGGATAAGAAAAGTGTCCAAAATATCAACATAAACTTGTGCATTTATTGAATATGTAATGACATTTTTTTTCCATGCGATATCCAGGGAACGCTACCGGCTGGAGCTTCCCTGGACTAACACTGCACTCTGCCATCTGACACGTACGGCGCTGCAGCCCCGGGTGCATATACCGGGCAGGTGAACAGAAACTCAGCACGGTCCCACATACAGCTACATCCATCCAACAAGAGGTAAGCTGAGGGAGATCGGCACCTGAGTGAAATCCATACATATTGTGTGGCTGGTTTAAGGTTTTGTTGGCAGATTGATTGATTGTTTGTTACTGGCTTCAGGAGGATCTTGCCACTGGGAGCCCACGTCCACGTGTGGACCACTTGGACAACTTGTCCCTAAGTATTCCATCTAGTTTTTATCTTTCTCCGCATCCTCAAGCACGGTATCTATTGGCTTAACAGTTATATTGACATACAGGGGGGCACTACCCTGGTTGATTCCAGCAGCTGAGGATCGCTAGTCTCAGGGTGAGCGCCAGTGTTATTGTTTTACGGAAATTAATACTTTTTTTAATTTTATTATTTTTCTCTAACTAAGGGGGTGATAAAGGGGGGTTTGATTTACTATTTATAGCGGGTTGTTATGTTTGGCAGCTGTCACGCGCTAAAAGACACTCTTTATTGCAAAAAATAATTTTTGCATCACCACATTTTGAGAGCTATAATTTTTCCATATTTTGGACCACAGAGTCATGTGACGTTTTTATTGGTTTAATCGTGACATTTTTTTATCGCTTTTTATTACGATTTTTGGGAGGCAGAATGCACAAAAACCAGCAATTCATGAATTTCTTTTTGGGGGGTGTTTATATCGTTCCACATGTGGTAAAATTGATAAAGCAGTTTCATTCTTCAGGTTAGTATGATTACAGCAATACCTCATTTATATAATTTTTTTATGTTTGGGCGCTTTTATACAATAAAAACTATTTTATATAAAAAATAATTATTTTTGCATCGCTTTATTCTGAGAGCTATAACTTTCTTATTTTTTCGCTGATGATGCTGTATGGCAGCTTGTTTTTTGCAAGACAAGATGATGTTTTCAACGGTACCATGTTTATTTATATGCGTCTTTTTGATCACGTGTTATTCCACTTTTTATTCGGCGGTATGACGATAAAGCACTGTTTTTTTGCATTTTTTTATGGGTTTCGCTAATGGGGTTAACTAGTGGGACATTTTTATAAGTCGGGTCGTTACGGACGCAGCGATGCTAAATATGTGTACTTTTTTTGTTCTTTTTTTATTTGCATAAAGAAATGTATTTATTGGAAAAATATTTGTTTATTTTTTATTTCTTTATTTAGGAATTTAAAAAAAAATATTTTTACACATGCTAATATTTTTTTTAAATTTTTTACATTGTCCCAAGATGGGACATCACTATATAAAGTCAGGCACTGACAGGCAGTGAAGGAGGCTTGAAGGTGCCTGCTCTTAGTATGCGCTCACAAGCCACCTCCCTGCAGGACCCGGAAGGACCCCGCAGCCATCTTGGTGCTGAGGGTCTCCACCCTCAGGACAACACAATCGCATTGCGTTGTTCTGAGGGAAGTACACACAGGAGCCCCATCCCTGTGCGATGCTTCTCTATGCCTCTAAGGGCACCAGAACGCTGTGATCTTGTTTGATCGCAGTGTTCTGGGGGTTAAAGTGCCGGATGTCAGCTGTGAGAATGTGCGCCGATCGGCTTCGACGTACTATCCTCTCCATGGTCAGACGGGCCCAGCCCACATGGACGGGATAGTACGTCGGATGTCAGAAAGGGGTTAATAATTTGTTACAGCATTTTTTTGTGGTATTGCAGTGACCCAAAAAATGTAATTTTGGCATTCTTAAATTTTATTCTGTTCATGGTGTTTACTAATAGGGTTAATTATTATATTTTGATAGGCTGCACCTTTTTGAAAGTGAACACACAATTAAATAACAGAGCAAAATTGTCCCAGATGCAAAAATAACAAAGTTTATTAAAAAAATATTTTTAACAAGAAAACAGCAAAAATAACACAGCTCAAATTTCAGACAAAGTGGATAGTTTAATACACAGGAGTAAAGCAAAAGGTCCACAAATATTTTAGTGGATGAGATGATCAGAATATAGCAATGCATTACATAATGTGCCAGTGTCTATGCAGTTACTGCTCCCAAGAATATATAAAACTCCATGAAGATAACAAACACTAAGGCCGGGGTCACACTCAGGGTAGGGAAATACGGTCCATTTTTTACAGGTGTAATACGTAGAAATGATCCCAAAACAGTGATCCGTATGTCATCCGTAGGCAGGGTGTGGCTGCGTATTGTGCGCATGTAAACCTCCGTATGTAATCCGTATGGCATCCGTAATGCATATTTTTAACGCAACCTAGCAAAATGGACATTTAACGGTTTTTAGGCCTGAAATTAATTTAAATCATCAGCATAAACCTATTTAAGGCCTCTCCAACAGGTGGAACCCTCCCATATGGCCATCTTGTTGCTGTGCTTGTGTAGGTGTTTTTGTGGTACTTGGGCAACATGTGTGACCTCCTGCATTTCACACCAACTCAGCGGGTGTTATTTAATTGGGTCTTGTCACTCCGCTTTGGTCAGCCATACCCCGTGATAGTTGATCTGTGAAGGAGGATAAGAAGAATGTGGGTGCATCCACTTTTGCGGCAATGCCTCACTAAAGGGCATTTTAACAGGCTCTATTCATCTCTGCGGACACATCCAGACAAATTTTTCCAGTACTATCGCATGACAATACCCACCTTTGATATCTTGTTGGAGACAGTACGTCCAGGAATTATGTAACAGGATACCAGGATGCGGAAATGCATATCTGCAAAGGAGCGTCTTCTCCTAACCTTACGGTATGTATTCACCATCCTCACATACTGTATGTTGATGATGTTTTTTTCCCTATTTTGATTTTCTAAACATAAGATTTAAATGATATTATTACATTTTAACAAAATCTGAAACAAATATGTAGTTAATGCAAAATCTAAGGCTACGTTCACATTTGCGTTGTGCGCCGCAGCGTCGGCGCCGCAACGCACAACGCAAATAAAAACGCAGCAAAACGCATGCACAACGCTGCGTTTTGCGCCGCATGCGTCGTTTTTTTCATTGAATTTGGACGCAGCAAAAATGCAACTTGCTGCGTCCTCTGCGCACCGACGCGGGCGCCGCAGCGACGCATGCGGCGCAAAACGCAAGTGCGCCGCATGTCCATGCGCCCCCATGTTAAATATAGGGGCGCATGACGCATGCGGCGCCGCTGCGGCGCCCGACGCTGCGGCGAGGACCGCAAATGTGAACGTAGCCTAAGTAGCCAGTGTACATTTTGGAAGGTACACTGGTATCCTGCCTTTTAATATCCTCATATTACTTGGCTTTACTATGGATTTTAACAAGCATTGTAACATTACTAATATTTTTTGTTGTTGTGTGCTTTCAGATTCCTGTTAACTGGATTGTTTTATGCCGGAATACATCTGGAATTTCTGATAGGGCGGTCCACTATTTCCGGAATTGTGCATAATACATGTGGTCAAATATGGGACAAACTACATGAACTTGTGATGCCGGAGCTCAAAAGGGAGGATTGGCTGAAAATAGCTAGTGGATTTTATGACTCTTGTGATTTTCCTCACTGTATTGGAGCCCTGGATGAGAAACATAGGGTGCGTAAGCCGCCAAACTCCGGCTCCCAATTCTGCAATTCTAAGCAGTTATTCTCTGTAGTTCTGTTAGCTGTAGTTGACAGTAACTACAGGCTTATAATTGTAGATATTGGGGCCTATGGGTGAACTGGAGACTCTAGAGTCTTCAATGCATCCATTATGGGTCGGCGGCTACGTGAAAACCTGATGGACCTCCCATCACCACGACAACTCCCGGGCTGCAATGCTGAATCAGTCCCTTATGTACTTGTGGCAGATGAGGCCTTCCAATTGACCAGGCATGTCATGAGGCCTTATCTCCGGCGCAACCTAGATCAACGTTGGCGGGAGTTTAATGTCAGACTTTCACGGGAGCGGCGAATGGTGGAGTGTGCCTTTGGCATTATGGCATCCAAATGGCGTGTCCTCCAGTCTGCCATTCAGCTGAGTGAGGCAAATGTTAATGAAGTCATTAAAGCTTGTGTTGCTTTACACAACTTCACAAGAATTCATGAGTGCTCCTCAGCTGACAGTGGTGAAGGCATGTTGTCCAATGTGGGTAGTCCTACACCACAAGTCCTTCCTCAGCGGCGTCCCCTTTCTGGCTTAAAAGTTAGGGATATTTATACCAATTATTTTCTTTCTCCTCAGGGTGCTACTCCCTGGCCAGATAATGTTGTCTCCATGTTGTAATTTTTTTTTTATTTGCTTATAAAATTAACATTTGATATATTTCAAAATTTTACATTTGTGTATGGTGTAATAATGATTTGTCAAACACAAAGAAATTGGCTTGGTAATGTTTTTTTTATAAATGATATGCCAAAATTTGTTTTTATAACAACCATATTTACTTCATATGGCTTTTGGGGCTATTTTAACTTGGCCAATGTGTAAAAAAAAAAAAAACACATTGCTATCACAGCAGATTAAATAATTTTGGGACATAACACAAAATTATCAACAAGAAAATATTTTTTAACCCCTTTCTGACATTAGACATACTATCCCGTCGAGGTGGGGTGGACCCGTATGACCACCGACGGGATAGTACGTCATATGCGATCGGCCACGCTCAAGGGGAGAGCGTGGCCGATCGAGGCCGGGTGTCAGCTGACTAACGCAGGTTACATCCGGCACTATGTGCCAGGAGCAGTCACGGACCGCCCCCGACACATTAACCCCCGGCACACTGCGATCAAACATGATCCCTGCGTGCTTCCCTGAGACCCCCGGAGCAACGCGATGTGATCGCGTTGCTCCGAGAGTCTCTTACCTCCTCCTCCCTGCAGCAGGCCCGGATCCAAAATGGCTGCGGCATCCGGGTCCTGCAGGGAGGTGGCTTCACAGAGCCTGCTCAGAGCAGGCACCGGGAAGCCTGGAGGAGCTGTGCAGGTCAGATCGCCGATCTGACAGAGTGCTGTGCAAGCTTTCAGATCAGCGATATAACTATAACATGATACCCCCCTGGGGCAATGTAATAGTGTAAAAAAAAAATATTCACATGTGTAAAAAAAATCCCCCCAAAAATAAAAAAAAATATATATATATATTGTTCCTATAAATACATTTCTTTATCTAAATATAAAAAAACAATAAAAGTACACATATTTAGTATTGCCACGTCCATAATGACCCGACCTATAAAACTGTCCCACTAGTTAACCCCTTCAGTGAACACCGTAAAAAAAACCCAAAAAAACGAGGCAAAAAACAACGCTTTATTATCATACCACCAAACAAAAAGAAAAATAACATGCGATCAAAAAGACAGATATAAATAACCATGGTACCGCTGAAAACGACATCTTGTCCTGCAAAAAACGAGCCGCCATACAGCGTCAGCAAAGAAAAATTAAAAAAGTTATAGTCCTCAGAATAAAGCGATGCAAAAATAATTATTTTTTCTATCAAATAGTTTTTATCGTATAAAAGTGCCAAAACATTAAAAATGATATAAATGAGGTATCGCTGTAATTGCACTGACCCGAAGAATAAAACTGCTTTATCCATTTTACCAAACGCGGAACGGTATAAACGCCTCCCCCAAAAGAAATTCATGAATAGCTGGTTTTTGGTCATTCTGCCTCACAAAAATTGGAATAATAAGTGATCAAAAAATGTCATGTGCCCGAAAATCGTACCAATAAAAACGTCAACTTGTCCTGCAAAAAACAAGACCTCACATGACTCTGTGGACCAAAATATGGAAAAATTATAGCTCTCAAAATGTGGTAACGCAAAAAATATTTTTTGCAATAAAAAGCATCTTTCAGTGTGTGACGGCTGCCAATCATAAAAATCCACTAAAAAACCCGCTATAAAATCAAACCCCGCTTCATCACCCCCTTAGTTAGTGAAAAATTAAAAAAATGTATTTATTTCCATTTTCCCATTAGGGCTAGGGTTAGGGTTAGGGCTAGGGTTAGGGCAAGGGTTAGGGCTAGGGTTAGGACTAGGGATAGGGTTAGGGCTAGGGCTAGGGTTAGGGCAAGGGTTAGGGCTAGGGTTAGGGTTAGGGTTTGGGCTAGGATTAAGGCTACAGTTTGGGTTGGGGCTAAAGTTAGGGTTAGGGTTGGGGCTAAAGTTAGGGTTAGGGTTTGGATTACATTTACTGTTGGGAATAGGGTTGGGATTAGGGTTAGGGGTGTGTCAGGGTTAGGGGTGTGGTTAGGGTTACCATTGGGATTACGGTAAGGGATGTGTTTGGATTAGGGTTTAAGTTATAATTGGGGGGTTTCCACTATTTAGGCACATCTGGTGCTCTCCAAACGCGACATGGCATCCAATCTCAATTCCAGCCAATTCTGCATTGAAAAAGTAAAACAGTGCTCCATCCCTTCCGAGTAGGGTTGAGCGACTTTTGCTTTTTTAGGATCGAGTTGGGTTTTGTGAAACCTGACCTTCTCGAAAGTCGGATCGCGTGAAATCGTCCGATTCTACTGTAAAGTCGGGTTCCGGACTGGAACACGAAACCCAATGCAAGTCAATGTGGATTAATTTTTACATTTAATATCTCTCTCTCTCTCTCTCTCTCTCTCTCCCTCCCCTCCGTGCAAAGCATATGTTGTGTTTGACTGCGGAAATCACTGCAGCCCAAACGGTAATATGGCTCTATGACGCCGCAGAAACCAGGCCGGAACCTATGTCATCACGCTGCCCACACTCCTTAATTGGCTGAAAAAATAACGGGGAAGGCGTCATACAAAACGCGACTTTGGCACCAAGATCACCGACCACGTGGCCGATCCCACGCTGGAGTCGGGTCGGGTTTCACGAAACCCGACTTTGCCAAAAGTCGGCGACTTTTGAAAATGAACGATCCGCTTCGCTCAACCCTACTTCCGAGCTCTCCCGTGCGCCCAAACAGGGGTTTACCCCAATGTATGGGGTATCAGCATACTCAGGACACATTGAACAACAACTTTTGGGGTCCAATTTCTCCTGTTACCCTTGGGAAAATACAAAACTGGGGGCTAAAAAATAATTTTTGTGGAGAAAAAAAAGATTTTTTATTTTCACGGCTCTGCGTTATAAACTGTAGTGAAACACTTTGGGGTTCAAAGTTCTCACAACACATCTAGATAAGTTCCTTGGAGGGTCTAGTTTCCAATATGGGGTCACTTGTGGGGGGTTTCTACTGTTTAGGTACATTAGGGGCTCTGCAAACGCAGTGTGATGCCTG
Organism: Ranitomeya variabilis; assembly: GCF_051348905.1. Lineage (NCBI taxonomy): Eukaryota > Metazoa > Chordata > Amphibia > Anura > Dendrobatidae > Ranitomeya > Ranitomeya variabilis. The sequence goes on along the minus strand of NC_135237.1, from coordinate 115,774,090 downwards.
CAGACCAATCCATCTAAGTCTGCATTCCAAATGACGCTCTTTCCCTTCCGAGCTCTGCCATGTGCTCAAACGGTGTTTACCCCCCACATATGGGGTATCAGCGTACTCAGGACAAATTGGACAACAACTTTTGGGGTCTAATTTCAACTGTTACCCTTGAAAATATACAAAACTGGGGGCTAAAAATTAATTTTTGTGGAAAAAAATATTTTTTATTTTCACGGCTCTGCGTTATAAACTGTAGTGAAACACTTGGGGGTTCAAAGTTCTCACAACACATCTAGATAAGTTCCTTGGGGGGTCTAGTTTCCAATATGGGGTCACTTGTGGGGGGTTTCTACTGTTTAGGTACATTAGGGGCTCTGCAAATGCAATGTGACGCCTGCAGACCAATCCATCTAAGTCTGCATTCCAAATGACGCTCCCTCCCTTTCGAGCTCTGCCATGTGCTCAAACGGTAGTTCCCCCCACAAATGGGGTATCAGCGTACTCAGGACAAATTGGACAACAACTTTTGGGGTCCAATTTCAACTGTTACCCTTGGAAAAATACAAAACTGGGGGCTAAAAAATAATTTTTAATTCTGCGTTATAAACTGTAATGAAACACTTGGGGATTCAAAGCTCTCACAACAAATCTAGATGAGTTCCTTAGGGGGTTTACTTTCCAAAAAGGTGTCACCTGTGGGGGGTTTCACTGTTTAGGCACATCAGTGTCTCTCAAAACGCAACATGGCGTCCCATCTCAATTCCAGTCAATTTTGCATTGAAAAGTCAAATGGCGCTCCTTCGCTTCCGAGCTCTGCCATGCACCCAAACAGTGGTTTACCCCCACATATGGGGTATCTGCGTACTCAGGACAAAATGTACAATAACTTTTGTGGTCCATGTTCTCCTGTTACTTTTGGGAAAATAAAACAAATTGGAGCTGAAATAAATTTTTTGTGAAAAAAAGTTAAATGTTCATTTTTATTTAAACATTCCAAAAATTCCTGTGAAACACCTGAAGGGTTAATAAACTTCTTGAATGTGGTTTTGAGCACCTTGAGGGGTGCAATTTTTAGAATGGTGTCACACTTGGTTATTTTCTATCATATAGACCCCTCAAAATGACTTCAAATGAGATGTGGTCCCTAAAAAATATGGTGTTGTAAAAATGAGAAATTGCTGGTCAACTTTTAACCCTTATAACTCCCTAACAAAAAAAAATGTTGGTTCCAAAATTGTGCTGTTGTAAAGTAGACATGTGGGAAATGTTACTTATTAAGTATTTTGTGTGGCATATCTCTGTGATTTAATTGCATAAAAATTCAAAGTTGGAAAATTGCAAAATTTTCAAAATTTTTGCCAAATTTCCGTTTTTTTCACAAATAAATGCAGGTAATATCAAAGACATTTTACCACTGTCATGAAGTACAATATGTCACGAGAAAACTATGTCAGAATCACCAGGATCCATTGAAGCATTCCAGAGTTATAACCTCATAAAGGGACAGTGGTCAGAATTGTAAAAATTGGCCTGGTCATTAACGTGCAAACCACCCTTGGGGGTAAAGGGGTTAAACATTCTGATACGTTGGTGGAGTTGATGGCGGTAGTTCGGGTTGCTGCTCTTGTGGCCTTTGTTGGGTCAATTGTTCTTCACCCTGTTGGTGAGTTCTCTGTTGGGCCTGCTCCAAAATCTGCCCATGCTCAGATTGACCATATGAGTACTGGCCATAAGTGTGGGTACTGTCTGAATCATGACTAGAGTACCCCTCACGGGAGTCATAACCCCCACCAATATGTCCATGTCATCCAAACCCAGGTTGAGACCAGCCTCCAACACTGGGTCTAGACAAGTGGCCATATTGGTAAGGTTGCTAGAAGGGAGCGATTTGGTACAGCGTAGGCATTGGTGGGTTATGTTGGGGAAAGGGTTGAGGTATAGGCATTGGTGGGTTATGTTGGGGAAAGGGTTGAGGTGTAGGCATTGGTGGGTTATGTTGGGGAAAGGGTTGAGGTGTAGGCATACGTGGAGGAGGTGCTTCAAATCCCTCTTGAGCATGCACTGGTTGATTTGTTGGCATACGCAGGACATTACATGGTGAGAGCTGCCACCTCTCAATGTACTGATGCAAATCAAAAGGGCTATTTGGGGGGGTGCATGCATCAAGAAGGATTTGAAAGCACCCATTCACACGTAGCCTCACCTCACGGGGTATGGTACGGAGATATCGGGCAAGGCTTTGAGAAAATGCCTCCTCACCATCATCATGAGCTGCCCTGGCCAAATAATTTAACACCCCAGTGTCCACATATCTTCGGGTTTCCATTATCTCTCTCCTTCTGCGGCCACGGTGTGAGGTCACAGCAGGCTGTGGGGAGGCCTCCAGCGGAACAGTGGGGCTGCTGCTGTGGCCAGGATCTTCTGGCATCCCTGAAGCTGGTGCATCTGTGGGTGGGGCTGCATCACCTGGGCCAGGTGGATAATGACCATGAGGGGCAGCCGAAGATGGATCCGGAGGGATGAACATGGTAGGAGCCGTAGATGGTCCAGCCACCTCTTCTTCTCCTTCCCCAACAGGGTCAATTAATGGCTCCGATTCGGACCCTGTTGTCTCCCTCTCAGTGAGGTTGGATTGTGTTCTGTTATGAAAAATTAAAAATTTATTTTGAAAAATCATCCATTAGCATTACAAACATATGTGTAATGCGGTGTGAGGTTTGTACTTATGGTCTGAGATCCTTACTGGGATCCAGAAAGGACAGCCTGTCAAAGTATATATATTTCCTTTTTGCAGGAGCAGATGACCCACTTCTGGACCACTGCTGCCTTTCTCTCCGGTACTGGTCCCGAATGCAGCGACAATGTATCATAACATCTTCCACTGCAATGACAAAGAAGCAAATAATGTATAAGGCCATTGTGCACAGTGTTACCACAAGGTGTCTGAGAGTTCCCAGATTGTAAGATGCCCTAGTAAGCTGCATTTCTTACCAAATATCTTCAATAATCAAATTTTACACACAAATCCCACAATACCATAAAAGGGAACACCATAGAATGTAAGTACACAAGTACATATACCAGTCTGTCATTGTAAATTTGATTACTGTAAGCGACATCTATAAATTCTGTACATAACCCCTTTCTCATGTCCAGCGCCATTAAATAAATGGTGCAATATACATACAAATTCTGAATAAGGTAAAGAATAATATTGTCAAAATATTGTTCTTACGGCAGTTTTAAATATTAAATACTTGAAAAACATGAGTGTACTTACTTATCTGCCTCTGTCCCTCACGTGGCCGCTGCTCATAATCTAGGAAAAGGATTCCACATATGCTCCTCCAAGCAGCCTCTTTCCTTGCCCGGTTAGTGTAGTTGGAATCACGTTGGTCCCATATTTCGGGCCTTTCTTGGACCAGGACCAGGAGCATATCAACATTAAATACGGCTGCAAAATATACGCCAGATAGAAGCTGCCCCATAGAGAAACATTGGTCCGTGTACAATGCGTAGTTTTTGCGCCTCTCATACGTCCGTAAAACTCTCTAGTATGACTCCAGCCTAACTGTTTCATATACACACCAATGAATTAGTGCAGGAAAAGTAATTAGTCTTAAGAGACATAAGTGAGGGATTGATATTGAAGAAGGATATGTCATTAGTGAGGAAATTATATGTCTACCGCTTTAAAGGGACTCTGTCACCTGAATTTGGAGGGAACAATTTTCAGTCATATGGGCGGGGTTTTCAGGTGTTTGATTCACCCTTTCCTTACCCGCTGGCTGCATGCTGGCTGCAATATTGGATTGAAGTTCATTCTCTGTCCTCTATAGTACACGCCTGCGTAAGGCAAGATTGCCTTGTGCAGGCATGTACTACGGAGGACAGAGAATGAACTTCAATCCAATATTGCAGCCAGCATGCAGCCAGCGGGTAAGGAAAGGGTGAATCAAACACCTGAAAACCCCGCCCATATGGCTGAAAATTGTTCCCTCCAAATTCAGGTGACAGAGTCCCTTTAAGGGAAAATAATCACCATAAATAGTACTAGAATCTGCTCTTACCCATAGTCTCCACTTTGGACCAAATGCTTCCATCCCCAACGTGCATTTCGCGTGGGCTTCCTCGGGGGACAGAGTTGTTTTTATAGTGTTCACTTTGAGGTAAAAATACAATACGATTCTGCACATCAGTACAATTACGGCAATACCTAACATGTCCAGATTTTTTATCATTTTAGTGGAGAAAAAAAAACTGAAAAAAAATGTTTGGGTTGTGTTGCCATTTTCTGATAGGTAACATTTTCATTTTTCAGTCGATGGAGCTGTGTTATGGATTATTTATTTTTGAGGGGCGAGACATTTTCATTGATACCATTTATGGATAGATTTTTTTTTATCATTTGCTACAGCATTCTTTGTAGTATTGCAGTGACCAAAAATGTAATTCTCGCATTCTTAAATTTTTTTTTGTTTACGGTGTTTACCGATAGGGTTAATTATTATTATGTTTTGATAGACTACACTTTTCTGGAAGTGGCAATACCACATATGTGTATTTTTTAATTGTCTTTATTTTTAATGAGGGAAAACGAGGGTGATTCGAACTTTTGTTTTTTTCTATTTTTAAAACATGTGTTTGACAAGGAAGTGACATGCGTTCCACGTGTGCGTTCCAAGCACGGAGACCGGAAGTCACTATTTCACCAGTGAGAGGCCAGCAAGCGCTTCATGAGCCGCCTACTTCCAGAACAAATTCACTTCATTTAATATGTGGCAACTGTACACTGACTACAACTATATATTTGAGGAGCCCTCCCTTCCCTTTTTTATTCACGCCCCTTGGAAAATGCATTGCTGAAATGGTGGCGGCGGGGTGAAGCTACACATAACATGAGGACACCGGACAATTATTGATTCTAAGTAAATGTGGCTTTTTGTTATACATACTTATGTCTTAACTTGTATACATGGAAATGTTCACATTGTATTCTAAAGACTGCACTTAGCACTTTGCAATATGTTAGTCTGCACTTGCACTTTACTTGAAATCAGATTGGAAAACTATTTAGCTAGGTAATTTTAGCCACCCATACTGCTATAGATGTATTGTTCCACATATTGTAGTTCAGGTTTTTCCCTGCTTTCTAGGCTTTGTGCTTACGTTGCAGAGATGCTGCGGAAATGTCCGCAGCATTTCCCCATCTCCCTGCCGCGGGTAAAATGCATGCGGAATTCGCATGCGTTTTCCCACAAAGCACAAGCGTTTTGCAAGCGTTTTTAGCTTGCAGAATGCTTGCATTTTCCAAGAGATTTGAAGCATCGCTTGGAAAAGTGATTGACAGGTTGGTCACATTTGTCAAGCATAGTGCTTGACAAGTGTGAACAACTTTTTACTATTTATGCTGCCTATGCAGCCTCAATAGTAAAAGATAGAATGTTAAAAATATTAAAAAAAAAAAAAAAAATGGTTATTCTTACCTTCCGAAGGCACCTGATCTCCTCAGTGGCGCTCCCGGTATGTTCTGTTCCCAGGGATGCTTTGCGCGAAGGACCTTTGTGACGTCAAGGTCGTGTGACCGTGACGTCATCCCAGGTGATTTGCGCAATGCATCCCTGGGAACGGAAGCCGCCGCATGCACCCCTGAGAGGTGGGAGGACTCCGGGGGCCATCAGATGGTAAGAATGTCCCTATTTTTTATTTTAATTCTTTTTTTACAGAAATATGGTTCTCAAGGGTCTGGAGGAGAGGAGACTCTTCATCCGCACATGAAGCGCTCACTTTATGCATGGTGGGCATAGCCACATGCGTAAAGTGAGCGTTTCAATGCAATCCTATGGCTGCGGAATTGCTGCGATTCCGCAGAAATAATGAACATGCTGCGGATTTTACCACTTTGCGATTCTGCAGCTGGGAAATCATTAGCAGGGCTCAGCAACTGCGGAATCCCATAGGATTGCATGGGAACGCGGTTTTTAAGCGTTTTTGTGCATTTCCGCTGTTGCAAGAAACGCGTCAGAAACGCATTAAAAAAACGCAACGTGAGCACACAGCCTTATGGTATTTTTAATATATTTTCAATCAAAATTATATATTTTTCAACATATCGTATCATATGTCTCTTCTTAACCCAAGGAACAGTAGGAACAGATCTCTGGGTTGTGATGTTATGTTAGTGTCTAGAAGTGATATGCACTGTCAGGAAATAGGAAGAAGTTCTGATTACTTCAATTACACATACAGGGCTCAGCTGCAGTTTCCTTTGCCTGCCAGCACAAGGCTGGAATTCTAAGCCACTATTCCTCCCTCCCCTGCTATATAGCCTTAATGTGAGACCAGTGTGCCAGCAACACTCACTGAAATCGCTAAAGAATTTTTATGGCTTTGTGCTGGGAATGCCAGTCTCCTGTCTAAACCCCTCATCCCCCCTCTCTCCTGATACCAGCAATAACTGGTACAGCAACTTTCCAACTGCATGGGACTCTTTTGTTCTTGAAAAGTTATGTATAATGGCATCGATCAGGGATAGAGATATAAGGGTTACATATTCCGAATGTCCACCGAGAGATCTATAACTCACTGAAATCGCTAGGATCTAAACCCAGGAAATGCAACAAATGGATTTCTCCATAAACGGGTCATATATCTACGCTGTTTATACTTAAAAGAACCCCCCTGATGTGGTGAGCATCATGAGCATTGTGTCGTTCTTCTACGAGGTTCGTACAGCGAGTTATGTATAGAAATGGCTTGTAATAACTCTAAGAAAGGGGAGTTTTCAGCCTCTGAGTGAGGTCACCACAGGGGGAGTGCCTTGGTTTTGGGCAGGGAGATAAGTGAGTGAGACATCAGTCTTCACTAGTCTTTTGTCCCGGGTCTAGCTGTGAGACAGATCTGTAATGCATCTGCATGTATGCCCATTCCCCACAGGACATGGTCTGTCATGAGATGAAATGACATAACGAACTGTGTTTTTCAACTTTAATCCCATTTTATTTGTAATTGTACTGTACATATGATACTTGTCTACTTTTATAATATATTTTTATACTTCTGTAAACATTGCCTACCTTTTTGGAGTAAATTATATAAAATTACTTGCTTTGTTTCTCCTTGCTCTATAACGTACTGTCATGTCCTCTGAAGTGAATTACGCTACTAATTTGGGTTGGTTCCAGACCCTTTATTAAGAAATCGGAGCTGGTGGCAGCGGATTTGTCCTGTGCTTTTGGGAGACTTTGTAGCGACGGACTGCGTTGATGATTATTGTTCCCGCCTGAGTGGGAGTAGTTATATTGCGTGCCCATTAGCCAGTACAAAGTAAGGCAGCCTTTCTGGCAAATAATTATCCTAGGTGCAGTACCCTGTCTCACTTGAGGGTAAGGGGGGCTCCAGAGAGCTGCAAGTTCCAAATCGGAACTGGAAAGTGGGATATATATAAATCCCCTTCAGAAAGGAAACAGGGGCAACCAAGCAACCCTGGTTCATGACAAATTGATGTGAGCGGTGGGGATGATGAGTGAGTCCAGTAATTCTAAGTTCCTGAAACCCCGGCCAGAGCACTTTCCTGTGATGGAAAAGGATGGGGACATGGACATTTTTTTGAGGGCCTTTGAGAAGGCCTGCAGACAGTATTGGCTGCCGGATGCCGAATGGGCCTGATACCTGACCCCAGGGCTAAGAGGCAAAGCTCTGGAGGTGTTTACTGCTCTCCCTCAAGACCAAGATGCTGACTATGAGGCCATCAAGCAGGCCCTGATAAAGAAGTACAAATAACACCTGAGGTTTACCGTAGAAAGTTCCGGAACCCCCAACGTGGCCCACACGACAGCTACGGCGATGTGGTGCATGGACTCGGGACCCTCTATGACCAGTGGGCCCAAGGACTGTCAGTGACCACCTTTGCACAGCTGCAACAGCTGATGATCAAAGACCAGTTTTTACATCTTTGCCCAGCTGAGGTGCGACAGTTCGTGATGGACAGAGTCCAAAGACGTGGGTAAAGCAGCACAGATTGCCGACACCTATAAAGCCAACCATAAATTGGAAGTGCAGAAGCCAGTCACTGCCAGCTGGAGAGGGGGTAAGCCTGCAACCAACCTCAGTGCCCCTGCCAGCCTACTCATCGGAGGCCCTGTCCCCATTGCCAACAGCACCAGACCTACCACCAACCTTCTCCAGTGTTTTTCCTGCAAATGGACTGGCCATATCAGCGCCAACTGTCCGGAGAAGCAGAGGAACCCCCCAGCCAAGGCCCCAGGGCCTAATGCAGCAGTTCTTTTTGTTGGTGGGCAGTTAGGAGGGTATATGACAACGTGCAGAATGTCACCGTGGTGGGCCATGTCTCTCAAGGCCTCAAGGACACCGGGGCTGAACAAACCCTCATTATTCCGGGGAAAACCCTGACTGTCACTGGGATTGGGGGCATCTGCTGTCCCTTGCCAATGTCCTGGGTGTATATAGATTTGGGTGTCAGGAGCGGGGTGAAGGAAGTGGGGCTGTCCAATAACTTGCCCACTGATGTTTTATTGGGGACTGATTTGGGGCGGATGGTGGCATATTTTGTCCCTGACTCCCCTCCCCTATCGAATGCTGATGATAGCGATGAGAAATTGCATGCGCTACCTGACAATGCTTTACCGATTAATGATGTATCTGATAGTCATTTTTCTGAAAATGCCGAGGGTCATACTGATGATTCTGATGAAGAATGATGTGTTCACAGGTACAGGAGTGCTCAGTCACGTTACTCAGCGAGGTGGGATGGCTGAGGAACCCTTAACAGGAGCAACTGATGGTGCTAAGGGAAATGGGGAGATGCATGGGAACTGTGTAGAAGGTGATGCCGTGCAACTGACCAGTGCCACAGAGGAAGGTAACTGCCCCATAAGTAGCACTGCTCCTGAGATGTTGGGGTGGATGGGGAGGTAGTACCCATAGCAGTGCTGGCTGATGGGTCTGTGGAAATCCCTGGGGAGACAGCCTATGTAGCTGCTGTCACCAGTAGGGTTGAGCGAAACAGGTTGGCCATTTTCAGAAGTCGCCGACTTTTGGCAAAGTCGGGTTTCATGAAACCCGACCCGACCCCTGTGTGGGGTCGGCCATGAGGTCGGCGATCTTCTGAATCTGGTATCGGAATTCCGATACCGAGTTCTGATATGTTTGCGATATCGGAACTCGGTATCGGAATCCACATTTAAGTGTAAAATAAAGAATTAAAATAAAAAGTATTGATATGCTCACCTCTCCGACTCAGCCTGGACATCTCCGCTGGTAACCGGCATCTTCCGTTCCTAAGAATGGCGCTTGAAAGACCTTTCTATGACGTCACGGCTTGTGATTGGTCGCGGCGGCCCACATGACCGCTGAGCGACCAATCACAACAAGCCGTGACGTAATTCTCAGGTCCTAAATTCCTCATTCTAGGAATTTAGGCCATGAGAATTACGTCACGGCTTGTGATTGGTCGCTGAGCGGTCACGTGGGCCACCGCGACCAATCACAAGCCGTGACGTCATCGAAAGGTCCTTCACGCGCTGATTCTTAAGAAGGAAGGCTGCCGGAAAGAAGCAGGGTGCGTCCGAGGGTGAGTATATACCTAATAGGAATATACTCACCCTCGGCTTCTTTCCGGCAGCCTTCCTTCTTAAGAATCAGCGCGTGAAGGACCTTTCGATGACGTCACGGCTTGTGATTGGTCGCGGCGGCCCACGTGACCGCTCAGCGACCAATCACAAGCCGTGACGTTATTCTCATGGCCTAAATTCCTAGAATGAGGAATTTAGGACCTGAGAATTACGTCACGGCTTGTTGTGATTGGTCGCTCAGCGGTCACGTGAGCCGCCGCGACCAATCACAAGCCGTGACGTCATCGAAAGGTCTTTCAAGCGCCATTCTTAGGAACGGAAGATGCCAATTACTACCAGGGCGTGTCGGAGAGGTGAGTATATCAATATTTTTTATTTTAATTCTTTATTTTACACTTAAATATGGATCTCAGGGCCTGAAGGAGAGTTTCCTCTCCTTCAGACCCTGGGAACCATAGTATCCCATTGCACTGCATTGGGTTTCGCGTTTCGGCCGACCCCGACCCCGACTTTTTTATAGGATCGGCCGATTTCACTCGACCCGACTTTTGAGAAAGTCGGGTTTTGTGAAACCCGACCCGATCCTATAAAAATAAAAGTCGCTCAACCCTAGTCACCAGCAGTCAGAGTGCCTGGAACGCAGATAACGTTCTGCCTTCTAGACCCTCTTCAGTCACAGGGGTGACTGAACCAGAGATGGAACCAGAGTAGGTCCCAGAGGGTTCTCGTGAGGAAGGGACCCTGACGTCGCTTCTGGATGCCCCTAGCCAGCAGTTCCAGGCTCCTCTGCACTCAGATACGAGCCTGGAGAATTTGAGACACCTCTCCGAGATGCCCACCTCTGTGAAAAATAAGGAGAGGGTGTTCTGGGAATGAGGGAGGTTGTACTGGGAGACAGTACCCAGAAAATCCCAAAAGGAGTGGCTGAGAGAAAGACAGCTGGTCGTCCCGTACCAATTCAGGGTGAGTTGTTGCGGATTGCCCATGAGATTCCGCTCGCTGGACACTTAGGGATCAGCAAAACTAAGGCCCGGCTGTCTCAACACTTCTATTGGCCCAAGATGGGGACAGATGTGACAAACCACTGCCGCTCCTGTATCACCTGCCAAAGAGTGAGGAAGGTGGGGCCTGCTCTTAAGGCTCCCCTGATCCCTTTGCCAGTGATAGAGGAGCCTTTCCAGAGGATCGCAGTGGACATTATGGGCCTGCTGGCCATCCCCAGCAGCTCTGGAAAGCAATACGTCCTAACTGTGGTAGATTACACTACCCAGTACCCAGAGGCAGTGGCTCTGTCCTCAACCAGGGCGGATAAGATGGTGCATGCACTGTTGGCCATCTTTTCACAGGTAGGATTTCCCAGGGAGATGCTTACCAATCAAAGGACCCAATTCATGTCTCGCCTAATGGAGGCTCTCTGTAAGAGAATGCAGGTGAAATGTCTGGTATCGAGTGCATATCACCCACAGACTAATGGCTTGGCTGAGCACTTCAACAGTACCCTCAAACAGATGCTACGCGTGCTGGTTGAGACCCAAGGATGCGACTGGGAGCAGTACCTCCAACGCATGCTATTCGCTTACCGAGAGCTTCCACAGGCCTCGACAGTGTTCTCCCCCTTCGAGCTCCTGTATGGCAGGCGAGTCCGGGGAACCCTTGGGTTGGTAAGGGAATCCTGGGAAGAGGAGCCGAACCCTTCTGAAGTGTCCATAGTAGAGTATGTCATGCGCTTTCGTGACAAAATTCAGACCTTGATGCAGTTGGTTCATGACAACATGACACAGGCTCAGGCTGATCAGAAGCACTGGTACGACCAGAACGCCCAGGAGCGGACCTACCAGGTGGGTCAGAAGGTGTGGGTGCTGCTCCCTGTACCAAAGGATAAGCTTCAGGCAGCCTGGGAAGGACTGTACGTCATCCACCAACAGCTCAACCCCGTTACCTACGTGGTCATGCTTTACCATGCTCCGGGTAAGCGAAAGTCCTTAGACGTCAATATGATGAAGACTAATCATGAATGTGAAGCCTACGTCCTACTGGTCTGCAGCCTGCCCAAAGACGAGGAGGAATACCCCCTCCTGGACATACTGGCCCAAGCCAAGGATGGTGGGTCCATCGAGGGTGTGGAGGTAAGCTCCTTGTTAACCGAACCCCAGCAGTTGCAGTTGTGGACCACTCTGGAACCCTTCCAGGCCATGTTCTCCAACCGACCTGGAAGGACTGAGTTAGCAGTCCACTAGGTGGACACCGGAAGTCATGCCCCACTACACCCTATCAGATCTACGATGAGGTGCAGCAGGTTATGCCCCAGGAGATCAATGAGATGTTACAGCTGGGGGTGATTCAATGGTCAAAGAGCATGTGGGCCTCACCTGTAGTTCTCGTGCAAAAGAAGGGTCAAACCACACGGTTCTGCATGGACTACAGGGGGCTCAACACCATCACAGCCTCTGACGCGCACCCCATGCCTCGCATTGAGGAGCTGCTTGAGCGGTTAGCTGGTGCAAAATATGTGTACATAATGGATCTGAGTTGGGGATACTGGCAGAATCCCCTGAGCCCCAAAGCGCAGAAGTCTGCCTTTATCACACCCTTCGGACTGTACGAGTCTATGGTCATGCCCTTTGGCATGAGGAATGCCCCTACTACTTTCCAGCGGATGGTCAACCACCTGGTCCATGGACTGGAGAAGTACGTGGTGGTGTACTTGGATGACATTGCCATCTTCAGTTCCTCCTGGGGTGAACACCTGCAGCATCTCCAGGAGGTGCTCAGGCGAATTCACCTAGCAGGTCTGACCATCAAGCTAGGAAAGTGCCAGATGGGCATGAGAGAGGTCCACTACCTGGGGCACCGGGTAGGCGGGAACTCCATGAGGCCAGAGCAAGGCAATGCAGATGGGTTGTCCTGCCAGGCAAACCTGAGGTGCGCATGGATGAGTACCGAGAGGTTTTACCTCCTTAGCACAGTCCAAAAGGGGAGGTGCCAGGAAATAGGAAGAAGTTCTGATTACTTCAGTTACACATACAGAGCTCTGTTTCCTCTGCCTGCCAGCACAAGGCTGAAATTCTATCCTCCCCATCCCCCACAGCACATGATCTGCCATGAAATGAAATGACATAACGAACTGTAAGTGTTTTTCAACTTTAATCCCATTTTATTTGTAATTGTGCTGTACATACAATACTTGTCTACTTTTATCATATCTTTTTATACTTCTGTAAACACTGCCTACCTTTTTGGAGTAACTTATATAAAATTACTAGCTTCGTTTCTCCTTGCTCTGTAATGTACTGTCCTCTGAAGTGAATTACGCTACTAATTTGGGTTGTCTCCTGTTATTAATTAAGAAATCGGAGCTGGTGGCAGTGGATTTGTCCTGAGCGTTTGGGAGACTTTGTAGTGATGGACGGCATTGATAATTATTGTTCCCGCCTGAGTGGGAGTAGTTATATCGCCCTCGCTGCAGCGTGCCTATTAGCCAGTACAAAGTAAGGCAGCCTTTCTGGCGACTAATTATCCTAGGTGCAGTACCCTCTCTGACCTGAGGGTACTGGGGGCGCCAGAGAGCTCTAAGTTCCAAACCGGAGCTGGGAAGTGGGATATAGATAAATCCCCTTCAGAAAGGAACCAGGGGCAACCAAGCAACCCCTGTTCACGACAAATTGATATGAGCGGTGGGGATGATAAGGTATCTTCCCTGGAATCCGTAACATGCACTAGTGGTTATCAGTTGTGATGGGCGAGTATGCTCGTTACTCGAGATTTCCAGAGCATGCACGTATGTTCTCCGAGTATTTGGGCGTGCTCGGAGATTTAGTTTGTCTCACTGCAGCTGCCTGATTTGCGGCTGCTAGACAGCTTGAATACATGTGGGGATTCCGTAACAAACAGGCATTCCCTGCATGTATTCAGGCAGTCTAGCAGCCACAAATCATGCAGCTGCGGTGACACAAACTAAATCACCGAGCACGCCTAAATACTCGGAGAACAACCGAGCATGCTTGGAAAATCTCGAGTAACGAGCATACTCACCCATCACTAGTTATCAGGACAAATGTGTTAATCAGTTTTCCAAGTCAGTCAGGAAAAAAAAACAATGTGTGTGCATGAGACTTCTACAATCTCATAGCTTTTACTAATTTGCATACAAATGCAGCAAAAAACCAGCAAAAATGCAACGTTAAACAATCTTAAGATTAAAAAAACTGCAAGATGTCCAAGTACAGTGTAACAAGTTACATCAAGTGTTATGGTACGCTTCATTTGCTTGCATACGTCTTATGTAATCTTTTAAATACCATTATGTTCTCAGCATTTCTCATTCATATATGTTATGCAATTGCAAGTCTCTCATTCAACCCTACACTTATATTACCACAGTTTGACGCAGTATACACTGCATATTTCTGTGCTCAGCTTGGGATCTGACTCATACTATAATTATTTAACAGTTATTGAATAGACTGGTCTTTCTGTTTAACAAGAATAAAAACCTGAAAAGTGGATTTACTGAATTGCACAGAAAAAAAGGACAAAACTGGTAATACTAGAAAATACTTTATTGCTCATTTCATTGGTGCACGGCACATTAATTGGAAGACAAATATCTATCTAACAAGGTTTTGAATACTTCCAAATTATCTGTTATCTCAGTAAAAAAAATCAAAGAGAAAGGCATTTGCAGGCTGTACGATTGATGTAAATGAAAATAGAATCTCAATTTACTGCCAGAAAAGTAAGATCTCAATCTCAGTAATACATGCTTTTATGTACAGTGAAAAAGTGTATGTTAATGAATTTGATTTTTTGGCTAACTTGTTTGAAAGCCTTTTATCAAGTAATGTCTTGTAAAGGAAGCTCGTGAAAAATTCAGTTTCATTAAGATTGTATGAAATGTCTCTGTATACTAAAATAACATTTTTAAGACGTATGCATTTGGTTATTGACCATAAGAAAATGTTTAGATAAATAGGTAGATAAGGTCATCTTACTATTGTACAAATCAAAAGAGGTTTCTTTAGTATTTGCAGTCACATTATGATAGATAGATAGATAGATAGATAGATAGATAGATAGATAGATAGATAAATAGATAGATAGATACACAGATATTGGATAAATATATATGTGAATGATAGCTAGAGAGATGGATAGCTAGCCAGATATTAAAAAAAAAAAAGAACAACATAGATAAGAGCTGTCCTCCTGAGGAAGGAATTATATCCGAAACGCGTCGGGATGGGCGGGTACACCACGGGAGATCCTGTCATTGCACTATATCAAGGTATTTACTATTTCCTACTGTATACATGCATAATATATATATATATATATATATATATATATATATATATATATATATATATATATATATATATATATACCTGCATTCTTTGGAGTATGTGGATCTCATTTACCATTATTACTATACGTGGTTTTACCTGCCCTAGGGCACTATACGGATGCTGGTTTCTGTCCACCATGTCTTTAGCCCCATTTGTCCCTTTGTCTTTTGTTTATGTGACTAATAAAGATTGCTATTTATTTACTCAAGATGGACTTCATGACTGCTCATGTTGCTTTGCTTTCTGTAATTAGATAGATAGATATTAGATAAATAGATATGTGAATGATAACTAGAGAGATGGATAGCTAGCTAGCCAGATATTAAAAAACAAAAAAATAAGAACAGCATAGTTAAGAGGTATTGGGGTGCAAAGCCCTCCCAAGTAATTACCAAACCTTCAATATAAGTCCAAAAATTGGAGACAGCACGCCATTCAGATGAAAAAAAAAGCTTCTTATTTAATGGCCCAACATGGCGACATTTTGGTTCCTAGGTGGTGTGCTGCCTCCAATCTTTGGACTTTTAGCTAGATAGATAGCTAGATAGAAAGACATTTTGGTTCATGGTGTGAACCTTTGTCAAGCAGCTAAACAAGTGCAAGGTTTTCAAGTACCATGATCCCACTGTGCATGTCTATGACTGACTGATAAGGTGCAAGAGCAACGAGACACTTAACCTTTTCACGACATTTGATGTACTTATAGGTCATAGTAGGAGTTCCTAACCAATGACGTATAGGTACATCATGACCATCGTGCATAGGACATGAGCTGTGCCCACGTGATTGCCACCAACAGCTCGGCTTACGTGATAGCTGAGCCTTGGCTGTTACAGCCAGAATCGGTGACTGGACTTTAACCTTCTAAATGCCACTATTGATACCTAGCACAACATTTAGAAGGCTACAAGAGGGAGGGGGCTCTCTCTCCAATCCAATCGGCACCCCCCCAACATCATCATGAGGGTCCGATGGTCAGACAGCTATGGCAGCATGTTTAGACTATGTCAGGTCCATGGTCTAAAAGGCTTCTGTTAGTGTAACAATGCCAACTATAATGCAATGCAATGCAATGCTGGTGTATTGCAATGCATTATACCAGTGATCTAGGTAAAAAAGTAAAAGAAAAGTTTTTAAAAAATGGTAAAAATATTTTTTTTTTTAAAAATCACAAAGTAATAAAAAAACATTTAAAAAAAATATTATACCAATAAACAGATATATTTCTGTAAAACCAAAAAAAGGACACGTTTGGTATTGCTGCATTTGGAATGACCTGATGTAGAAAACTGTCACACAAGTTAACCCCTTCAGTGGACATCATAAAAAATATATAAAAACTGTGGCAAAAACTATGCTTTTTCATCATACTACCAACTAGAATAAAATGCAATCAAAAAGTCAAAAGAAATCAAAAATAATATAACTGAAAACATCATTTAGTCCTTCAAAAAACAAGCCATCATACAAGTCCTTCAGCATAGAAGTAAAAAAGCTATAGCTCTCAGAATATAGAGATGGAAAAACAATTTTTTTCTATAAAATAGTTTTTTATTTTGTAAAAGCGACAAAACATAAAATGATATAAATGTGTTATCGCTGTAATCGTACTGACCTGGAAAATAAAGCTGTCTTTTCGCTGTTACCACATGGTGAATGGAATTAAAAAACTAAAAAAAACAACTTAATTGCTGTTTTTTGTTCATTTTGCCTAGACAAGATTAGAAATCACTCATGTGTAGTGTTGAGCATTCCGATACCGCAAGTATCGGGTATCGGCCGATATTTGCTGTATCGGAATTCCGATACCGAGATCCGATACTTTTGTGGTATCGGGTATCGGTATCGAAACAACATTAATGTGTAAAATACAACATTAATGTGTAAAATAAAGAATTAAAATAAAAAATATTGCTATACTCACCTCTCCGACGCAGCCTGGACCTCACCGAGGGAACCGGCAGCGTTCTTTGCTTAAAATGCGCGCTTTTCCTTCCTTCTGTGACGTCACGGCTTCTGATTGGTCGCGTGCCGCCCATGTGGCCGCGACGCGACCAATCACAGCAAGCCATGACGTAATTTTCAGGTCCTTCTAGGCATTCAGTATTTTAAAATTACGTTCCGGCTTTGTGATTGGTCGCGTCGCGGTCACATGGGCGACGCGACCAATCACAAGCCGTGACGTCACGGGAGGCAGGAAACGCGCGCATTTTTAAAATTACGTTGCGGCTTGTGATTGGTTGCGTGCCGCCCATGTGACCGCGACGCGACCAATCACAGCAAGCCGTGACGTAATTTCAGGTCCTGAATGCAGAAATAGGCATCAGGACCTGAAATTACGTCACAGCTTGCTGTGATTGGTCGCGTCGCGGTCACATGGGCGGCACGCAACCAATCACAAGCCGTGACGTAATTTTAAAAATGCGCGCGTCTCCTGCCTCCCGTGACGTCACGGCTTGTGATTGGTCGCGTCGCCCATGTGACCGCGACGCGACCAATCACAAAGCCGGAACGTAATTTTAAAATACTGAATGCCTAGAAGGACCTGAAAATTACGTCACGGCTTGCTGTGATTGGTCGCGTCGCGGCCACATGGGCGGCACGCAACCAATCAGAAGCCGTGACGTCACGGAAGGAAGGAAAAGCGCGCATTTTAAGCAAAGAACGCTGCCGGTTCCCTCGGTGAGGTCCAGGCTGCGTCGGAGAGGTGAGTATAGCAATATTTTTTATTTTAATTCTTTATTTTACACATTAATATGGTTCCCAGGGCCTGAAGGAGAGTTTCCTCTCCTTCAGACCCTGGGAACCATCAGGAATACCGTCCGATACATGAGTCCCATTGACTTGTATTGGTATCGGGTATCGGTATCGGATTAGATCCGATACTTTGCCGGTATCGGCCGATACTTTCCGATACCGATACTTTCAAGTATCAGACGGTATCGCTCAACACTACTCATGTGCCCAAGCATGGTACCAATAAAATCGTCAAATCGTCTCGCAAAAAGCAAATCCTCACATGACTCTGTCAACTGAAATATAGAAAAATTACAGCCTGTTTGGGCAAAAAAAGTCTTAGTGTGTGTCAGCAGCCAAACATAAAAAACATGTAAATCTGATATTGCTGTAATGGCACCAATTAGAAGAATACAGTTGTCTAATCACTGGTACAGCGCAAGGAACAGCAAAAAAAATAAAAAGAAATAATACCAATTCTTGACCTGCTATTGATTTGCTCATTCTGCTTCCCAAAGCAGGCTTGGTTGATACTTATCCTGCTCTTTGCTTACACTGGGCTTCCGTGTAAATCTATGAAATGCTTGATTCAGATGGAACCCCGGCAGAATATTCCCTATAATGAGGCAGATGGAGACACTCTGGACTTTGTCTGGTCTTTGATCCATCGCTGTCCCTCTTTTTAAGCGAGCATAAAAGCAAGGTCAGCCACAGTTTTGTGCACCTCTGAAAAGAAGGACACCATTGAACAGAGGCCAGGCGAAGTCAATAGTTACTCTGCTGCCTCATTATAGTGAATGGATCCCTCAAGAGTTTTATCTGAATCATGTCATTTGGAGATTTAAATGGAAATCCCAATGTAAGTGTTCACATACTGTAGAGCGTTGTGTAAAATGTTCCTAATAAAAGCATCAACTCAATCCACAAAAAAGCAAGTCTCCACTTAGGTCATTCATCTATCAATGGAAATATAGGGGGCTTCCACATTACTGGCAGCACAAAGGCTCTGGAAAAGCGCTATGGCTCCTCACCATCTAAAAGAATTCCAGCAACTTTTTTTGCTCCCAAATCCAAATTACCCCTACTTTCTGAGCCACAGTGTGCCTAAAACACATTTAATGTCCACATATTTGACATTTCTGTAGAGATTAGAGACCACTTAATTTATGGGTACATGTGTCCAGAAGCACGAGTTGGGCATAATCTACTGGGCACTACAACTTGGTGGGCACTTCAATGTAAGGGCACCACAATGACAGATTTGCAAATATCACTTAGCAAAATCCATTGCTGCTTGTTCTTGAAAGCACTCATGGAGTCAGAATCATCGCTACACCTTTAAATAAATTCTGCAAGGGGTGTAATTGAATGCACTGCCTTGTGAGATGCAGGGCCTAGTATCTCGGAGGATGGTTCAGTCATGGTGACTCCGATGGCTCTAACAATCCATAGGTTATGTGGCAATTATAAAGGGGAGACGACGGATATATGAGACTGAGAGTTATTTTGATGCCTGCAAGGTATGGGGCCGCGGACAAAAGAAGCATACACCGGGGGTCCCGTGCAAACTTGAAAGATGAACTTTACTGAAGACTGGTAACAATTCTTATATATTTTCAATATAACAGCCATGAGTAGCCGATAAAATTTTTCTTACACTTTGCGACGGTCAAAGCCTTTTCTCGGTCCTGGCCTTGGGAGGATGACGGTAACTTTCCATTTGACTAACTGTGCCGCGTGAAGGGGGAGGATCAGCCGACCTTAATTGGATAAGAGTATCCGGGGAATCTGCTGCGCAGTTCTGCAGTTCCTTCTCTTGTCTCAGCACTCTGTTGCTGTACAAGCAGGGCACTCCGAATAGGGTGCTATTTGTACTCCCTGCTTGTCCCAACCCAGGAGCCCCAATTTTCTACCTCCTCTCCTCACCAAAACCACTCGTAACGTGACTTTTTTTGTCACCCACGCACCACCTCAAACTACCACTTATTTTCAAATCAGAAAAACAAGTTGCAATGCCAAACTAAGGCAGAAGAGGGCAACATGGTACTACAAGTTGTAATACCAAAACAAGGCAGGAGAGGGCAGCATAGTATTAAATAATTTACCTCCTCCCAAGGCAAGACGGGGAGCTGGTGTCACAAGTGTAATCATGTGAGAAATAGAAAACATACTTACCATATGACATATAACATACCGTATATACTCGAGTATAAGCCGACCTGAGTATAAGCCGACCCCCCTAATTTTGCCACAAAAAACTGGGAAAACGTAATGACTCGAGTATAAGCCTAGGGTGGAAAATGCAGCAGCTACCGGTAAATGTCAAAAATAAAAATAGATACCATTAAAAGTAAAATTAATTAAGACATCAGTAGGTTAAGTGTTTTTGAATATCCATATTGAATCAGGAGCCCCATATAATGCTCCATACAGTTAATGATGGGCCCCATAAGATGCTCCATACAAAATACGCCCCATATAATGCTGCACAAATGCTGATTATGGCCCCATAAGATGCTCCATGCAGACATTTGCCCCATATAATGCTCCACAAATGTTGATTATGGCCCCATAAGATGCTCCATACAGTCATTTGCCCCATGTAATGCTCCATAAATGCTGATTATGGCCCCATAAGATGCTCCATACAGACATTTGCCCCATGTAATGCTCCATAAATGCTGATTATGGCCCCATAAGATGCTCCATACAGTCGTTTGCCCCATATGCTGTTGCTGCGATAAAAAAAAAAAAAAATCACATACTCACCTCTCGTCCCTCAGGCCCCCGGCACTTTCTATATCCACCGCCGCCGGCCACCGCTACGTTCCCCGTACACTGCACTGACTGCTCAGGCAGAGGGCGGCGCGCACTAATTGTGTCACCGCGCCCTCTGACCTGCACGTCACTGCAGAGGACGGGGAAGACGCAGCGGCGGCTGGTGGCGGTGGAACGGGGAGCAGGTGAATATCGTGCACTGCTTATACTCACCTATTCCTGGCGCGGTCCCTGCTTCCCCGGCGCTGGCAGCTTCTTCCTGTAGTGAGCAGTCACATGATACCGCTCATTACAGTAAAGAATATGCGGCTCCACCCCTTCACTACAGGAAGAAGCTGCCGGCACCGGGGAAGCAGGAACCGCGCCAGGAGCAGGTGAGTATGCTTAGACAGCTGCCACTACACCTCCCCAGCCGACCCCTGGGTATGACTCGAGTATTAGCCGAGAGGGGCAATTTCAGCCTAAAAAAATGGGCTGAAATTCTCAGCTTATACTCGAGTATATACGGTACATTAGTAATGGTTTTTCTGGTCACTACATAATTTTCACAAGGGGGTCACTTGAGGGGGAAATTTGCTCTAGTGGCACTTAGGAGCTCTGTATAGGAGTCCGCAAACTATTCTAGAATAATCTGTGCTCCAAGAGTCAAATAGCACTCCTTCCCTCCCAAGTCTCGCTGTGTGGCTAAGCAGTACCATACAGCTAGCTACATATGAGGTATTTCTATATTCAGCAGAAATTATGTGACAAATTTTGGGCTATTTTTGCCCATTTCTCCACGTGAACATGTAACATCTTCAACTAAAACAATTTTTTTGTGGTAAAAATGTACCGTATTTTACGCTTTGTAAGACGCACTTTATTTCCCCCAAATTTGGGGGGGAAATGTGGGTGCGTCTAACAAAGCGGATATACCGCTTACCATTACAGGCTGGGATGAGGGGGTGTCCGCCGCCGCTACCGCCCGCCGCCGCTGTCGCCCGCCGCTGCTGCCGGGGTTGTCCGCTGCTGCCCCAGGTGATGCTGGAGGCTCCGGTGCTGCGGGGGGCTCTGGCGACATTTTGTGAAAGACCAGAGCCCCCCGGCAGTTCGTCCATGCATTCCAGTATGACTAACTCCGGGAAAATGGCCGCCGGAATCTCGGGAGATGAGATTTCAGCGCTGAGATCTCATCTCTCGAGATTCCGGCAGCCATTTTCCCGGAGTCAGTCATACAGGAATGCATGGACGAACTGCTGGGGGCTCTGGTCTTTCACAAAATGTTGCCAGAGCCCCCCGCAGCACCGGAGACAGCCCTGGAGACAGCCCTGCAGCACTGGAGACAGCCCTGCAGCACCAGAGCCCCCTGCAGCACCAGAGCCCCCTGCAGCACCAGAGCCCCCTGCAGCACCCCTCATCCCAGCCTGCAGCACAGCAGCCCCCATGCAGCACCGAAGCCCCCCTGCAGACCCCATCATCCCAGCCTGCAGCAATGCTCCACTCCTGCCTCCAGCAATGACCCTGGGACCCTGATCCACCGCAGCCACAACCCCTGGTAAGCAATAAGACGCATGGATTATAAGAAGCCCCCCCAATTTATTAAAAAAAGTTTTTTCCTATTTTTCTCCTCAAAATTTGGGGTGCGTCTTATAATCCGGAGCGTCTTACAAAGCGAAAAATACGGTAATTATTTTTTCTTCACTATGACCCACCTGTGTCAATATGATCAATGCACCCTTAGATGAATTGAGAAGTATACTGTGTAAAATGATGTCACGTATGCACGTTCTGCTGATCTGGCACCTCAAGAGCTTTTCCAATGGATCATGGCACCTGCAAACCACAACACTGTTCTGGCACTTCAGGGGCTCTTACAGTGGCACCTGCAAACTATAACACCAAAATCTGCACCACAATATAGCACTTCTTCCCTTCTGAGCTTTCCACTGTAGCTAAAAAGTATTTCACGATTACATGTAGGGTATTTTGTGCACTCAGGAGAAGTTGAAAACAAAATAATGTGTGATCAATTTTTTCCTATTAGCCCTTATAAAAATTTAAAATTTGGAGCTAAAACAATATTTTAGTCGTAAAAATGCAATTACTCTTTCTTCACCGCCCAATGCTATAAAATTTTATGCGTCACATGTGGTTTTAACATTCTCACTACATCTCTAGATGAATTCTTTGGCAGGTGTAGTTTGCAAAATGGGGTCAATTATGGAATGGGTTTCGCTCTTCTGCCATCTAAAGGGCTCTGCTAATGTGACATGTCACCCTCAAACCATTCCTATGTGTGTAAAGTTTTTGACCAAATATGAGGTATTGGCATACTCAGAAGAAATTATGTAACAAATGGTGTTGAGCATTCCGATACTGCAAATATCGGGTATCGGCCGATATTCCCTGTATCAGAATTCCGATACCGAGTTCCGATATTTTTGTGATATCGGAAATCGGAATCGGAAGTTCATATAAGTTTCCAGTCATCTTAAAATAAGAAATAAAATAAAAAATATGGATATACTTACCCCTCCGACGGCCCCTGGCTCTCAGCGGTGCAACCGGCAGCCTCCGTTCCTAAGAATGTAGTGAGTGTATGACCTGCGATGACGTCGCGGTCTTGTGACTGGTCGCGTGACCGGTGCGTGACCGCGACGTCATCGCAGGTCCTTCACTCACTGCATTCTTAGGAACGGAGGCAGACGCTTGCACCGCTGAGGTCCAGGGTCCGTCGGAGGGCTGAGTATATCCATATTTTTTTTTTTTATTCTTTATTTTTTACATGAATATGGATCCCAGGGCCTGAAGGAGAGTTTCTTCTCCTACAGACCCTGGGAACCATCCAGGATTGCTTCCGATATTTGTGTCCCATTGACTTGTATTGGTATCGGGTATCGGTATCGGCGATATCCGATATTTTTTGGATATCGGCCGATCCAATCCGATACCGATACTTTTGAATATCGGAAGGTATCGCTCAACACTAGTAGCAAATTTTACTATTTATTTTCTCCTATTTTCTGTCTCCAAAATTAAAAACTTGGGTCAGAGCAACGTTTTAGTGGAAAAAACAGTAATTTTTCATTTACTCAGCCCAATGTTATACAATTCTGTGAATTGCCTGAGGGTTTAAAATGCTCACTACACCAATAGATGAATTCCTCAAGGGGTGTAGTTTCCAGAATCGGGCACGTGTGGAGGGTTCTGCTGTTTTGGCAGGTCAGGAGCTTTTCATGGCATCCCCACTCTATTCCAGCTAAAATTGAGCTCTAGAATTCAATTGGCACCAGTTCCCTTATAAGCCCTGCCGCGTGCCCAAATTGTAGTTTTACACCACATATGGGGTATCGGTGCACTCAGTAGAGATGGGCAAACCCTAGCAGTAAAGTCCGTACCGAACACCTACTGTTCGGGCACGGACTACGAACATGGACTTCACAAGAATGTCCGTGTTACTGTTTGGGTTCGGCATCCTGAACACTGGGAGTTTCTTACGCTGTTATGTGCATGATAGCACAGCAAACAGTGCCTCTGATTGGTGAAAAAATCATTACCACCGGTCAGACAGCCACTGTTCCCACACTGTCAAATGAGAGTATGAGCCCATAGCTGTGACCGGAGATAAAAAGTTTAACTCCAGTAACTACTGCTCCCATCAGCTGACACCTGCTACCTCTAATAACAGCGAGAGCTGGTGGCAGCTTATGGTAGTATTCATTAGCTGGCGCCTGCGTTGTAAATAAATAATTTTTAAAAAATCCCACGTGGGTTCCCCTGTATTTTTGATAATCAGCCAGGCAAAACTGACAGCTGCGGGCTATACATAGAAGGGCTTCAACTATGCATTGTAGAAATCAGGATCTCCTATGAACGCCGGCCACAAGCCAGCATTCACAGAAGAGTCATAATGACAGGCAGTGGGGTCTTTTATAGACCCCCAGCTGTCATGACAACCCATCAGCACCACATGATCACGTGACATTGTTGTCATTGGGCTGGATTTGTGGAGCGCAGAAGGCTGTTAAATCAGCCATAAAGTGCGGGGTAAGATGTACGCTCAGCACTGGAGCCTGCATCAAAGGCAGGGGCACAACCTTTTACGTAACTATATGTCAAATGTCATGAAGGGGTTAAAAAAAAGACAAGGCACAGAAGTATGAGTGGCCTTTTCTTACCTCAGCAGCTCTTCTAACACCAATGGTATTTTCTTATGAAGGAGAGCGGTGCTTCCTACTACACATGCTTACCGGCATCTGTCCTAATATTCTAGTAAAAGTTTATCTTGGTGAAACAAGGCGGAGACCAATTTAATTCTATGGTGATTAGACTAGACAAAACAATCGTGGTTTGCTAAATAAATATATATAGGAATTTAATTATAATGACATTTCCTATAGTTAGTTTTTTCTAAAGGAGAACCCCTTTAAGAAATGAAAAGTGCAATTTTTAATTGAATTTACAGAAACCACTTGTAATGTACACATTTAGGTTTAATATGATGTTTGAAAACCAACCATTGCATTCCAAATAAATATAGTAGTTACTGTAAATCAATGCAAATCAATTTATGTGGGTTAGCAAAGCCAGGTAGGCTAGAGTTAAAGGGGTATTCCCATCTCCATGAACCTATCCCAATATGTGGTAAGTGTAGTAATTATAATATTAGCAAATACATCCAATTAGAAACATAGTATAGTTTATCTGATTCGCTGTGTCTCTTTCCTCATGTGCAGGCATTGCAGGACCTTAGGTATCCATGGTTACGTCCACTGATATAGTGACAGTTAGCTAGTTAATAGTGGTCTTAACCATGGATACCTAAGGTCCTGCAATGTCTGCACATGAGCAGCAAGACATAGCGAATCAGAAAAACTATGCTACATTTCTAATTAGATGTATTTGCTAATATTATTATAATTACACCTACTGCATATTGGTATATGATCTTGGAGATAGGAATACCCTTTTAAATCCTCACTCTACAGGGTCTTATTAGTTGCACATACTTAGCTCTGCATATAACTAGGCTAGGTATCTTACTCAGTCATCTATGGGAAGCTAATAAAAAACTGACTGTCGCTTCTAAACAGAAAAACTGGGGTGCAAAGGTGCGAGCTAAGTGGTGGTGGACTGATGTATCAACTCATTACTTGCCCAGGGAGATCCCCAGAATGCAGATGACCTTGTGAGCCTTGTAGAAAGATGTTTGGCTGTGGATAACTCCCTAAGCAATCTAGGCAGTCTGAGGTCACCTTCCTGGGAAACCCAAAAGAAGGGGTCCAAGACCACATCTGAGGGGCGTCCAAAGACCCAGGATGAGTCAGAGCTGAATTCAAGGGATATATATCCCAGGGCATATATCAGCCCATTGTCCGCTGGTGTGAGAACCAATGGACTGCTCTATAGGCTGGCACTACTCCTACTTCATCTAACTCGTCTATCCTGCCTGCAATGCTGTTCCTCATCCTGGCGAGGATCCTCAGGAATGTCAGTTGTCTGTGAACAGTATCCAAGTGATGGGACTTCTGGATTTAGGAAGTTCATCCCTGGTAAGGGCCACACTTCCGCATGTGCTAGTTCCAGGGAAAAAGGTGGGGGTAAGGTGTATCAATTGAGATGCTAAAAACTATCTCATGGCCAAGGTCGACACACAAACCGTGGTTCCATGTCCCACAAAGTGGGAAGGATCAAAGATTTACTCCATGCTGTTATTATCAGGCAGGACTTTCCATTGTTCTGGGACTTATGAGCTAAAGCTGTAGCACCCTGTAGTCCAGTATGCCGCCAGGAATCTGCTATAGTAACAAGGTCACATGAGGTAAACAGTGAATTTCCTTTCAGATTACGGAATAAAAAGGAGGATGAAGAAGCATCCCCTGAAGCCACTATCCCTGATCTGGAGGAGTCCTGACACATCTTTGGGACTTCCCAGCTCAGAGATGTTAAAAGATACTCTGGAAAATGTAAGTAGGCAAAATTGTGTAACCCAGGAGTTGAAAGCCAATAATAATTTTCCGAAATTGGCCAGTTGTGTTGGGACCAAAGAGTAGGGACAGGTAAAAGAGCACTACCGAAATGCCCAAGAGGAATAATTTAAGGGGTATAATCAGTTGGCTCCAGTGATACATTTTAAGCCTGTGGATCTGGTACCTGTGTTAGTACCCACAGTGGAGAGCCAGTTCTTTACCCAGTGGCAGTGACCCCATTGGGTGGTGAAAAGGCAAGAGGTCAGAAATAGAACGCCTTTCTGATATATTATGGTAACCTACTAAAACCCTGGAAGGGTAGGGACTCACTTGAAACCCCTTGCTTTTTGGCCCTTTCAGAAGCCAAAATTGTGGGTGTCAAAGGGGTAGAAACTTTGCTGCCTTCCAAAAATCAGTACCCCAATATAGGGGCAGGTGCTTTGAGTTACTAGTTCACGTTTGTGTTATCAAGCATGAGCCTCATGTTTGAGTCAATTTAATGCCCTATAGGATCTTTGTGTTGGCAGATGGTGTCCAACCCCCGCCTTAGAACAGAGGTAAAAGGGGGCATGTAGCAATGCTAGGTAGGCTAGGGTTAAATCCTAGCTATACGGGTTCTGATTAGGTGAACCTGGCTATCTCGGCCTATAACCAGGCTAGGTGTTCACCTTAGTCAGCTGGGGGAAGCTGAGCAAAGTGGATTGTATTGGAGTTGGGAGGGAGAGACAAGTTATAATCTCTCTCTCTGAGAAGAGACTGTACAGGCCGTTTGCACCAAGCTGCAAGTATCAGTTGTTGCTATGAACAATAGCAGTTTTGTTTGACCGAACTGGGACTATTTCAGCCATGTATGAGTAGTCATGTATAAGTAGTCGGTTTTGTTTAGTTAGTGCCTGGACGAGGCTAGGGATTTTGTGTTTATGGTTTTGTTTTTCAGTAAAGTGAAACCTGAGGAAACGTCACATTGTTTTGACACAAGAATCCAGTGACCTGTGTCAACGCTGCCTATTGCTGTGCATCAATCCTTACAGTGGTTACAAAGAGACATATATAATAGGCAAATAGGCATAGCTTTACCAAAAGAGGGACAAAAAACTAGATAGCAAATCGATTTCTTTTACATTAAAGTCTATAGGAAAGGTACTGTATTATAATAGTATGTCATCCATTTGATGAATCTATTTTTTATAACTGTGCATGCCAAGAAAACTAAGCATGTTCAGAGACACCTTTAGTAAAGATAGATTTCTTCAAAATGGTACAGAAAAGGATGCAAATTGATACAAAACGAAAATCAAAGTTTCTACCTTTCAATAGCAGTGATGGATCCACCTAAAACTGGAAACCTTGATTTTATTTTATCATCTGCTGCATCGTATTTTTTCCATTTTTTCCTCTACTAGATCCATTACAAAGTGATCTCAAACCAGGGCCGGACTGGCTATCGGGCACTTCTGGCAAATGCCAGAATGGCCGGTGCCAGTAGTGGGCCGCAGGGCCGCTCGATCCCTGCATGCTCTGCTCTGCCACTGGGCCCACTTCCCCGCCAGCGCCGACTCACCCCCGTGAGAGAGTCTATGACGCTGGTACAGTTGAATGCAATGATGGAGAAGAGAGCATCTGCTGATGCTCCCTCTCCCATCATTCCCCACTCTGCCTCTGACACTGCGGGTGCTCGATGACGTCATATCATCGCGTACCTGCTGTGTGCCGGGCAGACTGCAGCTGCTGAGACCGGAACCAGGAGAAGCGTGGGGCACGAGGAGAGGTGAGGATTGTATGTTTTTTTTTAATATATCAATGAGTGATAACTGGATTGGGGGGCTATTGGAGGGGTGCTACATCACATACTATGGGGGGGCTGTATTACATTCTATGGGGGGGCTGTATTATATTCTATGGGGGGCTTTATTACATTCTATGGGGGCTGTATTACATTCTATGGGGGGCTGTATTATATTCTATGGGGGGCTGTATTACATTCTATGAGGGAGGATAGCATCATACTCTTTTATGGGGCTACATTATATTCTATGGGGAGGTAGGCTGTATTATATTCTATATTAAATGTATTCTATGTATTAAATTTATTATAATTTATGAGGGGTGATTGCATCATACTCTATGAGGGGGCTACATTATATTCTATGGGGAGCTGCATTATACTATATGTGGAGGGCTGCATTGTATTCAATGGGGGGGCTACATTATATTCTATGAGGACTGAATTATGCTCTATGAGGGGGCTACCATATATTATATAAGCAGGGGCTGCATTATACTATATGAGGGGGCTGCATTATATTCTCTGGGGGGTTACATTATACTCGGGGCTACAATATATTCTGTGAGGTGGCTGCATTATACTCTGGGGTGGCATCAATATACTATATGTGGGCTGCATTATACTGTATCGAGGACTATGGGGAATACATTATACTATATGAAGAACTATGGGGTGAATTATACTATGGGAAGTGAATTTTACTACATGGATGACTATGTAATAATTATAGGGGATAACTCAGGAGACACTTTGCGTGGAACAAGACAACTACAGGACACAGTTTTATAAGTGGTAAAGTCTATATTATCACACGGTGATTCAAACAGGTGCAGAGAGAAACTCAAGTCCACAACACTTGGTGCAAATATCAAATGCAGCTCAGCAGTCTATAGGAAACTTCAGAGGAAAATGCAATCACGCAGAAAGTCTATGAAGCACAATTATCCTTGAGGATACTTGACACGAATAAGTCCTTGCTTAGTCCAAAACACAGATAGATATGCTTATAAGGCAGTTTAAATAATATCTTAGCTCAACCAGGGAGGTCTGGGTAATAGTTTCAGGTTCTTGCAGAGCAGAAACAGCTTACATGTCCAGCAAACGCAGATGGAAGCAAACACGAGCAGCAGATGAAGGAGGATTACTGGAACTGGTGTATGCAGCAGGAACTCAGGGCAGAGTAGCAGGATAACCCCACAGGTTCACAGGAGCAGGTATATAGCCAGGGAGTCACCAGAGGTCAGGAGCTGGATGCAAGGCAGAATACTCTAGCACAGACTGAAGGATGGGGTGGAGTTTTATAGCAGGAAGACACAGTGCACATGAGACCAAAGACGCCATCTTGGAAAAGGGCAGTAATGCACAAAAAGGTAATAAAAAATGTTCAGAGTCCTGACATTTCTCCCTCCTTAGAAGCGGCCTCAGGACGATCCTAGACCTGGTTTCTCAGGGAATCTCTGATGAAAATGAAAAATCTTCTGTTGGGCATTGATGTTTTCCACAGGTTCCCAAGAGTCTTTCTCAGGGGGATATCCCTGCCATCTTATCAGATATTGGAGCCGATTCCTGCGAATCCTGGAATCAACAATTTCCTCCACCACAAATTGTTCTTGCCCATCAATCACCACAGGCTGCGGAGGTCGCACAACACATCCCTGGAAGGTATTAGGAAATACAGGCTTTAGTAAAGATACATGAAAAACTGGGTGTACCTTCATAGTCCTAGGCAGCTTCAGCCGGCAGGCCACAGAGCTCACAATACCGTTGATCTTGAAAGGGCCAATGAATTTCTGTCCAAGTTTTTGTGAAGGAACGTTTAACTTCAGATTCTTAGTTGCTAGCCACACGGAATCTCCTACCTTGAACATGGGTGCAGGTTTACGGAATCTATCAGCCGATCTCTTATAACGTTCTTGAGCTGTGGTCAGGGATTCCTTCAGAACCTCCAGATTTTGCCTCATCACAGTCAGCCTTTCCTCCACTGCCGGAACTGGAGAATTAATTGGAGACCTAGGTAAGATACACGGATGATAACCCAGATTGGCAAAGAAAGGTGTAAATTTAGTGGAGGCGCTCTGAGAATTGTTATATGAAAAGTCGGCTAATGGCAGCAACTCCAACCAATCATCCTGGAGATGGCTGACATAGCATCTTAGATATTGTTCCAGCGTCTGGTTGGTACGCTCAGTCTGACCATTTGTCTGGGGATGGTAAGTGGAAGAGAGACAGACATTAATATTGAGTGCAGAGCAAAACCCCTTCCAGAATCTTGAAGTGAACTGCACTCCACGGTCAGAGATGATCTCATCCGGAACCCCATGCAACCGAAAGACATTCTGTATAACCAAGTTCACTGTATCTTTAGCTGAGGGGAGGCCGGTGCATGGAACAAAATGAGCAGCTTTAGTCAGGTGATCAACTACCACCATGATTGTATTCATGCCCCCCGATGTAGGCAGCTCCACAATAAAGTCCATTGATATAGACCCCCAAGGGCAGGACGGAACATGTAATGGTTGTAGAAAACCCATAGGTGCCACATGAGGAGTCTTGTAACGAGCACATACCTCGCAAGAGAGAACATAGTCCTTGGTATCCTTCAGGCAAGTTGGCCACCAGAAGAATCCGCTCAGGAACTCTTGTGTCTTCTGTACCTCCTGTGACCAGCCAACTTGGAGTCATGTACCAACTTGAGGATCTGCAGACGGACGACCTCAGGGACGTAGATACGTCGATCTCTGAACCACATGCCACCCTTAAAGACAAGATTAATATCCACAGGTGGGTTGGCCAGAAATACATCATCGTCATAGGCCTCCCTGCACTCCTTCCACAAGTCCTGATCGTGGATAACTCCAATGAAATTGGCATCAGATAGAATGGTCTTGGACGGGGCTCTAGGTACGGAATCTGCAGCATGGATTCAGGATAAAGCATCAGCCTTCCCATTACGAGAACCTGGACAGTATGAGATAACAAAGTTAAATTGATTTAAAAAATAAGTTCCAATGAGCCTGATGAGGAGAAAGACATCTAGCGGATCCAAGGAACTCTAAATTGCGATGGTCAGTTAGCACTATGATCTGCTGTGCAGCTCCTTGCAGATGATGCCTCCATTCTTTGAAAGCCGCAATAATAGACTGCAATTCCTTGTCTCCCACATTGTAATTCTTCTCTGCTGAGGTTAGTCTACGGGAAAAGAAAGCACAAGGATGTAGCAGACCCTTCTCTCCAGTTCTTTGGGAGAGAATAGCCCCCAAAGCATTATCAGAAGCATCCACCTCCACAATGAAAGAAAGTGTTGGATCTGGGTGTATCAACAGCAGTGCTGATTAGGGTTGAGCGAAACGGGTCGATCATTTTCAAAAGTCGCCGACTTTTGGCTAAGTCGGCGTCTCATGAAACCCGATCCGACCCCTGTGCTTGTCGGCCATGCGGTACGCGACTTTCGCGCCAAAGTCGCGTTTCAATGACGCGAAAAGCGCCATTTCTCAGCCAATGAAGGTGAACGCAGAGTGTGGGCAGCGTGATGACATAGATCCTGGTCCCCACCATCTTAGAGAAGGGCATTGCAGTGATTGGCTTGCTGTCTGCGGCGTCACAGGGGCTATAAAGGGGCGTTCCCGCCGACCGCCATCTTACTGCTGCTGATCTGAGCTTAGGGAGAGGTTACTGCCGCTTCGTCAGAAGCAGGGAGAGCGTTAGGCAGGGTCCACTAACCACCAAACCGCTTGTGCTGTAGCGATTTCCACTGTCCAACACCACCTTCGGTGTGCAGGAACAGTGGAAGCTATTTTTTTTTTTTTTCCTCAGCGCTGTAGCTCATTGGGCTGCCCTAGAAGGCTCCGTGATAGCTGTATTGCTGTGTGTACGCCACTGTGGAAACCAACTGCTTTTTTCAAAGCACATATCCTCTTGTCCCTTCCTTTCTGCACAGCTATCTTTTTTGTTTGTCCACACTTTTTATTTAATTTGTGCATCAGTCCACTCCTATTGCTGCCTGCCATACCTGGCTTAGAGTACTGCAGGGAGATAGTAATTGTAGGACAGTCCCTGTTTTTTTTTTTTTTTTTTTTTTGTGGGAGATTAAGATTGGCATTTCTGCTACAGTGCCATCCCTGTGTGTGCCATCTCTCACTGAGTGGGCCATAGAAAGCCTATTTATTTTTTCCGTGATTTGTGTTCTAAATTCTACCTCAACACAAAAACACTACATCAATCAGTGGTAGAAAAATATTGGCCTCAGTCAGGGCTTGTGTGCCACTGCTGTGTGTGCTATCTCTTATTCAGTGGGCTATAGAAAGCCTATTTATTTATTTATTTTTTTTCTTATTATTTGGTTTCTAAAGTCTCCCTGAAAAAAAAATAAATAAATAAAAAAACAGTGGGAGAGTAATATTGCCCTTTCAGCTTGTGTGCCAGTCTTGACTCCTGGGTGTGCCACCTCTCTCTCTAATTGTGGGCCATAGAAAGCCTTTTTTTTTTTTTTTTTTTTTAAATATTATTGGGTTTCTAAAGTCTCCCTTAAAAAACAAAAAATACATAAAAAAAACAGTGGGAGAGTAATATTGCCCTTTCAGCTTGTGTGCCAGTCTTGACTCCTGGGTGTGCCACCTCTCTCTCTCATTCAGTGGGCCATAGAAAGCCTTTTTTTTTTTTTTTTTTTTAAATATTATTGGGTTTCTAAAGTCTCCCTTAAAAAACAAAAAATACATAAAAAAACAGTGGGAGAGTAATATTGCCCTTTCAGCTTGTGTGCCAGTCTTGACTCCTGGGTGTGCCACCTCTCTCTCTAATTGTGGGCCATAGAAAGCCTTTTTTTTTTTTTTTTTTTTTAAATATTATTGGGTTTCTAAAGTCTCCCTTAAAAAACAAAAAATACATAAAAAAACAGTGGGAGAGTAATATTGCCCTTTCAGCTTGTGTGCCAGTCTTGACTCCTGGGTGTGTCACCTCTCTCTCTCATTCAGTGGGCCATAGAAAGCCTTTTTTTTTTTTTTAAATATTATTGGGTTTCTAAAGTCTCCCTTAAAAAACAAAAAATACATAAAAAAACAGTGGGAGAGTAATATTGCCCTTTCAGCTTGTGTGCCAGTCTTGACTCCTGGGTGTGCCACCTCTCTCTCTCATTCAGTGGGCCATAGAAAGGCTATTTATTTTTTTGTTTTTTTTAATATTATTTGGTTTCTAAAGTCTCCCTGAAAAAAAAACAAACATAAAAAAACAGTGGGAGAGTAATATTGCCCTTTCAGCTTGTGTGCCAGTCTTGACTCCTGGGTGTGCCACCTCTCTCTCTCTCATTCAGTGGGCCATAGAAAGGCTATTTATTTTTTTGGGTTTTTTTAATATTATTTGGTTTCTAAAGTCTCCCTGAAAATAATAAAAAAAAAACTTAAAAAAACAGTGGGAGAGTAATATTGCCCTTTCAGCTTGTGTGCCAGTCTTGACTCCTGGGTGTGCCACCTCTCTCTCTAATTGTGGGCCATAGAAAGCCTTTTTTTTTTTTTTTTTTTTAAATATTATTGGGTTTCTAAAGTCTCCCTTAAAAAACAAAAAATACATAAAAAAACAGTGGGAGAGTAATATTGCCCTTTCAGCTTGTGTGCCAGTCTTGACTCCTGGGTGTGCCACCTCTCTCTCTCATTCAGTGGGCCATAGAAAGGCTATTTATTTTTTTGGTTTTTTTAATATTATTTGGTTTCTAAAGTCTCCCTGAAAATAATAAAAAAAAAACTTAAAAAAACAGTGGGAGAGTAATATTGCCCTTTCAGCTTGTGCGCCAGTCTTGACTCCTGGGTGTGCCACCTCTCTCTCTCATTCAGTGGGCCATAGAAAGCCTTTTTTTTTTTTTTTTTTTAAATATTATTGGGTTTCTAAAGTCTCCCTTAAAAAACAAAAAATACATAAAAAAACAGTGGGAGAGTAATATTGCCCTTTCAGCTTGTGTGCCAGTCTTGACTCCTGGGTGTGCCACCTCTCTCTCTCATTCAGTGGGCCATAGAAAGCCTTTTTTTTTTTTTTTTTTTAAATATTATTGGGTTTCTAAAGTCTCCCTTAAAAAACAAAAAATACATAAAAAAACAGTGGGAGAGTAATATTGCCCTTTCAGCTTGTGTGCCAGTCTTGACTCCTGGGTGTGCCACCTCTCTCTCTCATTCAGTGGGCCATAGAAAGCCTTTTTTTTTTTAAATATTATTGGGTTTCTAAAGTCTCCCTTAAAAAACAAAAAATACATAAAAAAACAGTGGGAGAGTAATATTGCCCTTTCGGCTTGTGTGCCAGTCTTGACTCCTGGGTGTGCCACCTCTCTCTCTCATTCAGTGGGCCATAGAAAGGCTATTTATTTTTTTGGTTTTTTTAATATTATTTGGTTTCTAAAGTCTCCCTGAAAAAAAAAAAAAACATAAAAAAACAGTGGGAGAGTAATATTGCCCTTTCAGCTTGTGTGCCAGTCTTGACTCCTGGGTGTGCCACCTCTCTCTCTCTCATTCAGTGGGCCATAGAAAGGCTATTTATTTTTTTGGTTTTTTTAATATTATTTGGTTTCTAAAGTCTCCCTGAAAATAATAAAAAAAAAACTTAAAAAAACAGTGGGAGAGTAATATTGCCCTTTCAGCTTGTGTGCCAGTCTTGACTCCTGGGTGTGCCACCTCTCTCTCTCATTCAGTGGGCCATAGAAAGCCTTTTTTTTTTTAAATATTATTGGGTTTCTAAAGTCTCCCTTAAAAAACAAAAAATACATAAAAAAACAGTGGGAGAGTAATATTGCCCTTTCAGCTTGTGTGCCAGTCTTGACTCCTGGGTGTGCCACCTCTCTCTCTCATTCAGTGGGCCATAGAAAGGCTATTTATTTTTTTGGTTTTTTTAATATTATTTGGTTTCTAAAGTCTCCCTGAAAAAAAAAAAAACATAAAAAAACAGTGGGAGAGTAATATTGCCCTTTCAGCTTGTGTGCCAGTCTTGACTCCTGGGTGTGCCACCTCTCTCTCTCTCATTCAGTGGGCCATAGAAAGGCTATTTATTTTTTTGGTTTTTTTAATATTATTTGGTTTCTAAAGTCTCCCTGAAAATAATAAAAAAAAAACTTAAAAAAACAGTGGGAGAGTAATATTGCCCTTTCAGCTTGTGTGCCAGTCTTGACTCCTGGGTGTGCCACCTCTCTCTCTAATTGTGGGCCATAGAAAGCCTTTTTTTTTTTTTTTTTTTTAAATATTATTGGGTTTCTAAAGTCTCCCTTAAAAAACAAAAAATACATAAAAAAACAGTGGGAGAGTAATATTGCCCTTTCAGCTTGTGTGCCAGTCTTGACTCCTGGGTGTGCCACCTCTCTCTCTCATTCAGTGGGCCATAGAAAGGCTATTTATTTTTGTGGTTTTTTTAATATTATTTGGTTTCTAAAGTCTCCCTGAAAATAATTAAAAAAAAACTTAAAAAAACAGTGGGAGAGTAATATTGCCCTTTCAGCTTGTGCGCCAGTCTTGACTCCTGGGTGTGCCACCTCTCTCTCTCATTCAGTGGGCCATAGAAAGCCTTTTTTTTTTTTTTTTTTTTTTTATATTATTGGGTTTCTAAAGTCTCCCTTAAAAAACAAAAAATACATAAAAAAACAGTGGGAGAGTAATATTGCCCTTTCAGCTTGTGTGCCAGTCTTGACTCCTGGGTGTGCCACCTCTCTCTCTCATTCAGTGGGCCATAGAAAGCCTTTTTTTTTTTTTTTTTTAAATATTATTGGGTTTCTAAAGTCTCCCTTAAAAAACAAAAAATACATAAAAAAACAGTGGGAGAGTAATATTGCCCTTTCAGCTTGTGTGCCAGTCTTGACTCCTGGGTGTGCCACCTCTCTCTCTCATTCAGTGGGCCATAGAAAGCCTTTTTTTTTTTTTTTTTTTTAAATATTATTGGGTTTCTAAAGTCTCCCTTAAAAAACAAAAAATACATAAAAAAAACAGTGGGAGAGTAATATTGCCCTTTCAGCTTGTGTGCCAGTCTTGACTCCTGGGTGTGCCACCTCTCTCTCTCATTCAGTGGGCCATAGAAAGGCTATTTATTTTTTTGGTTTTTTTAATATTATTTGGTTTCTAAAGTCTCCCTGAAAATAAAAAAAAAAAAAGTTAAAAAAACAGTGGGAGAGTAATATTGCCCTTTCAGCTTGTGCGCCAGTCTTGACTCCTGGGTGTGCCACCTCTCTCTCTCTAATTGTGGGCCATAGAAAGCCTTTTTTTTGTTGTTTTTTTTGTTGTTTTTTTTTAAATATTATTTGGTTTCTAAAGTCTCCCTGAGAAAAAAAAATAAATAAATTAGGTGGGAGATTAATATTGACATTAGTGCTTGAGTGACAGTCCTGCGTGTGTGTCATCTCTGTGATTTTGTGCCACAGAAAACAGAGTGTGTAACATTGTGCCTGATTTTCCTTGTGGTCTCACCAACCTGTTAAGGGATATTGAAATCATACTGAAGTTATAGCTCACCGTGTAAGTTGTTTGACAGCAACAAATAAAGTTACTTTGGTTAAAATTTTAAAACAATGAGGAAGTCTGGTGCAAGAGGTCGTCGTGGGCGTTCATTGTCAGCTGGTAATGATGGTAGTGGTAGTGGAGCATCAGGTGGTCGTGGGGATAAAAATATTCCACCTAAGTCTGGAGCTGTGGAGCCAGTTTCGTCGTCAGGCTACACAAGGCCTCGAACGCTCTCTTTTCTGGGAGTAGGAAAACCGCTTTTAAAGGCGGAGCAGCAACAGCAAGTTTTGGCTTACATTGCAGACTCAGCCTCTAGCTCTTTTGCCTCCTCTTCCGAAACTGGTAAATGTAAAAGCAGCGCGTCGCTTGTGGATGTTCACGGTCAGGGACAAGTCGCTTCCTTGTCCTCCTCAGCAAAAACTACAACAAGAGAGAAGGATGCAGCAGGCGACACAACGGGTCACTCCATGGAGCTCTTTACACATACCGTCCCTGGCTTAGAAAGTGAAACATTTAACAGGCCATGCCCATTACAAGTATATTCTGACATGGAGTGCACTGATGCACAGCCACAGCCAGAGTACTATGCTGCTCCTTTGACTCAGACCACCACATTGCCCTCTCAGGGTACAGATCCACAATCAGACCCTGATGAGACTATGTTGCCCCGCCACGAACGCTATACCACCGACCGACACAGTGACACAGACGAAGTTGCACACGAGCTCGAAGAGGAGGTAATAGATGACCCAGTTATTGACCCCGATTGGCAGCCATTGGGGGAACAGGGTGCAGGCGGCAGTAGTTCAGAAGCGGAGGTGGAGGAGGGGCCGCAGCAGGCATCAACATCGCAACAGGTTCCATCTGCCGGGCCCGTATCTGGCCCAAAACGCGTGTCAAAGCCAAAACCTGTTGGAGGACAGCGTGGCCATCCGGTTAAAGCTCAGTCTGCAATCCCTGAAAAGGGATCCGAGTCTAGGAAGAGTGCAGTCTGGCATTTTTTTAAACAACATCCAACTGATCAGCGCAAAGTCATCTGTCAAAAATGTTCAACTAGCTTAAGCAGAGGTCAGAATCTGAAAAGTCTAAATACTAGTTGCATGCATAGACACTTAACCACCATGCATTTTCAAGCCTGGACTAACTACCAAACGTCCCTTAAGGTTGTAGCACCCTCGGCCAATGAAGCTAGTCAGCAACGCAACATCCCTTCCGTCACTGTAAGGCCACCATTTTCCGCACCACCGGCAGTATCTGTGCAGGTTTCTTTGCCAGCCAAAAGCAGTCAGGGTCAGGGAACCACCAGTTTTGTAGGAGGAAATATTGCATCTAGGGCACCGGCGGAAACAATACCGTCTCCAACCGTCTCTCAGTCTGCCATGTACACCGGCACACCCGAAAGTTCCACGATCTCCAGCTCTCCAGTCCAGCTCACCCTACATGAGACTCTGGTTAGAAAAAGGAAGTACTTATCCTCGCATCCGCGTACACAGGGTTTTAACGCCCACATAGCTAGACTAATCTCGTTAGAGATGATGCCCTACCGGTTAGTTGAAAGCAAAGCTTTCAAAGCCCTGATGGAGTACGCTGAACCACGATACGAGCTACCCAGTCGACACTTTTTTTCCAGAAAAGCCATCCCAGCCCTGCACCAGCATGTTAAACAGCGCATCGTCCATGCACTCAGGCAATCTGTGAGTACAAAGGTGCACCTGACTACAGATGCATGGACCAGTAGGCATGGCCAGGGACGTTATGTGTCCATCACGGCACACTGGGTGAATGTGGTGGATGCAGGGTCCACAGGCGACATCAATTTAGGGACAGTTGTGCCTAGCCCACGGTCTAGGAAACAGTTGGCTGTAGGCGTTCGCACCCCCTCCTCCTCCTCCTCCTCGTCCTCCTGCAGAAGCTACAGCTCTTCCACAGAACGCAGTCTGCCAACCACTCCATCGGCAGATGACACTGTTGCACACCAGTTGTCCCATTATGGGCCAGCTACTGCCAAGCGTCAGCAGGCTGTATTGGCTATGAAGTGTTTGGGCGACAACAGACACACCGCGGAAGTTCTGTCCGAGTTCTTGCAACAAGAAACGCAGTCGTGGCTGGGCACAGTAGATCTTGAGGCAGGCAAGGTAGTGAGTGATAACGGAAGGAATTTCATGGCTGCCATCTCCCTTTCCCAACTGAAACACATTCCTTGCCTGGCTCACACCTTAAACCTGGTGGTGCAGTGCTTATTGAAAACTTATCCTGGGTTCTCCGACCTGCTCCTCAAAGTGCGTGCACTTTGCTCACATATCCGACGTTCGCCTGTACACGCCAGCCGTATGCAGACCTATCAGCGGTCTTTGAACCTTCCCCAGCATCGCCTCATCATAGACGTTGCAACAAGGTGGAACTCAACACTGCACATGCTTCAGAGACTGTGCGAACAGAGGCGTGCTGTTATTTATTTGTGGGAGGATACACGGGCAGGCAGTAGGATGGCAGACATGGAGTTGTCAGGTGTGCAGTGGTCTAAGATACAAGACATGTGTCAAGTCCTTCAGTGTTTTGAGGAATGCACACGGCTGGTTAGTGCAGACAACGCCGTAATAAGCATGAGCATCCCCCTAATGCGTCTGCTGATGCAAAGTTTGACGCACATAAAGGAGCAGGCGTCTGCACCAGAGGAAGAGGAAAGCCTTGATGACAGTCAGCCATTGTCTGGTCAGGGCAGTGTACAGGACGAGGTAGCGGGTGGAGGACGAGGAGGATGATGGGGATGAGTATATTTTTAATGCCGAACCTTTCCCGGGGGCACAGGAAATTGGTTGCGTGTCACGGCCGGGTTCTGGTTTTTTGAGGGACACAAGTGACGTAGATTTGCCTGCAACTGCCCCTCAACCAATCACAACCGGAGATTTGACAACTGGAACTTTGGCCCACATGGCGGATTATGCCTTACGTATCCTAAAAAGGGACACACGCATTACGAAAATGATGAACGATGACGATTACTGGTTGGCCTGCCTCCTTGATCCACGCTATAAAGGCAAATTGCAAAATATTATGCCACATGAGAACTTGGAACTAATATTAGCAACCAAACAATCAACTCTTGTTGACCGTTTGCTTCAGGCATTCCCAGCACACAGCGCACGTGATCGTTCTCACACGAGCTCCAGGGGGCAGCAGACTAGGAGTGTTAGGGGTGCACACATCAGAAGTGGCGTTGGACAGAGGGGTTTTCTGACCAGGTTGTGGAGTGATTTTGCTATGACCGCAGACAGGACAGGTACTGCTGCATCAATTGAAAGTGACAGGAGACAACATTTGTCCAGTATGGTTACTAACTATTTTTCATCCCTTATCGATGTTCTCCCTCAACCGTCATTCCCATTTGATTACTGGGCCTCCAAATTAGACACCTGGCCAGAATTGGCAGAATATGCATTGCAGGAGCTTGCTTGCCCGGCAGCAAGTGTCCTATCAGAAAGAGTATTCAGTGCTGCAGGTTCAATATTAACCGAAAAAAGGACTCGTCTGGCTACCCAAAATGTTGACGATCTAACATTCATTAAAATGAACCACAACTGGATTTCGAAATCTTTTGCCCCACCTTGCCCGGCCGACACCTAGCTTTCCTATGAAAAGCTCTTGCCTGTGAATTACTTTTCTAATGTCTAATTTGCTGCAGCTGATTGTACAGCATACGACATGTTTACACCTCCCTAAATGGCCAAACTCCCCACACGGGGCCGTGGTATCGCGACTTGGCGCAAGCACCCGTGAGACTGCTGTTTGTCTGAAGAGGTGGGTGTGCTCGCTTTTGGTTGACGGCATTGCTACTGGGTCCCTCATAGTACAATGTAGTGTCTCTGGCGGTGGCGGTGCGCACCCAACGTCAGACACACCGTTGTAACATGAGGGGCCCTGGGGCGGTCCCGCCGGCCTCAAGAGAGTTCCCCCCTACCCCAGCTCAAAATGTGCTCTACCACGTGCAAAATTATGTCGCACAGCTCCACCAATCTTTAGTCTATTCGCTGACATCATTCAATGTCTGGCACTGACAATACAAATTTGTAGACATCTATGATGCAACTTAACCCCTTAACGACCGCCGATACGCCTTTTAATGGCGGCCGCTAAGGGTACTTAAACCACAGCGCCGTTAATTAACGGCGCTGTGGAAAAAGTGAATAGCGCCCCCCAGAGTCGGATTTTCTCTGGGGTCTCGGTTGCCGAGGGTAGCCGAGACCCCAGAGAACATGATTCGGGGGGTTTTTACCGACCCCCGAGTTGCGATCGCCGGTAATTAACCGTTTACCGGCGGTCGCAACAAAAAAAAAAAACGCGATTTGCCGTTTAATTTCTCTGTCCTCCAATGTGATCGCACATCGGAGGACAGAGAAATGTGGTCCCCGATGGCCCCCAATAGCCCCCCAATACTTACCTACCTCCCCCGGTGCTCCTCGTGTCTCCCCATGGGCGCCGCCATCTTTTTTCCGGGAAAAAATGGCGGGCGCACGCGCAGTGCGCCCGCCGCCCGGCACCCGGATGTTCTTTGGGGTCTCGGCTGCCGGGGGTAGCCGAGACCCCAAAGAACATGATCGGGGTCGATTTGCACCGACCCCTGCTTTGCGATCGCCGGTAATTAACAGTTTACCGGCGACCGCAAAAAAAAAAAAAAAAAAAAAGCGATCAGTTATTTCTCTGTCCTCTGATGTGATCGCACATCAGAGGACAGAGAAATAGGGGGATTCGGGGACCCTATCATACTCACCCGGGGTCCCTGGGTCCTCTTCTGTCTTCTCCTGCCAGCCGGCTTTTTCATCATGGCGGGCGCATGCGCAGTGCGCCCGCCATCTGCTGCCATCTGCCGGCCGGCAGGAGAAGACAAGTTGGGGCTAAAATTAGGGTTAGGGTTAGGGTTAGGGTTAGAGTTAGGGTTAGGGTTGGGGCTAAATTTAGGGTTAGGGTTAGGGCTAGGGTTAGGGTTAGGCTACTTTCACACTAGCGTTTTTTGGCTTCCGTCGCAATGCGTCGTTGGAGAAAAAACGCATCCGGCAAAAGTGCTTGCAGGATGCGTTTTTTCTCCATTGGCTTGCATTAGCGACGCATTGCGACGGATTGCCACATGTCGCATCCGTCGTGCGACG
Source organism: Ranitomeya variabilis (assembly GCF_051348905.1). Lineage (NCBI taxonomy): Eukaryota > Metazoa > Chordata > Amphibia > Anura > Dendrobatidae > Ranitomeya > Ranitomeya variabilis. The sequence goes on along the minus strand of NC_135237.1, from coordinate 115,732,316 downwards.
GATGCGTCGTGCTTCGGCGGACCGTCGACACAAAAAAAACTACATGTAACTTTTTTGTGCGACGTGTCCCACATATTTCAGTGCCACGTGCCACGTATTTAAGTGACACGTGCCACGTATCAAAGTGCCACGTGCCACATATTTCAGTGCCACGTATCAAAGTGCCACGTGCCACGTATCAAAGTGCCACGTGCCACGTATCAAAGTGCCACGTGCCACATATTTCAGTGCCACGTGCCACGTATCAAAGTGCCACGTGCCACGTATCAAAGTGCCACGTGCCACGTATCAAAGTGCCACGTGCCACGTATCAAAGTGCCACGTGCCACATATTTCAGTGCCACGTGCCACGTATCAAAGTGCCACGTGCCACGTATCAAAGTGCCACGTGCCACATCTTTCAGTGCCACGTGCCACGTATTTAAGAGACACGTGCCACGTATCAAAGTGCCACGTGCCACGTATTTAAGTGACACGTGCCACGTATCAAAGTGCCACGTATCACGTATTTCAGTGCCACGTATTTAAGTGACACGTATCACGTATAAGTGCCACGTGTCACGTATTTAATTGCCACATATTTAAGTGCCACGTATCAAGATTTTCCATGGAGAACAGACACATCCAGAGATATGTCTGCTCTCCACGGCTGCAGCAACACACTGACAGGAGCCATAGTTCCTGTCGGTGTGTCACTGCGCATGCGCGAGCGAGTTTACCGGCGGTCATTGACCCCGGCACTCTCGCTTAACGGCAGTGCTGCGTGGGAAAGTTCAACGCAGCTGTACTGCTGTTAACCGAGACGCCGGAGTCCTTGAACTCCGGAACAGTACGCGATACACTGCTAGGAGCTTCGCTCCTGGCAGTGTATCGCCGGAGAGCAGCCGATCGGCGTGGGACACTCGTTTTATGGATTCTGCGGACAGGGAGTATGAATTTGGTTTATTATTTTTGGATTTTTTCCTGGAGGATCGAGGGCTTCGCCTACAAGTGTGCTGTTGGTGAGTATATACTCTGTGTTATATGTTGTATGTACTGTGTGTCATGTATGTGTATTGTGTGTAGGTGTTTTGTGTAACTTTACAATTGTGCTAAGTCGCCGGACACAGGGACAACTCTCCCATCCTAATACCGGATGGGAGTAGTAGTCCCATACGGCGACTTAGCACAATGGTGGCACTAGCGTCGCATGGGGACACACACACGCACACACACGCACACACACGCACACACACACACACAGAAGGACTCCATGCTGCTTCACTGGGGGGCGGGGGCTTCCCTCTTCCTGTCCGACGTCACGTCCGGTCCTGGGTGTCAACCCCTCCGTACAAAGACGCCGACACCCAGGACAAAGGCGCTGTGTGTGGAAGGTAATATGGGGCCCTAGGGGGATACGCAGACACGCCGCTGCGTAAAGAATTGACATGTCAATTCTTTTTACGCCGGCGTGTTTGCAGACAAAAGCGCCGCGTTTTTTTGCGGTGTGTCTGAACGGCAAAGTGAATTTCTCATTCACTTTGCCGGCAGACGAAAATGACATTGCGCATTTTTGAAAAGCGCCCGCAAAATAGCGCTCAAAAATGCGCTATGTCTGAAAGTAGCCTAAGGCTTCTTTCACACTTGCGTCGGTACGGGGCGGTCGCAATGCGTCGGCCCGATGTACCGACGCACGTTGTGAAAATTGTGCACAACGTGGGCAGCGGATGCAGTTTTTCAACGCATCCGCTGCCCAGTCTATGTCCTGGGGAGGAGGGGGCAGAGTTACGGCCACGCATCCGCGGAAATGGCGGACGCGACGTACAAAAAAAAGGTTACATTGAACTTTTTTTGTGACGACGGGGGCTAAAGTTATGGTTAGGGTTGGGGCTAAAGTTAGGGTTGGGGCTAAAGTTAGGGTTAGAGTTGGGATTAGGGTTAGGGTTTGGATTAGGGTTGGGATTAGTGTTACGTTTGGGATTAGGGTTGGGATTAGGGTTAGGGTTGGGATTAGGGTTAGGGGTGTGTTGGATTTAGGGTTTTGATTAGGGTTATGGTTAGGGTTGAGATTAGGGCTGCTTTGGGGTTAGGGTTGTGATTATCGTTAGGGTTGTGATTAGGATTATGGATCGGGTTGAGATTAGGGTTAGGGCTGTGTTGGGGTTAGGGTTGGAGTTAGAATTGGGGGGTTTCCACTGTTTAGGTACATCAGGGGGTCTCCAAACACGACAGCCAATTTTGCGCTAAAAAAGTCAAATGGTACTCCCTCCCTTCTGAGCTCTGCCGTGCGCCCAAACAGTGGTTTACCCCCACATATGGGGCATCAGCGTACTCGGGATAAATTGGACAACAACTTTTGGGGTCCAATTTCTCCTGTTACCCTTGTGAAAATAAAAACTTGGGGGCTAAAAATCTTTTTTGTTGGAAAAAAATATATTTTTTTATTTTCACTACTCTGCATTATAAATTTCTGTGAAGCACTTGAGCTTTCAAAGTTCTCACCACATATCTAGATAAGTTCCTTAGGGGGTCTAGTTTCCAAAATGTGGTCACTTGTGGGGGTTTCTACTGTTTAGGTACATTAGGGGTCTGCAAACGCAACATAACGCCCGAAGACAATTCTATCAAAGTCTGCATTGCAAAATGGCGCTCCTTCCCTTCCGAGCTCTGCCGTGCGCCCAAACAGTGGTTTACCCCCACATATGGGGTACCAGCATACTCAGGACAAATTGGACAACAACTTTTGGGGTCCAATTTCTCTTGTTACCCTTGTGAAAATAAAAATTTGGGGGCTAAAAAAATCTTTTTTGTGGGAAAAAAAATATTTTTTATTTTCACTACTCTGCATTATAAACTTCTGTGAAGCACTTGGGCATTCAAAGTTCTCACCACATATCTAGATAAGTTCCTTGGGGGGTCTATTTTCCAAAATGGGGTCACTTGTTGGGGGTTTCTACTGTTTAGGTACATTAGGGGTCTGCAAAGGCAACATAACGCCCGCAGACAATTCTATCAAAGTCTGCATTCCAAAATGGCATTCCTTCCCTTCCGAGCTCTGCCATGCGCCCAAACAGTGGTTTACCCCCACATATGGGGTACCAGCATACTCAGGACAAATTGGACAACAACTTTTGGGGTCCAATTTCTCTTGTTACCCTTGTGAAAATAAAAACTTGGGGGCTAAAAAATCTTTATTGTTAAAAAATATATATTTTTTATTTTCACGACTCTGCATTATAAACTTCTGTGATGCACTTGGGCATTCAAAGTTCTCACTACACATCTAGATAAGTTCCATGGGGGGTCTAGTTTCCAAAATGGGGTCACTTTTGGGGGGTTTCTGCTGTTTAGGCACATCAGGGGCTCTCCAAACGCGACATGGCGTCCGATCTCAATTCCAGTCAATTTTGCATTGAAAAGTCAAATGGCGCTCCTTTGCTTCCGAGCTCAGCCATGCGCCCAAACAGTGGTTTACCCCCACATATGGGGTGTCGGCGTACTCAAGACAAATTGTACAACAGCTTCTGGGGTCCATTTTCTCCTGTTACCCTTGGTAAAATAAAAATTTGGAGGCAAAAAGATCATTTTTGTAGAAAAAATGTGATTTTTTTATTTTCACGGCTCTACGTTATAAACTTCTGTGAAGCACCTGGGGGTTTAAAGTGCTCACCACACATCTAGATAAGTTCCTTAAGGGGTCTAGTTTCCAAAATGGTGTCATATGTGGGGGGTCTCTACTGTTTAGGCACATCAGCGGCTCTCCAAACGTGACATGGCGTCCGATCTCAATTCCAGCCAATTCTACATTGAAAAAGTAAAACGACACTCCTTCTCTTCCAAGCTCTGCGGTGCGCCCAAACAGTGGTTTACCCCCATATATGGGGTATCGACGTACTCAGGAGAAATTGCACAACAACTTTTGTGGTCTAATTTCTTCTGTTACCCTTGTGAAAATAAGAATTTGTGGGCGAAAAAATCATTTTTGTGAAAACAAATGCGATTTTTTATTTTCACGGCTCTACGTTATAAACTTCTGTGAAGCACTTGGGGGTTCAAAGTGCTCACCACACATCTAGATAAGTTCCTTGTGGGGTCTAGTTTCCAAAATGGTGTCACTTGTGGGGGGTTTCCACTGTTTAGGCACATTAGGGGCTCTCCAAACGCGACATGGCGTCCGATCTCAATTCCAGCCAATTCTGCATTGAAACAGTCAAACGGTGCTCCTTCACTTCCAAGCTCTGCGGTGCGCCCAAACAGTGGTTTACCTCCACATATGGGGTATCGGCGTACTCAGGAAAAATTGCACAACAAAATTTGTGGTTAAATTTCTGTTTTTACACTTGTGAAAATTAAAAAAAATGGTTCTGAAGTAAAATGTTTGCAAAAAAAAGTAAAATGTTAATTTTTTTCTTCCACATTGTTTTAGTTCCTGTGAAGTACGTAAAGGGTTAATAAACTTCTTGAATGTGGTTTTGAGCAGCTTGAGGGGTGCAGTTTTTAGAATGGTGTCACACTTGGTTATTTTCTATCATATAGACCCCTCAAAATCACTTCAAAGGTGATGTGGTCCCTAAAAAAAACATGGTGTTGTAAAAATGAGAAATTGCTGGTCAACTTTTAACCCTTATAACTCCCTAACAAAAAAAAAAAATTGTTTCCAAAATTGTGCTGATGTAAAGTAGACATGTGAGAAATGTTATTTATTAACTATTTTTTGTGACATATCTCTCTGATTTAAGGGCATAAAAATACAAAGTTTGAAAATTGCAAAATTTTAAAAATTTTCGCCATATTTCCATTTTTTTCATAAATAATCGCAAGTAATATCGAAGAAATGTTACCACTAACTTGAAGTACAACATGTCACGAAAAAACAATCTCAGAATCAGCGGGATCCGATAAAGCGTTCCAGAGTTATAACCTCATAAAGTGACACTGGTCAGAATTGTAAAAATTGGCTCGGTCATTAAGTACCAAATTGGCTCTGTCACTAAGGGGTTAAAGTAGTCTGTGTCTGTGTCCTATATTGGCACCATTAAATAGTTACTGCCAAATTACTATGTCAGAAACTCAGTAGATGAGCCCACCCCTGTACCTAAGTATGCCACCTTTTTTTTTGTTTTGGTTGTTTTGCGAGACATTAACATCTATTTATATTTTGGGAGTACTGGGACAGACACTCCTTGCACTACTCCTCCACTCACCACCAAGCTGCCTGTGTATCCATGTAACCGCTGTAAAGCTGCCATGAGCCTATTGTTTGTTATTTTAGGCCTTTGATAGCCTGTCTGCGGTCCCTACTTTAAATACTCCTCCACTCATCACCAAGCTGCCTGTGTATCCATGTAACCGCTGTAAAACTGCCATGAGCCTATTGTTTGTTATTTTAGGCCTTTGATAGCCTGTCTGCGGTCCCTACTTTAAATACTCCTCCACTCATCACCAGCTGCCTGCCCGTGTATCCATGTAACCGCTGTAAAACTGCCATGAGCCTATTGTTTGTTATTTTAGGCCTTTGATAGCCTGTCTGCGGTCCCTACTTTAAATACTCCTCCACTCATCACCAGCTGCCTGCCCGTGTATCCATGTAACCGCTGTAAAACTGCCATGAGCCTATTGTTTGTTATTTTAGGCCTTTGATAGCCTGTCTGCGGTCCCTACTTTAAATACTCCTCCACTCACCACCAAGCTGCCTGTGTATCCATGTAACCGCTGTAAAACTGCCATGAGCCTATTGTTTGTTATTTTAGGCCTTTGATAGCCTGTCTGCGGTCCCTACTTTAAATACTCCTCCACTCATCACCAGCTGCCTGCCCGTGTATCCATGTAACCGCTGTAAAACTGCCATGAGCCTATTGTTTGTTATTTTAGGCCTTTGATAGCCTGTCTGCGGTCCCTACTTTAAATACTCCTCCACTCACCACCAAGCTGCCTGTGTATCCATGTAACCGCTGTAAAACTGCCATGAGCCTATTGTTTGTTATTTTAGGCCTTTGATAGCCTGTCTGCGGTCCCTACTTTAAATACTCCTCCACTCATCACCAGCTGCCTGCCCGTGTATCCATGTAACCGCTGTAAAACTGCCATGAGCCTATTGTTTGTTATTTTAGGCCTTTGATAGCCTGTCTGCGGTCCCTACTTTAAATACTCCTCCACTCACCACCAAGCTGCCTGTGTATCCATGTAACCGCTGTAAAACTGCCATGAGCCTATTGTTTGTTATTTTAGGCCTTTGATAGCCTGTCTGCGGTCCCTACTTTAAATACTCCTCCACTCATCACCAGCTGCCTGCCCGTGTATCCATGTAACCGCTGTAAAACTGCCATGAGCCTATTGTTTGTTATTTTAGGCCTTTGATAGCCTGTCTGCGGTCCCTCCTTCCACTAGGCCTCCACTGACCAGACCACTGCTGCCCGTGTACCCCTGGAACCAATTTTAAAGTGCCTACAGCCAGCCCATTTTATTGTGTTAGGCCTTCGAAGCCTGTCTGCGGTCCCTCCTTCCACTAGGCCTCCACTGACCAGACCACTGCTGCCCGTGTACCCCTGGAACCAATTTTAAAGTGCCTACAGCCAGCCCATTTTATTGTGTTAGGCCTTTGAAGCCTGTCTGCGGTCCCTCCTTCCAATAGGCCTACACTGACAAAGGTACACCTGACAACAGACACATGGACCTGTAGGCATGGCCACGGAAGGTTACGTGTCCTTTGTGGCTCAATGGGTTAATGTATTGGATGCATTGTCCACACAGGGGACAGCCTGCTAAGTCTGTATGCAGTCCCTAATTCAAGTTGTCCTCAACTGAATAAAGCTGAGCTTCTACCTTCTGGCTCTCATTAAGTGTTTTTTAAAAAACAAAATGGTGGTTCCGGCCTACTAACGGTGTCTGCCCCTGCCTGGTGTTGCCCTCAACTGAATAAAGCTGAGCTTCAACCTTCTGGCTCTCATTAAGTGTTTTTTAAAAAACAAAATGGTGGTTAGGGCCTACTAACGGCTTCTGCCCCTCCCTGGTGTTGCCCTCAACTGAATAAAGCTGAGCTTCTACCTTCCGGCTCTGATTAACTGCTGTTTTTAAACAAAATGGTGGTTCCGGCCTACTAACGGTGTCTGCCCCTGCCTGGTGTTGCCCTCAACTGAATAAAGCTGAGCTTCAACCTTCTGGCTCTCATTAAGTGTTTTTTAAAAAACAAAATGGTGGTTAGGGCCTACAAACGGCTTCTGCCCCTCCCTGGTGTTGCCCTCAACTGAATAAAGCTGAGCTTCTACCTTCCGGCTCTGATTAACTGCTGTTTTTAAACACATTGCTGGTTCCGGCCTACTAACGGTGTCTGCCCCTGCCTGGTGTTGCCCTCAACTGAATAAAGCTGAGCTTCAACCTTCTGGCTCTCATTAAGTGTTTTTTAAAAAACAAAATGGTGGTTAGGGCCTACTAACGGCTTCTGCCCCTCCCTGGTGTTGCCCTCAACTGAATAAAGCTGAGCTTCTACCTTCCGGCTCTGATTAACTGCTGTTTTTAAACACATTGCTGATTCCGGCCTACTAACGGTGTCTGCCCCTGCCTGGTGTTGCCCTCAACTGAATAAAGCTGAGCTTCAACCTTCTGGCTCTCATTAAGTGTTTTTTAAAAAACAAAATGGTGGTTAGGGCCTACTAACGGCTTCTGCCCCTCCCTGGTGTTGCCCTCAACTGAATAAAGCTGAGCTTCTACCTTCCGGCTCTGATTAACTGCTGTTTTTAAACACATTGCTGGTTCCGGCCTACTAACGGTGTCTGCCCCTGCCTGGTGTTGCCCTCAACTGAATAACTGAGCTTCAACCTTCTGGCTCTCATTAAGTGTTTTTTAAAAAACAAAATGGTGGTTCCGGCCTACTAACGGTGTCTGCCCCTGCCTGGTGTTGCCCTCAACTGAACAAAGCTGAGCTTCCACATTCTGGCTTTCGGCCTATACTATCAGATATTAAACTGCATTTGGCCTACTAGTGTGGTTAGGCCCTTGAAACAGTGTCTGCTGCTCTTGGGTTTGCTACTCCACTGAACAAAGCAATGCCGCCTGTTTAGTCCTGTTACCAATTTTGATCTGCATTTAGCCTACTTTATTCTTTGGCCCTATATCTGTTTCCTCATCATCCTGCCCATTGCCCAGCCACTGCTAGATGAGTCTGCTGGTACATTGACCTAGACCACTACATTCCCCTTGTACTCTACACAGCCAGAATCTGACCCTGCTGAAAGTAAGGTTCCCCTTCCCGCATATTATACCACCTTACACAGGGACAAAGAGGAAGGTGCAGATGAAAGTGCAGGTTCCTTCATCAGGTGGGGGGGCATACTCGTTGGCGACGTCACTGGCACAGGGCCACTCAGAGTACGCAAAAGTGTCGCTGCTGGTGGGAGGCGCCCCCGCCATGCAAACACACCGCCGTACTTTGAGGGGCCCTGTGCCAGTGCCAATGCGAACGAGTGGGCCCCCCCTGCTTGCTCAGGATCACAGCACTTGCAACGTTGAAATACTTACCTCTCCCTGCTCCACCGCCATGACGTAGTCCATGTTTCCTGGGCCCACTAAAACCTTGAACCAGCCCTACCCCCACAACTTTTGCCAAATGACCCCCAATTTCCAGTGCCCAACTATTATTATAAAGTTAATTAAGATTGACAAGCTTCAGAAAACAAGAATGGATGTTTTTGGCAGTAAAATGTGCACTGTAGGTGTTTTCCTGGCCTCCACTCACTGCCGGCTATGCTTCCCCATTGACTTGCATTGGGTTTCGTGTTTCGGTCGATCCCCGACTTTTAGCGATAATCGGCCGACTTCACTCGACTCGACTCTGGACTAAATCGGGTTTCACAAAACCAGACTCGATCTTAAAAAAATGAAAGTCGCTCAACCCTAGTGCTGATGTGAAACAGATATTAAGCCGATCAAAAGCTTCTTGAGCCTGTGATGACCTCTTAAGGGGCTTTTCCTTCTTTGTCAAAGAAGTAATGGGACGGACAATATCAGAAAAATTTTGAATGAAGCGTTTGTAGAAATTTGCAAAACCAATAAAACGTTGGACCTCCTTAACGTTCTTGGGTACCGGCCGGTCAAGGATAGCCTGAATCTTACCAGATTCCATGTTCAGCCCCTGGGGAGAGATGATATAACCTAAGAACTGTATCTCAGAATGATGGAACTCGCATTTCTCTGGCTTAATATACAGATGGTTCTCTTTCAGACGTCTTAAAACAGTTTTGACATGTTCTTCATGTTCCTGTAGAGAGTCAGAAAAGATTAGTATGTCGTCCAAATAGATCACTACAAACTGGTCCAACAAATCTCTGAAAATGTCATTAGCAAGGTGTTGAAACGTTGCAGGGGCGTTACAAAGCCCGAAGGGCATCACAAGAGATTCAAAGTGTCCATACCGGCATCTGAATGCAGTCTTCCACTCATCCCCTGGACGAATACGCACCAAATTATAAGCCCCATGAAGATCCAGTTTAGAGAACACCTTAGCATGGCGGACTCTTTCCAGTAATTCGGGAATCAGGGGCAAAGGGTAACCGTTTCGTACGGTTACCTTATTGAGTTCCGATAGTCAACACAGGCTCTCAGGGTCCCATCCTTCTTTACAAAAAAGATAGGTTCCCCTGCTGGTGAGGAAGAAGGACGTATGAAGCCTGTGGCCAGATTTTCATCAATATACTCCTTTAAGGCTTGAAGCTCAGGTGCCGCCAAAGGGTATACGTTACCAAAAGGAATAGCAGCCCCAGGAAGCAACTCAATGGGACAGTCTTAATGCCTGTGTGGAGGAAGCTGATCTGCATTCTTCTTGTCACAGATGTTAGAGAACTATTTATATGCTGGAGGTAAAGAAAATACCTGTACATGTGGTTCCGTAGCCGTGGACTCAGGGACAGCTTCTGTTAATGCTGAGTTGCTCCTTGTTGGAAAGATAATCTCCTTGGTCTCCCAGTTGATAATTGGGTTCTGAGAACGCAACCAAGGAATGCCTAAAATCACAGGAAAATGAGGAGAAGAAATTAGCAAGAAAGAAAGTTGCTCCTGATGCTTAGGCTCCAACAAAATTTCAAGGGGTACGGTCTCCTGATAATAATAATAATCTTTATATAGCGCTAACTTATTCCGCAGTGCTTTACAATTTTGCACACATTATCATCGCTGTCCCCGATGGGGTTCGCAATGTAAATTCCCTATCAGTATGTCTCTTGAATGTGGGAGGAAACCGGAGAACCCGGAGGAAACCCACGCAAACACGGAGAGAACATACAAACTCTTTGCAGATGTTGTCCTCAGTGGGATTAGAACCCAGGACTCCAGCACTGCAAGGCTGCAGTGCTAACCACTGTGCCACCGTGCTGCCTGATCCACAAGCCCAGAGATTAAAGGTGACCCATCCACTGTTTCCATGGTAATTGGAGAGGCTTTTTGCTGAATTTTAATACCATGTTCCTTGGCAAATGCGATATCCATGAAATTGCCACCTGCACCAGAGTCAATCATAGCTGCACTGGAAATCCACTGTCCTGAACACAGGATCTTAATAGGGAGAGAACAGTGAGAGTTCATTTCCTTAAGCTCCTTGGGGGGGTGAAGTCATAGAAAGTGAAAGGAATACAGCGTTTAAAGGCAGGCTACATTCAGAGATGTCAGATTCATCATCACAGTTGTCATACTCCCTACTGCTGCTAGCATCTTGTTAGGCTGTCTAGGACACTTAGGACAATTGATCAAGAAGTGGTCAGACTGGCCGCAGTAGAAACATAGACTTTCACGAAGGCGATGCTCCTGGCGCTCATCGATCTCGCGCCTCTGAACGGAATCAATTTGCATGGGCACCTCCTCCACCTCCCGAGATGTTTTACCTGCAGGCTCTTTGGAAGGAAAGGAAAAGTTAGAAATACGGTTATATGCAACAAACGTCTCCTGCCTACGCTCAGTAAGGCGAATGTCAATGCGCACACAATGCTGTATAAATGTCTCTAGCTCTTGTGGTGACTCAGAGTGAGCTAGTTCATCTTTTACAATACTAGACAGACCCCTTTTAAAAATAGGCAATTGTGCATAACTGTCCCAATTGGTATCTACCGCTAATCTCCTGAATTCCGTAGCATACTCAATAACAGAACGTTTTGCCTGGCGTAAAGACAATAAAGCAGATTCAGCGGTTGCACGGCGATTAGGATCATCAAACATTAATGCCATAGCAGCCAAGAAATCATCCAAGTTATTTAACCATGGGTCACGAGACTCAATCATCGGATTCGCCCAGGTGAGCGCTCGTGCGGTCAGCAGCATTATTACACACAATACTTTGGATCTATCATTAGGAAAAGCATGCACATCAAAATATAGCATACATTGATTCACAAAGCCACGAAATTTGTCGCGATCACCATTAAATCTGAATGGGGGCAACTTAGGTGGGCCAGCTGGTGGCGGTTGCCCAGAGGGTAAAGTCACTTGTGCAGCTATTTGCGTGCTTATGTCCTGAAAATCCCGTCCATACTGCAAGTTTGTTTTCCTGGGCTGCGATTCGGGTGCTTAAGTCCTGCAAAGTCTGTCCAAACACTTGTTGATTGAGTTCAAAGCTTTCAAACTTCTTTTGCAGACCTTCCACATCTTTCTGCAGTGATCTAATTATGGAAAACACCTGCTCTAGTCTGCTTTCTGCAGTCATTGTTCCAGCAGTCTCCTTTTCTTTTTTTTTTAGGCTAGAGTATCCTGTAATAATTATAAGGGATAACTCAGGAGACTCTTTGCGTGGAACAAGACAACTACAGGACACAGTTTTATAAGTGGTAAAGTCTATATTATCACACGGTGATTCAAACAGGTGCAGAGAGAAACTCAAGTCCACAACACTTGGTGCAAATATCAAATGCAGCTCTGAAGTCTATAGAAAACTTCAGAGGAAAATGCAATCACGCAGAAAGTCTATGAAGCAAAATTATTCTTGAGGATACTTGACACGAATAAGTCCTTGCTCAGTCCAAAACACAGATAGATATGCTTATAAGGCTGTTCAAATAATATCTTAGCTCAACCAGGGAGGTCTGGGTAATAGTTTCAGGTTCTTGCAGAGCAGAAACAGCTTACATGTCCAGCAAATGCAGATGGAAGCAAACACGAGCAGCAGATGAAGGAGGATTACTGGAACTGGTGTATGCAGCAGGAACTCAGGGCAGAGTAGTAGGATAACCCCACAGGTTCACAGGAGCAGGTATATAGCCAGGGAGTCACCAGAAGTCAGGAGCTGGATGCAAGGCAGAATACTCTAGCACAGACTGAAGGCTGGGGTGGAGTTTTATAGCAGGAAGACACAGTGCACATGAGACCAAAGACGCCATCTTGGAAAAGGGCAGTAATGCACAAAAAGGTAATAAAATATGTTCAGAGTCCTGACAGACTATGTTCGTGCATTATACTATATGGAGCACTATGAAGAGTGTATTATACTCTATGGAGGACTGAGCAGTGTATTTTAATATATGGAGGACTATGAGGAGTGTATTATTATTATTATTATTTATTATTATAGCGCCATTTATTCCATGGCGCTTTACATGTGGGGAGGGGTATACATAATATAAACAAGTACAATAATCTTGAACAATACAAGTCACAACTGGTACAGGAGGAGAGAGGACCCTGCCTGCGATGGCTCACAATCTACAAGGGATGGGTGAGGGTAGAGCTGGTCGTGCAGCGGATTGGTCGATCTGTGGTTACTGCAGGTTGTAGGCTTGTCGAAAGAGGTGGGTATTCAGGTTCTTTTTGAAGGTTTCGATGGTAAGCGAGAGTCTGATGTTTTGTGGTAGAGAGTTCCAGAGTAGGGGGGATGCGCGCGAGAAATCTTGTATGCGATTGTGGGAAGAGGAGATGAGAGGGGAGTAGAGAAGGAGATCTTGTGAGGATCAGAGGTTGCATGCAGGAAAGTACTGGGAGACGAAGTCACAGATGGAGGAGACAGGTTGTGGATGGCTTTGTATGTCATGGTTAGGCTTTTGTACTGGAGTCTCTGGGTAATGGGGAGCCAGTGAAGGGATTGACAGAGGGGAAAGGCCAGGGAATAGCGGGGGACAGGTGGATTAGTCGGGCAGCAGAGTTTAGAATAGATTGGAGGGGTGCGAGAGTGTTAGAGGGGAGGCCACAGAGCAGGAGGTTACAGTAGTCGAGGCGGGAGATGATGAGGGCATGGATTATACTATATGGAGGACTGAGCAGTGTATTTTAATACATGGAGGACTATGAGGAGTGTATTATACTATATGGAGGACTGAGGAGTGTATTATACTATATGGAGGACTGAGGAGTGTGTTATACTATATGGAGGACTGAGGAGTGTATTGTACTATATGGAGGACTGAGGAGTGTATTGTACTATATGGAGGACTGAGGCGTGTATTATACTATATGGAGGACCGAGGAGTGTATTTTACTATATGGAGGACTGAGATGCACATTATAATATATGGAGGACTATGGGGTGTATTATACTAAACAAACAAAATGCTGCCTATTCATCGAGTGATTGGATTGTTTATGTGGGAACAGAAATCATTGTTCTCAGCAGCACATCACCGGTGTAAACTGTAGTTGTGCTGCTGATAACATGATACTGTATGGGGCAGATTGATCTAATTGTAATTGTTCTGTTCCCTTCATTCTTTCTCAGTTGGTGTAAAGAGGCCGGGAAACAAGCGAACGACTTCAGTATTGTCAATCACACTCGTTTAGTGGCCTGAACGCAGCACATGTAAATGCAACAGAAATGCTTTGCATGGAGACCAGGCAAGGATGATGACAGTTGTAGCTAGCACCTGGTGCCTGGGAATAGCGCTAACTCTACTGCTTTTCCCAGCCGCCAAAGCATTTAATTCTGGTATGTGTAATGATTTTTAGGGTTGATGTCAGCTGCGTAATATCAGCTGCCATCAATCCCTGGTGTAAGTAATGGAGAGGTCTATCAGAAACCCCCACTACTAGCCCAGACCTGGCGAGACCCAGCGACTCTGAAGAGCGGTGACGGTAGTAACAATACCGCTCTTCACAGTCACCGGGTCTCGTGCTGCGCAGCGGAACCAAAAGTGGCTGTAGGCAAAGTTTATGGAGCATCAGAATAAGGTTCCATAGCCTTTGGTCGTCTCAATCCCTTCATTATCTACGAGATCCAGTTATGTAGGTAAAATAGCGGCTTTTCTTGCTACTGCAACTAAAAGCAATAAATAGGACTGAACTGTAATGCTGGATAGAGCTGTAATTATCTACTAAATAATTGTCTTAGGGTCACTTCCGTCTGTCTGTCTGTCTGTCATGGATATTCATTGGTCGCGGCCTCTGTCTGTCATGTAATCCAAGTCGCTGATTGGTCGTTGCAAAGTCCGGCGGCAAAATGGCTGCTCTTTCCTCCCCACTGTCAGTGCCGGCTCCATACTCCCCTCCAGTCAGCCCTCACACAGGGTTAATGCCAGCGTTACCGGAGCGTGGTGTAACGCACTCCGGTAGCACAGCTATTAACCCTGTGTGACCAACATTTTACTATTGATGCGGCGTATGCAGCATCAATAGTAAAAAGATCTAATGTTACAAATAATAATAATAATAATAAAAAGGTTATTCTCACCATCCGATGTCGCGCGGTGTCCTCGGCAGTGCAAGCGGCAGGTTCCGGTGCCAAGAATGCTATGCGAAAAGGACCTTCCATGATGTCATGGTCATGTGACTGCGACGTCATCACAGGTCCTGCGCTTGCCTCATACCAGCCCTGGGACCGAAAGCTGTCACAGCCGTTTATGGTGGTCTTTGGCGGCTGGCACTGAGGTAACTGGGCAGTGGAGTCCCGGAATAAGCCCCTGAAGCAGTGGACCCTCATCGTGCCCCCGCTGAGCAGCCTGCAGGTGAAGCTGCCATGTAACGTGTGGCTGAGACCCCAAGACCCGCTCACCTATCCGGACGTGGACCGGGTGTTCGTCATGGTGAGCGGGTGTCTTCCCTTCTCCCTGCAGAAGACACTGAGGCTCTGTATCTGTACTGCAGGTCTCTGCTGTGACCCAGTGTCTGAGCTGAGGCTGGAAACACAGCGAGGCTCAGACTCCAGGAGGTCCAAGTGGCTGATGGGCGAGGGCAGGGTACGGTGTATAGGGTATGATGGGCAAAGTTCGGTGGGAAAGGTACGGTGGGCAAGGTGCTGTGTGCAGGGTATGGTTTGCAGGGTACGGTGGGCAAGGTGCGATGGGCAGGGTATGGTGGGCAATATGCTGTTTGCAGGGTATGGTGTGCAGGGTATGGTGGGCAAGGTGCGATGGGCAGGGTACGGTGGGCAATGTGCTGTGTGCAGGGTATGGTGTGCAGGGTACGGTGGGCAAGGTGCGATGGGCAGGGTACGGTGGGCAATGTGCTGTGTGTAGGATACGGTGTGCAGGGTACGATGGGCAAGGTGTGATGGGCAGGGTACGGTGGGCAATGTGCTGTGTGCAGGGTATGGTGTGCAGGGTGCTATGGGCAGGGTACGGTGTGCATGGTACGGTGGGCAAGGTGCGATGGGTAGGGTACGGTGGGAAATGTGCTGTGTGCAGGGTATGGTGTGCAGGGTATGATGGGCAAGGTGCGGTGGGCAGGGTACAATGTGCCATCTCACGAGGATCCCATCTCCTGATGGTCCTACATGATAGGCTCTAGGAGAACTGATCTGTGACTACAGCAGCAGTTGGCATCAATGTGGCTGTTTTTCTCATCCCCCCTTTGGCACATTTGTGCCTGTCTGATGCTTTTTGTGACCAGACTGTGCAATATACTACGTGGCTGGGCAATATACTATGTTAATGGGCAATATACTATGTGGCTGGGCAATATACTACGTGTCTGGGCAATATACTACGTGGCTGGGCAATATACTACGTGGCTGGGCAATATACTACGTGACTGGGCAATATACTACGTGGCTGGGAAATATAATACGTGGCTGGGCAATAAACTACGTGGCTGGGCACTATACTACTTGACTGGGCAATATACTACGTGGCTGGGCAATATACTACGTGGCTTGGCAATATACTACGTGACTGGGCAATATACTATGTGACTGGGCAATATACTACGTGGCTGGGCAATATACTACGTGGCTGTGCAATATACTACGTGGGCTGTGCAATATACTATGTGGCTGGGCAATATACTACGTGGCTGGGCAATATACTACATGGCTGGGCAATATACTACGTGGCTGGGCAATATACTATGTGGACATGCATATTCTAGAATACCCGATGCGTTAGAATCGGGCCACCATCTAGTATGTTATATAGTCGTGTTACACTCCCCTCACTTCTTGTAACCTACAAGTGTACAAAGATATTATACAGCCACCATGTGACAAGTGGGCCTGTGTAACTTCAAATGCCAGGGCTGAATTTTAGTCCCAGTCTGGCCCTGAGACCAGGATAAATGTTTTTGAAACTGATGGCTTCAAAACCTTATAGCATTGCAAAGGTGTGGAGTAGAAAGAAAAATGCAGGGTACTTACAGTGAAACGTGGTGGTGGCAGTGTCTTTATGTGGGGCTCCATGAGTGCTGCTGTAGTCAGGGATCTACATTTCACTGATGGTATCATGAATTCACTGATATACTGCTGTGTATTGGAAGAGAAGATGCTACCAATCATTCCCTGCACTTGGTAGATGTGCACTTTTTCCAATGTGACAATGATCCAAAACACACATCAAAGGCCACGTTCATATTTCTGAATCCTGATCTGAACCCAATCGAACACCTATGACGAATTCTGAAGAGACAAGTTTAGAATCACTCTCTGGCTAGGGTCACATGAGCGATGATTCTCTCATGCGAGAGAATCGGCTCGATTATGCTAATGACACTTTGCTCAAACTCCGTCAGAGTTTGATCAGGGTGTCAGCTTAGTGTGATCCCATTCTTTTGCATGAGAGAATCATAGCACAAGTGTGGAGAAGATGGGGAACTTAATTTCTCCATCTTCTCAATTGTCTGTGTCTGTGTAAATCAGACTGCATTCAGATTACATTCTAGTGCAGTCCGATGTTTTACACACACCCATAGACTTGAATGGGTGCATGTGGTCCAATTTGCAGAGCCACTTGTAGGATGCTGCAATTTTTTACTCATGTAACACTTATTAGCACGGTGCCATAGTATAACTTTGGTCCGAGTGCTATTTGATAAAACATAAGATAGCACTCCACTGTGTTATACGCTTGTGTGAGCGAGCCCTATATCCAACATCCAGGCTCCAAAAATGTTAATTCTTAAACAATAAAAAAGTTTAACTTTGCAATGTGTCTCCAACCTAAGATAGAAACAAAATGAGCATATACCCTGCTTTAAGCAAGAAAGTAAATAGTAAAAGTGTCATATAAATAATTGCAAATCTATAAGTCATCTCATGGTTATCATAGTGAATACTGAAGTAAGGCTAGCACACGATTAACCTTTAAATGACTCTTAACTGTGGCTGAGACCCTCTAACACCATCCTCTGCAAACAGGTAATTAAAGTTGGGATCTGAAAGATCACAGACATTACATTCCTCAACTTTCAGAAGAATGGAGGGAGATGAAAGATTTATGGCCCGTGCCTGCCTGTATCAACTACATTAAGCTGCTTTGCCCTGCATCTAAGCTATGAATATTTAGGTTTTTATGAAAATCCATGGTCATATAGTTTTGGCGTGACTGGTGTTAATAAAAGCATATGCCAAACTATAACCTTTGTCAGTCCTGGAAGATACACTGTTTACTGTAGTTCTGTCAGTTTAGCACATTTCTTCTGTTTATCCTTTTTATTTTATGCAATTGTACATACCTTATTGTTTTTTACTTTTTGTAACATCTTGTATATTTTTATAGACACTGCCAACTTTTCGTTTTAAATATATAAAATTTAATAGCGCTGTTCCTCTTACTCTTTAAACCACACGCCTGAAGTAATACTCCTTCGGTAACAGGTGTCCAATTGACGTGTAAAAATGATTGGTGGTGGCAGGTGGTGAAGTTTTGCAGTGACCGTACCAAGTTATATAGCTTCCATTCATTGGAATAGGACATTTATATACTATACGCTCACTGTGAGTTCCCCAATAACTGGCCTAGTAGGGAAAACAGCCTTGTACATCACGCCTCAGTCAATTGTGTAATTGTCCAGATGATTGGAGGTAGCGGAGTGTTGTTCCCTGACAAATTGGTGGCAGCGTTGGGATCTGTGTGAGCTCCCTAGCTGTGATCCCTGACAAATTGGTACCAGCTGGGAGAGCTGTGTCATTTACCCTGTTGTTTCTCTTGACAAATAGTACATATAAATAACATAGGGTACTTAGGTAACATTGTTTTTCATCAAAAAAGCATAAAAACCATCTGTGTACTGTATTGAGATGGTCCTATCCTCCACTAACAACACCTCACCTTGTGTCACACGATCATAATGTAGCTGTGGGCAGAGTAGGAGTGGGGTCTCACTGGTCAGACACCTGGCCTTGTTGGACGCTATATAATTGAAATGCCTAGCTCAACAAAAGGAGCCACACCTTTTTGTACAAAGTACAAAAAACTACAGCAAAACCAAAGAAATGAACCAGAGCATAAGTTGGTAAATATGCAACGTATAAAAGCTTGTTCTCACTGTGGTCACTTACCAGAAAAAACCCAAGATAGAAGCAAAATGAGCATATAACTTGCTGTAAGTAAATAAGTAATGCTAGAAAAGGAGTGCAAAGGGAGCATATAGGTTTAAAATTAGTAATATTTTATTAATCTTTACAAGAAAAATATAAAGTGCCTACAATATACAAAAATCAATATCAGTAAAGTGCATAAGGATGATAAGAGCGGATATCCCCCGGTGTGAGCTGCCCGAGTGACCAACATGCATAATTGCAAGATAAAGGGCTGCCGAAAATCAGTTTGTGTGTTGGTTCGTGGGTAAAAGTATCCCACAGCACAAAATCAAAATTGTAAAGAGCAGCGCTTACCAATGTGGGGCAGCGGACACCAGGTAGGATCCAATGACCAAGACCCCCGACGCGCGTTTCGCCTCTTCCGGTGTTCTTGCTTTCTCAAGGGGAAGTAATAACCATCGTAGCAAGGACCTTCAAATAGGATTGGCTGCCGTGCATGTGACACATCACATGCTGCAACTCGGCCAATAGCGGCGGTACAAGTGGCGCATGCGCGTGTCAGACACCAGGCTTCACGTCAGAGAAGGTGTCATGCATCACCACAGGCACCCGGGGAGTTCAAACCCCGAACGCACGTGGGAGGCAACATAGACGCCGCTCCGGTGGGGAGTTACCCGGGTGTTGCAGGGGGACTTTGGCATCGTTGAAGACAGTTTCAACAATGCCGAAGTTGTTCCCCTGATCGTTGGTCGCTGGAGAGAGCTGTCTGTGTGACAGCTCCCCAGCGACCGCACAACGACTTACCAACGATCACGGCCAGGTCGTATCGCTGGCCGTGATCGTTGGTAAGTCGTTTAGTGTAACGGTACCTTTAGTGACGCATCGCTGCAATCAAGGTCTCACTCTCTAACCCTACACCATAATGCTTTCAGATTAGGTGGCAAGAACCCGGTGACCAATTCCCTTTAAGACTCCCTATATTATCCATAATGAAGCGCTATTAATTAACGATCATTTGAATGGGTTCCACACAGCTCCACTGCATTCATGAGAAATATGTATAACAGTAAACTCATGGACCACTTGTAGATATGATTGGTGTATTGTAGACCCAGTAATAAAACCAAACATGAATTTACATTGAGTTTTATAATGATTTTAACAATGAATAACCATAATATTTTGGGATCAGTATTATTTTCCATTTGTAGATGGCTGTTGGCTGTCTTTCCTTTAGGATACAATTTTTTTTTTCTCGTCCACAAAGTTCAATGCAAAGTTGAATCTCATTACATCTATTCATTACTTTATTTATACAAAGGCATACTGCCAAAAGTGTAACTAGATATTTTGACGCCCAAGGCTCAAAGTTGTATAATTATGTCCATTATTCCCTTTTTGTTGAGCAGTTTAGAAAAGCCTAGTTAGTATATATTAATATAAACATATAATTGCACATTACACTATAATAGTGGCTTTGCAATTCCATTTGAAAAATGACTTTGCATTTTAACATGATCATTTCCAAGTTATGAGAGTGATAATGACTAGTGTTGAGCGATACCGTCCGATACTTGAAAGTATCGGTATCGGAAAGTATCGGCCGATACCGGCAAAGTATCGGATCTAATCCGATACCGATACCCGATACCAATACAAGTCAATGGGACACCAAGTATCGGACGGTATCCTGTATGGTTCCCAGGGTCTGAAGGAGAGGAAACTCTCCTTCAGGCCCTGGGATCCATATCAATGTGTAAAGGAAAGAATTAAAATAAAAAATAGGGATATACTCACCCTCTGACGCGCCCTGGACTTTACCGCCGTAACCAGGAGCCGTTGTACCTAAGAATGCGCGCTTCAAGGGCCTTAGATGACGTCACGGCGCTCTGATTGGTCCGTAGCGGTCGCGTGACCGCTACGCGACCAATCACAAAGCGGTGACGTCACCTAAGGTCTTTCAAGCGCTTGAAATACCTTAGAAGACGTCCGCAGCTTCTGATTGGTCGCGTAGCGGTCGCGTGACCGCTACGCGACCAATCACAAAGCCGTGACGTCACCTAAGGTCTTTCAAGCGCTTGAAAGACCTTAGGTGACGTCACCGCTTTGTGATTGGTCGCGTAGCGGTCATGCGACCGCTGCGGACCAATCAGAGCGCCGTGACGTCATCTAAGGCCCTTCAAGCGCGCATTCTTAGGTACAACGGCTCCCGGTTACGGCCGTAAAGTCCAGGGGCTGCCGGAGAGGTGAGTATATCCCTATTTTTTATTTTAATTCTTTCTTTTACACATTGATATTAATCCCGATACCGATTCCCGATACCACAAAAGTATCGGATCTCGGTATCGGAATTCCGATACCGCAAGTATCGGCCGATACCCGATACTTGCGGTATCGGAATGCTCAACACTAATAATGACGTGACAGATTTTGCTAAATATAAGACGACTCGACACATTGGGCTATTCCCACACTAACATAGTAACATAGTAGCATAGGTATTAAGGTTGAAGGAAGACTTTAAGTCCATATAGTTCAACCCATAGCCTAACCCAGGGGTCACCAACCTGTAGCTTGGGAGCCACATGTGGCTCGCGGTCCCAGGAATTGTGGCTCGCGACTGTCTGCCAGCTTGGTGCATTAGCTCCAGGTCTAGCAAACAGATATGAAGAGTACATCTCAAAATTGTGAATTTTTGAGTAGCCCAGCACAGAAGATCAGATCTGGATGCACATATACTGGTCTTAGGGGTTTAGAGATGTTTTAGGTATGGTACGCTGGAGGATGATACTACCTATTAGAGGAGTTTCTTGAAGCTCGATGCAACGGTGTGTTGGGAGTCCTTGATGGGATAATACTGAATTGGGGCATTGTGGAAACCCTTGGATCTCTGTGTACTGCTTTGGAGTGATTTCTGTGGAAAAGATTTGGTTATCATTATACCCCTAATGGTGCTTTGGTTGACACGACTTTGAGGGGGACAGGAGCAGAATGTTGCTCGTGACCACCTCTCAGAGCTGAATGTGGCTTGCGACCCTCTCTCAGTGCTGAATGTGGCTCTCAAGGTCAAAAAGGTTGGGGACCGCTGGCCTAACCTAACATGCCCTAACATGTTGATCCAGAGGAGGGCAAAAATAACCCATGTGGCAAAGAGTAAGCTCCACATTGGGGAAAAAAAATTCCTTCCCCATATACGGCAATCAGATTAGTTCCCTGGATCAACACCCTATCAAGGAATCTAGTATATATAACCTGTAACATTATACTTTTCAAGAAAGGCATACAGTCCCCTCTTAAATTTAATTAATGAATCACTTATTACAACATCATAAGGCAGAGAGTTCCATAGTCTCACTGCTCTAACTGTAAAGAATCCGCGTCTGTTATTATGCTTAAACCTTCTTTCCTCCAGATGTAGAGGATGCCCCCTTGTCCCCGTCTCAGGTCTATGATTAAAAAGATCATCAGAAAGGTCTTTGTACTGTCCCCTCATATATTTATACATTAAAATAAGATCACCCCGTAGCCTTCGTTTTTCCAAACTAAATAGCCCCAAGTGTAATAATCTATCTTGGTATTGCAGACCTCCCAGTCCTCTAATAACCTTGGTCGCTCTTCTCTGCACCCGCTCCAGTTCAGCTATGTCTTTCTTATACACCCGAGACCAGAACTGTACACAGTATTCTAAATGTGGCTGCGGGGCTGCATCCAGGTCCTGCAGGGAGGTGGCTTCACTGCGCCTGCTCAGAGCAGGCGCCGGGAAGCCTCCCTTCTGTGCACGTCAGATCGCCGATCTGACACAGTGCACAGCAAAGTGTCAGATCGGTGATCTGTTACTTTACTGTGATGCCCCCCCTGGGGCAAAGTAAGAGTGCAAAAAAAAAAATTACATGTGTAAAAAAAAAAAAAATCCTAAATAAATAATAATAAAAAAATATATATTGTTCCAATAAATATTTTCCTTTAGCTAAATAAAAAAAAACAATAAAAGTACACATATTTAGTATCGCCGCGTCCGAAAGGACCCGACCTATAAAACTGTCCCACTAGTTAACCCCTTCAGTGAAAAAAAAAAAAAAATCGAGGCAAAAAACAACGCTTTATTATCATACCGCCAAACAAAAAGTGGAATAACACGCGATCAAACAGACGGAAATAAATAACCATGGAACCACTGAAAACATCATCTTGTCCCGCAAAAAACGAGCCACAATAAAGCATCATCAAAGAAAAAATAAAAAAGTTATAGTACTCAGAATAAAGCGATGCAAAAATAATTATTTTTTCTATAAAATAGTTTTTATCGTATAAAAGCGCCAAAACATAAAAAAATGATATAAATGAGGTATCGCTGTAATCGTACTGACCCGAAGAATAAAACTGCTTTATCCATTTTACCAAACGCGGAACGGCATAAACGCCCCCAAAAAGAAATTCATGAATAGCTGTTTTTTGGTCATTCTGCCTCACAAAAATCGGAATAAAAAGCTATCAAAAAATGTCACGCACCCGTAAATGTGACCAATAAAAGCATCAGCTCGACCTGCAAAAAACAAGACCTCACATGACTCTGTGGGCCAAAATATGGAAAAATTAGAGCACTCAAAATGTGGTAATGCAAAAAACATTTTTTGCAATAAAAGCGTCTTTTTGTGTGTGACGGCTGCCAATCAAAAATCCGCTAGAAAACGTGCAATAAATAGTAAATCAAACCCCCCCTGCATCACCCCCTTAGTTACGAAAAATTAATAAAATGTAGTTGGAGCGCCCCCACTGTCGCAGGGCCGAGGGGTACCCGGTACCGGGCCTCTCTGTCTCGGTTCTGGGATAGACCCGGTCCGTGACCCTGCTAAGGGGCGTCCAGTAAAAGTTGAGAGTGATGATGTGTGGTGCAGGGTGCGATGAATAATGAGGACACAGGGTTGCAGTCTCTTTACCTCTTTACTGAAGGCTTCGGGATCCTCAGTCCAGAGTACGGTTAACAGGGCTGTCTGAGACCAGCCGGTCCGATGGCACCTCCAGAGTTCCCTTTGCAGGTGGAAATCTGTGCCTTCCTTCTAGCGCTTGTGTGTTGTAGTCCTTCCCTGCTGAGCACCACGGGATATTCCTCACAACTGTTGTGTCTGTTTCTGATGTTCCCTCACAACTGATCCTGATGTTCTTCTCCGTCCCCCAGATGATATGGCTAGGATGCACCCGTATGACGGGTAGGCCTGGAGTTCTTCCGGGACCCTAGAGTCGCCCCTCTCCCACTGTTGCCCACTATGTCTGCTTAGGTGATTTAGGTGAGACAGCCCGCCTATAACTGACTGTCCTGCCGTTGGTTTGAAGTAAGGCTTGGAGCCAGTACTTCCTCGGCGTTTCCGGCCACCGGTTACGCGCCTCAGTAGGATGTTGCCTCGATCTTACAGCACGACTCCTACTGGTGTTTTCTCCTTGTTGCATTGATCTCGTTTCTCACTCTTCATAATAAACCTCGCTTCTTGTCCTTTCTTGGGGTACCGCCGCAATGAAGTGCAGGCGCGGTCCCGTAACGTTCTTTCTGATCGGTAGGCCTCTGTCAGGATCCCACCCCTGACAGGGACCCCCTTGAATCTTCCCCTGCAACACCCTCTGCCACAGGATGTTGCCTGGTTCCAACCCAGTCAGCTTCTGACTAACTTCCTATCTAACCCCCAGTTTTACCAGATTGTGAGGAGTGGCCTAATACATAGCACCCTTAGCTCCCCCTGGAGGCCAGACTGTGAAGTGTATTGGTGTCTGTGATACCTGGTCAGGTGAACTCCTTCAGTGCCATCAGACGTAACATAGCCCCCCTTAGTGGCAGAGCAACAGTACTGCAATGACCAGGACTCTGGGGCGCTGCATATTTATTTCCATTTTCCCATTAGGGTTAGGGTTAGGATTGGGTTAGGGCTAGGGTTAGGGCTAGGGTTAGGGTTAGGGCTAGGGTTAGGGCTAGGGCTAGGGTTAGGGCTAGGGTTAGGGTTGGGGTTATGGCTAGGGTTAGGGCTAGGGTTAGGGTTAGGGATACTGTTAGGGTTAGGGCTAGGGTTAGGGCTAGGGTTAGGGTTAGGGCTAGGGCTAGGGTTAAGGTTGGGGCTAGGGTTAGGGCTACAGTTAGGGTTAGAGTTGGGGCTAAAGTTAGGGTTGGGGCTAAAGTTAGGGTTGGGGCTAAAGTTAGGGTTAGGGTTTTGATTACATTTACGGTTGGGAATAGGGCTGGGATTAGGGTTAGGGGTGTGTCAGGGTTAGGGGTGTGGTTAGGGTTACAGTTGAGATTAGGGTTAGGGGTGTGTTTGGATTAGGGTTTTAGTTATAATTGGGAGGTTTCCACTGTTTAGGCACATCTGGAGCTCTCCAAATGCGATATTGTGTCCGATCTCAATTCCAGCCAATTCTGCGTTGAAAAAGTAAAACAGTGCTCCTTCCCTTCCGAGCTCTCCCGTGCACACAAACAGGGGTATACCCCAACATTTGGGGTATCAGCATACACGGGACACATTGGAGAACAACTTTTGGGGTCCAATTTCTCCTGTTACCCTTGGGAAAGTACAAAACTGGGGGCTACAAAATAATTTTTGTGGGGAAAAAAAAGAATTTTTATTTTCACAGCTCTGCGTTATAAACTGTAGTGAAACACTTGGGGGTTCAAAGTTCTCAAAACACATCTAGATAACTTCCATGGGGGGTCTAGTTTCCAATATGGGGTCACTTATGGGGGGTTTCTACTGTTTAGTTACATCAGAGGCTCTGCAAATGCAACATGACGCCTGCAGACCAATCCATCTAAGTCTGCATTCCAAATGGCGCTCCTTCCCTTCCGAGCTCTGCCATGGGCCCAAATGGTGGTTCCCTCTCACATATTGGGTATCAGCGTGCTCAAGACAAACTGGACAACAACTTTTGGGGTTCAATTTACACTGATTCCCTTGGAAAAATACAAAACTGGGGCCTAAAAATAATTTTTGTGGAAAAAAAAGGATTTTTTATTTTCACGGCTCTGCGTTAAAAACTGTAGTGAAACACTAAGTTCCTTGGGGGGTCTAATTTCCAATATGGGGTCACTTGTGGGGGTTTTCTATGGTTTAGGTACATTAGGGGCTCTGCAAATGCAACGTGACGCCTGCAGACCAATCCATCTAAGTCTGCATTCCAAATGGCACTTCTTCCCTTCCGAGCTCTCCCATGCACCCAAACGGTGGTTCCCCCCACATTTGGGGTATCTGCGTACTCAGGACAAATTGGACAACAACGTTTGGGGTCCAATTTCTCCTGTTACCCTTGGGAAAATACAAAACTGGGGGCTAAAAAATAATTTTTGTGGGGAAAAAAAAAGAATTTTTATTTTCATGGCTCTGCGTTATAAACTGTAGTGAAACACTAGGGGGTTCAAAGCTCTCACAACACATCTAGATGAGTTCCTTAGGGGGTCTACTTTCCAAAATGGTGTCACTTGTGGGGGGTTTCAATGTTTAGGCACATCAGTGGCTCTCCAAACGCAACATGGCGTCCCATCTCAATTCCAGTCAATTTTGCATTGAAAAGTCAAATGGCGCTCCTTCCCTTCCGAGCTCTGCCATGCGCCCAAACAGTGGTTTACCCTCACATATGAGATATCAGCGTACTCAGGACAAATTGGACAACAACGATTGGGGTCCAATTTCTTCTCTTACCCTTGGGGAAATAAAAAATTGGGGGGGAAAAATCATTTTTGTGAAAAAATATGATTTTTTATTTTTACGGCTCTGCATTATAAACTTCTGTGAAGAACTTGTTGGGTCAAAGTGCTCACCACACATCTAGATAAGTTCCTTAGGGGGTTTACTTTCCAAAATGGTGTCACTTGTGGGAGGTTTCAATGTTTAGGCACATCAGGGGCTCTCCAAACACAACATGGTGTCCCATCTCAATTCCAGTCAATTTTGCATTGAAAAGTCAAACGGCGCTCCTTCCCTTCTGAGCTCATGTTTAGTGTTGAGCGATACCGTCCGATACTTGAAAGTATCGGTATCGGAAAGTATAGGCCGATACCGGCAAAGTATCGGATCTAATCCGATACCGATACCCGATACCAATACAAGTCAATGGGACACCAAGTATCGGACGGTATCCTGTATGGTTCCCAGGGTCTGAAGGAGAGGAAACTCTCCTTCAGGCCCTGGGATCCATATCAATGTGTAAAAGAAAGAATTAAAATAAAAATTAGGGATATACTCACCTCTCCGACGCAGCCTGGACTTTACCGCCGTAACCGGGAGCCGTTGTACCTAAGAATGCGCGCTTGAAGGGCCTTAGATGACGTCACGGCGCTCTGATTGGTCCGTAGCGGTTGCGTGACCGCTACGCGACCAATCACAAAGCAGTGACGTCACCTAAGGTCTTTCAAGCGCTTGAAAGACCTTAGGTGACGTCACTGCTTTGTGATTGGTCGCGTAGCGGTCACGCGACCGCTACGGACCAATCAGAGCGCCGTGACGTCATCTAAGGCCCTTCAAGCGCGCATTTTTAGGTACAACGGCTCCCGGTTACGGCGGTAAAGTCAAGGCTGCGTCGGAGTGGTGAGTATATCCCTATTTTTTATTTTAATTCTTTCTTTTACACATTGATATTAATCCCGATACCGGTTCCCGATACCACAAAAGTATCGGATCTCGGTATCGGAATTCCGATACCCGCAAGTATCGGCCGATACCCGATACTTGCGGTATCGGAATGCTCAACACTACTCATGTTGCATTTGGAGAGCCCCTGATGTGCCTAAACATTGAAACCCCCCACAAGTAACACCATTTTGGAAAGTAGACCCCCTAAGGAACTTATCTAGATGTGTGGTGAGCACTTTGACCCATTAAGTGATTCACAGAAGTTTATAATGCAGAGCCGTAAAAATAAAAAATCATATTGTTTCACAAAAATGATCTTTTCGCCCCCAATTTTTTATTTTCCCAAGGGTAAGAGAAGAAATTGGACCCTAAAAGTTGTTGTCCAATTTGTCCTGAGTACGATGATACCCCATATGTGGGGGTAAACCACTGTTTGGGCGCATGGGAGAGCTCTGAAGGGAAGGAGCACCGTTTGACTTTTCAATGCAAAATTGACAGGTATTGAGATGGGACACCATGTTGCGTTTGGAGAGCCACTGATGTGCCTAAACATTGAAACCCCCTACAAGTGACACCATTTTGGAAAGTAGACCCCCTAAGGAACTCATCTAGATGTTTTGTGAGAGCTTTCAACCCCCAAATGTTTCACTACAGTTTATAACGCAGAGCCGTGAAAATAAAAAATCTTTTTTTTCCACAAAAATTATTTTTTAGCCCCCAGTTTTTTCTATTTTTCCAAGGGTAACAGTTGAAATTGGACACCAAAAGTTGTTGTCCAATTTGTCTTGAGTACGCTGATACCCGATATGTGGGGGGGGAACCACCGTTTGAGCGCATGGCAGAGCTCGGAAGGGAAGGAGCGTCATTTGGAATGCAGACTTAGATGGATTAGTCTGCAGGCGTCACATTGCATTTGCAGAACCCCTAATGTACCTAAACAGTAGAAACCCCCTACAAGTGATCCCATATTGGAAACTAGACCCCCCAAGGACCTTCTCTAGATGTGTTGTGAGAACTTTGAACCCCCAAGTGTTTCACTACAGCTTATAACGCAGAGCCATGAAAATAAAAAATCCTTTTTTTTCCACAAAAATTATTTTTTAGCCCCCAGTTTTGTTTTTTCCCAAGGGTAACAGAAGAAATTGGACCTGAAAAGTTGTTCTCCAATGTGTCCTGAGTACGTTGATACCCCATATGTTGGCGTAAACCCCTGTTTGGGCGCACGGGAGAGCTCGGAATGGAAGTTACACTGTTTTACTTTTTCAACGCAGAATTGGCTGGAATTGGGATCGGACGCCATGTCGCGTTTGGAGAGCCCCTGATGTGCCTAAATAGTGGAAACCCCCCAATTATAACTGAAACCCTAATCCAAACACATCCCTAACCCTAATCCCAATGGTAACCCTAACCACACCCCTAACCCTGACACACCCCTAAACCTAATCCCAACCCTATTCCCAACCGTAAATGTAATCCAAACCCTAACTTTAGCCCCAACACTAAACCTAACTTTAGCCCCAACCCTAACTGTAGCCTTAACCCTAGCCACAATCCTAGCCCTAGCCCTAACCCTAGCCCTAACCCTAACCCTAGCCCTAACCCTAGACCTAGCCATAACCCTAGCCCTAACCCTAGCCCTAACCCTAACCCTAACCGTAACCCTAGCCCTAACCCTAGCCCTAACCCTAACCCTAGCCCTAACCCTAACCCTAATGGGAAAATAGAAATAAATACATTTTTTTAATTTTTAAGTTTTTTGCTAACTAAGGGGGTGATGAAGGAGGGGTTGATTTACTTTTATAGCGGGTTTTTTAGCGGATTTTTATGATTGCCAGCCCTCACACACTGAAAGACGCTTTTTATTGCAAAAAATAATTTTTGCGTTACCATATTTTAAGAGCTATAATTTTTCCATATTTTGGTCCACGGGGTCATGTTAGGTCTTGTTTTTTTCGGGACGAGTTGACGTTTTTATTGGTAACATTTTCGGGTACGTGACTTTTTTGATCGCTTTTTATTCCGATTTTTGTGAGGCAGAATGACCAAAAACCAGCTATTCTTGAATTTCTTTTGGGGGAGGCGTTTATACCGTTCTGCATTTGGTAAAATGGATAAAGCAGTTTTATTCTTCGGGTCAGTGCGATTACAGCGATACCTGATTTATATCATTTTTTTATGTTTTGGCGCTTTTATACGATAAAAACTATTGTATAGAAAAAATAATTATTTTTGCATCGCTTTATTCTGAGGACTATAACTTTTTTTTATTTTTCTTTGATGATGCTGTATGGCAGCTCATTTTTTGCGGGACAAGATGACGTTTTCAGCGGTACCATGATTATTTATATCCGTCTTCTTGATTGTGTGTTATTCCACTTTTTGTTTGGCGGTATGATAATAAAGCGTTGTTTTTTGCCTCGTTTTTTTTTTTTTGCGGTGTTCACTGAAGGGGTTAACTAGTGGGACAGTTTTATAGGTCGGGTTGTTACGGATGCGGCGATACTAAATATGTGTACTTTTATTGTTTTTTTTTATTTAGATAAAGAAATGTATTTATAGGAACAATATATATATATTTTTTGGGAATTTGGGGGGGGAATTTTTTTTAATTTTTTTTACACATGTGAATATTTTTTTTTTTACAGTATAACATTGCCCCAGGGGGGCGATCTGAAGTGCACAGATCCAGGCTTCCCGGCGCCTGCTCTGAGCAGGCGCAGTGAAGCCACCTCCCTGCAGGACCCGGATGCCGCGGCCATCTTGGATCCGGGCCTGCTGCAGGGAGGAAGAGGTAAGAGACCCTCGGAGCAACGCGATGGCATCGCGTTGCTCCGGGGGTCTCAGGGAAGCACGCAGGGAGCCCCCTCCCTGCGCGATGCTTCCCTGTACCGCCGGTACACTGCGATCATGTTTGATCGCAGTGTGCCGGGGGTTAATGTGTCGGGGGCGGTCCGTGACCGCTCCTGGCACATAGTGCCGGATGTCAGCTGCGATAGTCAGCTGACACCCGGCCGCGATAGGCCGCGCTCCCCCCGTGAGCGCGGCCGATCGCACTGGACGTACTATCCCGTCTGTGGTCATACGGGCCCACCCCACCTCGACGGGATAGTACGTCCGATGTCAGAAAGGGGTTAAAACTTCATGCTTTATTCAGATACTTACAATATCATGGCTTGGAGAACGGGTTAACAGGGTGTGCGAGCCAATGCACTGGCTCGCACACCCTGTTAACCCATTCTCCAAGCCATGATATTTTAAGTATCTGAATAAAGCATGAAGTTTTAAGGACCGGTGAGTGCTATCTATATCTTTTCTTTTTTGCACATAGAAATTGATCAGATCAGTCTGACAGGAACGGTCCTTAGTAAACCCATGTTGATATTGGGTCATAAGGTTTTTCCTCTTCAGATACTCCAGTATAGCATCCCTTAGAATGCCCTCCAGGATTTTACCCACAGTAGAGGCTAAGCTAACTGGCCTATAATTTCCGAGTTCAGTTTTTGTCCCCTTTTTGAATATTGGCACCACATTTGCTATACGCCAGTCCTGTGGTACAGACCCTGTTATTATGGAGTCTTTAAAGATTAAAAATAATGGTCTATCAATGACTGTACTTACTTCCTGCAGTACTCGGGGGTGTATTCCATCCAGGCCTGGAGATTTGTCAATTTTAGTGATTTTTAGATGCCGCCATACTTTCTGATGGGTTAAGCAGGTGACACTTAATGGGGAATTTTTGATATCGCTGATCATATTGTCTGCCAAGGAATTTTCTTGTGTAAATACTGATGAAAAAAAGTCATTTAGCATATTTGGCTTTTTCCTCATCATCATCCGCCATTTCACCCAGACTATTTTTAAGGGGGCCAACACTATCATTTTTTAGTTTCTTACTATTTACGTAGTTAAATTATTTTTACTCTTTCTGGCAATGAGTTTCTCTATCTCAATCTTTGCTGCCTTGATTTGCTTTTTACAGAATTTATTTAATTTTCTGTGTTTATTTAACCCCTTTCTGCCATTGGACGTACTATTCTGTCCATGTGAGGTGGGCCCTACTTCCCAAGGACAGAATAGTACATCCAGCGTGATCAGCCGCGCTCACGGGGGGACTATCGCAGCTGACATCCGGCACTATATGCCAGGAGTGGTCACGGACCGCCCCCAGCACATTAACCCCCGGCACACTGCGATCAAACATGATCGCAGTGTTCCGGCAGTATAGTGAAGCATCGCGCAGCACATTAACCCCCGGCACACTGCGATCAAACATGATCGCAGTGTTCCGGCGGTATAGAGAAGCATCGCGCAGGGAGGGGGCTCCCTGCGTGCTTCCCTGAGACGATCGGTACAAGGCAATGTGCTCACCTTGTACCGAGCGTCTCCTCCCTGCAAGCCCCGGATCCAAAATGGCCACGGGGCTGCATCCGGGTCCTGCAGGGAGGTGGCTTCACAGCATCTGCTCAGAGCAGGCGCCGGGAAGCCTCCCTGCTGTGCATGTCAGATCGCCGATCTGACACAGTGCGTAGCAAAGTGTCAGATCAGCGATCTGTCACTTTACTGTGATGCCCCCCCGGGGCAAAGTAAGAATGTAAAAAAAAAAGAATTTACATGTGTAAAAAAAAATAAAAAATCCTAAATAAATAATAATAATAAAAAAATATTGGTCCAATAAATACATTCCTTTATCTAAATTAAAAAAAAATAAAAGTACACATATTTAGTATCGCCGCGTCCGTAACGACCCGACCTATAAAACTTTCCCACTAGTTAACCCCTTCAGTGAACACCGTAAAAAAAAAAACGAGGCAAAAAACGCTTTATTATCATACCGCCGAACAAAAAGTGGAATAGCACGCGATCAAAAAAACGGAAATAAACGACCATGGTACCGCTGAAAACGTCATCTTGTCCCACAAAAAACAAGCTGCCATACAGCATCATCAGCGAAAAAATAAAAAAGTTATAGTCCTCAGAATAAAGCGATGCAAAAATAATTATTTTTTCTATAAAATAGTTTTTATCGTATAAAAGCGCCAAAACGTAAAAAATGATATAAATGAGGTATCGCTGTAATTGTACTGACCCGAAGAATAAAACTGCTTTATCCATTTTACCAAACGCGGAACAGTTTAAACGCCCCCCCAAATGAAATTCATGAATAGCTGTTTTTTTGTCATTCTGCCTCACAAAAATCGGAATAAAAAGCGATCAAAAAATGTCACGTGCCGTAAAATGTAACCAATAAAAACGTCAACTTGTCCTGTAAAAAACAAGACCTAACATGACTCTGTGGACCAAAATTTGGAAAAATTATAGCTCTCAAAATGTGGTAACACAAAAAACATTTTTTGCAATAAAAAGCGTCTTTTAGTGTGTGACGGCTGCCAGTCAAAAATCCGCTAGAAAACCCGCTATCAATGGTAAATCAAACCCCCCTTCATCACCCCCTTAGTTAGGGAAATTAAAAAAATGTATTTATTTCCATTTTCCCATTAGGGTTAAGGCTAGGGTTAGGGCTAGGTTTAGGGTTAGGGCTAGGGTTAGGGTTAGGGCTAGGGTTAGGGTTAGGGCTAGGGTTAGGGCTAGGGCTAGGGTTAGGGCTAGGGCTAGGGTTAGGGTTAGGGCAAGGGTTAGGGTTAGGGTTAGGGCTAGGGTTAGGGCTAGGGTTAGGGTTGGGGCTAGGGTTAGGGCTACAGTTAGGGTTGGGGCTAAAGTTAGGGTTGGGGTCAAAGTTAGGGTTAGGGTTTGGATTACATTTACAGTTGGGAATAGGGTTGGGATTAGGGTTAGGGGTGTGTCAGGATTAGGGGTGTGGTTAGGGTTACCGTTGAGATTAGGGTGAGGGGTGTGTTTGGATTATGGTTTCAGTTATAATTGGGGGATTCCACTGTTTAGGCACATCAGGGGTTCTCCAAACGCGACATGGCGTCCGATCTCAATTCCAGCCAATTCTGCGTTGAAATAGTAAAACAGTGCTCCTTCCCTTCCGATCTCTCCTGTGTGCCCAAACAGGGGTTTACCCCAACATATGGAGTATCAGTGTACTCAGGACACATTGGACAACAACTTTTGGGGTCCAATTTCTCCTGTTACCCTTGGAAAAATACAAAACTGGGGGCTAAAAATTAATTTTTGTGGAAAAAAAAGGATTTTTTATTTTCACGGCTCTGCATTATAAACTGTAGTGAAACACTTGGGGGTTCAAAGTCCTCACAACACATCTAGATAAGTTCCTTGGGGGGTCTAGTTTCCAATATGGGGTCACTTATGCGGGGTTTCTACTGTTTAGTTACATCAGGGGCTCTGCAAATGCAACGTGACGCCTGCAGACCAATCCATCTAAGTCTGCATTCCAAATGGTGCTCCTTCCCTTCCGAGCTCTGCCATGCGCCCAAACGGTGGTTCCCTCTCACATATTGGGTATCAGCGTACTCAGGACAAACTGGACAACAACTTTTGGGGTTCAATTTACACTGTTATCTTTGGAAAAATACAAAACTGGGGGCTAAAAAATAATTTTTGTGGAAAAAAAGGATTTTTCATTTTCACGGCTCTGCGTTATAAACTGTAGTGAAACACTTGGGGGTTCAAAGTTCTCACAACACATCTAGATAAGTTCCTTGGGGTGTCTAGTTTCCAATATGGGGTCACTTGTGGGGGTTTTCTATGGCTTAGGTACATTAGGGGCTCTGCAAATGCAATGTGACGCCTGCAGACCATTCCATCTAAGTCTGCATTCCAAATGGTGCTCCTTCCCTTCCGAGCTCTCCCATGCACCCAAATGGTGGTCCCCCCCCCCACATATGGGGTATCAGCGTACTCAGGACAAATTGGACAACAACTTTTGCAGTCCAATTTCTCCTGTTACCCTTGGGAAAATACAAAACTGGGGGCTAAAAAATAATTTTTGTTGGAAAAAAATAATTTTTATTTTCACGGCTCTGCGGTATAAACTGTAGTGAAACACTTGGGGGTTCAAAGCTCTCACAACACATCTAGATGAGTTCCTTAGGGGGTTTACTTTCTAAAATGGTGTCACTTGTGGGGGGTTTCAATGTTTAGGCACCTCAGTGGCTCTCCAAACGCAACATGGCGTCCCATCTCAATTCCAGTCAATTTTGCATTGAAAAGTCAAATGGCACTCCTTCCCTTCCGAGCTCTGCCATGCGCCCAAACAGTGGTTTAGCCCCACATATGAGGTATCAGCGTATTCAGGACAAATTGGACAACAACGTTTGTGGTCCAATTTCTTCTCTTACCCTTGGGAAAATAAAAAATTGGGGGAGAAAAGATCATTTTTGTGAAAAAATATGATTTTTTATTTTTACGGCTCTGCGTTATAAACTTCTATGAAGCATTTGGTGGGTCAAAGTGCTCACCACACATCTAGAAAAGTTCCCTAGGGGGTCTACTTTCCAAAATGGTGTCACTTGTGGGGGGTTTCAATGTTTAGGCACATCAGGGGCTCTCCAAACGCAACATGGTGTCCCATCTCAATTCCAGTCAATTTTGCATTGAAAAGTCAAACGGCGCTCCTTCCCTTCCGAGCTCTCCCTTTCGCCCAAACAGTGGTTTACCCCCACATATGGGGTATCAGCGTACTCAGGACAAATTGGACAACAACTTTTGGGGTCCAATTTCTTCTCTTACCCTTGGGAAAATAAAAAATTGGGGGTGAAAATTCATTTTTGTGAAAAATATGATTTTTTATTTTTACGGCTCTGTATTATAAACTTCTGTGGACAAATTGTACAACAATGCTCCGGGTCCATTTTCTCCTGTTACCCTTGGTAAAATAAAACAAATTTGATCTGAAATAAATTTTTTGTGTAAAAAAGTTAAATGTTCATTTTTATTTAAACATTCCAAAAATTCCTGTGAAACACCTGAAGGGTTAATAAACTTCTTGAATGTGGTTTTGTGCACCTTGAGGGGTGCAGGTTTTAGAATGGTGTCACACTTGGGAATTTTCTATCATATAGACCCCTCAAAATGACTTCAAATGAGATGTGGTCCCTAAAAAAAAATGGTGTTGTAAAAATGAGAAATTGCTGGTCAACTTTTAACCCTTATAACTCCCTAACAAAAAAAATGTGATTCCAAAATTGTGCTGATGTAAAGTAGACATGTGGGACATGTTACTTATTAAGTATTTTGTGTGACATATCTCTGTGATTTAATTGTATAAAAATTCAAAGTTGGAAAATTGCAAAATTTTCAAAATTTTTGCCAAATTTCCATTTTTTTCACAAAGAAATGCAGGTAATATCAAAGAAATTTTACCACTATCATGAAGTACAATATGTCACGAGAAAACAATGTCAGAATCACCGGGATCCGTTGAAGCGTTCCAGAGTTATAACCTCATAAAGGGACAGTGGTCAGAATTGTAAAAATTGGCCCGGTCATTAATGTGCAAACCACCCTTGGGGGTAAAGGGGTTAATGCCTCATCACTACCTACTTCCTTTAATTCTCTAAATGCTTTCTTTTTGTCACTTATTGCGCCCCTTACAGCTCTATTTAGCCATATTGGTTTCCTCCTATTTCAAGTATGTTTATTCCCATACGGTATATATTGTGCACAGGTCCTATCCAGGATGCTAATAAACATCTCCCATTTTCTTTGTGTATTTTTATATCTCAGGATATCATCCCAGTTAATTGCTCCAAGATCATCTCTCATCCGTTGGAAATTTGCCTTCCTGAAGTTTAGTGTCCTTGTAACCCCTCTACTACACATCTTATTAAAGGATACATGAAAACTTATTATTTTGTGATCACTATTCCCCAAGTGACCCCCAACCCTTATATTTGATATGCGGTCTGGCCTGTTGGTTAATATTAGGTCTAGCAGTGCCCCCCTTCTTGTTGGGTCCTGAACCAGTTGTGAAAGGTAATTGTGTCTCATAGTTGCCAAAAACCGATTACATTTGCTGGAACTGCAGGTTTCTGTTCCCCAATCTATTTCAGGGTAGTTGAAGTCCCCCATAATAATGACTTCTCCTTGAGTCGCAGCTTCATCTATTTGCTTTATGAGGATATTCTCCGTTGCTTCCATTATTTTTGGAGACTTATAACAAACCCCTATCAGTAGTTTATTATTTTTTCCCCCTCCCCTTATGTCCACCCTCAGGGACTCTACATTTTCATTAGATTCACCTATATTATCACGCAGGATGGGTTTTAAAGGGCCACTGTCACCCCCTCCAGCCGTTATAAACTAAAAGAGCCACCTTGTGCAGCAGTAATGCTGCAGTCTAACAAGGTGGCTCTTTTAGTTTTTGATTCATTTATTACCTCAATAAAGCGTTTTAAAAATTGGCCACACATACCAGATATTGTACCAGGAGGCGGTTCGAAGCGTCCTGTATGAATCCCCCAACTGCCGTCACTCTTCTCTTCAGGGCCGATGGTACCCGCCCCCTTCGCGTTGTTGCTTCTTAAATCCGGCGCCTGCGCTGTGCGTGCCTGCCTGGGGCCTGCGCAGTGTTCTTTGTCAGTCACATCTCAGATGCCGGGTGCCTGACTGCGCCTGTGCGGGCAGTGCGGCCGCCCTGTTACTGAATCCCCGCCCCGCACTGTGTTATTCATTATGCACAGTGCGGGGCTGGCATTCCTGGGCATGCGCACTGCGCTGTTCAGGCGCTCCCCCATCTCGGACGCTCTCCCATCTCTGACGCTCCCCCGCCTTCCCAGGAACCCCAGCCCCGCACTGTGCATAATGAATAACACAGTGCGGGGCGGGGATTCAGTAACAGGGCGCAGTCAGGCACCCGGCATCTGAGATGTGACTGACAAAGAACACTGCGCAGGCCCCAGGCAGGCACGCACAGCGCAGGCGCCGGATTTAAGAAGCAACAACGCGAAGGGAGCGGGTACCATCGGCCCTGAAGAGAAGAGTGACGGCAGTTGGAAGATTGATAGAGGACGATTCGGACCGCCTCCTGGTACAATATCTGGTATGTGAGGCCAATTTTTAAAACGCTTTATTGAGGTAATAAATGAATCAAAAACTAAAAGAGCCACCTTGTTAGACTGCAGCATTACTGCTGCACAAGGTGGCTCTTTTAGTTTATAACGGCTGGGGGGGTGACAGTGGCCCTTTAAGGATTATTTTGCAAACAGACACACCCCTCCCCCTTGCCTATCCATTCGGTCATTTCTGAACAGACTATAGCCCTGCAAGTTAACAGCCCAGTCATGGTTCTCATCCAGCCATGTTTCAGATATCCCCACCATGTCATAAATATGCTCCAACAACATTAATTCTAATTCGTCCATTTTGTTGGCGAGGCTTCTGGCATTAGTATACATACACTTTATGTATCTCTCTTTACCTCTATTCTTTCTTAAATTATTAACCCCTTCCCGACCTGTGACGCCACGTAGGCGTCATGAAAGTCGGTGCCAATCCGACCTGTGACGCCTATGTGGCGTCATGGAGGGATCGTGTCCCTGCAGATTGGGTGAAATGGTTAACTCCAATATCACCCGATCTGCAGGGACAGGGGGAGTGGTACTTCAGCCCGGGGGGGTGGCTTCACCCCCTCGTGGCTACGATCACTCTGATTGGCTGTTGAAAGTGAAACAGCCAATCACAGTGATTTGTAATATTTCACATATGAAAATGGTGAAATATTACAATCCAGCCATGGCCGACGCTGCAATATCATCGGACATGGCTGGAAACCCTGATCTGCCCCCCCACCGCCACCAATCTCCTCCCCGGTCCTCCGTCCTGTCCTGCACACTGCTCCGCTCCCCTCCATCCGCCTGTCCACTCCCCCGTCCTCCTGTTTGCTCCCCCCGTGCTCCGATCCCACCCCCCCATGCTCCGATCTCCCCGTGCTCCGATCCCACCCCTCATACTTACCGAGCCTACCGGTGTCCATTCGTCTGCTCCATGGGCGCCACTATCTTCCAAAGCCGGCAGATTCGTTCTAGGTACATTTTGATCACAGTGATAAAACTTATCACAGTGATCAAAATAAAAAAAATAGTAAATGACCCCTCCCTTTATCACTCCCATAGGTAGGGACAATAATAACAGTATAGAAAATATAATTACTTTTATTTTTACACTAGGGTTAGGGTTAGAACTAGGGTTAGGGTTAGGGCTAGGGTTAGGGCTAGGGTTAGGCTTAGAATTAGGGTTAGGCTTAGAATTAGGGTATGTGCACACGCTGCGGATTTTGCAGCGGTTTATATTCCGCAGCATCTCAATTCTTTGTGCAGATTCCGCTGTGGGTTTACACCTGCTCCAATAGAAAACTGCAGGTGTAAACCCGCAGCGGAAACCGCACTAGAAACCGCGATAAAGCCACAGTAAAAACCGCAGCAGTTTTGCACTATGGATTTATCAATTCCGCTGCGGAAAATTCCACAATGGAATCCGCAGCTTGGGCACATATCCTAAGGCTATGTGCACAAGGTCCGGATTTGGCTGCGGATCCGCAGCAGATTGGCCGCTGCGGATTCGTAGCAGTTTTCCATCAGGTTTACAGTACCATGTAAACCTATGGAAAACCAAATTCGCTGTGCCCATGGTGCGGAAAATACAGCGCGGAAACGTTGCATTGTATTTTCCGCAGCATGTCAATTTTTTTTGCGGATTCTGCAGCGTTTTACACCTGTTCCTCAACAGGAATCCACATGTGAAATCCGCACAAAAAAACGCTGGAAATCTGCGGCAAATCCGCAGGTAAAACGCAGTGCATTTTACCTGCGGATTTTTCAAAAATGGTGCGGAAAAATCTCACACGAATCCGCAATGTGGGCACATAGCCTTAGGGTTAGGGTTGGAATTAGAGTTAGGGTTGGAATTAGGGCTAGGTTTGGAAATAGGGTTAAGTTTAGGCTAGTGGTTAGGGTTATGGTTAGGGGTGTGTTGGGGTTAGGGTTGTGGTTAGGGTTGGGATTAGGGTTAGGATTAGGGTTGGGATTAGGGTTAGGGGTGTGTCTAGGTTAGGGTTGTGGCTAGGGGTGTGTTGGGGTTAGGGTTGTGATTAGGGTTATGGCTAGAGTTGGGATTAGGGTTAGGGGTGTGTTGGGGTTTGTGTTGGAGTTAGAATTGAGGGGTTTCCACTGTTTAGGCACATCAGGGGTCTCTAAACGCAACATGGCGCCACCATTGATTCCAGCCAATCTTGCGTTCAAAAAGTCAAATGGTGCTCCCTCCCTTCCGAGCCCTGACGTGTGCCCAAACAGTGGTTTACCCCCACATATGGGGTACCAGCATACTCAGGACAAACTGTCAACAACTATTGGGGTCCAATTTCTCCTTTTACCCTTGCGAAAATAATAAATTGCTTGCTAAAACATAATTTTTGAGGAAAAAAATGATTTTTTATTTTCATGGCTCTGCGTTATAAACTTCTGTGAAGCACTTGGGGGTTCAAAGTGCTGACCACACATCTGGAAAGGTTCCTTGGGGGGTCTAGTTTCCAAAATGGGGTCACTTGTGGGGGGTTTCTACTGATTAGGCAGATCAGGGGCTCTGCAAACGCAACGTGACGCCCGCAGACCATTCCATCAAAATCTGCATTTCTAAACGTCACTACTTCCCTTCCGAGCCCCGACGTGTGCCCAAGCAATGGTTTACCCCCACATATGGGGTATCAGCGTACTCAGGACAAAAACG
Source organism: Ranitomeya variabilis (assembly GCF_051348905.1). Taxonomy (NCBI): domain Eukaryota; kingdom Metazoa; phylum Chordata; class Amphibia; order Anura; family Dendrobatidae; genus Ranitomeya; species Ranitomeya variabilis. Next base: position 115,692,437 of record NC_135237.1, on the reverse strand, counting down.
GCAACAAATATTGGGCTCCACTTCTCCTGTTACCCTTGTGAAAATCAAAAAATACTTACTAAAACATAATTTTTGAGGAAAGAAAAATGATTTTTAATTTTCACGTCTCTGCATTGTGAACTTCTGTGAAGCACTTGGGGGTTCAAAGTGCTCACCACATGTCTAGATAAGTTCCTTGGGGGGTCTAGTTTCCAAAATGGGGTCACTTGTGGGGGGTTTCTACTGTTTAGGCAGATCAAGGGCTCTGCAAACGCAATGTGACTCCCGCAGACCATTCCATCAAAGTCTGCATTTCAAAACGTCACTACTTCCCTTCTGAGCCCCGACGTGTGCCCAATCTGCTCTATCTGCACTATCTTTCCATCCTATAAAATAAATACCCTCCCCCATTCCCTAGTTTAAACACTCCTCCAACCTTCTAGCCATTTTCTCCCCCCACACAGCTGCACCTTCCCCATTGAGGTGCAGCCCGTCCCTAGTGTAGAACCTGTAGCCAACTGAGAAGTCGGCCCAGTTCTGCAGGAACCCAAACCCCCCCTTCCTTCACCAATTCTTGAGCCACTTATTAACCTCCCTAATCTCCCGTTGCCTCTCTGGCGTGGCATGTGGTACAGGCAATATTTCGGAAAATACCACGTTGGAGGTCCTTGCTTTCTGCTTGCAGCCTAATTCCCTGAAATCGTTTTTAATGACCTTCCACCTACCTCTAACCTTGTCATTTGTGCCAATGTGCACCACGACTGCTAGGTCCTCATCAGCCCCTTCCAGTAATCTGTCAACCCGATCAGCGATGTGTCGGACTCGAGCGCCAGGTAGGCAGCTCGAGTCAAGGACAAAGTATGGTTGGATTTTTTTGAGACGTGTTCCTGCAGCTCCATTCCACCACCCCCCCCATCTATCCCATTGAGCGTCTGCTCAGTGAGCAGAAGACTCCTTTCCATATTGTCAATGGATCTCAGTGTTGCCAGCTGCACATTTAGATTCAGAATCTGGGCTTCCAAATGCACAATGTGCTCACATCTCGCACAGCAGTATGCACTCTCGACCGGCTGCTCAAGGATTGCATACATGTGGCAAGATGTGCACTGGATGGCATTAACAATAGTGGAGCACATTTCCTAATGGTGATTTCGCCACACAGAAACGTTAAATAAAAAATAAATACAAAGTATTAATAAAAAACAGACAGCAATTCCTCCCTTGGAAACTCCCTGATTCCAAAGTCACCGAATCACAAGTCACACTTACCGCCGTTCACACTTACGCTCAGGTCACCCTCAGCTCGTTCACACTCGCTAAGCTGAAGATTTAAAGAGATTTTTTTTTCTCTTTCCACTCAGCATCAATCCACCTTGCTGTTCAATGCACTTCCGAAAAGGAACAGTAGGTTTTGTATTCCCATTGCATTGGGTGGAAATTATAAACTTAGCTGTTATTCACCCTCCCTTATTTCAGTACAATTTGTGGTACAATTTCAGAAGCTTGGTTCTCCACATAAAATTGCAAAATACATTGAATATCCCATCATGTACGCAACATAATATCATCAAAAGATCCAGAGATTCCGGAGAAACAAAAGTGCACAAGGGACAAGGCCAATGGGCAGTATTGGATGTTCTAGATCTATGAGTCCTCAGGCGGAATTGCATTATAAACAGGCATGAATCAGTCATGCAAATCACTGCATGGGTTTAAGAATGCTTCCAAAAATCATTGTTTTTTATCATAGTTTGCCATGCAATCAACAAAATAAGGTGGTATCCATGGTCAGCAAAAGGGGAAACGGCACCATTTCAATATAACAGACTAAAATTAAATTAAAAAAAGTTTATAATAAATGAACAAACACAATTAAAAACTACCTATTAAAACAACATGTATGAAGGGGTTAGTATACAAAATCAGGGCAATGGAGAACAACAGTCATTTATAGAAACGAGAGATTCTGAGTGACTCGTTCAAACCATTTGTGGTCATTGTGTCTAGGGTTACAATCCATTTAACTTCATGCTGGGCTCGGAGTTTTTTGATGTTTCTTCCCCTAATCACAATGTGAATCATATCAATGGCCCTAACCTTGAGAGACTTAAAATGTCGGGGGATAGTCTTAAGTTCCAGAGGAACAGGCACTGTCCAGGCTGCGCCAATATCCCACCCGTGCTCTCGCACCCTCACTCTGAGTTATCTAGATGTGAGGGCCACGTTTAAAAGCTGACAGCCACACGTGTGGCATAGTAGATGACATTCGTGCTAGTGCATGATATACACCGCTCAATGTCTGTCACCTCTTGCTGAATCAAACGTATTACGGCAAAGGATATTCGGAGAGGCATGACAATGGCTGCAGGCAGAGACGTAGCTAGGGTTTTGGTTTAGGGGGCGAAGCTTCTCAGTGGGCCCCTGACCAGGTAACCTTGATTACAACTCGTTGATGCACCCTAATAGTGGATGCAAAAGAATCTCAGCAGATGACTGCACTGTTACTGAAAATAACCTCTATATAAAGACCAACATGGATATTTCCGCCATATGGTCAGTGGTAGATACCAGTCCTACAGAACATATAAGAGATCACAGCACAGTTATAGATGGTGACTTACAGAGGATGTTCTTTTTGATGGAATAGTTCACTTTTCACGTCTTTTCCATCTGGCCAAGACCGACATGGCAACTTCTCCAGCCACGACTCGGCAGCAGAAGTTACAACAAAGATACATTTCACATATTTTCAGCACTGTCTCCAATGGGACTACTCCAAACCTGCACAAACTCCTCATCCTGCTGAAACCCCAATGCTGAACCGCTGCTGTATGTGTCCCTATTACTGCACCTGCTGTGTGGTTCTGTGTGCCCCCTAGATGGGAAAATAAACCTCTAGAATGTCTTAATGTCCTGTTTAAGTGCCCTAGAAAACTGTGCCCATATTTTGCCCCTTAGAAAGTAATAATGCCCTGTGTGCCCCTTTGACAGTCACACTAACCTGAGTTCCCTTATAACAATAAGTGCCCACTTTATATTTAATAATGTCCCAAGTCCCCCCTTTAGAGCTCCCCTCTACACAATATGTTGGTCTCTTATACACAGTATAATGCCCCCTCACTGTATATGCGGCGCCCCAGTGTCCTGGTCGTCGCAGTGATGTCATTATCCTTTCAGGGGAGAAATTATGTCATGTCTGAAGGCAATAAAAGACAACCACATTCAGGTATCACACACATGCAACATGTTCACACTCCAGACCAGAAGGGGGAGCTCTAAGCCTGTTTAGGGTGAACTCCCCTATTTAACATCCTGATCTGAAGGGAAAAGGAGTTCAGTTCCTGCAGGCAGACAGAAGGAGAGGAGCTCTGCTGGCATGAAGTGCTGCAACTCCTGGGAAAAGACACTAAAAGGTGAACATACTGCAGAGAGTGTGCAGGAAAGCAGAGCACAGGAGAGAAATACCAGAGGGAGATCAGCTAGGAACAAGCTGCTCCTTTCTGAGGCGCAGAAGCCGGTAGCCAGGAACACCGAGGGAGCAACTGTCTCTAAGCCTTGCTCCAGAGACCGGCAGGACAGTCAATTCTAAGTTGGCTGCCCGACCTTAATACCTAAGAAGACACAGTGGCAACTTGTGGGGCTCGCGGCGTCTCTAGGGTCCCTATAAACAAGCCTCAGGCCATCAGTCATACGGGTTTGTCCTATCCATACCATCTGGGGGACAGAGAGGAAGAAATAACATCAAGAACATCTACAAGAGTTGTGAGGACCTCAGCAGCTCAGCAGGGAGGTACTACAACAGACAGGCGCTAGAAGGAAGGCTACTGATTTCCACCTTGATAAGGGGACCCTGGAAATGCCTTCAGACCGACCGGACTCTGCCTGCCCTGTCATCTGGCGCTCTGGGATGAGGATACCATCTGAAGTCTTCAGTAAACAAGGTAAAAGACTGCAAACCTGTCTCCTCATTCTTTACTGCACCTTGCCCATATATAAACTCTTTTACTGGACACCCCTGTGGGCCATGGACCGGGTCAGCCACCGTGACATCCCCCGAACCGCAGGACCCGGTGCCGAGTACCCCATTGCCCTACTCTAGGGGCGATCCATATCATATATATACTGACCTCTTAGTTTCCCCCAAACTGTTTGTTATCCCCCAAACTGTTTGATGGCTCAAACACTGTATGATGGCCCCGTCACTGTAATCTCCACACTGTATGATGGCCCCCAGATAGCCTCCATATAGTATAATGCACCAGATAGTCCTCAATATAGTATAATGCACTCGCCATAGGCAGACCCTATATAGTATGATGCACCCTGCCTAGGCAGACTCTATATAATATAATGTACCCCCCATACGCAGACTCTAATATAATGCAATTCCATAGACAGACTCTATAGTATAATGCAGCCCTCCATAGGCAGACTCTCAAGTATAATACACCCCCCATGGGCAGACTCTATATAGTATAATACACCCCCATAGGCAGACTCTATAGTTTAATGCATTCCCCATATGCAGACTCTATATAATATAATGCACCCCCTATTGGCAGACTCTAATATAATGCACCCCAATAGGCAGACTATACATAGTATAACGCACCCCCATAGGCAGACTCTAATATAGTGCACCCCCATAGGCAGGCTCTAAAGTATAATGTAGCCCTCTATAGGCAGACTCTGTATAGTATAATGCAGACCCCCTTAGGCAGACTATAATATAATGCACCCCCTTAGGTCTCTATAGTATAATGCACCTCCATAAAAAATAAATACAATACTCACCTCTTCCACCTGGTTCCTCCGCTGCTCCAACCACTCGCACATCTCTGGGCCACGGGCCCCAAGTAGTGATGTCATCATGCCCGCTTCCAGTGTCTGCGTCAGGGATGTCAGACGCTGACAGGGGAATGGTGAGAGAGGGAACGTAATGCTCCCACTCTCATCAATATGGTCAGCTGTATCAGCATCCAGCTGATAAAGTTGAACCTGCAATGATGGTTGGGAAGGACCACTGCTAGCTCTGGGCCCCCCCCCCCCCCCCGCCTGCTCAGGGCCCCTATAGTGGCAGGGTGGCCGTGTAGGGAGATCAATTCTCCCTGCTCTGATGCAGAACATAACTGTATTGGTGTGCTGTGCACACCGATACAGTTACAGTAGCGCAGCTCTGAGAGAGAGCCCTCTCAGAGCGCGGGGCCCAGGGCGACCGCCCCATTTGCCCCCGGTAGCTATGCTGCTGGCTGCAGAGTAATTGGACCCCCCCCAATCCAAAAAAGTTTAACTTCTCCAGGACATAATGACTCTTGACCAACAGTTCCTTCAAGTTTTTGGATCTCTTCGGTGTCATTAATGGCAGACTACCTAAGAATGTTCAGTCGAAATCTTCACCAACTTGGTGATAGAAGATTTTAAAAAACCTGTCAATTAGGCGCAGGCTAGATAACGTAACACAGCAACAGAGAAATGCAATCAAAGATCTACAATCTTATCAGGATGTGGTCTATAAAGCAGCAGACAAGGGGGGGAGGAAATTGCTGTTTGGCCAAATCTGAAATATGAACGTGAGGCATTCCTCAAGCTAAGTGATATAAATACATATACTAAGCTATCCTCTCACCCTGTGGCCTCTTTCTTGGATCAACTCCAAGCCATTCTCATTAGAGCTTATGAGGATGGAGTTATCAATAAAAAACTTCTCAATGGATTGACAGGTAAGTTCCCTAAGATTCCCACATTTTACCTCCTTCCTAAGATCCACAAGAAGGCCGTCCATCGGGGCACCCGATCGTGTCCAGTTTAGAGAGGTTATGTGACCCAATTTGTAATTTCATCGACTTCCATTTAAAAACGTATATGCATGGTCCTCACATTTATGGAACTCAGAGTAAGAGTGTGAGAGCATGTGCGGGATATTGGCGGGCCAGAACAGTGACCGATCCTCTTGAACTAAAGACTATCCCCTGACAATTTAAGGGGCAACATGATTGTGACCCCAAGTCTTTCATGGTTAGGGCCATTGATATAATCCACACTGGGATTAGGGGAGGAAACATCAAAAAACTCCCAGCTCAGCATGAAATTAAATGGATTGTAACCATAGACACAGTGACCCCAAACGGTTTGAAAGAGTCACTCAATTTCTCTCCGTTTCTATAGATGACTGCTGATTTCCATTGCCCTGATTTTGTATACTAACCCCTTCACACATTTTGTTTTAATCGGTAGTATTTAATTGTGTTTGTTCATTTATTGCAACATTTCTTTTTAAATTTCATTTTAGTCTGTTATATTGAAATGATGGCCTTTCTCCTTTTCTTGACCATGGATACCACCTTGATTTGCTTGATGCAATCCTCATTACTCTGAAAAATCAAGCTCATATCCACTTGAAGCATCGATGCATATTTACACTTCAAGGATGGACAGTACATGTACCTTTTTACACTTTGTGCTAATATAATTGATTGAAGCATATAAATATTGTAAGATTGCACTTACTGAGTGTATTGGGGGACACTCGCTTGGCACGGGATTCAAGCACTTAGGCATGGTTTTTCTACTTAAACAGTCCACACGGTTTATTATGGCATCATAAACCTGACTATGCTCAGTTCATCATATACACTTCATAGAACACAATAGGCACCAACCGGTGACATCAAGTTGCAGCTTTATCTTTAGACACTTCATATTCGGCTTTATCTCACGGACACTAAACATGCTGGACCTCTCACTTTGTCCAGTTACCATGGGTGTCCGTACGCCGAACAGTTGATCAATGTCCCTAGTCATATAGCGCACATGACATTGGGTCGCAGTCTCTAAACACGCTGATCCTTATCTGACCAGTTGCCGTGGGTGACCGCACAGCCCCCCATGCACTGGGTTACCTTCTAGGAGCTCCTGCTCCATACCCTGACTCCTGTCAGTACTCACTCTTTCAGAGAAGCTGCCGAACTGGGATCACTGTCCCGGGCAATGCCTTGCTCACCAGGCCACCTGACAGTCCAAATCTCAGACGAGCTGTAGCTTCTCCAAACGCAGTGCCATCACGGACTCTGCATATGCGTCCTCTCTGTGCGCTATTCAGGATGTCCATCCCCATCTGGGACCGTCCAACACACAGTCCCCCAGGTCCAAGGCCTCCCCCATGTGCTTTTCAGGGATCTAGTCCTACTACCAGGACCTCCCAACACAGAGGCCCTCCAGGAACTGGCACACAGACCACTCAGGTCCATCCATTTTTCCCCCATGCGACCCACATGGTCACATTATATACTTGTAGCCACTCCCATAGGTGGGAGGTGTGTGTGTGGCTAGTTCAACCATTACAACTACAGATATGCCTCCATGCATATCCTGAGGAGCACATACAGCGCCCCCTAGCTGTAACAGGTCACTATCACATATCCCCCCCTCTGTTCAAACTTGTGGGGTTGAACACCTGTCACACACACCAGGGGTCTCAACACCTGGTACCCAAGTCACCTTTTGGGACTCCACCCTTGTTTAGGTCACCGCCCCCTTTTAGGGACTCCACCCCATTTGGGCAACTATCCCTGTTTGGGTTACTGCCGCCTTTGGGATTCCACCCCTCTTTGGGCAACTATCCCTATTTGGGTTACCTCACCCTTTTTGGATTCCACCCCTTTTTGGGCAACTATCCCTATTCGGGTCACAGCCCCCTTTTGGGATTCCACCCCTTTTTGGGCAACTATCCCTATTCGGGTTACCACCCCCTTTTGGGATTCCACCCCTTTTTGGGCAACTATCTCTATTCGGGTTACCACCCACTTTTGGGATTCCCACGGTACTCTTAATCACTAGTTCGCACAGTACACACAAAACGTCTCTTTAGGTCGCACTGGCCCCCAAAGAGTCTGCACAATCTGGTCAACCAGTGTCCCCATGACACCTCACCAGCTCCCGTTGGCACTGTCACAACTCCTGCCACAGCCACAAACGCCGGCACCTCGGGTGCTGTTCACAAGCTGCTGCTACGGAACATCTTGCCGCAACCACAGCCACTCTCCACAAAGCTCTGCATGACTCCGCACCAGAGACTTCATGACCCGCCAATCCACAGCAAAACTTCATAACCCCGCCGAGTTACAGCCAGACGATTGTTAGCTTAATTGACCCACCGATCCACAGCAAACTTTGTTACATAGTTACATAGTTATATAGTTATTAAGGTTGAAGGAAGACTTTAAGTCCATCTAGTTCAACCCATAGCCTAGCATGCCCTAACATGTTGATCCAGGGGAAGGCAAAAAAACCCCATGTGGTAAGAGTAAGCTCCATCATGGGGAAAAAAATTCCTTCCCGACCCCACATACGGCAATCAGACTAGTTCCCTGGATCAACGCCTTATCAAGGAATCTAGTGTATATACCCTGTAATATTATACTTTTCCAGAAAGGTATCCAGTCCCCTCTTAAATTGAAGCAATGAGTCACTCATTACAACATCATACGGCAGAGAGTTCATTAGTCTCACTGCTCTTACAGTAAAGAATCCGCATCTGTTATTATGTTTAAACCTTTTTTCCTCCAGACGTAGAGGATGCCCCCTTGTCCCTGTCACCGGTCTATGATTAAAAAGATCAGCAGAAAGGTCTTTGTACTGTCCCCTCATATATTTATACATTAACATAAGATCACCCCTTAGTCTTCGTTTTTCCAAACTAAATAACCCCAAGTGTAATAACCTATCTTGGTATGGCAGACCCCCCAGTCCTCTAATAACCTTGGTTGCTCTTCTCTGCACCCGCTCCAGTTCAGCTATGTATTTCTTATACACCGGAGACCAGAACTGTGCACAGTATTCTAAGTGTGGTCGCACTAGTGACTTGTATAGAGGTAAAATTATGTTCTCCTCATGAGCATCTATGCCTCTTTTAATGCATCCCATTATTTTATTTGCCTTTGTAGCAGCTGCCTGACACTGGCCACTGAATATGAGTTTGTCATCCACCCATGCACCCAGGTCTTTTTCATTGACGGTTTTGCCCAGAGTTTTAGAATTAAGCACATAGTTATACATCTTATTACTTCTACCCAAGTGCATGACCTAACATTTATCCCCATTAAAGCTCATTTGCCATTTATCAGCCCAAGCTTCTAGTTTACATAAATCAGCCTGTAATATAAAATTGTCCTCCCCTGTATTGATTACCCTGCAGAGTTTAGTGTCATCTGCAAATATTGAAATTCTACTCTGAATGCCCCCTACAAGGTCATTAATAAATATGTTAAAAAGAAGAGGGCCCAATACTGACCCCTGTGGTACCCCACTACTAACCGTGACCCAGTCCGAGTGTGCTCCATTAATAACCACCCTTTGTTTCCTATCCCTGAGCCAACTCTCAACCCACTTGCACATATTTTCCCCTATCCCCATTATTCTCATTTTATGTATCAACCTTTTGTGTGGCACCGTATCAAAAGCTTTTGAAAAGTCCATATACACTACATCTACTGGGTTCCCTTGGTCCAGACCGGAACTTACCTCTTCATAGAAGCTGATCAAATTAGTCTGACATGATCGGTCCCTAGTAAACCCGGGCTGATACTGGGTCATGAGGTTATTCCTCTTCAGATACTCCAGTATAGCATCCCTTAGAATGCCCTCCAGGATTTTACCCACAGTAGAGGTTAAACTTACTGGCCTATAATTTCCAAGTTCAGTTTTTGTCCCCTTTTTGAAAATTGGCACCACATTTGCTATACGCCAGTCCTGTGGTACAGACCCTGTTATTATGGACTCTTTAAAGATTAAAAATAATGGTCTATCAATGACTACACTTAATTCCTGCAGTACTCGGGGGTGTATCCCATCCGGGCCCGGAGATTTGTCAATTTTTGTGATTTTTAGACGCCGCCGTACTTCCTGCTGGGTTAAAAGTGGGTGACCCCACTGAGCCACAGCAAGCCGACTTGAGAAAAAAAAAACTTTGTGACCCCTGTTATGACCCCAATGGCGAGGGTCTCAGAGGAACGTGGAAGTCTGCAGAATACAAAAATCCAGCTCATAGGGCAGTGGTAACTGGGTTGACCATATATCTACTCCTAACGCCAACACTAGAAGTAGCCGGGGATCATTCCTACGTTGATTCTAGATGACACGCGCCAGCCGGAGAATCTAGCTACCCCTAGTAGAGGAAAACAAAGACCTTTCTTGCCTCCAGAGAAGGGGACCCCAAAGCTGGATAGAAGCCCCCCACAAATAATGACGGTTAGGTAAGAGGAAATGACAAACACAGAAATGAACCAGGTTTAGCACAGAGAGGCCCGCTTACTGATAGCAGAATAAAGAAAGGTAACTTATATGGTCAACAAAAACCCTATCAAAATCCACACTGGAAATTCAAGAACCCCCGAACCGTCTAACGGTCCGGGGGGAGAACACCAGCCCCCTAGAGCTTCCAGCAAAGGTCAGGATATAGATTTGGAACAAGCTGGACAAAAATACAAAAACAAAACAAATAGCAAAAAGCAAAAGGCAGACTTAGCTGATATAACTGGAACCAGGATCAGTAGACAAGAGCACAGCAGACTAGCTCTGATAACTACGTTGCCAGGCATTGAACTGAAGGTCCAGGGAGCTTATATAGCAACACCCCTAACTAACGACCCAGGTGCGGATAAAAGGAATGACAGAAAAACCAGAGTCAAAAAACTAGTAACCACTAGAGGGAGCAAAAAGCAAATTCACAACAGACCCCCGCCGAGCCACAGCAAACACCTCACACATGCTTCCTGGATCATTGCCCGCATTCTCCACCATATGTAAGATTGCACTTACTGAGTGTATTGGGGACACTCGCTTGGCAAGGGATTCAAGCACTTAGGCACGGTTTTTCTACTTAAACAGTCCACACGGTTTATTATGGCATCATAAACCTGACTATGCACAGTTCATCATGTACACTTCATAGAACACATAGGCACCAACCGGTGACATTAAGTTGCAGCTTTATCTTTAGACACTTCATATTCAGCTTTATCTCACAGACACTAAACATGCTGGAGCTCTCACTTTGTCCAGTTACCATGGGTGCCCATACGCCGAACAGTTCATCAATGTCCCTAGTCATATAGCGCACATGACATTGGGTCACAGACCACTCAGGTCCATCCATTTTTCCACTATGTGACCCACATGGTCACATTATATACTTGTAGCCACTCCCATAGGTGGGAGGTGTGTGTGGCTAGTTCAACCATTACAAATACAGATATGCCTCCATGCATATCCTGATGAACACATGCAGCACCCCCTAGCTGTAACAGGGGTCACTGCATCACAATATGTAATAGATTTGTTATCACATGTTGTTAGGATATTTACCAGTTCTTATATTTTATAAATGTGTTATGTTCACCTACTTATGTGATAACTAGTTGATAACACTAATGTACCTCTTATTGAGCTGATATAACTGTTTAGACATATTATATGTGTTGTCACATTCTGTCAGGCTATTTACCAGTTGTCATACTGTATGTTACAAATGTACTACATGTCCGAGACAAAAGAGAAAAGAGTAGCAAGAAAACCACCAGAAAATAAATCAATGAATAAATTTTATAATCACGTATAAAATCAAACTTAACACAGTACAAATACATATGAGGGAAAAGGAGGAGACATGAAGATAGGCAAGGGAAAAACGGTAGGTCAAAATAGGACTTAAACAAGCAGGGAAAAGAACAATAACAAAATGTGCACACACAAATATCATATGCTGGCAAATGTTGTAGATAGTTGTAGGATATACCAACATAATGCAAAGTCATAGGATGAAGACCCTGCTTACCCTTAGTAGGTCCAGACCACAAATAACCTTCCTTGCAAACCCTAATGCACATTTTGCGTGCTTTCTTTATCAAAGAGGAATAGGTAGAATGTTCTGTCTCTGAAGGGCTATATATAAAACCAAATGGTGCCGATAATTGTGGCACATGTGTGCCAGACCCCCAAATACATGAGACATCACTTTCTCCGCCGCCGTCACCACGCTGTGCGCATACAGGTGACATAGCACCCGATGATGTTATTAGACATGCGCACTGCATTAGCTTGATAGTCGCCGAGGAAGCGAAGTGCTGGGCAAGTCATAGTGCGCATGCGCGCTATCGGCAGCCATTTTATCGGAGAGCAAAAGACCGTGGCGATCATACCAGGTACCAAGAGAGATCTATGCCTCATATAACAGCTCCAACATGATAATAATACCTGAACTGATGCTGCAGAGCCAGGTATGGTACAAGAAATGTGTAAAGGAGATGCATAAAAAGGGGGAAAAGAGAAAAAGACACAAAACAGAATAGAGGTAAAAGAGAAGGAGAACACATCCCACTTCAACAAGAGTATGTGCATGGTGGCAAATACCACCATAAAATGAACAGTGTACTAACATCTCTGTACAAAGACTGAGCCATACATTATTAAGCCAAAACATAATAAAATAAGTGCTACAGAGGCTACAAAAAATATGAAGCCATAAGAACGTAAGACTAAAGATGGTAGTTCGAGCCCACTGTGCAGAATAAAAAACAGTACCCATAAAGACCAGATGTGGTCAGGCCAATAATACCTAGGGCCAGAAGAGCTCATAGATTAAAGTGACATTAGTGCAAAATAAAATAAACAGACAAATCAAAATAGTACACTAAGTACAAAATGTGACATAATATAACAGCTGAACAGAGTAAACAATTGTTTTCCCCATATACACCTCTTTAAAACAATAAAACATGTTGGACAGACACTGGTTGCACGTCCAAAAGAGGACAGAGATCATACAAACAAGAAGTCCATATGTACAGAATAAGATTCAAGTGGCCAGTGGTGACATGTATTTATCTTCGCTCGAGAGGGTGGAGGATGTCCCAGGTGAGTAGGATGGATCCAAAAAGAAGTCATGATGAATAGGCACATATAGTAAGAACCAATAGGACACTAAAAGAAAAAAAGACATGTACAATACATAAGTTAAAAATAAAAAAGCAGGGAACCCAAACAAAGGGAAATGCAAAAGGACAGCAGTGATGGAAGGCAGCCTGTAAGACGGAACAGACGGCAGGTGGTACAGGTCACAAGAAGGGGACGAAACTGAGCTTTTAATTAAGTTCCTTCGGAGACATGGTGTCAAGGGTGACAATCACCTGAATTCATGTTGAGCTAAAATGTGCTTAAGGTTGCCACCATGACACCACCATGAATCCTGTCAATTCCCCTAAGCTTCTAATGCTTTGGTAGTGTTCTGAGTGTTGAGACATCAGACACCTCCTGAAACCCATAGAACAGAGAGGCATAATATATCACAAGGATCACTCAAAAAGAATGCTTAAAAATAATTACTCTTTATTGACATACACATCAATGTAATACTAAAACCATTTAAAACCAGAAAAACCACACACAAGAATACATGCCCATAATAGGGTAATAAGCCCTGTCCAACTCTTTTTTTTCCTGGTGTAGTGTGCGTCTGAATCACCACAAATAGAATGAGAAAATCATGTTATTGTAGCGCCCCCACCGCCGCAGGGCCGAGGGGTACCCGGTACCGGGCCTACGGGTCTCTGCTACTGGGGTTGTCACGGCGGCTAGGCCCCGGTCCGTGACCCTGCCGTGGGGCGCACAGTGAATGATAGGTGTGGATGTTGGTAGTGGGGGTGCGGTGCAGTAAATAACGAGGACACCAGGTTGCAGTCTCTTTACCTCTTTACTGAAGATCTCTGGGTCCACAGTCCAGCATACGGTTCACCAGGCTGCGCAAGTCCGGCCGGTCCAATGGCACCTCCAGAGTTCTCTTCACAGGTGGAATTCGGTGCCTTCCTTCTAGCGCTATGTGTTGCGGTCCTTCCCTGCTGTGCTTACGGAAAGTCCCCACAACCATTGTGTCTGTTTCTTAAGTTCCCTCACAACTCGATTAAATGATGTTCTTCTAATCCTCCGTCCCTCCCTGATGTTCTGGTTGGGACGGCACCCATTTGACGGGTAGGCTCGGAGCTCTTCCGGGACCCTAGAGTCGCCCCTCTCCACAAGGTGCCCCCCAAGACTTCATAGGTGATTTGTGTGAGACAGCCCGCCTTAGACTGACTGTCCTGCCGCTGTTTAGAGTATTGCTTGAAGCTGAATGTTATAATACTCCCTCGGCGTTCCGGCCACCGGTAGTGCGCCTCAGTAGGGTGTTGCTCCGGTCTTACAGCACGACCCCTACTGGTATTCTCCTATTGCTTGATCTCGTTTCTCACTCAGCACAATCTATCTCGCTTCTAGTCCTTTCTTGGGCCCCGCCGCTTCCCGGAGCTGGCGCGGGCCCGTTACGTTCTTTCCAATGCCAAGCCTCTGTCAGGATCCCACCTGTTGTGATCTGCTTTTTGGGCTCCCCTAGTGGTGGCTGGTGGTACTGGAGACTTGTGTGTTCTTTTCTGCCTCAGCTCACCTGCTTCCATCAGTTTTGGGAGTTCCCTATTTAGCCTTGCTCTCCAGTCACTTCCTTGCCGGTCATCATTGTAACCTGAGTCTTTCAGTTGCATGTTCCTGCTACCAGTCTGCTGATCAGCTAAGTGGACTCTTGTCCTTTTTGTTTTGTATTTTTTGTCCAGTTTACAGTTTGTCATTTCCTGTTACTGGAAGCTCTTGTGGACTGAAATTGCCACTCCTGTGTCATGAGTTGACACAGCAGTCTTAAAGTAATTTCAGGATGGGTTTTTGAAAGGGTTTTTCAGCTGACCGTGAAGTCCTCTTTTGTATCCTTCCTCTATCTAGTAAGTGGACCTCGCTTTGCTAAATCTACCTTCATACTGTGTATGTCTTTTCCTCTGAACTCACTGTTAATATATGTGGGGGCTACTATCATCTTTGGGGAATTTCACTAGAGGTAAGCCAGGTCTGTTCCTTCCTCTTCCAGGCGTAGTTAGTTCTCCGGCTGGCGCATGGCATCTAGGCAGCCGTAGGAATGCTTCCTGGCTACTGTTAGTTGTGTGGTAGATTTAGGTCACGGTCAGCTTGAGTTTCCATCACCCGAGGGCTAGTCTGTTATTTTGTGTTTCTGATGTTCCCATGCCATTGGGGAATCATGACAGTATGACCGGCCCGGTTAAAGTAATTGGCAGAAGAAAGGAGAGTAAAAGAAGTCTGTAGATTTTTTTTTTTTTTTCTCACATGTTTGCTACTTAGTTGGCTCAGTTGTATTTCTGCTCTATTTACAGCCTTGCCTTTCTCTCCTTCTAATCCTTGAATGGCTCTGATCTCTCCGGTGTAAGGATGGACTCTCAGAGTTTGGCTGCAGGTTTAAATAATCTTGCTACGAAGGTTCAGAATTTACAAGATTATGTTATACGTACTCCTATTTCTGAACCTAAGATTCCTACACCAGAGGTATTTTCCGGAGATAGATCTCGGTTTCTGAATTTCAAATGTAATTGTAAATTATTCCTTTCTCTCAGACCTCACTCCTCTGGAGATCCTGTTCAGCAGGTTAAGATTGTGATTTCTTTGCTGCGAGGTGACCCTCAAAATTGGGCATTTTCATTGACACCAGGGGATCCTGCGTTTCTCAATGTGGATGCGTTTTTTCTGGCTTTAGGGTTGCTGTATGAGGAACCTAATTTGGAGATTCAAGCTGAAAAAGCTTTAATAGCCCTGTCTCAAGGGCAAGATGAAGCTGAGATATACTGCCAAAAATTTCGTAAATGGTCTGTGCTTACTCAGTGGAATGAGTGTGCCCTAGCGGCAATTTTCAGAGAAGGCCTTTCTGATGCCGTTAAGGATGTCATGGTGGGGTTTCCTACGCCCACAGGTATGAATGAGTCCATCACAATGGCGATTCAGATTTGGAGCGCAAACCCGTGCACCATTTGGCGGTATCTTCTGAAGGGACGCCAGAGAAAATGCAATGTGACAGAATTCTGTCAAGAAGCGAGCGGCAGAATTATAGGCGCAAAAATGGCTTGTGCTTCTACTGTGGTGATTCCGCGCATGTTATATCAGCATGCTCTAAACGTACTAGGAAGGTTGACAAGTCTGTTTCTATTGGCACTTTACAGTCTAAATTTCTTCTGTCTGTAACTCTGATTTGTTCATTATCAGTTATTACCGTGGATGCCTATGTGGACTCTGGCGCCGCTCTGAGTCTCATGGATTGGTCCTTCGCCAGGCGCTGTGGGTTTGATTTGGAGCCTCTGGAAGTTCCTATACCTCTGAAGGGTATTGATTCTACACCTCTGGCTTGTAATAGACCACAGTTCTGGACGCAAGTGACTATGCGTATGACTCCAGACCATCAGGAGATGATTCGCTTCCTCGTGTTGCACAATTTACATGATGTGTTAGTGCTTGGATTACCATGGTTGCAATCTCATAACCCAGTACTGGACTGGAAAACTATGTCTGTGTTAAGCTGGGGATGTCGGGGGGCTCATGGGGACATACCTTTGGTTTCTATCTCGTCATCTATTCCCTCTGAGGTTCCGGCATTTTTGTCGGATTTTGGGGATATTTTTGAAGAGCCTAAAATTGGTTCTCTCCCTCCCCACAGAGAGTGTGATTGCGCCATAGATCTGATTCCAGGCAGTAAATTTCAAAAGGGTCGTTTGTTTAACCTATCTGTACCTGAACATGCTGCTATGCGCGAGTATATTAAGGAGTCCCTGGAAAAGGGACATATTCGTCCTTCTTCATCACCTTTAGGAGCCGGTTTTTTCTTTGTCTCTAAAAAGGATGGCTCGCTGAGGCCTTGTATTGATTATCGACTCCTGAATAAAATTACTGTCAAATATCAGTATCCGTTGCCGCTGCTTACTGATTTGTTTGCTCGCATAAGGGGGGCTAAGTGGTTCTCCAAGATTGATCTCCGTGGGGCGTATAATTTGGTGCGAATTAAGCAAGGGGATGAGTGGAAAACCGCATTTAATACGCCTGAGGGCCACTTTGAGTATTTAGTAATGCCTTTCGGCCTTTCTAATCCACCTTCAGTTTTTCAGTCCTTTATGCATGATATTTTCCGTGAATATCTGGATAAATTTATGATTGTGTATTTGGACGATATTTTGATTTTTTCTGAGGACTGGGAGTCGCATGTTCAGCAGGTCAGGAGGGTTTTTCAGGTCTTGCGGGAGAATTCTCTGTGTGTAAAGGGTTCTAAGTGTGTTTTTGGGGTTCAAAAGATTTCCTTTTTGGGGTACATTTTTTCCCCTTCTTCTGTTGAGATGGACCCTGTCAAGGTTCGGGCTATTTGTGACTGGACGCAGCCTACTTCTCTAAAGGGTCTTCAGAAGTTCTTGGGCTTTGCTAATTTTTATCGTCGATTTATAACTGGTTTTTCTGGTGTTGCTAAGCCTCTTACGGATTTGACTAAGAAGGGTGCTGATGTTGCCAATTGGTCCTCTGCCGCTGTGGAGGCCTTTCGGGAACTTAAGCGCCGCTTTTCGTCTGCCCCTGTGTTGCGCCAGCCTGATGTCTCTCTCCCCTTTCAGGTTGAGGTCGATGCTTCCGAGATCGGAGCGGGGGCGGTTTTGTCGCAGAAAAGTTCCGATTGCTCAGGGATGAGACCTTGTGCGTTCTTTTCTCGAAAATTTTCTGCCGCCGAAAGAAATTATGATGTCGGTAATCGGGAGCTTTTGGCCATGAAGTGGGCATTTGAGGAGTGGCGTCATTGGCTTGAGGGTGCTAGACATCAGGTGGTGGTTTTGACTGATCACAAGAATCTGATTTATCTTGAGTCTGCCAGGCGCCTGAATCCTAGACAGGCGCGCTGGTCGTTGTTTTTCTCTCGGTTTAATTTTGTGGTCTCATATCTACCAGGTTCTAAGAATGTGAAGGCAGATGCCCTTTCTAGGAGTTTTGAGCCTGATTCCCCTGGTGATTCGGAACCTACAGGTATCCTTAAGGATGGGGTGATATTATCCGCTATTTCCCCAGATCTGCGACGTGCTTTGCAAGAGTTTCAGGCGGATAGACCTGATCGCTGTCCACCTGGTAGACTGGTTGTTCCTGATGATTGGACCAGTAGAGTCATCTCGGAGGTTCATTCTTCTACGCTGGCGGGTCATCCTGGAATTTTTGGTACCAGGGATTTGGTGGCTAGATCCTTCTGGTGGCCATCTCTGTCTCGAGATGTGCGTGTTTTTGTGCAGTCTTGTGATGTGTGTGCTCGGGCCAAGCCTTGTTGTTCTAGGGCTAGCGGGTTGTTGTTGCCCTTGCCTATTCCGAAGAGGCCTTGGACGCACATCTCGATGGACTTTATTTCTGATCTTCCTGTCTCTCAGAGGATGTCTGTTATCTGGGTGGTGTGTGACCGTTTTTCTAAGATGGTTCATTTGGTGCCATTGCCGAAGTTGCCTTCCTCGTCTGAGTTGGTTCCTTTGTTTTTTCAAAATGTGGTTCGCTTGCATGGTATTCCTGAAAATATCGTTTCTGATAGGGGTACCCAGTTCGTTTCTAGATTTTGGCGGGCATTCTGTGCCAGGTTGGGCATTGATTTGTCTTTTTCGTCTGCCTTCCATCCTCAGACTAATGGCCAGACGGAGCGAACTAATCAGACTTTGGAGACGTATTTGAGGTGTTTTGTGTCTGCGGATCAGGATGATTGGGTTGCCTTTTTGCCGTTGGCGGAGTTTGCTCTTAATAATCGGGCTAGTTCGGCCACTTTGGTTTCCCCTTTCTTTTGCAATTCGGGGTTTCATCCCCGTTTTTCTTCTGGTCAGGCGGAGTCTTCGGATTGTCCTGGAGTAGATGCTGTGGTGGATCGGTTGTATCGGATTTGGGAACAAGTGGTGGACAATTTGAATTTGTCCCAGGAGAGGACTCAGCGGTTTGCTAACCGCCAGCGTCGGGTTGGTCCTCGCCTTCGTGTTGGGGACTTGGTGTGGTTGTCTTCCCGTTTTGTCCCAATGAGGGTTTCTTCTCCTAAATTTAAGCCTCGGTTCATCGGTCCCTATAGGATTTTGGAGATTATTAACCCTGTTTCCTTTCGTTTGGACCTCCCGGCATCTTTCGCTATCCATAATGTGTTCCATCGGTCGTTGTTGCGGAGATACGAGGTGCCGGTGGTTCCTTCTGCTGAGCCTCCTGCTGCTGGTTGAGGGTGAATTGGAGTACGTTATAGAGAAGATCTTGGACTCCCGTATTTCCAGGCGGAGACTCCAGTATCTGGTTAAATGGAAGGGCTATGGTCAGGAAGATAATTCTTGGGTAACTGCCTCTGATGTTCATGCCTCGGATTTGGTTCGTGCCTTTTATAGGGCTCATCCAGGTCGCCCTGGCGGTTCTTGTGAGGGTTCGGTGCCCCCTCCTTAAGGGGGGGGTACTGTTGTGATCCACTTTTTGGGCTCCCCTAGTGGTGGCTGGTGGTACTGGAGACTTGTGTGTTCTTTTCTGCCTCAGCTCACCTGCTTCCATCAGTTTTGGGAGTTCCCTATTTAGCCTTGCTCTCCAGTCACTTCCTTGCCGGTCATCATTGTAACCTGAGTCTTTCAGTTGCATGTTCCTGCTACCAGTCTGCTGATCAGCTAAGTGGACTCTTGTCCTTTTTGTTTTGTATTTTTTGTCCAGTTTACAGTTTGTCATTTCCTGTTACTGGAAGCTCTTGTGGACTGAAATTGCCACTCCTGTGTCATGAGTTGACACAGCAGTCTTAAAGTAATTTCAGGATGGGTTTTTGAAAGGGTTTTTCAGCTGACCGTGAAGTCCTCTTTTGTATCCTTCCTCTATCTAGTAAGTGGACCTCGCTTTGCTAAATCTACCTTCATACTGTGTTTGTCTTTTCCTCTGAACTCACCGTTAATATATGTGGGGGCTACTATCATCTTTGGGGAATTTCACTAGAGGTAAGCCAGGTCTGTTCCTTCCTCTTCCAGGCGTAGTTAGTTCTCCGGCTGGCGCATGGCATCTAGGCAGCCGTAGGAATGCTTCCTGGCTACTGTTAGTTGTGTGGTAGATTTAGGTCACGGTCAGCTTGAGTTTCCATCACCCGAGGGCTAGTCTGTTATTTTGTGTTTCTGATGTTCCCATGCCATTGGGGAATCATGACACCCACCCCTGACAGAGACCCTACTGTATCTTCCCCTACAACACCCTCTGCCACAAGGTGTTGCCTGGTTCCAACCCAGTCAGCTTTCTGATCTAACTTCCTGCCTGACCCCCAGTTTACCCACTATGGTGGGGAGTGGCCTAATGAATAGCACCCTTAGCTCCCCCCGGAGGCCCAGCTGTGAAATGTATTGGTGTCTGTGATACCTGATCAGATGAACTCCTTCAGTGCCATCGGACGCACCGTAGCTCCCCATAGTGGCGGAGCCACAGTACTGCAACGACCAGGACTCTGGGGCGCTGCACTCCCCCCTGGTTAAACACTACTCCGGGACTGGGAAGAAAACAACAATACAAGTTAGCAAAAGACATACAATTTTGTTGAGTGCAATAACAATAAGCATATTTGAACAGAGCTTCCCTTTATGGGAGGTGAGGACACTTGAACGTTACAAACATGGTAAAATATCATAGCAACATGCTATAATTAACTTTTCTTACCCAACCGGGTATTCTACTAAGTGCAAAAATTGTTGAACAATAATTTAACTTTGCCTTTAAGGACATACACTCTTAATCCACTAAAGACCTTCCTATAATCACATTATAAGGTATTTTAACTTTTTCATTCTCCTTCTTTAAATCTGCAGGACCGCCTGTCCTATCGACACCAGACCTACTGCCTCTCCTTTCTGTTACAGGACCGCCCCGTTCAGCCAGGGCCTACTGCCTTTTCAACTACTATACACAGTATAGAACATAACATTACTTTCAGTTTAAGAGCACTAAGTCATCTTTACATGACTCCTATGAGGACTCAGGGTTTACCTTCTATCCTAACTATCTATCAGCATTATCAAAAACATTTTCTATCGAACATTAAACCTTCTCATTATCTTTCTTCCTTTCATGCATGCTGGACACCACATCTATCCCTACGGGTCCACTGCATCCTTCTTCTATCTTTCACCTTTTACTTCTCAGAGCACATCATCAGTTTTTCTTCACATTTAACTAATTAAACACATATAACTTTCTCATGTAAACATTATCATCACTTTCTTTGGTCAAGACATTATTGCTTCCAATCTTAAAGCAATATCACAGTTTAAGCGTAACAAATGAACATCCCCTTTAAGAGGGGACCAAGTCTCTATGAGGTAGCGTATCTTCTCAAGCTACCAGTCCATACTCAGCAAAGGTTCCAGTGCGGTATCTTCACAAAGAGTCCTTTTTTAAAGTAAAACCAGTAGGGAGCGCCTTTAATAAGGTGCAAACTATTTACAAGAAGTTCGGATCATGCACTGTTCATGATTTCAGCAGTTCTAAAACTTGTGCAAAAACTTTGGAAAGACAAACAAACAAAACACTAGGGATCCCGGGTCAACAAAAGGATCCCTTTAAAAGTTTACCCTGGACGGGTTTAGCAGCCAAACAGGAAACAAACAGTTAAAAACTATGTACATAGTAATAAAGCAATTATGCTTACTCGTCCTTTGTGGAGCAGGGTGGTTTCCGATCTGGCCTCACTAGGCCAACGGATCGCACTGGTGAGCCAGGACGCGGTTCCGGTCCCCGCAGCGATAAGATCCCTCGCCGGGAGGCCCTTCTCACTGGCAGGTGCACACGTCCCTCCGGGGCACGGTGAGGCCGGGCCTCTCGAGGTTCTGCGGGGCCGGGCTCTGCTGCCCCCTTTACGGGATCATCTTCTTCCGGTGTTCTGGCAGCAGCCTGGAGGGCAATGCATCGCTGTACGCCTCGGGCTATCCAGCCCATCCCACCAGCTTCCCTCCTCCACCTCGTGTAGGTCACAGCGTCGCCCGGCTCCAGATCACGAGCGAACCTCCTGCTGCAGGGCTCCACCTCCTCCCGATCGACACGGACCTGCAGCGGCTCTCCAATCTCCTGGATGACTCCTCTCCCGTGCCGGGAGTTAAAAGACACTACCACACCCCAGTGTGATGGCGGGATCTCGGGGCTCTGACCAAGTCAATTGGCGCTGCAGGTTGGGGCCGGCTCCGCCACGCTGCCATCAGACGCCGTAGATGTTCTGCGTCCGGCATGATCTTTAGGCCCGGCGTCTGTAGCGTACTTCCAGCCACAGCCAAGTGGGAGGGAACAGGGGACAACCGGACCTCCGTGGGCTGGCCCAGCCTAGTAAGCACGCGGGCATTAGCCTCCAGCCGGCAGGCTAGCTGGCGGGCCTCGGCTGCAGCCACACACTCCTCAGACAGCGGCAAAGGGGGTCGGCCCATCGGTAACTCCGTGAGGGTCAGACCCCGCAGCGTTGGCGTCTCTGGGGCTGTGTCGTGTTGCGCAGCCTCAGGCCGGATCGGGTCAGTCCCATGCGGTGTTCCCGGTGTCGCCATCTTTGCCTTTCCTCCAATGCTCTCTTCCCGCGGTCTCTTTCGTGGGCGGCCCCGTCTCCATGGTCTCCACCCTCCAAACAAGATCAGGAGGCGGACCTCAGCCGCTGACGGACACGTCCTCAGGACACAGAAATATTTAGACTGGGCGGCCATTGCTGTTCGCGCTCTCCAGCTTGTCTACGCCCACTTCACGCCCCTCTTCTTCTCCTGCGCTGTAATGGCGGCGGATTTTTGGCGGTAAATGGCGCAGCACAGTCTTTGCAATAAAGTACAGTCCAAGCACAACAAATTACAGTTCCAAGGCACACATGACCTGATTTTTCAGGCTTAAGTAGAATCCTGTTCGTGACGCCAAGTTGTAGCGCCCCCACCGCCGCAGGGCCGAGGGGTACCCGGTACTGGGCCTACGGGTCTCTGCTTCTGGGGTTGTCACGGCGGCTAGGCCCCGGTCCGTGACCCTGCCGTGGGGCGCACAGTGAATGATAGGTGTGGATGTTGGTAGTGGGGGTGCGGTGCAGTAAATAACGAGGACACCAGGTTGCAGTCTCTTTACCTCTTTACTGAAGATCTCTGGGTCCACAGTCCAGCATACGGTTCACCAGGCTGCGCAAGTCCGGCCGGTCCAATGGCACCTCCAGAGTTCTCTTCACAGGTGGAAATCGGTGCCTTCCTTCTAGCGCTATGTGTTGCGGTCCTTCCCTGCTGTGCTTACGGAAAGTCCCCACAACCGTTGTGTCTGTTTCTTAAGTTCCCTCACAACTCGATTAAATGATGTTCTTCTAATCCTCCGTCCCTCCCTGATGTTCTGGTTGGGACGGCACCCGTTTGACGGGTAGGCTCGGAGCTCTTCCGGGACCCTAGAGTCGCCCCTCTCCACAAGGTGCCCCCCAAGACTTCATAGGTGATTTGTGTGAGACAGCCCGCCTTAGACTGACTGTCCTGCCGCTGTTTAGAGTATTACTTGAAGCTGAATGTTATAATACTCCCTCGGCGTTCCGGCCACCGGTAGTGCGCCTCAGTAGGGTGTTGCTCCGGTCTTACAGCACGACCCCTACTGGTATTCTCCTATTGCTTGATCTCGTTTCTCACTCAGCACAATCTATCTCGCTTCTAGTCCTTTCTTGGGCCCCGCCGCTTCCCGGAGCTGGCGCGGGCCCGTTACGTTCTTTCCAATGCCAAGCCTCTGTCAGGATCCCACCCCTGACAGAGACCCTACTGTATCTTCCCCTACAACACCCTCTGCCACAAGGTGTTGCCTGGTTCCAACCCAGTCAGCTTTCTGATCTAACTTCCTGCCTGACCCCCAGTTTACCCACTATGGTGGGGAGTGGCCTAATGAATAGCACCCTTAGCTCCCCCCGGAGGCCCAGCTGTGAAATGTATTGGTGTCTGTGATACCTGATCAGATGAACTCCTTCAGTGCCATCGGACGCACCGTAGCTCCCCATAGTGGCGGAGCCACAGTACTGCAACGACCAGGACTCTGGGGCGCTGCACTATAAATACATAGTAACATAGTAACATAGTAACATAGTTAGTAAGGCCGAAAAAAGACATTTGTCCATCCAGTTCAGCCTATATTCCTATATTCCATCATAATAAATCCCCTGATCTACATCCTTCTACAGAACCTAATAATTGTATGATACAATATTGTTCTGCTCCAGGAAGACATCCAGGCCTCTCTTGAACCCCTCGACTGAGTTCGCCATCACCACCTCCTCAGGCAAGCAATTCCAGATTCTCACTGCCCTAACAGTAAAGAATCCTCTTCTATGTTGGTGGAAAAACCTTCTCTCCTCCAGACGCAAATATCAAATCAATAAACATCAAACAGACACAGCAGGATAAACTACAAAACCCACACTATCCAGACCATTGATAATTATATGCATATAGGTGTCCAATACGCCACCTGGGGAAACCATGCTGAAAACAAAGAACGCCATACCATCCCCATGAAAGTTCTAAAATGAGAAGGGGGAATTAAGGGTGGAGGAGAAACCTCCGTAATACAGACTAATGGGAGAAAAATGAAAACCCCAAATGGCGATCGCTTGCTGCAGGGTACAGGCAGCCCAGTAATATCTTTGATGATTCAAAGAGGGTTAACAACCCATGCACAAAGAATGATACTACCTGTACCCCGGGAATATATATGGACACCACTGGTCAGCTTCTAAAATGACAAAAGTTCTGGATTGGAAAGGTTAACCAGGCGAAGGAGGACAGGGCAAGGGCACCTCCCTTGCAGCCAAAATATTGCGTATATGCTCGTGAGTTCTAGTTTTCAACTCCCTAGATGTGAGACCAACATACATAAGGGAGCAGGGGCATGTGGTGTAGTAAATCACAAGTGTGATATTACAGAAAATAAAGTCACAAATCACATATTCCCTGCTCCCATCAGATGATTTGAAAGTCCCACATCTTGGGATGTTGGGCCACGCCACACATGAACCACAAGGAAAACAGCAGTGTTTTGGGCCACCTGAGTTGAAAAGTGGTTTTTGTTTCACCACATAGTGGCTTCTTACTAGGCAGTCCCTTAAATTTTTACCTCTCGGCTGCGTCATGCGTGGGACCAAAGGTAGATGAGCTCCAAGGGTGGTGTTGGTGCGCAGAACTGGCCAGTACCTATACAAAAGCTCTCAGTTCCAATCCCAGTGGCAATTAGAGGTGGAAATAAAACTCAGATCAAAATTATCTGTCTGTGCTTTCTCTTTAGATTACACCAGCAAATCGCTCCTTCTCGTTGACCTGGCCTGCCTGTAGCCCGCCCTGATGCAACAGCCACTGTAACCTCTAGCTCTAAATCTCTCAGTAGTCTCTCAAAGCGGGCCTCTGTAGATCAGACCCGCCTATTCCTATTCCTGAGTCCTCTTCAGTTACAGAGTAAGAAGGTTACAGTTACAGTTAAAAGTACAGGTGTTTACAAACCCCCTTTCTGATTAATGACTCTTCCCCTTTTATGATGTTGGGATATTACAATCTGGAGATGACTATTGTCGACTAAATGTATTTGTTTGTCTTGTTTACATTTTTTAAACCTATGGGTACTATGTCTTTTAATAAAAAATTGCTTTCTAACCACTATACTCCTTATATTAAAAAATTTGATCTGGCCAGGAATGTGAAATTTTGGTATTGGAGGGGAAGAATTGTTAATGGGGAAGAATTTGGAAACCAATACCATGACACCTGAGTAAGGAACTTCCATAAGTCAGAGAAGCCACGCAATGGTCACTGGCCTAGACATAGTTTCACCTGAGGATACAGGCAGCCACCTGACACCATAATCCCAGGAGTAATATGATGTTGATCCCTCATGAAAATCTCTTCATGATGTGGCCCACATGGTCTAATACTAGAAACCAGATGCTCAAATGGACAATTAAAGGTGGAATTAAAGTCTATCCTCCTCATTGATGACTCATGCTTTTGTCTTGGATGCAGTAATAGCTGAAGATTGGTCTGGAGACCATGTGGGCAATGCTATGAAGAGGGTTTCACATTACGGTGTGGCATAAAATTTGGTAGCCGGAATCCTCTTGTCTTCCTTTCAGGTATATCTCAGTGTTATAATGATTTGGTGGTAGAAACAACTTTTTTGGCATTTCTCGTGTCCCAGAATCCATTTTTTCAACACAACAACACTAATTTGTATGTTCCTTGCTTTAATTGTGAGCAGCCTGCATGACCTAAATGTTTTAACATGGCCTGCAGCATCTTCAGACTTGTCTCCCATTACGCACAACTGGGACATCTTTGTTTTGCAATTGCCCAATGAGCTGCCACTAGCAGATTTTGATGCTTAGCCGAAGTGCATTCAACGAGGCAGAACATTCCACAGACAATCATTAATAATATTAAGAACATTATTGACAGCATGCCAAGAAATGTAAGTTTGTGTGTTTCTGTGTGTGGTTCTCATACTGGATACTGATTGTTTTATTTTGTTTCCATTTTTTCATTGTTTGCATATCATTAATATGCATAATACCCCTTTGATTTCCATAATTCCCCAACTTTTTTTAATTGGTATTGCAATTTAAAGTTTAGGAGTGTATATATTTTTAGATACTGTATATATAGCAAATATAGAGTATGCATACATCATATACTGTATGTAATTGATCTGTTTAACACATTAACCCTTTCGCGCTAGAGCCTGTTTTCGCCTTCATGACAGGCCATTTTTTTCCATTCTGACCAGTGTCAATTTTTGAGGCAATAACTCTGAAACACTTCAATGTGTCCCTGTGATTCTGAGCTTGATTTTTTTCATGACATACTGTATTGTACTTCATGATAGTGGTAAAATTTATTTCTGAAAATATGGGTAATTTGGCAAAAATTTCACAATTTTCAAACTTTTAATTTTGATGTCCTTAATTCAGAGAGTTATGTCACACAAAAGAGCAAATAAATAACATTTACCACATGCCTATTTTACATCAGCATAATTTTTGAAACATAATTTCTCTTTGTTACCTAGTTAGAAGGGTTACAAGTTGATCAGCGATTTCTCATTTTTCCATAAAATTTACAAAACCATTTTTTTACAGACCACATCACATTTGAAGTTGCATTGAGGGGCCTATGACAGAAATTAGCCAAAAGTGACACCAATCAAAAAACTGCACCCCTCAAGGTACGATCGTGGCATCTCGAAGATAGCAAAGTGTTAATAACCTCTCTACACCAGAATCGCAGTGCTTGCAGGACCCTTGAGCACTTTGAGACTGCCGACCATAGAGAAACGTCGTTGCTGAACCAAACCCACCGACGTTTATCTACAGTGGGTGGTCAGGAACTGGTTAATGCTGCGGACATACAAACTAGTTCACTTGTGTCTTGCTCTTATTAAAGCAAGCAAACTCATGTATCACTTTAAGTCCATGAGCATTAGCATTTTTTTATATTAATTAACCTGATATTTCTAAGAAAATAAAAAAATAAAGAAATCTGTAATATAATATTTTCCTTTCATAGAATCAAAACAATACTCATAGCAGAAATTACAATTTTTTTCACTTGGAAAAATATTTTGTACAATTAATATCTTTAGGAAATGAAACCAAGTAGCAAAGCAACAGCTGTTGTATGTGTCTCTGTTCTGGCTCCTTCTGCATTAGTGACATTATTGAGTATGACAACCTTGCATGTTTAACCCAATGGTGAATGTGTCACCATTAATTGTATGCAAACTATTTCTGTAAAAGTACCAGCTGCAGAACAATTGATGACATTTATGCATTTCAGCCTCATGGTAAAAATCATTTTCCAAGTGTATAATGTATGCATAAAATTAAAGAATGCTTGCCTCTCAAGAAGCTTCAAAATATCTCTGCTAATTTTTTTGTGCGAAATCTTCAACAGCAGAGGGATAGAAAACCCTCCAGAAACTTAAAGGAGAATTCTCAAGTTGTCTCTTGAGAAGCTCGGAGCTATACAGTATCTTATTACTTCCTGGTTGCTTGGTGTGTGGTGGGGTGCGCCTCCTTGACAGTTCTGATGAGCAACTTCATTTTACTACTACCTCTCAATGGTCTGTCAATGTTTGTCCTGACTCTACATTGCTATCACTATATTTGCATACAGTGATTGCAAGGCATTTTTTAACAAGCATACAGCTCAGGAAAGTGAGAGCCCTGATTAGGAGAACTGCTGAGGAAACTACTGATGCAAGTGGCTGGGAGATTGAGATTCTAAAGGATTGATAGAAGCTTAGTCAGGAGCTGAGAGGGAAGAGGAAGGGGGGAGCAGATAACTGTTGTATTGAAGTAAATGAGCTGACTGGTATGTTGGGAGTTAAAGAGGTTTTCCATTACTTTATCATTGATGACCTTTCCCATTGATTTGAATTAGAGGTGGATGTGCTACCCAGCTACTGTCACAATCAGAAGACTGAGCAGCTCAAAGGACAACTAATCGGCGGGAATGCAGGGTGTCATACCTTGACGGATCAGACTTTGACGACATATCCCGAGGACAGGTCATCAATGATAAAATAGTGGACAATGTCTTTAAGTCCTTTCCTGGACTGATACTATGGCGCACTGTCTGCCAGGGTACAGGTTTTATTGGCCAAGTTCATGAAAATGATCTATATACTATTTTAGATAAAAAATCTCATTGCAGGAGAATGACAGCAGATAGAAAAAGCAAGTCAATTGCAATTCAAATGCTTATTTTCATGCTGACTAAAGCAATTTAATAACATGAATATACCCCTTTAACTACAAGCCCCTAATGCCACATGTCTTAACTGTTTAAGCTTAAATCAGCCAAACCTATTTTCTGTATTCTTCATAGATAACATCACAAGAGAGGTGGATTTCTGACTAAGAACGGTACAAACGGTAAACTTTTAAGGTCTACATTTGAGGGACAGTGCTCTTTTATTGTTTTAAATACTCCTACCTACTTTTTACTGACTTACTAAAGCACTTTTTTGTTTTGTAACCTCATTTAGCTTTGAATTTCATAGCCAGGTGTATGCAATCATGAGAAAAGCTACTTAAAGTGGCCACTTGCAAGTTGTTCTCCTGTTTGAATCTCCTCTGAAGAGTGGCATCATGGGCTCCTCAAAACAACTGTCAAATGATCTGAAAACAAAGATTATTCAACATAGTTGTTCAGGGGAAGGATACAAAAAGCTGTCTAAGAGATTTAACCTGTCAATTTCCACTGTGAGGAACATAGTAAGGAAATAGAAGAACACAGGTACAGTTCTTGTTAAGGCCAGAAGTGGCAGGCCAAGAAAAACATCAGAAAGGCAGAGAAGAAGAATGGTGAGATCAGTCAAGGACAATCCTCAGACCACCTCCAGAGAGCTGCAGCATCAACTTGCTGCAGATGGTGTCACTGTGCATCAGTCAACTATACAATGCACTTTGCACAAGGAGAAGCTGTATGGGAGAGTGATGCGAAAGAAGCCGTTTCTGCAAGCACGCCACAAACAGAGTCGGCTGAGGTATGCAAAAGCACATTTGGAGAAGCCAATTTCTTTTTGGAAGAAGGTCCTGTGGACTGATGAAACCAAGATTGAGTTGTTTGGTCATACAAAAAGGCGTTATGCATGGCGGCAAAAAAACACAGCATTCAAAGAAAAACACTTGCTACCCACAGTAAAATTTGGTGGAGGTTTCATCATGCTTTGGGGCTGTGTGGCCAATGCCGGCACCGGGAATCTTGTTAAAGTTGAGGGACGCATGGATTCCTCTCAGTATCAGCAGAGTCTTGACAATAATGTTCATGAATCAGTGACAAAGGGGATGGATCTTTCAGCAAGACAATGATCCAAAACACTGATCCAAATCTACTCAGGCATTCATGCAGAGGAACAATTACACTGTTCTGGAATGGCCATCCCAGTCCCCAGACCTGAATATCATTGAACATCTGTGGGATCATTTGAAGAGGGCTGTACATGCTTGGCGACCATCAAACTTAACTGAACTGGAATTGTTTTGTAAAGAGGAATTGTCAAAAATACCTTCATCCAGGATCCAGGAACTCGTTAAAAGCTACAGGAAGTGACTAGAGGCTGTTATTTTTGCAAAAGGAGGATCTACTAAATATTAATGTCACTTTTCTGGTGAGGTGCCCATACTTATGCACCTGTCAAATTTTGTTTGAATGCAGATTGCACATTTTCTGTTAGTACAATAAACCTCATTTCAAGGCAGAATCATTACTGTGTCCAACAGTTATTAGATATATGAAACTGAAATAGCTGTTGCAAAAAAAAACAATTTTTATAAAACATTAAGCTTAAGATTAATAGGGGTGCCCAAACTTTTTCATATAACTGTATGTAATAATATACACTGCTCAAAAAAATAAAGGGAACACTAAAATCCCACATCCTAGATTTCACTGAATGCAATATTCCAGTTGTAAATCTTTATTCATTACATAGTGGAATGTGTTGAGAACAATAAAACCTAAAAATTATCAACGTAAATCACAACTAATATCCCTCGGAGGTCTGGACTTGGAAAGATGCTAAAACTCAAAGTGGAAAATGAAGGTACAGGCTGATCCAACTTCAGTGGAAATGCCTCAAGACAAGGAAAAGATCCTCAGTAGTGTGTGTGGCCTCCACATGCCTGCATAACCTACCTACAAAGCCTAGGCATGCTCCTGATGAGGCAGCGGATGGTCTCCTGGACTAAAGCATCCGCCAACTCATGGACAGTCTGTGGTGCAACGTGACGTTGGTGGATGGTGTGAGACATGATGCTCCAGATGTGTTCAATTGGATTCAGGTCTGGGGAACGGGCGGGCCAGTCCATAGCTTCAGTGCCTTCATCTTGCAGGAACTGCTGATACACTCCAGCCACATGAGGTCTGGCATTGTCCTGCATTAGGAGGAACCCAGGGCCAACCGCACCAGCATATGATCTCACACGGGGTCTGAGGATCTCATCTCGGTACCTAATGGCAGTCAGGCTACCTCTGGCAAGCACATGTGCGGCCCTCCAAAGAAATGCCACCCCACACCATTACTGACCCACTGCAAAAGCGGTCATGCTGAAGGATGTTGCAGGCAGCAGATCGCTCTCCATGGCGTCTCCAGACTCTGTCACGTCTGTCTGATGTACTCAGTGTGAACCTGCTTTCATCTGTGAAGAGCACAGGGCGCCAGTGGCAAATTTGCCAATCCTGGTGTTCTGTGGCAAATGCCAAGCGTCCTGCACGGTTTTGGTCTGTGAGCACAACCCCCATCTGTGCATGTCGGGCACTCAGACCATCCTCATGGAGTCGGTTTCTAACCGTTTGTGCAGATGCATGCACATTTGTGGCCTGCTGGAGGTAATTTTGCAGGGCTCTGGCAGTGCTCCTCCTGTTCCTCCTTGCACAAAGGCTGAGGTAGTGGTTATGCTGCTGACTTGTTGCCCTCCTATGGCTCCCTCCACGTCTCCTGGTGTACTGGCCTGTCTCCTGGTAGCGCCTCCAGCCTCTGGACACTACACTGACAGACGCAGCAAACCTTCTTGCCACAGCTCACATTGATTTGCAATCCTGGATGAGCTGCACTACCTGAGCCAGTTGAGTGGGTTGTAGAGTCCGTCTCATGCTACCACGAGTGTGAAAGCACAACCAGCATTCAAAAGTGACCAAAACATCAGCCAGAAAGCATTGGTACTGAGATGTGGTCTGTGGTCCCCACCTGCACAACAACTCCTATGTGGAGTGTGTCTTGATAATTGCCAATAATTTCCATCTGTTGTCTATTCCATTTGCCCCAAAGCATGTGAAATTGATTGTCAAACAGTGTTGCTTCCTAAGTGGACAGTTTGATTTCACAGAAGTTTGATTTACTTGGAGTTATATTCTGTTGTTTAAGTGTTTCCTTTATTTTTTTGAGCAGTGTATATATACTGCCTTTTATTTTTAAAGTCTTTCTTTCGCGTGTTAATGTATTTCTGATTACGTAAAAAGGAATAATAGGGACAAAAAGTCAAGTTCTAACATGATATTTTTTGCTTCATTGATTATAGCCGGATCAGCCAGTACTCTAATACTACTAAGACATGAAGTGAATAAGATTGATTACTCAAGACAATGGTGCTTTCAAGGACTGAAAGATATTAAGCGAGTGGATAGTGACTAGTAAATGAACAGTCTGTTCTTGAAGTTTATGTGCTGGAAGCAGAAGAAATGGACAAGTATATTGATCGAAACAATTTTGCTAAAGGCCAAGGTTTCATCACTATACAATAGGCACAAAGCTGGGAAGGATCACCAAGTAAACTAGAGACATTTCCATGGGGACACACAAGGCTTGTATTGACATTCAAAGTTGTTTCAGTCCCACAAATGAGCTACTGTTATATACTGTAAATTGCAACCCTGGGACTAGCTGCATAAACAACTACCACCACCTTCATACTCTACTTAAAGAGGAAGCAACTGTGCAAAGCATCATTTTCCACATTATCCTCTCTGAGGTGTGCAGATTTGGGAGTCACCATCATCCCTGTGTCCAGGAGCCCATCTCAAACTGTCTGATATACACTTGGTGTTGCTTCAAAATATTTTCTACTGTTAAATTTTTTTTTTATATTTTTATTGGAAAACTTTGCTTGTGTGTGTAATTAGAGAGGGCAAAGATGCTCATCATGACAGAAAGCTTGGCCACCGTGAAACAGATTATAGACTGTCAGAAGCACAGCAATGTACTTGTACTACCGTACTAGTTAATAAAAAAAAAAAAAAACACGTGAGATCCCCTTCATTTTTTTTCATACACTGTCCACTATTTTCTGAAATAAATGGAAATCTACCAAATTATTTAATTAATGGTTCAAAGTAATACAACAATAAAACATTGTTTTTCAGCTTACATGTTGCAATTTCCAAGAAGAAACAGAATAAACAGCATGTATAGTAATAAACGTACCCCTAATTAATACTTGATTGCACACCCTTTGGCATTGATGACAGCCTCCAAACGTTTCTTGCAGCCATCTATAAGCTTCTTGCACTTCTCAGCTGGTATTTTTTCCCACTCTTCCTTTGCAGATTGTTCAAGATCTTAAATATTTACAGGGTTCTTTTTCCCAATGGCAGATTTCAGCTCCCCCAAAAAGATTTTTAATGGGATTGAGGTCAGGACTCATTGCCGAACGCTTTAAAATAGTCATTTTTTTCTTTTTCAACCATTGTCATGTACTTTTGAATGTGTTCTTGGGTCATTGTCTTGCTGGAGGACCCATGGATTGTCAACCCAAACCAAGTTTTCTTACACTGGGAACGACATTTCACTATAAAATCTCTTGATACTTCTCTGATTTCATGATTCCTGTGATACGGTCAAGGTCTCCAGTACCAAATGCAGCAAAGCAATCCTACAGCATTATGGATCCTCCACCATTCTTAACTGTTGGTAGAGTGTTCTTTTCCTTATAAGCTTCTTTGCACCATCTGTAAACAAACTGTTGCTTTGCAATTGCCAAAAAGCTCTATTTTTGTTTCATCTGTCCACAGAACATTTTCCCAGAAGTATTGTGGTCAGTTGTCCTTTTTATATCTTTTCTTCAGCAATGGTTTCTTCCTTGGCCTTCACCCAGAAAGCTCTGTTTGGTTTAGTGTGCGCCACATGGTACTTGTTGAAACCTTGACCCAAGACTGTTCCAAGTTGGCCGAGTAACGAATAGCCCGAATAGCTTACTATTCATGCAAGTAGCAAATAGTGCCGAATGTATTCGCTCATCACTAATAACATGATCAAGTATATCAGAAATTCTCCATTAAATGTCACATGCTTAACCCCTACAGGAAGTAAAGTTCCACTCAAAATCACTAAAGCAGACAAATCACTGGGCCTGGATGGCATATACCCCCGAGTACTGCAGGAATTAAGTTCCATGATAGACAGACAATTATTTTAAATTTTCAAATATTCAATAATAACAGGGTCTGTATTACAGGACTTGTGCATAGCAAATGTAGTGCCCGGAATTTTAACCTCTACTGTGGGTAAAATCCTTGAGGGTTTACTAAGAGATGCTGGAATTGTTCTAGAAGTTTTTTCTTTCAGAAAATTATTGCGAATACACATGTTTTTGGTATACATGTTTATTTACTTTGTGAGTATTGGAACTATGTAAAAACAGAGAAAGAAAGGCAAATTAAGCATAATTTAACACAAAACCCCGAAGTTGGGCTGGACAAAATTGTTAGCACTTAATATTTGGTTGCACACATTTTGGAATAAATAACTGCAATGCAATCAATTGCTTGCTATCATCAACAAGCTTTTTACACCTCTCAACTGGAATTTTGGACCACTCTTCTTTTGCAAACTACTCCAGGTCTCTCATATTTGATGGGTGCCTTCTCCCAACATCAATTTTAAAATCTCTCCACAGGTGTTCGAATTTAGATCCGGAGTCATTGCTGGTATAGCGCCTGCATTTCTGCCTGCAGTCCCTCTCTCCCTGCAGAGACACCAGTGTACTCACCGCTGAGGCTCCCATCCTGCTCCTTCCGGGTCTGCTGCTGCCTGGAGTGCATGCACTTCTAGCAAGTCCCCCGATACTGTGCTAAGGTCGTGCACGTGCACACTTTTTTTTTCTTAAGGGGGCCATGCACATTCCTCTAAAGTGTCCCCCAGCCAATAGCTGGAGGTCACTTACTATTTAAACCACCTCCTTCAACATGGAAGTGCCTGTGCAATGTTGTGAGTTTGTTCCTAATACCCTTGTCAGTTTCCAGGTCACTGTACTTGCATCTCAGTCTGCTGCACCTGCCAGTGCTTCCTTCAATGGTAGCCGAGTCTGCTGCACCCACTAGTTCTTCCTTCAACAGTAGCCGAGTCTGCTGCACCCACCAGTGCTTTCCTCAACAGCAGCTGAGCCAGCTGCACCTGCCAGAGCTCACCTCAATGGCAGCAGAGCCAGATACACCTGCCAGTGCTCACCTTAACGGCAGCCAAGCCAGCTGCACCTGCCAGTGCTCTTCTCTCCATCAGACAGTCCTGTCTGCACCTGCGGTTCCTGTCATCTTCTCTGCCTGCCTGCATCTGGTGGACATTCCCATAGGTGTGCATGGGAGTCACGGATTTCCGATCCAGGTTTTCCATGTGGCTGAAGGCCACAGGTTTGTGTGTGTTAAAAGCCCTGCAGTAAGACGTATGGGTGTGTTAGGTGTCAGGTGTGTGAGGTGCACGTCAGTGTCAGTCTGGTGTGTGCTGGTGTGCAGACCAGAGGCCTGCAGAGCGCTGGCTGAGTGCATGGAGGCACAGGCCAGCTGAGCCAGCACCCAGGGCAGCTGAATAGCCTGGCACCCACAGCATATACAGCGATGCAAGTCATCCATGGTACTGGTATCAGATGTGGACAGTACTGTGCCCGGAGGTTGATGTCCTGTGCCCGAAGGAGTCAGATGTGGACAGTCCTGTGCCCGGAGGTGGATGTCCTGTGCCCGAAGGAGTCGGATGTGGACAGTCCTGTGCCCGGAGGTGGATGTCCTGTGCCCAAAGGAGTCGGATGTGGACAGTCCTGTGCCCGGAGGGGGATGTCCTGTGCCCAAAAGAGGGCTAGCATGTGTAATGATTGCAAACAAGTGGATATGGTGCCCAGCTGCTATCCAAAGGATATCCTGGGCTGTGTACAGCTGTGTGAGTAAAGAGACTGTAAGAGACTGTGATAAAGTGAAGCAGGACACCCATGGGAACCTGTCGGAGGGGGCTGGCATGTGTAGTGTCTGCAAAATATGAGGCTGTGTATATGAAGACTGTAATATGGGGTGCGGTCACTCAGGGAAACTGGACATGGGAAGTCTGGCCTGTTTAGGGACTGTAAATCTAAAGCCATATGATATGTATTGCTATGAACTGGTGTGAACTCAACACTGATAATATACACTAAATTTATATGCATTTGTGTAAATTGAACTTTAATGCTGTGAGGAAACACATTAAAGAGACTTTTATGTCGGAACTTTGTGGGTCACTGCCTCTTCAGTACGTATGATGCTACTACAATCTTACAGTTGTTTTTTGTTTTCATGCCAGCAAGGGTTAATGTCAGTTTTCTTGCTGGCAGCTGCTGTGTTGCTGGTCAGCTGATGTGGGTGGTGACCACTCTTACCATCCTTTAAATAGCCACAAGATATATCAGCTTACAGTTAGTAATAGAGTTTTCTATTTAGACCAGCCTTGCAGTTGCAACTTTCTGGTGTCAGTGCTGAATCTGCTACTTCTGTGGAGTTTGGGGTCCTTTTTCTGTATCCTCTGCAGTGTGGAGCTTGGCAGCGGAGCCTGGAGCTAAGTTGCTTGTTTATTTACCTTGTCTGTCTCACGCTTGTCACTATCTCCCCTGTGTTTGTACCATCTGCAGTGGTGAGGCTAGCATCCTTTCCAGCCAGTGCACTAGCCAGGGTTTAGTGAGGTGACAGCTAGGGACCAGGCATGTGACAGCCGTAGGGGGAAGGACCCATATAGGGCATAAGGGGAGCTTAGGACTAGGCACAGGCTGTGTTAGGAGGTGCCCCATCCCCCATTCCCTACTATTAGGGCCTTCCTCTCCCTTTTCCCCTCCCGTTGTTATTGTTTGTTGTGTCGTCCGCTGGACCGACCCTTATGGGTCGTGACATTATTACCAACCGTCCCTTTCTTCTGGTGAACCTATGGCGCAAGTGGAGGCTCTTGCTTGACTCATCCAGACCCTCACAGATGAGTTACCGGAGCTTCGGTCTCACGTAGCACAGCAGCTTTAGCAGGTGTCTGGGTTTATGGTCTCGGCTCATGTCTTGGCTCAACTGGAACCCAAGATATCTCTCCCTGACAGGTTCTCTGGAGGGAGAGAAACATTTTTGGATCTGCCATCTTTGCGGTAAGTGGCTTTTTTTCTGCAGCATTGGCACTGGTGTATGAGGATCCTGATGGTGTCTCCCTGGCTGAGTCTTGACTCTGTAAGATCAAGCAGGGGTTCTGGCTGAAGAGTACTGCTCAGAGTTTCAGAGATGGGTTACTGACACTCAGTGGAATGACCCTGCTCTTAGGAGCCATTTCTGTCAGGGTCTGTCATCTAGGCTTCAGGATACACTGGTGCAGTATGCTACTCCTGGGTCATTGGAGGCCGCCATGACCCTTGCCATGATTGACTCTGCCTCAGCCAGAAAAGTTTGACCCAAGTCATAGACAATATTAACTTGCTAATAGGGACTCTTCATGAAGAGTCCCTGTCATGCTATGTCTTGGAGGGTATGCCAACCCCTATCATCTTAGGCTTTCCCTTGCTGAAGAGACACAATCTTGTCATAGATTTGCGGTCCGGGAGAGTAGTGAGTTGGGACCAGTCTTGTAAAGACTGTTGAATGGGAATACTGTCTCTGCCGTCATTCTCAAACTTACCCCTTTTTCTCCAGTGGAGGCAGATAAGGTGCTACCAGGGAATAGGGGCAGGATTCAATCCTCACCACAAGTAAACTCTGAATCTCAGAGTCCTCTCAGAAGAAGAGATCAGGGGAGGATGGTGGTTCCCTCAAAATGTAGTGAGGGTATGAGTTTGGTGCCAAGGAGAAACACCTCTGTGGTCTGTTCCTCAGGGATATTACCATCTGTTGGCAAACATATGTGTGGACATAAACATTCAGATCCGGACCTGTGTGTAAATCAGTACGTGTGGGTGTCCACTAAAAACATCAAGTGGAAGTACGCATCTGGGACCTGGAGTTCTATAGTGATCGGGCCATATCGGGTGTCAGCTATACTCAGCCCTAGGACCTTCCAGTTGGAGTTACCCCCAGTAATGCAGGTACAGAACGTATTCCACAGGTCATCGCTCTGGAGATTTGTTGCGCCTCCAGAGCCTACATTATTTCCATCACTATCAGGCTGCGTTTGCTGTAAATCTGAGGATCAGGTGACTGCAGAGGTGAATCTTAGTTGGTTTAGGCATCATCATAGTACGTAGGGTCCAGTGTTAAGGGTACAGAAGCCCCTCATTGAAAGAGGGGTACTGTCACGATTCATTTTTGGATTCATGACAGCTCTGTCTCTGCTTTAATTTAAACGTTGATTTTTGATTTTGTGCCAGCAAGGGTTAATGTCAGTTTCCTTGCTGGCAGCTGCCAGCTGACTAATTATTGTATCCCCTTCTAAGTTTTGACAGCACAGTGGTGCTTCTATCCAATTCAATTATCAGACAGAGTATTTCTGATGTTTGACTTTGATATATGATCATGTCTTAAAATAGACACTATACAACTGACATCCATGGAATGGCAACCAGCCCCATTGAGTTGGATGTGGCAATGCTCCTGGACAAGGCATCTCTGTGTAGCAGATCTACGGAATAGAGTCACAATATATTTCATTCTCCCTCATTCTCCAGATTGGAGCGATCCAGTCTTTGCAAACCATGAAGTGATGTCATATCCTAAGAGCATTCCAATCCTTGAAAATATTTTTGTGTCTTCTCACACAGGCTATTGAAAGTTCAGATGGATTTAGAGCTTACACCTAGATCCTGTTGAGTAGATGGATCTACAGCTCCTGTAAAATATAATAGGTCTCGAGTTTAGAATTGCACCTAGAATATCACCTTTAGAGTTGTTGCTTATGTATTTTATCCAACACATAATAGTGATTAATAACCTTTTTGATATGCAATGTAATAACCTTTATTGCACCCATATGAAGGTTAGGACTGGAGGATCATCATGCAGTTTCAATAACCCAAAAAGACCAATGAGGTACATGAGATTTAAAGCCCTCTGAGAAGCAATGTTTGTAGCAGATCATCTACCAAAATAAATCATTGGTAAAACGTGAAAAAAAATATAGTGCCATCATGTACAGTACAGACCAAAAGTTTGGACACATTTAAAGATTTTTCTGTATTTTCATGACTATGAAAATTGCAAATTCACACTGAAGGCATCAAAACTATGAATTAGCACATGTGGAATTATATACTTAACAAAAAAGTGTGAAACAACTGAAAATATGCCTTATATTCTAAGTTCTTCAAAGTAGCCACCTTTTGCTTTGATGACTGCTTTGCACACTCTTGGCATTCTCTTGATGAGCTTCAAGAGGTAGTCACCGGAAGTGGTCTTCCAACAATCTTGAAGGAGTTCCCAAAGATGCTTAGCCCTTGTTGGCCCTTTTGCTTTCACTCTGCGGTCCAGCTCACCCCAAACCATCTCGATTGGATTCAGGTCTGGTGACTGTGGAGGCCAGGTCATCTGGCGTAGCACCCCATCACTCTCCTTCTTGGTCAAATAGCCCTTACACAGCCTGGAGGTGTGTTTGGGGTTTTTGTCCTGTTGAAAAATAAATGATAGTCCAACTAAACGCAAACCGGATGGAATAGCATGCCGCTGTAAGATGCTGTGTCAGCCATGCTGGTTCAGTATGCCTTCAATTTTGAATAAATCCCCAACAGTGTCACCAGCAAAGCACCCCCACACCATCACACCTCCTCCTCCATGCTTCACGGTGGGAACCAGGCATGTAGAGTCCATCCGTTCACCTTTTCTACGTCGCACAAAGACACGGTGGTTGGAACTAAAAATCTCAAATTTGGACTCATCAGACAAAAGCACAGATTTCCACTGGTCTAATGTCCATTCCTTGTGTTCTTTAGCCCAAACAAGTCTCTTCTGCTTGTTGCCTGTCCTTAACAGTGGTTTCCTAGCAGCTATTTTACCATGAAGGCCTGCTGCACAAAGTCTACTCTTAACAGTTGTTGTAGAGATGTGTCTGCTGCTAGAACTCTGTGTGGTATTGACCTGGTCTCTAATCTGAGCTGCTGTTAACCTGCGATTTCTGAGGCTGGGACTCGGATAAACATATCCTCAGAAGCAGAGGTGACTCCTGGTCTTCCTTTCCTGGGGCGGTCCTCATGTGAGCCAGTTTCTTTGTAGCGCTTGATGGTTTTTGCCAGTGCACTTGGGGACACTTTCAAAGTTTTCCCAATTTTTCGGACTGAATGACCTTCCTTTTTTAAAAGTAATGATGGCCACTCATTTTTCTTTACTTAGCTGCTTTTTTCTTGCCATAATACAAATTCTAACAGTCTATTCAGTAGGACTTTCAGCTGTGTATCCACCAGACTTCTGCTCAACACAACTGATGGTCCCAACACCGTTTATAAAGCAAGAAATCCCACTTATTAAACCTGACAGGGCACACCTGTGAAGTGAAAACCATTCCCGGTGACTACCTCTTGAAGCTCATCAAGAGAATGCCAAGACTGTGCAAAGCAGTCATCAAAGCAAAAGGTGGCTACTTTGAAGACCCTAGAATAAAAGACATAATTTCAGTTGTTTCACACTTTTTTGTTAAGTATATAATTCCACATGTGTTAATTCATAGTTTTGATGCCTTCAGTGCGAATGTACAATTTTCATAGTCATGAAAATACAGAAAAATCTTTCAATGAGAAGGTGTGTCCAAACTTTTGGTCTGTACTGTAAGTAGTAGAACTATGGATTTACTCATTTGGCCTTAATTTTCTCCTTACATGTCTTGCAGAATTATACTGAAATCAAGTTCCCTTTAACTATTTAATATATTTC
Organism: Ranitomeya variabilis; assembly: GCF_051348905.1. Classification (NCBI taxonomy): domain Eukaryota; kingdom Metazoa; phylum Chordata; class Amphibia; order Anura; family Dendrobatidae; genus Ranitomeya; species Ranitomeya variabilis. Next base: position 115,651,989 of record NC_135237.1, on the reverse strand, counting down.
AATGTGCATCCATCTGCAAAAGGATTCCATTGCTTAGGGCATATTAGATAAAGTGTAATATGTTTTGTGTGCAGTTGGCTATATAAAGGAATACCGATTCAGTCTTATTCCATGCATCATGCTCCAGAACCCTTTTGTGCATCTTGTATAACTTTGTCTCGGAGTAATGTTGGCATAGCAACTGGTTTCAGTTCACACTTGACTTGTTATTGATTGCAATAATCTTAAATGACTGTTTATCCCAAAAGCTTCTAACCTTTGAATGTAGTAGCAAAAGCAACAGCTATGTAAGCTTTAACACATCAACATTTCCTCTTGAGGCATGAAACTCTTTTTTCTAATGATTGTGGCCCTGATGCTAATTATTAACATGTATTCTTTACACATTTTTCTGCTTTAGGGACCGTAGAAGTAAATTTGAAAGCTCTGATAAAAGTAAACACCACAGAGCTTGTGAATTTCTATGCATTCATTTTATATATCCCAAAGCCATCAAGTAGATTACACTTGATGCTTTTTTAAGCAAAATTAGAATTACTGAGACATCTGTCACGGCCGTACTGAAAAAGGAAAAATCATTTACTGTCGGAAATCCTATTAGCATCGACAGAAACAAATTGTCCCAAAGCCTTAATCGGGTCTGACTAATGATCCAAAATTATCCAAAAGTAGCTGTTAGAAATTAGGAGCATCAGTTCAGTAAATACCTTTGTTCACATGAACTTATTTTGCATAGTTTTCAGAGCAGAAACTGAGCTAAAACTCCAAGTTTCATAGCAGTTTTGTGACTTGAGGAATTGCAGTTTGTGCTCAGTTTTTGCTCCATAAACTCTTTGAAAAACTGGGTGTGCACATACTCCAGGACTCCTTTGGGTGACCCTGTCTGGTGAAGATATGATATGGATTTCAGGAAAGCAAAGCCATGAGACTTCAATTGCTTATTAAAAATGTATTATAGCCTTAGGCTATGTTCACACCACGTGTTAAGATCTTTGTTTAATGCATATGCTAGGAAAGACTTCCCAGATACAGTATATGTTATACAAAGGCTCTGCCATGTATTACCCATAGGCATTCATGTTAAAAAAAAGTATTCCTCTGAAAGATATATTTTTTACTCAATCTTTAGCGTTCGCTACCAGGAGCGCATGCATCGGACAAGTGCTATACAATGTTTTGGCAGATTGCACTAAGACCAGTGTTATTCTATTGGGCAGCGCTAATCTGCATTTTTTTCTCATTCGTCATAGGGAAAAAAATGACAGCATGCTGCAATATGTAATGCACGCACTCATTCATGTCTACGGGTGCGTGGAAATCATCAGTCTGCATTCGGATGACATCACACAATGGAGAAGATGGAGAAATTTTGTTCTACATCTTCTCCTCACCTGATCGACAATTCGCTGAGAGAACCGGATCACACTAAGCTGACACCTTCATCAAACTCATATCAGAGTTTGATCGGCGTGTCATTACCTTAATTGATCCGATTTTCTTGAAGGAAAGAATATACGTTATGTAATCTGAGGACAACACGAGGTAGGGGTTAACTTGAAACACTGAAGCCAACAATGTGTAATTTAGGCTGTGTCATTGTGTTTACTTACAGTAAAGGTTTTATCAACAGGACATTATCATTGCTTTGACAAGCTGGCACTTGCATGCTAGTCCGACTTTGCACCCTCCTCCGATAAGCAGCTCACTCTCAGTAGACAAAGTACATAGAAAGCTGTTGTGTGGGTGGAGTTAGGTTTCTGAGCTCTGCTGCATCTTACGTCTAAAAACTCTGATTGTGTCACAACTGCTGCACCCAGTAAATTGTTTCATTGTAGGATTCAAGATCTCTTTTCCTACATTATTCTGCTCGCAGGTGTGATAGCAAAAACCTGTAGACAGATTCCCTTTAAGGACAGAAAAACGTCTACTACTCTATTACATAATCTATTTTGCAGAATACTAATATGTAACACCCAGGTTGAAGCCAAAAACACATTTTTTGGCCTCCATCTGGCAATTCGGAGAGGTACACCATAGGGTAAAAACAATGAGGTTTTTTTAGGATGTTTTTAGAACAAGTCTGTTCCATAAAATAGCTAACAAATCACTTAACCCCTTAGAGACGGAGCCAATTTTTTAAATCTGACCAGTGTTTTTTCGTGACACATTATACTTTATGATAATAGTAAATTTAGATCGATATGTTTTGTGTTTATTTATAAAAAAAAATCAGAAATTTGAGAAAAATGTTAAAAAATTAACAATTTTCAAACGTTGAATGATTATCCCTTTAATCCAGATAGTCATACCACAGCAAAACATTGATAAATAACATTTCCCTCATGTCTGCTTTACATCAGCATCATTTGTAAAATGTTCTTTTATTTTGTTAGCATTTTAGGAGGTTTCAAAATGTAGCAGTAATTTTTCATTTTTTCAAGGAAATTTACAAAATTTAGTTTTTTAGGGACCTATCCATGTTTGAAGTGCCTTTAGGGGTCCCATATATTGGGAAACCCCCAAAAGTTATACCATTTTATAAATAGCACCCCCTGACATATTGAAAACTGCAGTCAGGTAGTTTATTAACCCTTCAGGTGATTTTCAGGAATTAATGCAAAGTGGCATGATAGGAATGAAAATGTGTATTTTTACCACCTAAATGTCACTAACTTCTGAACAGGTCACTGTAGCGGGCAGACTCTAAGGCCACTATTTTGTAGTGAAGTGCCATGGCAAACATCAGGACCACACATCATGATCTTTAAAGACTCTTCCTGTTTTCTTCTATTGTAAAATCACTTTACTGTTCATGTCTTCAGTGCTTTGAGGAATTTTTAGGGTATGTTTCCATGTTCAGGATTGCATCAGGATTTGATCAGGATTTGACGCAGGTAAAATCTGCAGCAAATCTGCACCTGAGGTCACTGGCAGGTTACCTGCGTTTTTCATGCATTTTTTACTCTTTTTTACACGTTCTTCATGCGTTTTCATGCGTTTTTTCATGTGGATTTGTGTGTGTTTTTGTAAGCTCAATAAAGATATATGGCACGGATCCCTACTCCGTGGTGTCACTTATTCGTCACGTGCCCGCTCTCACACGGGACTTGGGGTTGTGCCTGCAAGGGTTAATCTATCTCCCCTCTCTAAGTCCAGCATTCAACCTCTGTCCTATGCTGTACTGGGAGTATAAATCACACACCGATACAGGCCACACACCCGCTCATACACGCTGCCACCACTCACTGAACACACGGGCGATGAGTCCCAGAAATAATAATACGAATAAAAATATGTCTATCACTCATAAGGCTCACACACCTTAGGCTTTGGATTCTTTTAGAACATTCAAAGTTCAACTTGTTAAAGTTTTATACTTTAATAACAAAAGGTTCAATAATAAAAAGACATATAACTTATGCAAAACAGTATCAAAATAAACAGGAGAAACTTACAGAAATTATCTAGTTGCTTTCTGCTCCCTGAGGGTAGGATGAATGTAGAATGGACCACACCAGCTTCTCAGGCTGCCCCCATCATGTGAACACAATTCTCTGTCTGCAGCCTAAATTTATAACTTTGGTCTGGAGGTCAGGTTTCTAGACCGCACCCTCAGGTCAATATCATAACTGCTGCCTGTTTGATTGGGCCATGGCCGCACCCCCAATGAATACATTATTTTCTCTTGAGACACTTGTGAAAAGGTTCTCAGGAATAGATGCCCTACGGCAGCAATTAACATCTCCCCTCCAAGACCTGAGAGGTGCCAAATGTTACCTTTCTTCTTGGCCCTAGCTAGGCCTCCTGGTGAGTTATGGAGACACAATTTCTACTAGTCCCAAGGAAGTACCTATTAACACCTAGGTGCGACTTGCCTTCAGGACAGATGCTACATTATCACTAGTCACACATATAACCCTAGACATATGTCACTACACACATATAGATATACTAGATGGTGGCCCAATTCTAACGCATCGGGTATTCTAGAATATGTATGCGTAGTATATTGGACAGCCCACGCAGTATATTGCACAGCCACGCAGTCCATTGCGCAGCCCACATAGTACATTGCGCAGCCACGCAGTACATTACGCAGCCCACGCAGTACATTGCGCAGCCACGCAGTACATTGCGCAGCCCACATAGTACATTGCACAGCCCACGCAGTACATTGCACAGCCCATGCAGTACATTGCGCAGCCCACGCAGTACATTGCATGTCCACGTAGTATATTGCCCAGTCACGTAGTATTTTGGCCAGTCACGTAGTATAATGCTCCATGCAGTTATGGCCCCATAGATGCCCCATATAATGCTCCATGCAGTTCTTTATGGCCCCATAGATGCCCCATATAATGCCCCATGCAGTTATGGCCCCATAGATGCCCCATACAATGCTCCATGCAGTTCTTTATGGCCCCATAGATGCCCCATATAATGCCCCATATATTGCTCCATGCAGTTATGGCCCCATAGATGCTCTATATAATGCTCCATGCAGTTATGGCCCCATAGATGGCCCATATAATGCTCCATGCAGTTATGGCCCCATAGATGGCCCATATAATGCTCCATGCAGTTATGGCCCCATAGATGCCCCATGTAATGCTCCATGCAGTTCTTTATGGCCCCATAGACGCTCCATACAGCATTGTGTCACATGTAATGCTGCTGCTGAGGCAATAAAAACAAAATATCACATACTCACCTCTCGTCGCTGCTCCTCAGCGTCCCGTCTCTCCGCACTGACTGTTCAGGCAGAGGGCGGCGCAGTTATACACTGCGTGGGCTGTGCTATATACTATGTGCCCTGTGTTATATACTGCGTGGCCTGTGTTATATACTGCGTGGCTGCTATATACTGCGTGGGCTGTGTTATATAGTAAGTGGGCTGTGTTATATATAGTGGGTGGCCTGTATTATCGCATCTGGTATTCTAGAATATGTATGTATGTATATAGCAGCCACATAGTATATAGCACAGGCCACGTACTATTTGTCTGCTATATACTACATGCCTCCTATATACTAAGTATATAACACTGCCCATGTAGTATATAGCACAGACCCCGCAGTATATCACACAGCACACGTAGTATATAACACTACCCATGTAGTATATAGCACAGACCTGCAGTATATCACACACTTCACGTAGTATATAACACTGCCCATGTAGTATAGCACAGCCCCCGCAGTATATCACACAGCCCACGTAGTATATAACACTGCCCATGTAGTATATAGCACAGCCCCCGCAGTATGTCACACAGCCCACGCAGTATATAACACTGGCCACGTAGTATATAGCAGCCCCTGCAGTATATCACACAGCCCACGCAGTATTTAGCAGTGTGGGCACCATATCCCTGTCGCCTGTCGCTGATTGTTCGCGGCCGGCCATGTAGTATATAGCGTAGTATTCTAGAATATGTATGTAGTTTATTTATGAAGATTGAAGAATAATGCAATAATGGGTAAAATATATTTATTATCATTAAATGTTATTAGTCATAGAACTTAATACAAGTGAATGAAATTATGAAACAGATCATCAAAATATATAAACCACATTACATGAACTGTAACTGTATTTAAATAAATCATCGGACAAAAGAAGGACATTGACACTATAATATATTTATTAACAATATCTAGCCAAAATATTTTTGGCTAGACCGCCCCCTGAGGAAGCAAGCTGACGCGAAACGTGCGTTGGGGCAACGGTGTGGTCCGATCGTGGTGCCAGCACATGGGTAAGAGTCCGGGGGGAGTTTTTATGGTTTGACATGTGAGATATGAGTCAGTGTACAGGGCTCATGGCATTGGTATACAATTGGTTATACGCTCCCCGTCTCTTGACCCATGTTATACTTTGCACAATACAAGTGATCTGTTTTTACATGTGGCATCAGACCGATTTCTGCACCGTTTTTCTTGTCTGTGCTACCCCTACCCTTCTAAAGCGCTTGAGTATTATCTTTATGCATTTGTTTGTAGTTGTAAATTATTGGTATAAATTGCTGTAAATTAATAAAATATTTATATAAATGTTCTTTGGACATGAAACTCCGTTTTTTCTCTTTTTGCTTGATTGTATTGGCTTTAGGAGTGTCCTTACTATATTAAATATGTCCTCCTGGTAGTCTCCCCCACTGCGGCTGTGAGTATGCGGAGGAACTTTTTATTGTTTTCTTTCATTTTGGGTTTTTTCTATTTCCTTGTAAAGGGGTAGGAAGAACATGCACCTTGACGTTGGATCTCATTTTAACTCTTGAAAATGCAACGTAGAGTTGTCCATGACCAAAAACGGGCTGCGGTAGATATATGCCAACACGGTGTAGTTTGACCTTGTGACTTGTTTATTGTCATGGCAAAAGCAGGTTTTATTGGAAACTGTCGATGCCGAAGTCTAAATGGAAGACCCGTGTCTGAAGGGCATAAATCAATGCATGGAATGAACACTTCATCTCCTTTTGCTGATCCAGTGATCACTCCTGCTTGAATGACGTGAGAATGGAGTCCAGTAACAATAAGGCGAGTTCCATTACATAGACCATTTTTCATATTTAGATTCCGCAGCAACATTATGATTGTTCCAACTTTCAGTTGAAGTCTGTGGGATGGCATTCCTGATGGCGTAAGACTATTTAAAAATTCAACTGGATAATGCTCTCGTTCATCTTCATTGTCTACATCCACTGAATCATCACTTTTATACAACTTATACTCACCAGGCATTCTATCCATCACCTGGGAATTTAGCAGAGCCACGTCATCATTCTTGGGACAGAGAATTGCATGAGAAGAGGCCCTCTCAACACTGCTTTGGTTGTTCACATCAATTTCAATGCATTGTCCAAAAACATCAGTTACGATGCAGTCAGTGCACAACATGTCTTCTGGTATTTCAATAATATATTCTCCAAGGTTGTATTCATTGCTAAGTTCACCGTTGCCAAGTTTAAGAAGCCAGTTGCTATACTCTGGGTCCAAAGATCGCATATTGTTAATTAGTTGACTGTTTCCAAAGGTCAGCCATTTTTAAGCTGGACTCGATAACATCTGTCATTTGGTATGACTGGAAGGCATTGCCTAAGATCTCCGCCAATGACAAAACAGGAGAGATTGTGTAACCTTTGAGAGAGGCAAGTAACACATAGGAAGCTCTTACTTGCCACTGCAGGAGACCACAGATTATTTGAACTACTTCCCCTGACGAACCCCCTGAATAGGGGGGGAAACGCTTTGGGAAGAAATTTACATGACACCCAGGGAGGCTATACATACCATGGGTATTCTAAGGTAGTTCCATACTTGGGTACTGCCCTTGTTAGGGCGGGAGTCTCTCACAGTGGGCACGACAGGGAAGTCAGACCCCATTATTCTCCCCCCTATTTGCTCTCGCATACCATCGGTCTTACAAGCGTGAGATGGATCTCAGAAACGAAGAAGATCCATTTTTTTATGTGCACTGGTGTTATTTGAGCACTTTATATTTATGTATATTTGTCTGTGGCCAAAGGAGTTTTAATATTGTAAAAGTAAAATCTAAGTTTTATATATAAGTTGACTATGCTGGTTTGGTCTATTTGAATAATGGTCAAAGAAGTCTTGAGTGTATAACTCAGACTTATTTCTTGCTGAAAAACGTGATATACGAGAGAAATCTTGTATTTGATTGTGGGAAGAGGAGATAAGAGGGGAGTAGAGAATGAGATCTTGTGAGGATCGGAGGTTGCATGTAGGTAAGTACCGGGAGACGAGGTCACAGATGTATGGAGGAGACAGGTTGTGGATGGCTTTGTACATCATGGTTAGGGTTTTGTACTGGAGTCTCTGGGCAATGGGGAGTCAGTGAAGGGATTGACAGAGGGGAGAGGCCGGGAAATAGCGGGGGGACAAGTGGATTAGTCGGGCAGCAGAGTTTAGAATAGATTGGAGGGGTGTGAGAGTGTTAGCGGGGAGGCCACAGAGCAGGAGGTTGCAGTAGTCAAGGCGAGAGATGATAAGGGCATGGACAAGGTTTTTTGCAGATTCTTTGTTGATGAATGGACGGATTCGTGAAATATTTTTGAGTTGAAGTCGGCAGGAAGTGGAAAGAGCTTGGATATATGGTTTGAAGGAGAGATCAGCGTCAAGGATTACTCCGAGGCAGTGAGCTTGTGGGACTGGGGAGAGTGGGCAGCCATTTACTGTAATGGATAGGTTCGTTGGGGGGTCACGTGAGATGGCGGAAAGATGATGAATTCTGTTTTGTCCATGTTAACTTTTAGAAATCTAGCAGAGAAGAAGGATGAAATAGTGGACAGACATTGAGGGATTCTGGTTAGTAGGGAGGTGATATCTGGTCAAGAGATGTAGATCTGTGTGTCATCAGCATAGAGGTGATACTGAAAGCCATGAGATACTATGAGCTGTCCCAGGCCAAAAGTGTAAATGGAGAAGAGCAGGGGCCCTAGGACTGAACCTTGTGGGACTCTGACAGATAGGGGGCGAGGTGAGGAGGTGGGGTGAGAGTGGGAGACGCTGAATGTCCGGTCTGTTAGGTATGATGAGATCCAGGATAGGGCCAAGTCTGTGATGCCAAGGGATGAGAGGGTCTGTAATAATAGGGAATGGTCCACTGTGTCAAAGGCAGCCGACAGGTCGAGGAGGAGGAGGACAGAGTAGTGTAGCTTGCTATTGGCGGTTAAGAGGTAATTGGTGACCTTAGTTAGGGCAGTTTCAGTGGAATGGTGTTACCGGAAGCCAGATTGTAAGCGGTCAAAGAGGGAGCAAGAAGAGAGACAGTTCAAGGTAGACGTGTTGTTCCAGTAGTTTGGAGGCATATGGGAGGAGTGATATAGGGTGATATTTAGATATAGAGGATGGGTTAAGAGAAGGCTTTTTGAGGATAGGTGTGATGGAGGCATGTTTAAAGCTTGAGGGGAAAACATCAGTTGTTAGTGATAGGTTGAAGAGATGGGTTAGGGTTGGGATGAAGACTGTGGTGAGGTTTGGGATGAAGTGGGAAGGGATCGGGTCAAGTGCACAGGTGGTGAGATGCGATCTTGAGAGTAGAGTGGAGAGTCAATCTTCTGTAATGGTGGAGAAGTTGGTTTTGGAGGTGGAGGGCTGGGAAGTCGGGAGGAAGGGCTCTGGGGGTTGTTGACCAAAACTGTCTCTGATGTTATCAATCTTCTGCTTGAAAAATGAGGCAAAGTCTTCAGCTGAGATAAGTGGGGAGGAAGAAGGTGCTGGGGGACGGAGGAGAGAATTGAAGGTGTTGAATAACTGTTTAGGGTTGTGAGACAGGGAGGATATGAGAGATGAGAAGTAGGTTTGTTTAGCTTTGGCGAGTGTGGGCTTGTGAGGGACTGTTTAAATGCGATGAAGTGCTCGTTGGAGTGGGATCTTTTTCATCTGCGCTCAGCAGCCCTGGAAGCTGACCTCAGTTCTTTGGTCAGGCTTGTGTGCCAGGGCTGTCTGTTGATTTTGCGAGATTTGGTATGTGTAATAGGGGCAGCAGATTCCAAAGCTACAGCTATTGTGGTGTTATATAGAGCGGCAGCGTCATCCGCATTGTGTAAGGAGCTTATATCTGTGAGAGGGAGGAGGGATTCAGAGAATGAATGTAGGTCAAGATGTTTAAGATTTCTGCTAGGGTGTGAAAGTTTGTGGGGTGGGGATTGTAGACATGGAGTGGAGAGGGAAGAGAATGTGAGAAGGTTGTGGTCAGAGAGAGGAAGAGGTGAGTTAGAGAGGTTAGATAGGGAGCAGAGGCGGGTGAAGATGAGGTCCAGTGTGTGACCATCTTTGTGGGTGGCTGTAGAAGACCATTGAGTGAGGCCGAAGGAGGAAGTGAGAGATAGAAGTTTAGTGGCAGCTGAGAGTGAAGTGTCAATGGGGATGTTGAAGTCGCCCATGATGATAGTGGGGATGTCCGTGGAAAGGAAATGAAGTAGCCAGGTGGTGAAGTGGTCAAAGAAGGTGATGGCTGGCCCTGGGGGGTGGTAAATGACAGCCAGTTGGAGGTTGGAGGGGGAGTAGATGCGCACAGAGTGCACCTCAAAGGAAGGGAGGGTAGCAGAGGGTGGCAGTGGGATTGGGGTGAAGGAGCAGTTATCTGACAGGAGAAAACCAACTCCTCCACCATGTTTGCTGCTGGGGCGGAGTGTGTGAGATAGGTGGAAGCCACCATAAGAGAGTGCAGCAGGGGAGGCTGTGTCAGAAGGGGTGAGCCAGGTTTCGGTGATGGCGAGGAAGGAAAGTTTGGTAGTAACAAAAAGATCATGGATGTAGGAAAGCTTGTTGCAGACAGAGCGAGCGTTCCACAGAGCTCCTGTTAGTGGGACTGGAGAAGTGGGGGCTGGGTGAATGGGTATAAGGTTAGAGAGGTTACGGAAGTTTGTGAGGGAGCGTGGATGGGAGGTAGAAATGACTGTGGGAATGTGGTGAGGAGGACCAGGATTTGGAAAGATACCACCAGCAGTGAGAAGGAGTAAAGAAAGTGTTAGCAGGTGGGAGCAGGAGAAGGCATGAGGGGGCTGTCTGTGTTTGGAGGCAGAGGATTGTAGGTTAAGGACCAGTTTTGAGGAGGAGGTGAGATGGATGGGGAGGATTGAAGCAGAGATAAACAGTTCCTTACTTGGTGTAGGGATTAGGGGAGGTAGCATAAAGTGAAGGATTATAGGGGTGAGAGTGAAAACAAACAGAAACATTGTTTACAGTGACTGGCCAGTTACCTTCCGTTCCCTTCAGGTTCAATTCAGATTTTAATTCTACTGTAATCTTCACACTTCTAGTACACACTTATAGGAATCACACTGCAGACTGAAGTCTATGCAGACTTGAGCTATGCAATATAAGTACAACTAAGTGCATTCAGGTGTGAAGCAGAGAGGAGTGGTCTCTGCTCATCATGGTCAGAGAATTAAGAGTAGACCAGGTACATACAATCAAGCCAGAGTAAACAACGCCATAAATAACACGGGTGGGGTAAAGCTGGGGTTAGCTGAAAGGCATACCATGTGAATACTAGGTGTAGAGGCAAGTCTATGTGCAAAGCTGGGTGATGTACTATGTGCACTTCATAGTCAGACAGCAGGAGAGCAGGAGAGCTGGGTGGATGAACATACCATGTGAATGCTAGGTGCAGAGGCAAGTCTATGTGCAAAGCTGGGTGATGTACTATGTGCACTTCATAGACAGACACCAGGAGAGCAGGAGAGCTGGGTGGATGAACATACCATGTGAATGCTAGTTGCAGAGGCGAGTCTATGTGCAAAGCTGGGTGATGTACTATGTTCACTTCATAGACAGACAGCAGGAGAGCTGGGTGCATGAGCACACCATGTGAATGCTGGGTGCAGAGAGGAGTCTATGTGCAAAGCTGGGTGATGTACTATGTGCACTTATATGTACAGTATATATATATAATATGTATGTTATATAGATATATTGATAGATAGATATATTGATGGATAGATAATAGATAGATAATAGATAGATACGATAGATAGATAGATAGATACGATAGATAGATGGACACGATATATAGATACGATAGATATCTATCTATCATATCTATCTATGGTATCCATCTATTGTATCTATCATATCTATCTATCTATTGTATCCATCTATCGTATCTATCTATCTATCTATCTATCTATCTATCTATCTATCTATCTATAAATATATCTATAAATATATCTATCTATCTATCTATCTATATCTATATATATATCTATATATCTAATATATCTAGCTTCTATGCAGCTGCACGCTCCGCTCCGGAGTGCCGGCGCCAGTGTCGGGTATTAAGATGCGAGACTCGTCCGAGTTTCTCGCATGTGTGATCCCGGCCTTAAATAAAGATACACACACGAAATCTGCGTTAGGCCGGGGTCACACTAGCGAGAAACACACACGAGTCTCTTGCTTCAATACCCGTCACTGCCACCGGCACTCGGGAGTGAAGCATGCGGCTGCGGCTGCATAGCGTGCGGCTGCATGTATTTCTATGCAGCTGAATGTTCCAATCTTGAGTGCCCACAGCAGTGCCGGGTATTGACCCCGGCCTTAAACGCAATATGTTTAATTTAAAAAAAAAAAATTGGAAAAAAAAAGGCATGGGCTCCCACGCAATTTTCTGTGCCAGAGAGGGAAAGCCAGCGCCTGGGGGACTGATGTTTGTAGCCTGGGAAGGGGTTAATACCCATGGAGCTTCCCAGGCTATGAATATCAGCCTGCAGCTATCTGCATAGCCTTTACTGGCTATAAAAATAGGGGAACCCCCAAAAAAATGATGTGGGGTCCCCCTATATTTTATAGCCAGAAAGTTTATGCAGACAGCTGCAGGCTGATATTCATAGCCTAGAGAGGGGCCATGGTTAGTGGCCCCCCGGCTACAAATAGCAGCCCCCAGCCACCCCAGAAATGGTGCATCTGTAGTAGTCCATCGTAGCATGTTGCAGCCCTGCTTGTCCAAAGAAAGTGGAGAAGAGTTGCCAAAAACCAAGGAGGTGCTCTCAGCTCTGGTTCCTGACATCGATGGAGTAGAAGGAGTATTCGCTCTATGCTCAAAACCTCAATGATGTGCCACCTACCTCTCCTGAGGAGATGAACACTGATTCGCCAATGCTGGAAGTCGCTAAAGCAGCAGACCCACCGGGTCAGAGTATCCCTTTACCGCCCACGAGTCAGGCTGAATTACTCCAGTCAGAATGAACCACAGCTGCAGTGCCTCCCGCCCGCTATGAGCAAGATCAGTTTATTTGGCAAAGAATTATCCAAGAAGTCAAAAATTGTGAACAACTGGTGAAAGCCATGGAATGGCGAGCTAAAGGAAGGTGGGGGTGTAGAAGGGAGGACCGGGCTACCAGGGCTGCTGAAGCGCCGGGTCCGGAACTGCTGGGGTCGCACCTCCTGTTCCTGGGGGGAACAAGATTGCAGATGGAGCGAGTCGGTAACTAGGGTTAAGGGGCGTAGCCAGGCAAATGGAGCTGAGCAGGGCATCCCACCAGAACTCTGGGCAGGAGCAGATCGCGGCTGCAGCGAGGAGAGGGGTAGGCGTGCAGAGACAGGGCGGCTGCATGAGAGACTCAACCATATCGGCGCGTGAAACAGAGCATCGCAGCATGGATGTCTAGGTGTCGGTTGGCACACAAAGGAGCGCACACCGGATAGAGCATTGCAGCGCAGCCTTTCAGATGACGGCAGCTGCTCAGGTAGACATGTACCAAGTGGATTCTTGCAGAGAGCTCCATCTTTTTGCTGTTTAGTTAAATGGACTAGGGGCTAAGTGGGCAAAACCGGTGACCGCCTGCTGTCATCAGAAGTGGGACCGTGTCTTGGGTGGGAACGCCTGAAGACCCTTCATCAACCTCCGCCGGCATTCCATTACCCTCCGGATCTCCAGAGAGTGACAAACAGCGGAGCCACGATAAGTGAATCTGTTAACAAGAGACTTTATAGTTAAACTACAGTTATATTGTTCTATTTTGCACCCCTTTCTACCTGTTACCTCCCTGCGAGGAGTATCTCCCTGTTGTGCAATTAAAAAAAAAATTAACCCCTGCTCTGCGCGTCTGTGTCACTGCATCCAAGTCCCTGTGTGTTACACATGGATTAATAGTTCTTATGGTAAAGAATAGTGTTGAGCATTCCGATACTGCAAATATCGGGTATCGGCCGATATTCGCTGTATCGGAATTCCGATACCGAGTTCCGATATTTTTGTGATATCGGAAATCGGAATCGGAAGTTCCTATAAGTTCCCAGGCGTGTGCGGTGCATATGGTTCCCAGGGTCTGGAGGAAAGGAGACTCTCCTTCAGGCCCTGGGATCCATATTCATGTAAAAAATAAAGAATAAAAATAAAAAATATGGATATACTCACCCCTCCGACAGACCCTGGACCTCAGCGGTGCAACCGGCAGCCTCCGTTCCTAAGAATGCAGTGAGTGTAGGACCTGCGATGACGTCGCGCCTTGTGATTGGTCACGTGAGCGGTCACATGAGCGGTCACGCGACCAATCACAAGCCGCGACGTCATCGAAGGTCCTTCACTCTGCATTCTTAGGAACGGAGGCAGACGCTTGCAGCAGTGACAGCCAGGTGTTGTGAATTTGGTTTTTGGGCTCCCCCGGTGGTCACTGGTGGTACTGGACTTGTGTGCTTCACTTTCCCTGTTCACCTGTTTCCATCAGGATATGGGAGTATCCTATTTAGCCTTGCTGCTCAGTTATTCTAGTGCCGGCCATCAATGTAACCAGAGCCTTTCTGTTGCATGTTCCTGCTTCTAGACTACTATCAGTTAAGTTGGACTCTTAGTCCTAAGTTTGTTTGCATTTTTGTTCCAGTTCACAGTTATGTTATGTTTCTGTAGCTGGAAGCTCTTGTGGGCCGAAATTACCACTCCGGTGTCATGAGTTGACACATGAGTCTTAAAGTAATTTCGGGATGGTATTTTAATAGGGTTTTCAGCTGACCGTGAAGTTCCCTATTGTATCTTCTTACTATCTAGTAAGCGGACCTCGCTTTGCTGAACCTACCTTCATACTGCGTATGTCTTTTCCTCTGAACTCACCGTCAATATATGTGGGGGGCTTCTGTCTCCTTTTTGGGGGAATTTCCCTAGAGGTAAGCCAGGTCTGTTTTTTCCTCTAATAGGGTTAGTTAGTTCTCCGGCTGGCGCTGGGCGTCTAGGGATAAAACGTAGGTACGTCACCCGGCCACTGTTAGTTGTGTGATAGGTTTAGCTCACGGTCAGCTCGAGATTCTATCACCCAAGAGCTAGTCTGTTATTTAAGTTCTCTGACTTTCCCTTGCCATTGGGAACCATGACAGTATGGCCGGCCAAGGGTTAAAACCGTTGGCAGAAGAAAGGAGAGAAAAAGAAGTCTGCAGATTTTTTTTTTTTTTTTTTTCTTCTGAGCTTGCTCTATAGTTTACTCAGTTGCATTTCTGCTCTAATTGCAGCCTTGCCTCTCTCTCTCCTTCTAATCCTTGAATGGCTCTGATCTCACCTGAGTAAAATGGATCCTCAGAGTTCGGCTACAGGTTTGAATAATCTTGCTACGAAGGTTCAAAATTTACAGGATTTTGTTATTCATGCTCCTATATCTGAACCTAGAATTCCTATACCAGAATTTTTCTCCGGGGATAGATCTCGTTTCCTGAATTTCAAAAATAATTGTAAATTATTTATTTCCCTGAGATCTCGCTCCGCTGGAGATCCCGCACAGCAGGTTAGGATAGTAATTTCCTTGCTGCGGGGTGACCCTCAAGACTGGGCATTTGCATTGGCACCCGGGGATCCTGCGTTGCTCAATGTGGATGCGTTTTTTCTGGCTTTGGGGTTGCTTTATGAGGAACCTAACTTAGAGATTCAGGCTGAAAAAGCCTTGATGGCCCTATCTCAAGGGCAAGATGAAGCTGAAATATACTGCCAAAAATTTCGTAAATGGTCTGTGCTTACTCAGTGGAATGAGTGCGCCCTGGCGGCGAATTTCAGAGAGGGTCTCTCTGATGCCATTAAAGATGTTATGGTGGGGTTCCCTGCACCTACAGGTCTGAATGAGTCCATGACAATGGCTATTCAGATTGATCGGCGTTTGCGGGAGCGCAAACCTGTGCACCATTTGGCGGTGTCTTCTGAGAAGGCTCCAGAAAATATGCAATGTGATAGAATTCTGTCCAGAAGCGAACGGCAGAATTTTAGGCGAAAAAATGGGTTGTGCTTCTATTGTGGTGATTCAACTCATGTTATATCAGCATGCTCTAAACGTACAAAAAAGGTTGATAAGTCTATTTCAATTGGCACTTTACAGTCTAAGTTTATTTTGTCTGTGACCTTGATTTGTTCATTATTGTCAATTACCGCGGATGCCTATGTCGACTCTGGCGCCGCTTTGAGTCTCATGGATTGGTCCTTTGCCAGGCGCTGTGGGTTTGATCTAGAGCCTCTGGAAGTTCCTATACCTCTGAAGGGTATTGACTCTACACCATTGGCTAGTAATAAACCACAATACTAGACACAAGTGACTATGCGTATGAATCCAGACCATCAGGAGACGATTCGCTTCCTTGTGTTGTACAATCTACATGATGTTTTGGTGCTCGGATTGCCATGGTTACAATCTCATAACCCAGTTCTTGACTGGAAAGCAATGTCTGTGTTAAGCTGGGGATGTCAGGGGGCTCATGGGGACGTACCTTTGGTTTCCATTTCGTCATCTATTCCCTCTGAGATTCCGGAATTTTTATCTGATTATCGTGATGTTTTTGAGGAGCCTAAGCTTGGTTCACTACCTCCTCACAGAGATTGCGATTGTACCATAGATCTGATTCCGGGCAGTAAATTTCCAAAGGGTCGTTTATTTAATCTATCTGTACCTGAACATGCTGCTATGCGAGAATATATTAAGGAGTCCCTGGAAAAGGGACATATTCGTCCTTCTTCATCTCCCTTAGGAGCCGTTTTTTTCTTTGTATCTAAAAAAGATGGCTCTTTGAGGCCGTGTATTGATTATCGACTCTTGAATAAAATTACAGTCAGATATCAGTATCCTCTGCCACTGCTGACTGATTTGTTTGCTCGAATAAAAGGGGCTAAGTGGTTCTCTAAGATTGATCTCCGTGGGGCGTATAATTTGGTGCGAATTAAGCAGGGGGATGAGTGGAAAACCGCATTTAATACGCCCGAGGGCCATTTTGAGTATTTAGTAATGCCTTTTGGTCTTTCAAATGCCCCTTCAGTCTTTCAGTCCTTTATGCATGACATTTTCCGGGAATGTTTGGATAAATTCATGATCGTGTATCTGGATGATATTTTGATTTTTTCGGATGACTGGGATTCTCATGTCCAACAGGTCAGGAGGGTTTTTCAGGTTTTGCGGGCTAATTCCATGTGTGTGAAGGGTTCTAAGTGTATTTTTGGGGTTCAAAAGATTTCTTTTTTGGGGTACATTTTTTCCCCCTCTTCCATTGAGATGGATCCTGTCAAGGTTCGGGCTATTTGTGATTGGACGCAACCTTCTTCGCTTAAGAGCCTTCAGAAATTTTTGGGCTTTGCTAATTTTTATCGTCGATTTATAACTGGTTTTTCTGATGTTGCTAAACCTTTGACTGATTTGACCAAAAAGGGTGCTGATGTTGCTAATTGGTCCCCTGCTGCTGTGGAGGCCTTTCGGGAGCTTAAGCGCCGCTTTTCTTCCACCCCTGTGTTGCGTCAGCCTGATGTTACTCTTCCTTTTCAGGTTGAGGTCGATGCTTCCGAGATCGGAGCTGGGGCGGTCTTGTCGCAGAAAAGTTCCGATTGCTCCGTGATGAGACCTTGTGCGTTCTTTTCTCGAAAATTTTCGCCCGCCGAGCGAAATTATGATATTGGTAATCGGGAGCTTTTGGCTATGAAGTGGGCTTTTGAGGAGTGGAGTCATTGGCTTGAGGGGGCTAGACATCAGGTGGTGGTATTGACCGATCACAAGAATTTGATTTATCTTGAGTCTGCCAGGCGCCTGAATCCTAGACAGGCGCGCTGGTCGTTGTTTTTCTCTCGGTTTAATTTTGTGGTCTCATACTTACCAGGTTCTAAAAATGTGAAGGCGGATGCCCTTTCTAGGAGTTTTGAGCCTGATTTCCCTGGTGATTCTGAACCTACAGGTATCCTTAAGGATGGGGCGATATTATCTGCTGTTTCCCCAGACCTGCGACGGGCTTTGCAGGAGTTTCAGGCGGATAGACCTGATCGTTGCCCGCCTAGTAGACTGTTTGTTCCTGATGATTGGACCAGTAGAGTCATCTCGGAGGTTCATTCTTCTGCGTTGGCAGGTCATCCTGGGATCTTTGGTACCAGGGATTTGGTGGGTAGGTCCTTCTGGTGGCCTTCTCTGTCTCGAGATGTACGAGTTTTTGTGCAGTCTTGTGATGTTTGTGCTCGGGCCAAACCTTGTTGTTCTCGGGCTAGCGGATTGTTGTTATCTTTGCCTATTCCAAAGAGGCCTTGGACTCACATCTCTATGGATTTTATTTCTGATCTCCCTGTTTCTCAGAAAATGTCTGTCATCTGGGTGGTGTGTGACCGTTTTTCAAAGATGGTTCATTTGGTGCCCTTGCCTAAGTTGCCGTCCTCTTCCGAGTTGGTTCCTCTGTTTTTTCAAAATGTGGTTCACTTGCATGGTATTCCGGAGAATATCGTTTCTGACAGGGGGACCCAGTTCGTGTCTAGATTTTGGCGGGCGTTCTGTGCTAGGATGGGCATTGATTTGTCTTTTTCGTCTGCGTTCCATCCTCAGACTAATGGCCAGACTGAGCGAACAAATCAGACCTTGGAGACTTATTTGAGGTGTTTTGTGTCTGCGGATCAGGATGACTGGGTTGCCTTTTTGCCGTTGGCGGAGTTTGCCCTCAATAATCGGGCTAGTTCTGCCACTTTGGTTTCTCCTTTCTTTTGCAATTCGGGGTTTCATCCTCGCTTTTCTTCTGGTCAGGTGGAGTCTTCGGATTGTCCTGGAGTGGATACTGTGGTGGATAGGTTGCATCGGATTTGGGGACAGGTGGTGGACAATTTGGAGTTGTCCCAGGAGAAGACTCGGCATTTTGCTAACCGCCGTCGTCGTGTTGGTCCTCGTCTTCGTGTTGGGGACTCGGTGTGGTTGTCTTCTCGTTTTGTCCCTATGAGGGTTTCTTCTCCTAAGTTTAAGCCTCGGTTCATCGGCCCGTATAAGATTTTGGAGATTCTTAACCCTGTGTCCTTTCGATTGGACCTCCCGGCATCTTTTTCTATCCATAATGTCTTCCATCGGTCATTATTGCGCAGGTATGAGGTACCGGTTGTGCCTTCCGTTGAGCCTCCCGCTCCGGTGTTGGTTGAGGGTGAATTGGAGTACGTTGTGGAAAAGATCTTGGACTCCCATGTTTCCAGACGGAAACTTCAGTATCTGGTCAAGTGGAAGGGCTACGGTCAGGAGGATAATTCTTGGGTGACAGCCTCTGATGTTCATGCCTCTGATTTGGTCCGTGCCTTTCATAGGGCTCATCCTGATCGCCCTGGTGGTTCTTGTGTGGTTCTTGTGAGGGTTCGGTGCCCCCTCCTTGAGGGGGGGGTACTGTTGTGAATTTGGTTTTTGGGCTCCCCCGGTGGTCACTGGTGGTACTGGACTTGTGTGCTTCACTTTCCCTGTTCACCTGTTTCCATCAGGATATGGGAGTATCCTATTTAGCCTTGCTGCTCAGTTATTCTAGTGCCGGCCATCAATGTAACCAGAGCCTTTCTGTTGCATGTTCCTGCTTCTAGACTACTATCAGCTAAGTTGGACTCTTAGTCCTAAGTTTGTTTGCATTTTTGTTCCAGTTCACAGTTATGTTATGTTTCTGTAGCTGGAAGCTCTTGTGGGCCGAAATTACCACTCCGGTGTCATGAGTTGACACATGAGTCTTAAAATAATTTCGGGATGGTATTTTAATAGGGTTTTCAGCTGACCGTGAAGTTCCCTATTGTATCTTCTTACTATCTAGTAAGCGGACCTCGCTTTGCTGAACCTACCTTCATACTGCGTATGTCTTTTCCTCTGAACTCACCGTCAATATATGTGGGGGGCTTCTGTCTCCTTTTTGGGGGAATTTCCCTAGAGGTAAGCCAGGTCTGTTTTTTCCTCTAATAGGGTTAGTTAGTTCTCCGGCTGGCGCTGGGCGTCTAGGGATAAAACGTAGGTACGTCACCCGGCCACTGTTAGTTGTGTGATAGGTTTAGCTCACGGTCAGCTCGAGATTCTATCACCCAAGAGCTAGTCTGTTATTTAAGTTCTCTGACTTTCCCTTGCCATTTGGAACCATGACAGCCAGGGCTCGTCCGAGGGTGAGTATATCCATATTTTTTATTTTTATTCTTTATTTTTTACATGAATATGGATCCCAGGGCCTGAAGGAGAGTTTCCTCTCCTTCAGACCCTGGGAACCATCCAGGATCACTTCCGATATTTGTGTCCCATTGACTTGTATTGGTATCGGGTATCGGTATCGGCGATATCCGATATTTTTTGGATATCGACCGATCCAATCCGATACTGATACTTTCAAATATCGGAAGGTATCGCTCGCAACACTAGTAAAGAACTACTTTGGATTTTGAACTTGGCTTTTTCCAGATGGAGGGAGTGCTCCTTCATCTTTTAAGGGAGTTTTAAATGAAACAGCTTGTGACGAAACTTTTTGTATGGGCCATTTATTTACTTTACAAGTAAATAATGTCCCCCTCTTAGAGTTATTTTGTCAAAACTACATACGAGGTATATGTAATTCTCTTAATCTCTCCTTATAACCAAGATCCTCCATGCTCCTAATCAGTTTTGTTGTTCTCCTTTGTACCTTTTTAGCTGCAGGTCATACTTTCTGTGAAATGATGTCCAGAACTGAACTGTATATTCTAGATGAGGACAGACTAATGCTTTGTGAAGTGGTAATATTTAGTGTTGAGCGATACCTTCCGATACTCAAAGGTATCGGTATCGGATGGGATCGCCCAATATCCAAAAAATATCGGATATCGCCTATACCGATACCCGATACCAATGCAAGCCAATGGGACACAAGTATCGGAAGCTATCCTGGATGGTTCCCAGGGTCTGAAGGAGAGGAAACTCTCCTGGGACACTATACAGTTTATTTATCTAAGGCTATGTGCAGATGACCGTGCATTCTCTCATCTGAAAGAATCGGGGCAATTATGCAAATCACACTGTGATCAAAGTCTGATCATAGTTTAATCAGAGTATGATCATATTGTAATCCAATTCTCTCAGGTGAAGACAAGATGTAGAAAAAAATGTCTCCTTCTCCATTCTGTCAGTCCGTGGATTCTGATATTTTCCATAGACTCCTTGTCTTGCTTGTTTTAGTGCGATCTAAATATCAAATCAAACTTGGGCACAGTCCAAGAAAAAAAATTTGATGTGCATGGCCCCAAAACCTCGGATCATGGCAGGACCAATGTTATGCTATGGGGTCGTGCACATGTCAGATTTTTTCCCCTTATCACGTCGGTCCAAGGAAAAAATCACTGCATGATCCGATATTTGGATTGCACTTCACCATGCTTGTTAATGAGCTAGGGGAAACCAGCAGACTGCAATGGAATTGACATCTGAGTGCAATCCAATTTCCACAAATTGACAGAATGGAGAATTTTTTTTCTCCATCTTCTCCTCATCTGAGAGAAATGTATCACACTATGATCACACTTTGATCAAACTCTGATTTCCATAATTGACTCAAGTCAATGGGAGAATATACGGTCGTCTGCATCTGCCCTTACGTTGAATGCACAATTTATTTGGATAATGTAGGCAGTTGTGTGAAAAAGTGCTTCTTTCTGATTTCCTATTGCATGTTTGTCACACTTACATGTTTCAGATTACCAAACAAATTTAAATATTAGACAATGATAACACAATAATGGTATCTAAGGAATCACAAATTGCCAAAAGGCAAATAATCCCTAACTAAAGACCTAAAATATAACTTTTAATTAGACTACTAAAATAAAATGTTAAAACTCACACTGGTCAGTATAAGAGGATACTAGTATACTATTCATTAGACTCATTTTCTATAAGTGGTCATTCTCCTATTATTATATTCAATTCAAGGAGTATGGCTCAAGGTGCGGCTGCTACCTATATACCATATCTATTGCCATACCAAAATGTCACTGACTAGTGCTATTTAAAATTTGCCCAAGCCTCCTTGGGGATCCTCAAAATGTCATCTAACAAACAAAAATACAGAAATTGTGGTATACTCCAAGCACCCATTAAGCAAGAATGTGCTGCCGTCAGTCAGAATTTGGCCAATAAGTTGATATCCAGGATGTCAGGGTGAATTGCAGATGTCTTAAAAAAAATAAGGGTCAGCTCTTTAACTATTAAGTCTTTGCAAAAACTTGATGTATTTTTCAATTAAAGTTTAAAAACCTATTATTGTGCTTAAGTAATTATAGAACCATTTGACTAAGAGATCTAAAAACACTTAAGCAGCAGATTTTTTGAAAACAAAATTTGTGTCTGTGTCAAAACTTTCGACCAAAACTGTACATACACTGACGATCAAAAGGGTAACAATGTTTTGAACTTTTGACTTTCAGGCTCCTTAACTCCCCATCCACTGCTTCGAACAAAAGACTACTATCATATTATAGACAGTAATCTTGGATATTTCATACATAAACTTGACTTGAAATTATTTAGCATATGATTAGTTTTGCAGATTCTTGTCATATCACTGCATTGTTACTATTTTGCTGCTGCTGGCGGAAAAATCTTTTTCTTCCTGAACACTACAAATTACAACCTGTTCTCACATTCCCTAATAGCTCAGTGTCAGAGGCGTCATAAGAAGCATCGACTCGAGTTTGCAAAAAAAGTACAACAAGTGCACAATAGAAGATTAGAAATATGTGATTTAGAATGATAGAACGTAATTCAATAGACTAAGCTCGGATGGGTGCAAGTGGGTCTGGAAGGAAAAAGAGTCTTGATAAATTGAAGGAACTGTCAAATTTGGTGAAGGAAGCCTGATGATATGGCATTGTTTCAAAGCCTAAGGCGCTGGATAATTGACCAGGATCGATGGTGGTCTCAATGCTGAGCTATATGTGAGTATCCTGTATGTATATGAAAAGGACGTCATAGTGTTCCAGCAGGACAATGACCTGAAGCATAAGTCAATATTGACAAAAAAAATGGTTCAATGACAATGAAATAGAGGTACTGGATTAACCTCCACTATCCCCAGACCTCAACCCATTCCCACACTTGTGGGTATAGTTGAATAAAAAGCTGTATACACACACGTAACTCTACCAGTATGCACTAACTTTGGGAACGTGTGGAAGATTTTGGTCAAGACATGCTTGAATCTGATCTAGAGCATGCCCAGAAGGATTCAAGCTGAGATGAAAACCAAAGGTGGATTTGCAAAATATCAACAAAAAAAATTGATTTTTAGGAGAAAAACAGCAACAATTCTGTAACATGACAAGAATGTGCATAACTAATCATATGCTAAGCAGTTGCAAGACAAATTTATGTATTTACTAGTCAAGATGATTGTTTATAAAATAATGGTAGTCTCACGTATTAAATAAAAATAGGTAAACTGACTGAACAATACATATAATAATTTATACTAGTGCATAGCCAAAAAAGATACATACAAAATAGATTATGGCCGCACTCATCTGTGCTAAAGTAAGGAAATGTGAAATATAAGGAAATATGAATAGCATAATGGCTTATGAACTTTATGAACAAACACATGAGATATTTAGCACAAGATTTGGCCAAACGTTGTGAGCCCATTCACCAAACGTCAAGGTAATCTCAGATCGAATGGGTAACTACACTGACTGCCTGGTGTGAACACTTACCTATGGTATCTGAGCTGACTGCCCAATGTGAACACTTACTTGTGGCTAATGACATGATAAAGCCTACTTATATAGGAGGCTCAGAACCAACTGTGTTGAGATGTAATTAAAATACCAGCATGGTGAAGGGCGGGACGTTCAAGTCAGAAAATAGTATATAATAAAAATAGGTAAACTGACTGAACAATATATATAATTATAAGTCTCACGTATTAATCAGTAGTGAATGTTGAGTTATGGGGCCCAAAAGATAAAAGTTCAAAACATTGTTACCCTTTTGCTGATTGGTGTACATGTTTGGAATTGAAGAATCAGTCTCTGATTTATGCTGTCCTTGGTTTGGCTAGAATAAACTGCTTGACTGGTTTACTTCCATGTGATTTATTACTTTTGTATTAAAACAGAATAGGTACAGCATCCAATAATTGGGACTTCAAACCCATTTCATTATAATTGTTATGACTGAACCCTAACACTCTCATGGGAATGAACAAACCAAGGGATTTGTAAGCCTGGAACTCCTCTTTGCAGATAATCTCTAAATCATTAAGATTGCTGTCGCATGGCAACTCTGAGCTTCAACTCCCTCCATAAGTTTTTACTGGGATAAAGATCTGGAGACTGGCTTGACCACAGAGGTTGGCAACCTAAAATTTAATGGATTTTGTAGTTGATGATGAGGTTTGCACACATGTCAGGAGAAATTTTAGTCCACTCCTCTTTGCAGATAATCTCTAAATCATTAAGATTGCTGTAGCATGGCAACTCGGAGCTTCAACTCCCTCCATAAGTTTTTAATGGGATAAAGGTCTGGAGACTGGCTAGGCCACTCCATGACCTTAATGTGCTTCTTTTTTAGACACTCCTTTGTTGCCTTGCCTGTATGTTTTGGGTCGTTGTCTTGCTGGAAGACACAGCCACGACCCATTTTTAATGTCCTTGAGCAGGGAAGGAGGTTGTCACTCAGGATTTTACGGTACATGGCTCCATCCATTCTCCCATTGATGTGGTGAAGTAGTCATGTGACCTTAGCAGAGAAACACCCCCAAAACATAATGTTTTCACCTCTATGCTTGACAGTGAGGACAGTGTTCTTTGGGTCATAGGCAGCATTTCTCTTCCTCCAAACACATCGAGTTGAGTTAATGCTAACGAGCTCATTTTTTGTCTCATCTGACCACAGTACCTTCTCCCAATCACTCACAGAATCATCCAGGTGTTTATTGGTAAACTTCAGACAGGCCTGCACATGTGCCTTCTTGAGCCTTGTGGGCACTGCAGGATTTTAAACCTTTACGGCGTAATGTGTTACCAATGGTTTTCTTGGTGACTGTAGTCCCGGCTGCCTTGAGATCATTAACAAGTTTCCCCTGTGTAGTTTTAGCCTGATTTCTCATGTTCCTCATGAGCAAGGATACCCCATGAGGTGAGATTTTGCATGGTGCCCCAGATCAATGTCAATTGACAGTCATTTTGTATTTCTTCCATTTTCTTACTATTGCACCAACAGTTGTCTCCTTCTCACCCAGCGTCTTACTTATGGTTTTGTAGCACATTCCAGCTTTGTGCAGGTCTATGATCTTGTCCCTGACATCCTTATAAAGCTCTTTGGTCTTGCCCATGTTGTAGAGGTTAGAGTCTGACAGATTGAGTCTGTGGACAGGAGTCTTTTATAAAGGTGACTATGTAGGACAGCTGTCTTTAATGCAGGTAACGAGTTGATTAGGAGCATCTAACTGCTCTGTAGGAGCCAGAACTCTTAATGGTTGGTAGGGGATCAAATACTTATTTCTCACTGCAAAATGCAAATAAATTTATATAATTTTTACAATGTGATTTTCTGGATATTATTTTTGATATTCTATCTCTCAATGTTAAAATTAACCTACCCTTAAAATTATAGACTGTTCATGTCTTTGTCAGTGGGCAAACTTACAAGATTAGCAAGGGATCAAATACTTATTTCCCCCACTGTATTTGCAGAGGGTAACCTAAAACCACAACAACAGAATGAAATGCACATAGATAGAGCATGAGACACTGGGCTAAAGACATGCTCACACAGTCATATATGAAGGATGGAAGGAAGATAAAGGAACCCAGAAATACCATTGGCATACCACTGGAAAATCCCCAAACCCTGAATGTAACAAAATGGTAAAAGAGCTGAGAAGGGGAATACGCAAACAAACCTTAGGAGAACCAATAGACAAAAAACTTCAGCAAGATAATCCTTCACTGAGTGGCTGGGACTCCAAACATCCATTTAACTTGAAATATAGCCAGCAAAAACTGGATATGCCAGGAGAGTATGAACAGCCCCTCCAAAGATGTGATAGGACAAACCAAAACAAGGAAGTGAAAACACCTGCATAACAGCAACACAGCAAAGCAAAGATAAGAGCATTACTAGCAGTTGACAACACAGGCTGTGGATAAAGAGAAAGAGAAACCGTCCCACAGCAAGAGATCTCCAGATCAAGTCCCGGAGTCAAGCCATGACAGTAAAACAACATTCAAAGGGCTTATCCATCCTCAACACAAACTAAACAGGCATCATGTATGGTTTAGGCCACTCAGTCCTGTTCTTGTTCACCTGACAGTTGAGGCCTGTGATTTCTTGCATCGGTAAGTAATGATGAATTTATGTTGACGATTTCTTCCTTATTAACATTTACACAAATAATAATATAGCTTGTATTAGAAGAAATACTGAAATTATTTTATGACTTTGTGTAGCATCACTATGTTCATGATCAAATTCTTCTTCCCACTGAAATCAAAATCTTTCTGTAATTGTGTTCTGCTAGGAAAGCCCAAGAGGAACTTATATGCCATGAAGTGTAAAATAATTAATGCCAGATGTTACAGTTTTATTAACTAAACCTGATAAACTTTCACTGTGATAGACATGTTTGGTACTTTTACATTTAAGAAAATGATATTCCACCTAATTGAGATTACTGTTTTTTCAAAAGCAAAAATGAATCTCATGCCAATAGGCCATTCAGTATACTCATTTATTGCATTTAAATACAAAAACTCCAAGGCAAAGTGCACATAGATCAAGATGGATAAATGAATGGTAAAATCAACAATAAATACAAACCAATATTATACTAAGTGCACAAATGAACAATGCAAACGGACAAATCGGAAATTGAAATAACTAACGACGAAAAGTAACCCGAACAAATGTCCAATGTTCAAATAAAGAATAATGTTTATTCTGGGATGAATAAACCATAGAGAGGGGTGGGAAAATACCAAGGAAAGAAGGGGCAACACAGGGGACAATAATTATAAATCAATATAGTGTGGCCAAGATGTTATACCATAATATAACAGAGATAAAGATACAAAAAGATCTAATCAAAAAAGAGATGTTGGTGTGCAAAATGTATGCAGGCATATGAAGAGTTAAAGGGAACCTGTCACCCCATTTTTTGAAGATGAGCTAAAAAAAGCGTTAAATAGGGGCAGAGCTGGGCGTTACATTAGCGTCTTTTGTGTGCCTTTATTACCCACCTATGCTGCTAAAATACCTTTGTAAAGTCGCCGTTTTATGCTGTCACTCACGCTGGTCTGGTCCTATGGGCGTGGTGACAGCGCTGTTTCTCCCCCAGATCAGGCTCATCATTCCGTTGGTGGTGTAGTGGTGTGCGCATGTCCAGCAGAGAATATCCACTGCCCAGGAGATGAAAAAGAGCACGATCTGCGCTATTCAGCCGTTTACCGGTGGGCACGGCCATCTGTCTGTGGCCGCGCATGCGCAGATGGAGCGCTCTGCTGCCCGGGGCTTCAGGAAAATGGCCGCCGCGATCTCCATCTGCGCACGCGCGGAATCCCGCGGCCATTTTCCTGAAGCCCCGGGCAGCAGAGCGCTCCATCTGCGCACGCGCGGCCACAGGAAAGATGGCCGCGCCCACCGGTAAACGGCTGAATAGCGCAGATCGTGCTCTTTTTCATCTCCTGGGCAGTGGATATTCTCTGTTGGACATGCGCACACCACTACGCCACCAACGGAATGATGAGCCTGATCTGGGGGACAAACAGCGCTGTCACCACGCCCATAGGACCAGACCAGCGTGAGTGACAGCAGAAAACGGCAACTTTACAAAGGTATTTCAGCAGCATAGGTGGGTAATAAAGGCACACAAAAGACACTAATGTAACGCCCAGCTCTGCCCCTATTTAACGCTATTTTTAGCTCATCTTCAAAAAACGGGGTGACAGGTTCCCTTTAAGGTGAAATACCCAGGATCAATCATGTATGGGGGCTAGAATAGAGCCGATAGTCGCAAGGCATATATATGCATCCATAACTAAAATACACTTAAGTAAGTATGCTCAATAGCCACCCAATTTATTACCTTATGCCTGTATATTCAAGGTCCCCATTCTGATAATAACAATTATATTATGGTATAACATCTTGGCCACACTATATTGATTTATAATTATTGTCCCCTGTGTTGCTCCTTCTTTCCTTGGTATTTTCCCACCCCTCCCTATGGTTTATGTATCCCAGAATAAACATAATTCTTTATTTGAACATTGGACATTGGTTCAGGTTCCTTTTCATTGTTAGTCATTTATTGCGTTCTAGAGCAATCTTAAATTAGTCTTTTCTTGGAAGCAGGTTCAAATTATATCCTACTGAAAAATTAAACTAATGGTTTAAAAAAGTATCAAGCTTTGTAGTTTACTTGACCACTATCTTTTGTTTCTTTATTCTTTATATTCAAGACAATGAAAAATTGGAATTTGAACAAAATCCATTCTGAAACGCTTGTCGGATGCTGATTAGTTCAAGGACCAAAGACCTTTTTCTCATAAGGAATAATGTAAACGTGTTTCATTGGTTCCAGCACCCATCAATAGCTAACTAGAATACTTTGACTTATTCATAGTGCAGAATTTTATAGTAAGGCATATGTAAAATGTTAGGTTTGTTTAAAATGTACAGTACAGAGCAAAAGTTTGGACACACCTTCTCATTTAAAGATTTTTCTGTATTTTCATGACTATGTTATAATTGGAAATTCACACTGAAGGCATCAAAACTATGAATTAACACATGTGGAATTATATACTTAACAAAAAAGTGTGAAACAACTGAAAATATGTCTTATATTCTAGGTTCTTCAAAGTAGCCACCTTTTGCTTTGATGACTGCTTTGAACACTCTTCGAATTCTCTTGATGAGCTTCAAGAGGTAGTCACCGGAAATGGTTTTCACTTCACAGATGTGCCCTGTCAGGTTTAATAGTGGGATTTCTTGCCTTATAAATGGGGTTGGGACCATCAGTTGTGTTGTGCAGACGTCTGGTGGATACACAGCTGATAGTCCTACTGAATAGACTGTTAGAATTTGTATTATGGCAAGAAAAAAACAGCTAAGTAAAGAAAAACGAGTGGCCATCATTACATTAAGAAATGAAGGTCATCAGTCCGAAAAATTGGGAAATCTTTGAAAGTGTCCCCAAGTGCAGTTGCAAAAACCATCAAGCACTACAAAGAAACTGGCTCACATGAGGACCGCCCCAGGAAAGGAAGAGTCACCTCTGCTTCTGAGGATAAGTTTTTCCGAGTCACCAGCCTCAGAAATCACAGGTTAACAGCAGCTCAGATTAGAGGCCAGATCAATGCCACACAGAGTTCTAGCAGCAGACACATCTCTACAACAACTGTTAAGAGGAGACTTTGTGCAGCAGGCCTTCATGGTAAAATAGCTGCTAGGAAACCACTGCTAAGGACAGGCAACAAGCAGAAGAGACTTGTTTGGGCTAAAGAACACAAGGAATGGACATTAGACCAGTGGAAATCTCTGCTTTGGTCTGATGAGTCAAAATTTGAGATCTTTGGTTCCAACCACCATGTCTTTGTGCGACGCAGAAAAGGTGAACGGATGGACTCTACATGCCTGATTCCCACTGTGACGCATGGAGGAAGAGGTGTGATGGTGTGGGGGTGCTTTGCTGGTGACACTGTTGGGGATTTATTCAAAATTGAAGGCATACTGAACCAGCATGGCTACCACAGCATCTTGCAGCAGCATGCTATTCCATCCGGTTTGCGTTTAGTTGGACCATCATTTATTTTTCAACAGGACAATGACCCCAGACACACCTCCAGGCAGTGTAAGGGCTATTTGACCAAGAAGGAGAGTGATGGGGTGCTACGCCAGATGACCTGGCCTCCATAGTCACCAGACCTGAACCCAATTGAGATGGTTTGGGGTGAGCTGGACTGCAGAGTAAAGGCAAAAGGGCAAACAAGTGCTAAGCATCTCTGGGAACTCCTTCAAGATTGTTGGAAGACCATTTCTGGGGACTACCTCTTGAAGCTCATCAAGAGAATGCCAAGAGTGTGCAAAGCAGTCATCAAAGCAAAAGGTGGCTACTTTGAAGAACCTAGAATATAAGATATATTTTCAGTTGTTTCACACTTTTTTGTTAAGTATATAATTCCACATGTGTTAATTCATAGTTTTGATGCCTTCAGTGTGAATTTACAATTTTCATAGTCATGAAAATACAGAAAAGTGTGTCCAAACTTTTGCTCTGTACAGTATATGTGTAATCAAAATATAATCTAATAATTACATAAAGTTTAAAATAAAACCTAACCTTAACCTTCATAAGTTGAACAGATGGCTTGAGTGAATGATGATGAGGAAGTGTAAGAGTTGGAAGGCGTCATTGGGAGTTTACTTCACGTCCAGGAAGACAAGTCACTTTATTGAGTCTTTTTTTCCTGCTTTGTGGCTTGAGGTTCTTTAACTGCAAGTTGTCTCGCTAAGAACATCTCATTGAAAATCTGTTTAAGTCTATTCTAGAGGAACATTCTAAAGTGGGATACGATATGGTCATTCACTTAGTTAAGAATATGGTCTGTTCCCGCACTGTCAGTGTGATGGTTTTCAAAAAAGTTTGGTGTTTCTGATCATATTGCATAAATGTTTTAAGTAGCAAAGTTGAAAGTTCCTCCCATTGCTCCTTTCCTTCTTCCTCACTTGCAGAATCTGCAACTATTTTGCACTGTTAATTCTCTAGCTCCTGCAGTTCTTCTGTTGTGAAGTCTTCTTGTTTCTAACAACTCCTCAACATCTTTAGCATCGACCTCCAGGCTTATGGACTCACGCAGAGACACAATCTCAACATCATCCTCAAATCCTTTAAGATCCCTCTTTGCTACAGCATCCACACACAATGTCCTCCACGCAGAGTTCATTGTCTTATAGGAGCAGTAACACCAAGTCTTGTCTATGAGATACAATGGAGAATATTAAAATGCTTCTTCCAAAACCTTCAGAGGGTTAAGAGGTGACTTCAAAGCACCTATGAAAAATAGATTTTGTGTAGAGTCTCTTAACCCTTTCACCCCCAAGGGTGGTTTGCACGTTATGGACCGGGCCAATTTTTACAATTCTGACCACTGTCCCTTTATGAGGTTATAACTCTGGAACGCTTCAACGGATCCTGGTGATTCTGACACTGTTTTCTTGAGACATATTGTACTTCATGATAGTGGTAAAATTTCTTTCATATTACCTGCAATTATTTGTGAAAAAAATGGAAATTTGGTGAAAATTTTGAAAATGTTGCAATTTTCCAAATTTGAATTTTTATGCAATTAAATCACAGTGATATGTCACACAAAATACTTAATAAGTAACATTTCCCATATGTCTACTTTACATCAGCATCATTTTGGAACCAAAATTTTTTTTTGTTAGGGAGTTATAAGGGTTAAAAGTTGACCAGCAATTTCTCATTTTTGCAACACCATTTTTTTTTAGGCACCACATCTCATTTGAAGTCATTTTGAGGGGTCTATATGATAGAAAATACCCAAGTGTGACATTCTAAAAACTGCACCCCTCAAGGTGCTCAAAACCACGTTCAAAAAGTTTATTAACCCTTCAGGTGTTTCACAGGAATTTTTGGAATGTTTAAATAAAAATGAACATTTAACTTTTTTTCACACAAAATTTAATTCAGCTCCAATTTGTTTTATTTTACCAAGGGTAACAGGAGAAAATGGACCACAAAAGATGTTATACAATTTGTCCTGAGTATGCCGATACCCCATATGTGGGTGTAAACCACTGTTTGGGCGCATGACAGAGCTCGGAAGCGAAGGAGCGCCATTTGACTTTTCAATGCAAAATTGACTGGAATTGAGATGCGACGCCATGTTGCGTTTGGAGAGCCACTGATGTGCCTAAACATTGAAACCCCCCACAAGTGACACCATTTTGGAAAGTAGACCCCCTAAGGAACTTATCTAGAGGTGTGGTGAGCACTTTGACCCACCAAGTGCTTCACAGAAGTTTATAATGCAGAACCGTAAAAATAAAAAAATCATATTTTTTCACAAAAATGATCTTTTTGCCCCGAATTTTTTATTTTCCCAAGGGTAAGAGAAGAAATTGGACCCCAAAAGTTGTTGTACAATTAGTCCTGAGTACGCTGATACCCCATGTGTGGGGGTAAACCACTGTTTGGGCGCATGGGAGAGCTCGGAAGGGAAGGAGCGCCGTTTGACTTTTCACTGCAAAATTGACAGGAATTCAGATGGGACGCCATGTTGCGTTTGGAGAGCCACTGATGTGCTTAAACATTGAATCCCCCCACAAGTGACACCATTTTGGAAAGTAGACCCCCTAAGGAACTTATCTAGATGTATGGTGAGCACTTTGACCCACCAAGTGCTTCACAGGAGTTTATAATGCAGGACTGTAAAAATAAAAAATCCTTTTTTTTCACAAAAATGATCTTTTCGCCCCCAAATTTTTATTTTCCCAAGGGTAAGAGAAGAAATTGGACCCCAAAAGTTGTTGTGCAATTTGTCCTGAGTACGCTGATACCCCATATGTGGGGGTAAACCACTGTTTGGGCGCATGGGAGAGCTCGGAAGGGAAGGAGCGCCGTTTGACTTTTCACTGCAAAATTGACAGGAATTCAGATGGGACGCCATGTTGCGTTTGGAGAGCCACTGATGTGCCTAAACATTGAAACCCCCCCACAAGTGACACCATTTTGGAAAGCAGACCCCCTAAGGAACTTATCTAGATGTGTGGTGAGCACTTTGACCCACCAAGTGCTTCACAGAAGTTTATAATGCAGAGCCGTAAAAATAAAACAAAAAATTTTTCCCACAAAAATTATATTTTAGCCCCCAGTTTTGTATTTTCCAGAGAGTAACAGGAGAAATTGGACCCCAAAAGTTGTTTTCCAATTTGTCCTGAGTACGCTGATTCCCCATATGTGGGGGGAACCACCATTTGGGTGCATGGGAGGGCTCGGAAGGGATGGAGCGCCATTTGGAATGCAGACTTAGATGGAATAGTCTGCAGGCGTCACATTGCGTTTGCAGAGCCCCTAATGTACCTAAACAGTAAAAAAAAAACAAAAGTGACACCATTTTGGAAAGTAGACCCCCTAAGGAACTCATCTAGATGTGTTGTGAGAGATTTGAACCACTAAGTGTTTCACTACAGTTTATAACGCAGAGCTGTGCAAATAAAAAATATTTTTTTTTCCACAAAAATTATTTTTAGCCCCCAGTTTTGTATTTTTCCAAGGGTAACAGGAGAAATTAGACCCTATATATTGTTGTCCAATTTGTCCTGAGTATGCTGATACCTGATATCTGGGGGGGAACCACCGTTTGAGCGCATGGCAGAGCTCGGAAGGGAAGGAGCATCATTTGCAATGCAGACTTAGATGGATTGGTCTGCAGGCGTCACATTGCGTTTGCAGAGCCCCTAATGTTCCTAAACAGTAGAAACCCCCCACAAGTGACCCAATATTGGAAACTAGACCCCCCATGGAACTTATCTAGTTGTGTAGTTAGAACTTTGAACCCCCAAGTGTTTCACTACAGTTTATAACGCAGAGCCGTGAAAATAAAAAAATAAAAAATTTCCCCCCAAAATTATTTTTTAGCCCCCAGTTTTGTATTTTCCCAATGGTAACAGGAGAAATTGGACCCCAAAAGTTGTTGTCCAATTTGTCTTGAGTACGCTGATACCCCATATGTGGGGGGGGAACCACCATTTGGGCGCATGGGAGGGCTCGGAAGGGAAGGAGCGCCATTTGGAATGCAGACTTAGATGGAATGGTCTGCAGGCGTCACATTGCGTTTGCAGAGCCCCTAATGTACCTAAACAGTAGAAACCTCCCACAAGTGACACCATTTTGGAAAGTAGACCCCCTAAGGAACTCATCTAGATGTGTTGTGAGAGCTTTGAACCCCCTAGTGTTTCACTACAGTTTATAACGCAGAGCCATGCAAATAAAAAATATTTTTGTTTTCCACAAAAATTATTTTTTAGCCCCAGTTTTGTATTTTCCCAAGGGTAACAGGAGAAATTGGACCCCAAAAGTTGTTCTCCAATGTGTTCCGAGTACGCTGATACCCCATATGTTGGGGTAAACCCCTGTTTGGGCGCACGGGAGAGCTTGGAAGGGAAGGAGCACTGTTTTACTTTTTCAACGCAGAATTGGCTGGAATTGAAATGGGACGCCATGTCACGTTTGGAGAGCCCCTGATGTGCCTAAACAGTGGAAACCCCCCAATTATAACTGAAACCCTAATCCACACACACCCCTAACCCTAATCCCAATGGTAACCCTAACCACACCTCTAACCCAGACACACCCCTAACCCTAGTCCCAACCCTATTCCCAACCGTAAATGTAATCCAAACCCTAACCCTAACTTTAGCCCCAACCCTAACCCTAACTTTAGCCCCAACCCTAAATGTAGCCCTAATCCTAACCCTAGCCCTAACCCTAGCCCTAACCCTAATGGGAAAATGGAAATAAATACATTTTTTTAATTTTTTTAATTTTTCCCTAACTAAGGCTACGTTCACATTAGCGTTCTGCGCCGCAGCGTCGGGCGCCGCAGCGTCGCCGCATGCGTCATGCGCCCCTATATTTAACATGGGGGCGCATGGACATGCGTTGCACTTGTGTTTTGCGACGCATGCGTCACTGCGGCGCACGCGTCATGGCGCAGAGGACGCAGCAAGTTGCATTTTTTGTGCGTACAAAATCAAGCAAAAAAAGGACGCATGGGGCGCAAAACGCAGCGTTGTACATGCGTTGTGCATGCGGTGTTCCTGCGTTGTGTGTTGCGTCGCCGACGCTGCGGCGCACAACGCAAATGTGAACGTAGCCTAAGCGGGTGAAGAAGGGGGGTTTGATTTACTTTTATAGCGGGTTATTTAGCGGATTTTTATGATTGGCAGCCGTCACACACTGAAAGACGCTTTTTATTGCAAAAAATATTTTTTGCGTTACCACATTTTGAGAGCTATAATTTTTCCATATTTGAGTCCACAGAGTCATGTGAGGTCTTGTTTTTTGCGGGACGAGTTGACGTTTTTATTGGTAACATGTTCGGGCATGGGAGATTTTTTGATCGCTTTTTATTCCGATTTTTGTGAGGCAGAATGACCAAAAACCAGCTATTCATGAATTTCTTTTGGGGGAGGCGTTTATACCGTTCCGCGTTTGGTAAAATGGATAAAGCAGTTTTATTCTTTGGGTCAGTACGATTACAGCGATATCTCATTTACATCATTTTTTTATGTTTTGGCGCTTTTATACGATAAAAGCTATTTTATAGAAAAAATAATTATTTTGGCATCGCTTTATTCTGAGGACTATAACTTTTTTATTTTTTTGCTGATGATGGTGTATGGTGCCTCGTTTTTTGCGGGACAAGATGACGTTTTCAGCGGTACCATGGTTATTTATATCCGTCTTTTTGATCGCGTGTTATTCCACTTTTTGATTGGCGGTATGAGAATAA
Source organism: Ranitomeya variabilis (assembly GCF_051348905.1). NCBI lineage: Eukaryota > Metazoa > Chordata > Amphibia > Anura > Dendrobatidae > Ranitomeya > Ranitomeya variabilis. Next base: position 115,616,744 of record NC_135237.1, on the reverse strand, counting down.
AGCGTTGTTTTTTGCCTCGTTTTTTTTTTTTTTTTTTTTACGGTGTTCACTGAAGGGGTTAACTAATTATGTAGTTTTATAGGTGGGGTCGTTACGGACGCGGCGATACTAAATATGTGTACTTTTATTGTTTGATTTTTTTAATTTAGATAAAGAAATGTTTTTATGGGAATAATTTTTTTTTATTATTTATTTATTTAGGATTTTTTTTTTTTTTTTTTACACATGTGGACATTTTTTTTTTACTTTTTTACTTTGTCCCAGGGGGGGACATCACAGATCAGTGATTTGACAGTGTGCACAGCACTCTGTCATATCACCGATCTCACTGACAGGGCTGCAGGCTTACCAGCGTCTGCACTGAGCAGGCACTCGGTAAGCCACCTCCCTCCCTGCAGGACCCGGATGCCGCGGCCATCTTGGATCCGGGACCTGCAGCGAGGAAGGAGGTAGGAGACCCTCGGAGCAACGCGATCACATCGCGTTGCTCCGGGGGTCTCAGGGAAGCACGCAGGGAGCCCGTGACCGCTCCTGGCACATAGTGCCGGATGTCAGCTGCGATAGTCAGCTGACACCCGTCCGCGATCGGCCGCGCTCCCCCCGTGAGCGCGGCCGATCGTGCTGGACGTACTATTCCGTCCTTGGGAAGTAGGGCCCACCCCACATGGACGGAATAGTACGTCCAATGACAGAAAGGGGTTAAAATTTGATATCACCTGCTGGTTAATGAGCTGGATAAGTGGAGTTGTAATTGGTGTCAAATATTTGACAGAAATGAAATTGCATTCCTGCATCAGCTTCTCCTTTAGGGCCCATACTCACTTGCGAGACACTCGGATGAGTCTCGCATGTTAATACCCGGCGCTGCTGCCGGCACTCAGATTGGAACGTGCGGCCGCATAGCAATACATGCAGCCGCATGCTCCGCTCCTGAGTGCTGGGTTCAGTGCCGGGTATTAACATGCGAGATCCATCCGCGTTTCTCGCAAGTGAGTATGGGCCCTTAGTCATATACACACGTGGTCAAAATTGTTGGTACCCCTCGTTTAATGACAGAAAAACTCACAATGATCACAGAAATAACTTGAATCTGACAAAAGTAATAATAAATAAAAGATCTATGAAAATGAACAAATGAAAGTCAGACATTGCTTTTCAACCATGCTTCCAGAGAATTAAAAAAAAAATAAAACTCATGAAATAGGCCTGGACAGAAATGATGGTACCCCTGCAAATAATGTGACAAAAGGGACATGTTAAATCAAGGTGTGTCCACTAACTAGCATCACAGGTGTCTATAATCTTGGAATCAGTGAGTGGGCCTGTATATAAGGCTACAGACACTCACTGTGCTGTTTGGTGACATGGTGTGTATCGCACTCAACATGGACCTGAGGAAGCGAAGGAAAGAGTTGTCTCAGGAGATTAGACAGAAAATTATAGACAAACATGTTAAAGGTAAAAGTTATAAAACCATCTCCAAGCAGCTTGATGCTCCTGTGACTACAGTTGTACATATTATTCAGAAATTTAAGACCATGGAACTGTAGCCAACCTCCCTGGACATGACTGTAGAAGGAAAATTGATGACAAATCAAAGAGACGGATAATATGAATGGTGACAAAAAAGCCCAGAAAAACATCTAAACAGATTAAAGGTGAACTTCAAGCTCAAGGAACATCAGTGTCATTTTTCGCACCATCCGTCATTGTATGAGCCAAAGTGGACTTCATGGGAGACGACCAAGGAGGACACCATTGTAGAAAAAAAAATAATAAAAATGCCAGACTGGAATTTGCCAAACTACATGTTGACAAGCCACAAAGCTTCTGGGAGAATGTCCTTACTGACAGATGAGACTAAAATTGAACTTTTTGGCAAAGCACATCAGCTCTATGTTCACAGACGGAAAAATGAAGCATATAAAGAAAAGAACAGTGTCCCTACTGTGAAACAAGGAGGGGGCTCTGTTATGTTCTGGTGCTGCTTTTCTGTATCTGGCAATCTCAAGTCTACCAAGGGATTTTAGAGAGAAATGTGCTGCCCAGTGTCAGAAAGCTTGTTCTCGGTCGCAGGTCATGGGTCTTGCAACCGGATAATGACCCAAAACACACAGCTAAAAACACCCAAGAATGGCTAAGAGGAAAAAATTGGACTATTCTGAAGTGGCTTTCTATGAGCCCTGACCTAAATCCTATTGAGCATCTTTGGAAAGAGCTGAAACATGCCGTCTGGAAAAGGCAACCTTCAAAAAAAGACAACTAGAGCAGTTTGCTCTTGATGAGTGGGCCAAAATACCTGTTAAGAGGTACAGAAGTCTCATTGACAGTTACAGGAATCATTTGATTGGAGCGATTGCAGCAGTTTGCTCTTGAGGAGTGGGCCAAAATACCTGTCAAGAGGTGCAGAAGTCTCATTGACAGTTACAGGAATCGTTTGATTGCAGTGATTGCCTCAAAAGGTTGTACAACAAAATATTAAGTTAAGGGTACCAGGCCTATTTCATGAGTTTTATTTTTTTTAATTATGTGGAAGCATGGTTGAAAAGCAATGTCTGACTTTCATTTGTTCATTTTAATAGAATTTTTATTTATTATTACTCGTCAGATTCAAGATACGGTATTTCTTTGACCATTGTGTTTTTTTCTGTCATTAAATGTACCAACAATTTTGACCACTTGTGTAGAACTAGAGCAGTGTATATGAAAAGGATGCCCCTCAACGGCAACTGTTTTTTATGAAGACATTTTTTCACTGACGGTCCAAAGACTTTGGGCAACCATTCATAAGAAATTGCCAGGTTACTCATCCTTTCTTACTTGTTCTCCATATTGCATTACACTCTGCATTGTTTCTCTTTAAAACATGTGGAGGGGGTAGGGGTTGGGAGGGGTTCACTATACATACAAGCATTGGCATGTATTTCCCACTCACGCTCCCATGCAAACTTTTTCTTCATGTGTCATGAAAGTCCTGTTTGACATTATTTTCTATAACAGGACCATCTTATTGAAGTTGGAAACTTTCTGTGGAGCAAACTTTTCAACATCTATCTACAATTTAAAGAAGACCTGTCAGAAGCTGAAAAGTATCCAGTTTCTGCATTTATTTTTTCCTGTTGCTTTGAGTATTCTATTTTTTATTTTTTATAAATCTTCTGTTTGTTTACAGAAATACGAGCCTTGTTAATGCTCATTTTTTGTAGTCTTTACCATGGGTGCATTGCTCACAGAGTCACAATGCAGAGTAGCCTAAAGACAAGACCAGACAATTCTGTGTAAATGCCCCCTTGCTAAAGATTATAAAAATTTGTACTAAATATAAATGCCAATATTTCTGCAACATTATGATGAATTTAAAAAAAATGTAATTACTCAGGTGAGCACAGGGAATAAAATAAAAATCTTGTCACTTTTGTTCTTTAAATTCTGAAAGAAACTGTTCTGCGGCTTTTTTGTTTGCACTTGCAACTTCGCCATGCCTAATCATGCTATAAATTCCACTTCTCTTTTTCATATCTCAAAGAAGACATAACTAAACTAGAGATGAGAGAACTTGTTTGGAAAATGTTCGCCAATCTCAAATTCAGCACGAACGTACCTAATTCAGATTCGTGTTTGGATTCCCGAGCAATTTCTGTCACAGTTGGCAAAATTCAGGCAGTTTCTCTAAATGCGTTTTCATGAATGCTTTTGTTAGGACTTTAACTAGGAGAGTGGTGCTGTGTGATGAGCGGGTGGGATGTGTTTTAACAGGGGAAGGGGTGGATAGAGGTCAGACGAGCGCCGGAGTGTACTTTAGTTTTAATTAACTTAATGTGTGTAGATTCCGGCAGCCAATCAGGACTCACAAACCATCAACAACATCCAGACACAAGGGCTTCTGTCACTGGATGCTAAAGTCACATGTCCTTCTCCATATAGAAAGTGGCAATGTTGTTTTGCTGTTGCCATTTTGCCACTGTAACAGCACAGAGAGGCTGCTCCTGCAAGTTGTCATATAGTTAGATGAGATTTTGTGCTTTATGAAATTGATCTTTCAGCATGTAACTAGTTTGTGCTGCTTTGCAGGCAGCAGTGCACGTTTCCTAATCAAAATCATTTGGGCTTATATTGTTGTGCAAGCACCAGGCCACATCTCCTAATCAAAATCGTTTGGGCTAATATTGGGGTGCAGGCACCAGACCCCTGCTCCTAATCCAAATCATTTGGGCTACTATTAGTGTGCAGGCACCAGGCCCCATTTCCTAATCAAAATCGTTTGGGCTAATATTGGGGTGCATGCACCAGGCTACATTTTAACAATTGCTTGGGCTAATATTGGGTTTCAGGCAGGAGTCCACATTTTCTAATAAAAATTGTTTGGAATAATATTGTGGAGCAGGCACCAGGTCCCATTTCTTACTTAAAATTGTTTGGCCTATTATTCTTGTGCAGGCTCTAGACCAGATTTCCTAATCAAAATTGTTTGGGCTAATAGTCTTGTGCAGGCACCAAGCAACATTTCCTAATCAAAATTGTTTGGACTAATATTGGGGTGCATGCACCAGGCCACATTTCCTAACTAAAATTGTTTGGGCTAATATTGGGGTGAAGGCAGGAGTCCACATTTCCTAATCAAAATTATTTGGACTAATATTGGGGTGCAGGCACCAGGTCCCATTTCCTAATCATAATCATTTGGGCTAATATTGTTGTGCAGGCAGGAGTCCACATTTCATAATAAAAATAGTTTCAGCTAATATTGTTGGGCAGGTACAAGGCCTCATTTCCTAATCAAAATTGTTTGGGCTAATATTGTTGTGCAGGCATCAGGCCATATTTAATAATCAAAATCGTTTGGGCTAATGTTGTTATGTATGCAGGAAGCCACATTTCCTAATCAAACTTGTTTGGCCAAATATTGTTGTGCAGGCACCAGGCCACATTGCTTAGCCAAAATCATTTGGACTAATAATGTTCTGCAGGCACCAGGCCACATTTTCTCATCAAAATTGTTTGGGCTAATATTAGAGTGCAGGCACCAGGCCACATTTCATAAGTAAAATCATTTGGGCTAATATTGGGATGGAGGCAGGAGTCCACATTTATTAATGAAAATTGTTTGGGCCAATCTTGTGGTACAGGCATCAGGCCCCATTTCCTAATCAAGATCGTTTGGGCTAACATTGTTATGCAGGCACACTATCTCATCAAATAAATATTGATTGTTAATTTAGTGACAGGCGACTGACAGGTGTGGGCCTGGGGTTGTGAGACAGCTGGTTAAAAGAAGGCAAGGGCACATCCAAATGCATGGGAAATAGTGAGGTCATGGTGCAAGGGGGACTAGGCTTTGTTTTCAACGTGTACGTGGGTTAGTTGGCAATGTTACTGAGAGCTCTACTGAACAAACACAGGCTCGTGCTATCCAAAGACAAATGGCAACATCTGTTAGTGGACGGGCTACTTGACTCCCTATCTTTGGCAGAAGCACAGTGATACGAATTGTAAATGAGGGCCAGAAAAAGCATGTGCTTCAGTGGATGGGAAGCGCTGCATCAAGTGGCCCCTTCCTCTACCTCACCATCACACACAGTACAATCCTCAGAGGTGACACCCCAATTAGCCTTGTTTTCCCCATCACAACTCTCTAACCGGCTAACTTACTCTGGCGAGCCACGTATGGGCCATTCTGCAGAGCTGTTCACACATTTTATTCCATGGGCATCAGAGGTCTTCTCCAAAGATTCACAGAATCCAGAGGAGGAAAGCATGTGCACCGATGCCCAAAATGTTTTCATGTTGTATCCGGGGTTGGACGAAGTAGGGTCCAAGCAGGTGACTCTCAGGGAAAGGACTGTTGTGAACTCTGTTTTCGGGCTCCCTCTTGTGGTCACTGGTGGTATGGTGTGACTTTTGCTTTGGGCTCCCCCTGGTGGCTTTGTTTGTTATCCTGCTGGTCTCTGGCTAACAGCTGGTTCGTTATCCTCTGGGAGGTTCCTATATAGCTCTGATTTACTTCCACTTGTGGCCGGCTGTCGATGTAATCAGTGCTACTCAGATTCCTTCTGACTACCTTGCTCCCAGTCCATCCAGGATAAGCTAAGTTTTGTTTGCTCATTTTTTGATCAGCAGTGTTTATCATGTTTTCTGTTCCAGCTTGCTAAAATGTAATTCCCTCGCTTGCTGGTTGCTCTAGTGGGCTGAGTTTCTCCCCACACACCGTTAGTTGGTGTGTGGGTTCTTGAAATCTCAGGATGGATATTTTGTAAGGGTTTTTTATTGATCGCATAGACCCCTGCTCTATTTTCTGCTTTCTAGTACTAGTGGGCCTCTTTTGCTGAATCTGATTTCAACCCTATGTATGTGCCTTCTTCTTACTTCACCGTTAATATTTGTTGGGGGCTTCTATATCTTTGGGGATTATTTCTCTTGAGGCAAGCGAGGTCTTTCTTTCTCTTTAGGGGTAGCTAGTTCCTCAGGCTGGCTCAAGACGTCTAAGAATTTTTTAGGCACGTTCACCGGCTACCTCTAGTTGTTTTGGATAGGTTCAGATTTGCGATCAGTCCAGTTACCATCTCCCTAGAGCTCGTCCTTAGTTTAATCACTTGCTGATCTATTTGTGATCCTCCGCCACTAGGGATCATAACAGTACAGCCGGCCAGTAAAGTGTTAATTGCATGGCAGAAGCAGGAGAAAAGAAGCCTTGAGAAATTTTATATTTTTTTTTGTTGCCGTGTGTCTAGCTGCTGTGGCTAGCTTCTCTCCTCCTCTTAATCTTGGTGTGGCTCTGAGTTCAGCTGCTGACATGGATGTCCAGAGCTTGGCTTCCAGTCTGGATCATCTTGCTGCTAGGGTTCAAAGTATTCAGGATTTTGTTGTTCACAGTCCTATGTCAGAGTCTAGAATACCTATTCCGGAGTTGTTTTCTGGAGATAGATCTAGGTTCCTGAATTTTAGGAACAATTGTAAGTTGTTTCTTTCTTTGAAACCTCGTTCCTCTGGTGATGCCGTTCAGCAAGTTAAGATTATCATTTCCTTTTTGCGTGGTGACCCCCAAGATTGGGCCTTCGCATTGGCGCCAGGGGATCCTGCATTGCTTAGTGTAGATGCGTTTTTTCTAGCCCTTGGATTGCTCTATGAGGAACCTAATCTTGAGAACCAGGTTGAAAAAACGTTATTGGCCCTCTCGCAGGGGCAAGATGAAGCAGAGGTGTACTGCCAGAAATTTCGGAAATGGTCGGTGCTTACTCAGTGGAATGAGTGTGCCCTGGCTGCAAATTTCAGAGAAGGTCTTTCTGAAGCCATTAAGAATGTCATGGTGGGGTTCCCTACGCCTGCAGGTCTGAATGAGTCAATGACTCTGGCCATTCAGATTGATCGGCGTTTGCGGGAGCGCAAACCTGTGCACCATTTGGCGGTGTCTTCTGAACAGACACCTGAATCTATGCAATGTGACAGAATTCTGACCAGAAGTGAACGGCAAAATTATAGACGGCAAAATGGGTTGTGCTTTTACTGTGGTGACTCAGCTCATGTTATCTCAGCATGCTCTAAGCGCAAAAAAAAGGTTGATAAATCTGTCACCATTGGTACTTTACAGCCTAAGTTCATTTTGTCTGTTACCCTGATTTGTTCCCTGTCATCTTACCCGGTTAATGCTTTTGTAGATTCAGGTGCTGCCCTGAGTCTGATGGATTGGTCATTTGCCAGGCGCTGTGGTTTTGATTTGGAGCCTTTAAAATTCCCTATTCAACTAAGGGGAATTGATTCTACACCATTGGCTACGAATAGACTTCAGTACTGGACACAAGTGACCATGTGCATGACTCCTGTTCATCGGGAGGTGATTCGCTTTCTTGTACTGCATAATTTGCATGATGTCGTCGTGTTGGGTCTACCATGGTTGCAGACTCATAATCCAGTCCTGGATTGGAAAGCTATGTCGGTGTCAAGTTGGGGTTGTCAGGGAATTCATGGTGACGCTCCTGTGGTGTCAATTGCTTCGTCCACTCCTTCTGAAGTCCCTACGTTTTTGTCAGACTACCAGGATGTATTTGAGGAGCCTAAACTCAATTCTCTACCTCCTCATAGGGACTGTGAGTGTGCTATAAATTTGATTCCTGGTAGTAAGTTTCCTAAGGGACGACTTTTCAATTTATCTGTGCCGGAGCATGCTGCCATGCGGAGTTATATAAAGGAGTCTTTAGAGAAGGGACATATTCGCCCGTCCTCATGCCCTCTTGGTGCAGGATTCTTTTTTGTGGCTAAAAAGGATGGTTCCCTGAGACCCTGTATTGATTATCGCCTTTTGAATAAAATCACGGTCAAATTTCAGTATCCTTTGCCATTGTTAACTGATTTGTTTGCTCGCATTAGGGGGTCTAGTTGGTTCACCAAGATAGATCTTCGTGGTGCGTATAACCTTGTGCGTATAAAACAGGGTGATGAATGGAAAACTGCATTTAATACGCCTGAAGGCCATTTTGAGTACTTGGTGATGCCTTTTGGACTTTCTAATGCTCCTTTAGTCTTTCAGTCCTTTATGCATGACATCTTCCGTGAATATCTGGATAAGTTTATGATTGTGTATCTGGATGATATTCTGTTTTTTTCGGATGATTGGGAGTCTCATGTTAAGCAGGTCAGGAAGGTCCTACGTGACAATGCTTTATTTGTGAAGGGCTCAAAATGTCTTTTTGGAGTCCAGAAGATTTCTTTTTTGGGTTTCATTTTTTCTCCTTCTACTATTGAGATGGACCCAGTCAAGGTTCAGGCTATTCATGACTGGACGCAGCCTACATCTGTTAAGAGTCTTCAGAAGTTCTTGGGTTTTGCTAATTTTTACCGTCGCTTCATAGCTAATTTTTCTGGCATTGTTAAGCCTTTGACGGATTTGACCAAGAAGGGTTCTGATGTGACTAATTGGTCTTCTGCAGCTGTGGAGGCCTTTCGGGAGCTGAAGCGTCGGTTTTCTTCGGCTCCGGTCTTATGTCAGCCAGATGTCTCACTTCCCTTCCAGGTGGAGGTTGATGCTTCCGAGATTGGAGCGGGGGCTGTTTTGTCGCAGAGAAGCCCCGATGGCTCTGTGATGAAGCCATGTGCTTTCTTTTCAAGAAAGTTTTTGCCTGCCGAGCGGAATTATGATGTCGGTAATCGGGAGCTGTTGGCTATGAAGTGGGCATTTGAGGAGTGGTGACATTGGCTCGAGGGAGCTAAACATCGTGTGGTGGTCTTGACTGACCACAAGAATTTGATTTATCTCGAGTCGGCCAAGCGGCTGAATCCCAGACAGGCTCGTTGGTCGTTGTTTTTCTCTCGTTTTCATTTCATGGTCTCGTACCATGTGAAAGCTGATGCTCTTTCTAGGAGTTTTGTGCCTGACTCTCCTGGAGATTCAGAGCCGGCTGGTATCCTTAGAGAAGGGGTGATTTTGTCTGCCATCTCCCCAGATTTGCGACGTGTGCTGCAAGAGTTTCAGGCTGATAGACCTGACCGCTGTCCACCGGAGAGACTGTTTGTCCCGGATAGATGGACCAACAGAGTCATCTCCGAGGTTCATTCTTCGGTGTTGGCGGGCCATCCTGGAATATTTGGTACCAGAGACTTGGTGGCCAGGTCTTTTTGGTGGCCTTCCTTGTCGCGGGATGTGCGTTCCTTTGTGCAGTCTTGTGGAATTTGTGCTCGGGCGAAGCCTTGCTGTTCTCGTGCCAGTGGTTTGCTGTTACCTTTGCCTGTCCCGAAGAGGCCTTGGATGCACATTTCCATGGATTTTATTTCAGATCTCCCTGTCTCTCAGAGAATGTCTGTCATCTGGGTGGTGTGTGATCGTTTTTCTAAGATGGTCCATTTGGTGCCCTTGCCTAAGTTGCCTTCCTCCTCCGAGTTGGTTCCACTGTTTTTTCAAAATGTGGTTCGTTTGCACGGGATTCCTGAGAACATTGTTTCTGACAGAGGATCCCAGTTTGTGTCTAGATTTTGGCGGACCTTTTGTGCTAAGTTGGGCATTGAATTGCCTTTTTCGTTGGCCTTCCATCCTCAGACGAATGGCCAAACTGAGCAAACTAATCAGACCTTGGAGACTTATTTAAGATGTTTTGTTTCTGCTGACCAAGGTGACTGGGTTACTTTTTTACCGTTGGCCGAGTTTGCCCTTAATAATCGGGCTAGTTCTGCTACTTTGGTTTCTCCTTTTTTTTGTAATTCGGGGTTTCATCCTCGTTTTTCCTCGGGTCAGGTGGAGCCTTCTGACTGTCCTGGAGTGGATGTTGTGGTGGATAGGTTGCATCAGATTTGGAATCATGTGGTGGACAATTTGAAGTTGTCACAAGAGAAGGCTCAGCTGTTTGCCAACCGCCGTCGCTGTGTGGGTCCCCGACTTCGCGTTGGGGACTTGGTGTGGTTGTCTTCTCGCTTCGTTCCTATGAAGGTCTCCTCTCCTAAGTTCAAGCCTCGGTTTATCGGTCCTTATAAGATTCTGGAAGTCCTTGGCCCTGTGTCATTCCGTCTGGACCTCCCGGCATCATTTGCTATTCATAATGTGTTCCATCGCTCGTTGTTGCGGAGGTATGTGGTACCTGTGGTTCCTCCGGTTGAGCCTCCTGCCCCGGTGCTGGTTGAGGGAGAATTGGAATACGTGGTGGAGAAGATCTTGGATTCTCGTGTTTCTAGACGGAGGCTCCAGTATTTGGTCAAGTGGAAGGGCTATGGTCAGGAGGATAATTCTTGGGTTGTCGCCTCTGATGTTCATGCGGCCGATTTGGTTCGTGCCTTCCATGTGGCTCATCCTGATCGCCCTGGGGGTTTTCATGAGGGTTCGGTGACCCCTCCTTAAGGGGGGGGTACTGTTGTGAACTCTGTTTTCGGGCTCCCTCTTGTGGTCACTGGTGGTATGGTGTGACTTTTGCTTTGGGCTCCCCCTGGTGGCTTTGTTTGTTATCCTGCTGGTCTCTGGCTATCAGCTGGTTCGTTATCCTCTGGGAGGTTCCTATATAGCTCTGTTTTACTTCCACTTGTGGCTGGCTGTCGATGTAATCAGTGCTACTCAGATTCCTTCTGACTACCTTGCTCCCAGTCCATCCAGGATAAGCTAAGTTTTGTTTGCTCATTTTTTGATCAGCAGTGTTTATCATGTTTTCTGTTCCAGCTTGCTAAAATGTAATTCCCTCGCTTGCTGGTTGCTCTAGTGGGCTGAGTTTCTCCCCACACACCGTTAGTTGGTGTGTGGGTTCTTGAAATCTCAGGATGGATATTTTGTAAGGGTTTTTTATTGATCGCATAGACCCCTGCTCTATTTTCTGCTTTCTAGTACTAGTGGGCCTCTTTTGCTGAATCTGATTTCAACCCTATGTATGTGCCTTCTTCTTACTTCACCGTTAATATTTGTTGGGGGCTTCTATATCTTTGGGGATTATTTCTCTTGAGGCAAGCGAGGTCTTTCTTTCTCTTTAGGGGTAGCTAGTTCCTCAGGCTGGCTCGAGACGTCTAAGAATTTTTTAGGCACGTTCACCGGCTACCTCTAGTTGTTTTGGATAGGTTCAGATTTGCGATCAGTCCAGTTACCATCTCCCTAGAGCTCGTCCTTAGTTTAATCACTTGCTGATCTATTTATGATCCTCCGCCACTAGGGATCATAACAAAGGACTGGGAGAACAGAGAGGATAATGATGTGGTTGTAGATTCCACTTGGTGTGGGAAATAGGCATGCAGCTGAATAGATCAGCAGAGGAGGTGGAGGAGGAGGAAGGCGAGGATGTTACGTAGTGGTTTGCCACATAGACGAGGAGTAATGCAACTGCAGCAAGCATTGCATCCTCAGCCACAACTCTAGCTGTGGCCAGCAGCAGTCGTGAGTCTGCAGTTCACAGGAGCAGTGAGGGTTGTCTAGCCTGGGCCTTTTTTGAGACCACAAAGAATGACCCAACTCATATTATCTGCCGTCTTTGCAAAAAACAACTCAGTATAGACAAAAATTGCAATAATTTGACAACTACATGCATGATCTGGCACATGTGCAATCAATATGAACTAGTCTGGGAACCTCAGTGTGCAAAAATGCGGACTAGTGGGCCTTGCCAACTACCATCTTTCCCATCAACTGCATGCTTCTTCCTCCTCCCTCACCATGACACGTGATCTCACACAGGTCTCCGGCCGTAGAAACGCCACTTGCTTAATCCCTACAGTTGGGGTCAGTATGAGCCTGTCAGCTGTTACAAAAATGCTGTTTTTATTTCACCGAGCACATCACATCTTTCTTAATCCACCATAACATCTTCACCTACACCTCACTCACTGTCCACCAGTTTGTCGGGTTCACTCTACTCCATCCTTTCTCATCAGAGCAACCAACCCTCGGTCCTGCAGTTGTGGTCACATAAAAGAATGTTTCCTCCTACACATGCTGAAGCTAAGAGCTTGAACTCCACCATCTCCTGGTGGATACAGACAGTTTCTAAAAGCTGATGGTCGTCGCTGTCCCCAGTACCAGTTTCCCAGTCGCCATTACTTCTCTAAGAAAGCTGTCCCTGCGCTACATCAGCATGTCATAGACAACATCACCCATTTCTTGAAACAAACTATGTCTGCCAGGGTGTATTTCACCACTTACACCTAAATGAGCAAACATAGGCAGGGGCGTTACATCTCACTGACTGGGCACTGGGTGACTCTGGTGGCTTTGTGGTCAAGCGGTCAAGGGGCTGCTCCACAAAACTTGGAATACCCAATGCTTGCGGGACAAACCCCTGTATCTAACACTTCCTCCAATGTTTTTGCCTGCTCCACATCCTCAAGGGCCTTACCTTAACCTGCACCCTCAACCTCTCCTATAATGAGACACACATTCCAACAGTGCAGAGACAATCCCCTCCATCTTCATACTACGCATCCAGGGCTCACTACAATTAGGTATTGTTTAAATCAATATGCCTTTCATGGCTCATGTCCTGAACCTGGTGGTACAGCAATTTCTCCACCACTATCCTGGCCTGGATGCGCTGCTGCAGAAAGCACAGTCGCTGTGCACTTACTTTCGATGAATTCCCCCTGGGTCATCGACTTGCATAGCTACAGAGGTCTTTCGGCCTACCGATTAACTATTTGAAATGCAATGTGCCTACATGGTGGAATTCAAATCTGCACATGACTGGCAGCAGCAACGAACCCCAGTGTAGTACGTTCTTTTGCATAGCCTGGACCAAAGCAGTACGGACATAGTCCAAATCACGCTTGCGGTGTGGACACAGAAGAAGGACCTCTGCACAGTTTCTAAATGGCTACTAAGATGGTTAGCATTGATGATGCCATAATCAGCATCAATATCACATGCATGCTGTAGCACACTTTGAATAGCCTGCATAATTAGGTGGTGGTCCCAGAGGAAGAGGTGGAAGCAGAGGAGGATACGGAAGGGAGAACAATATCTCTATGTTCCAGACTGTCGTTGCACAGGCAGGTGCCATTGGAGGGTGGATTACAGTGATCTAGGTGGGCTCATGGTACCAGACAAACTGTTACTGAAAGTGCAGGAGCCGAGAAGCAAATGGAGGAGGACGAGGAGGAAGAGGTGATGGGCGCGCAACAGTCAGGAGATGAAAAGGATAATAATCTCTCTGTTGTCCGTGGTTGGTGAGAGGGGATAGAGGAAACAAGCTTGATTGTTACCCCATCGCAGACACACTATGGACTTGGACCTCATGGAAGCACTCGACACATGAGCGCCTTTTTACGCACTCTCCGCACCATGATTCCCATATTGTTAGGATTAGAAATAGTCCTAACTACTAGGTTGCCACAATGTTAGATCCATGGTACAAGAGTAAATTTTACCATATGTTTACCCCTCTGGAAAGGGACGCATGCCGGAGTATCGAAACGAGTTTGTAGACATTCTTAAAAGTGTCTTTCCCCAAGACAGCAGTGAGGCACATAGTGTCCATCGCAGTTCTAGACTCCCAACCTCGAGGAACATCGAGTTGTCAATGCAAAAACTTTAACAGCAGCAGCAGTGTAAGTGGCAGAAGCAATTTCTGTGAGTCGTTTCACATATTTTTAGACAATGTTATGCACCAGCAGAATAGAGTACAAGTCAGATAGTAAACGAGTGGAGAGGATGGTGCAAGAGTATCCAAAGCTCAATATCGAATCCATTAGGGGAGTTTGGACCATTTTGCATTGTGGTCTGCAAAAATAAAAAAGTGGCCTCAGCTCACTAGTCACGCTTTGGAGGTTTTGTCATGCCCGGCAGCCAGCGTTCTCTTACAACGAGTCCTCACCGCAAGTACACTGCTGGTTGTGTCAGACTCATGACTGATAAGCACATCCGGCTGTCCCCTGTTGTGAATTCCGTTCTCGGACTCTCTCCTGTGGTCATGAATTGGTACTTTGGTTAGTTCTGCTCTTGGACTCCCTCTGGTGGCTTTGAGCGGAACTGCTGGTCACTGAGGTTGGCTTTGTCAGCTGCTCTCGTTTATTGCTGCTGGCTTCCCTATTTAACTTCACTCAGATCGTTACTTCATGCCAGCTGTCAATGTTTCAGTATTGGTTCAGATCTCTCTTGGACTTCTCTGAGGACCTGTCTACTCCAGCAGAAGCTAAGTCTTTGCTAGTTCATTTGTTGTTACTGCTTCCTGAATATATTTCTTAGTTCTGCTAATTTCTAGTCCAGCTTGCTATCATGATATTCCCTTGCTAGCTGGAAGCTCTGGGGGTGCAGAGTGGCACCTCCACACCGTGAGTCGGTGTGGGGAGTCTTTTTGCTTACTCTGCGTGGTTTTTTGTAGTCTTTTGTGCTGACCGCATAGTTCCCTTTCCTATCCTCTGACTATTCAGTGAAGTCTGGCCTCCTTTGCTAAAACCTGTTTCATTCCTGTGTTTGTGACTTTCCTCTTAACTCACAGTCAATATATGTGGCGCTGCCTTTACCTTTGGGGAATTTCTCTGAGGCAAGGTTAGGCTTCTATTTCTATCTTTAGGGGTAGTTAGCTCTTAGGCTGTGAAGAGGCGTCTAGGGAGAGTTAGGTACGCTCCACGGCTATTTCTAGTGTGTGTGATAGGAGTAGGGTTTGCGGTCAGCAGAGTTCCCACTTCCCAGAGCTAGTTCCGATTTTGAGTTTACCCATCAGGTCATTCCGGGTGCTCCTAACCACCAGGTCCATAACAGTACAGCTGGCCAGAAAGTGTTAATGCATCTCAAAAGAGGGATAAGAGAAGTTCTGAACCCATTTTTTTTGTCTCTCTTTTCCCCTTAACCTCTGGGTGGTTCAGGACTCAGGTGTAGATATGGATATTCAAGGTCTGTCCTCTTGTGTGGATCATCTCACTGCAAGGGTACAAAGCATTCAAGATTATGTAGTTCAGAATCCGATGTTAGAGCCTAGAATTCCAATTCCTGATTTGTTTTCTGGGGATAGATCTAAGTTTCTGAATTTCAAAAATAATTGTAAACTGTTTCTTGCTTTGAAACCCCGCTCCTCTGGTGACCCCATTCAGCAAGTAAAAATTGTTATTTCTTTGTTGCGTGGCGACCCTCAAGACTGGGCATTCTCCCTTGTGCCAGGAGATCCTGCATTGCTTAATGTAGATGCGTTTTTTCTGGCGCTTGGATTGCTTTATGACGAACCGAATTCAGTGGATCAGGCAGAGAAAATCTTGCTAGCTTTGTGTCAGGGTCAGGATGAAGCGGAGATATATTGTCAGAAGTTTAGAAAATGGTCTGTGCTTACTCAATGGAATGAGTGTGCCCTGGCAGCAATTTTTGAAAGGGTCTTTCTGAAGCCCTTAAGGATGTTATGGTGGGATTCCCCACGCCTGCTGGTCTGAATGAATCAATGTCCTTGGCCATCCAAATTGATCGGCGTTTGCGTGAGCGCAAAATTGTGCACCATTTGGCGGTGTCCTCTGAGCAGAGGCCTGAGCTTATGCAATGTGATAGAACTTTGACCAGAACTGAACGGCAAGAACACAGACGTCAGAATAGACTGTGTTTTTAGTGTGGTGACCCCACTCATGCTATCTCTGATTGTCCTAAGCGCACTAAGCGGTTCGCTAGGTCTGTCACCATTGGTACTGTACAGCCTAAATTTATTTTGTCTGTTACTCTGATTTGCTCTTTGTCATCCTACTCAGTTATGGCATTTGTGGATTCAGGCGCTGCCCTGAATTTGATGGACTTGGAGTTTGCCAGGCGCTGTGGTTTTTTCTTGGAGCCTTTGCAGTTTCCTATTCCATTAAGGGGAATTGATGCCACGCCGTTGGCCAAGAATAAACCTCAGTACTGGACTCAGTTGACCATGTGCATGGCTCCCGCACATCAGGAAGATATTCACTTTTTGGTGTTGCATAATTTGCATGATGTGGTCGTGTTGGGTTTGCCATGGCTACAGGTTCATAATCCAGTATTGGATTGGAAATCAATGTATGTGTCTAGTTGGGGTTGTCAAGGGGTACATGGCAATGTTCCATTGGTGTCGATTTCTGCTTCCACTCCTTCTGAAGTCCCTGAGTTTCTGTCGGATTACCAGGATGTATTTGATGAGCCCAAATCCAGTGTCCTACCCCCTCATAGGGATTGTGATTGTGCTATAAATTTGATTCCTGGTAGTAAGTTTCCTAAAGGCCGACTTTTCAATTTATCTGTGCCAGAGCACGCTGCTATGCGGAGTTATATAAAGGAGTCCTTGGAGAAAGGGCATATTCGCCCGTCTTCATCACCGTTGGGAGCAGGGTTCTTTTTTGTGGCCAAGAAGGATGGTTCTCTGAGACCATGTATAGATTAACGCCTTCTCAATAAAATCACGGTCAAATTTCAGTACCCTTTGTGTTGTGAATCCGCTTTTGGGCTCCCCTGGTGGTTGCTGGTGGTACTGGTGACTTGTGTGTCTTTGCTGTCTCAGTTCACCTGCTCCCATCAGTGTTTGGGAGTTTCCTATTTAGCCTTGTTCTCCAGTCATTTCCTTGCCGGTCATCATTGTAACCAGAGCCTTCGGTTGCATGTTCCTGCTACTAGTCTGCTGATCAGCTAAGTGGACTTTGTCCTTTTCTTTTGTATCTTTTGTCCAGTTTGCAGTTTTGTTATTCTCTGTAGCTGGAAGCTCTTGTGGGCTGAAATTGCCACTCCTGTGTCATGAGTTGACACAGGAGTCTTAAAGTAATTTCAGGATGGTTTTTTGATAGGGTTTTCAGTTGACCGTGAAGTCCTCTTTTGTATCCTTCTGCTATCTAGTAAGTGGACCTCTCTTTGCTAAATCCACCTTCATACTGTGTATGTCTTTTCCTCTAAACTCACCGTCATTACATGTGGGGGGCTGCTATCATCCTTTGGGGTATTTCCCTAGAGGTAAGCCAGGTCTGTTCCTTCCTCTACCAGGGGTAGTTAGTCCTCCGGCTGGCGCGTGGCATCTAGGGTTAATCAGGTATGCTCCCTGGCTACTATTAGTTGTGTGGTAGATTTAGCTCATGGTCAGCTCGAGATTCCATCACCCAGAGCTCGTCCGTTATCTTTGTGTTTTGTTGTTTCCCTGCCATTGGGAATCATGACAGTATGACCGGCCCGTGTTAAAGTTACTGGCAGAAGAAAGGAGAGAAAAAGAAGTCTGTAGAGTTTTTTTTTTTTTTCCTATGTTTGCTCCATAGTTGGATCAGTTGTATTTCAGCTCTAATTACAGCCTTTGCCTTTCTCTCCTTCTAATCCTTGAATGGCTCTGATCTCACCTGTTTAAAGATGGATCCTCAGAGCTTCGCTGCAGGTTTAAATAATCTTGCTACTAAGGTTCAAAATTTACAAGAATTTGTTATACATACTCCGATGTCTGAACCTAAGATTCCTACACCAGAGGTGTTTTCCGGAGATAGATCTCGGTTTCTGAATTTCAAATATAATTGTAAATTATTCCTTTCTCTCAGACCTCACTCCTCTGGAGATCCTGTCCAGCAGGTTAAGATTGTGATTTCTTTGCTGCGAGGTGACCCTCAAAACTGGGCATTTTCATTGACACCAGGGGATCCTGCGTTGCTCAATGTGGATGCCTTTTTTCTGGCTTTAGGCTTGCTTTATGAGGAACCTAATTTGGAGATTCAAGCTGAAAAAGCTTTGATAGCCCTATCTCAAGGGCAAGATGAAGCTGAGATATACTGCCAAAAATTTCGTAAATGGTCTGTGCTTACTCAGTGGAATGAGTGCGCCCTAGCGGCAAATTTCAGAGAGGGCCTCTCTGATGCCGTTAAGGATGTTATCGTCGGGTTCCCTGCGCCTACAGGTCTGAATGAGTCCATGACAATGGCTATTCAGATTGATCGGCGTTTGCGGGAGCGCAAGCCTGTGCACCATTTGGCGGTATCTTCTGAAAAGTCGCCAGAGAATATGCAATGTGACAGAACTCTGTCCAGAAGCGAGCGGCAGAATTACAGGCGTAAAAATGGGTTATGTTTCTATTGTGGTGATTCTGCTCATGTTATATCAGCATGCTCTAAACGCACAAAGAAGGCTGACAAGTCTATTTGCACTTTACAGTCTAAATTTATTCTGTCTGTAACCTTGATTTGTTCATTATCAGTTATTACTGTGGATGCCTATGTGGACTTTGGCGCCGCCCTGAGTCTTATGGATTGGTCCTTTGCCAGGCGCTGTGGGTTTGATTTAGAGCCACTGGAAGTCCCTATACCTCTGAAGGGTATTGATTCTACCCCTTTGGCTAGTAATAAACCACAATTCTGGACGCAAGTGACTATGCGTATGACTCCAGACCATCAGGAGGTGATTCGCTTCCTTGTGTTGTACAATTTACATGATGTTTTAGTGCTTGGATTACCATGGTTACAATCTCATAACCCAGTCCTTGACTGGAAAACAAGGTCTGTGATAAGCTGGGGATGTCGGGGGGCTCATGGGGATGTACCTTTGGTTTCCATTTCGTCATCTACTCCCTCTGAGATTCCAGCATTTTTGTCTGATTATCGTGATGTTTTTGAAGAGCCTAAGATTGGTTCTCTCCCTCCCCACAGAGATTGTGATTGCGCCATAGATCTGATTCCTGGCAGTAAATTTCCAAAGGGTCGTTTGTTTAATTTATCTGTGCCTGAACATGCTGCTATGCGAAAGTATATTAAGGAGTCCCTGGAAAAGGGACATATTCGTCCTTCTTCATCTCCTTTAGGAGCTGGTTTTTTCTTTGTGTCTAAGAAGGATGGCTCTCTGAGGCCTTGTATTGATTATCGACTCCTGAATAAAATTACAGTCAAATATCAGTATCCGTTGCCTTTGTTGACTGATTTGTTTGCTCGCATAAGAGGGGCTAAGTGGTTCTCTAAGATTGATCTTCGTGGGGCGTATAATTTGGTGCGAATTAAGCAGGGGGATGAGTGGAAAACCGCATTTAATACGCCTGAGGGCCATTTTGAGTATTTAGTAATGCCTTTCGGCCTTTCAAATGCACCTTCGGTCTTTCAGTCCTTTATGCATGATATTTTCCGTGAATATTTGGATAAATTTATGATTGTGTATTTGGACGATATTTTGATTTTTTCTGATGACTGGGAGTCTCATGTTCAACAGGTCAGGAGGGTTTTTCAGGTTTTGCGGACTAGTTCTTTGTGTGTAAAGGGTTCAAAGTGTGTTTTTGGGGTTCAAAAGATTTCTTTTTTGGGGTACATTTTTTCCCCTTCTTCTGTTGAGATGGACCCTGTTAAGGTTCGGGCTATTTGTGACTGGACGCAGCCTACTTCTCTTAAGAGTCTTCAGAAATTCTTGGGCTTTGCTAATTTCTATCGTCGATTTATAACTGGGTTTTCTGGCGTTGCTAAACCTTTGACTGATTTGACTAGAAAGGGTGCTGATGTTGCCGATTGGTCCCCTGCTGCTGTGGAGGCCTTTCGGGAGCTTAAGCGCCGCTTTTCGTCTGCTCCTGTGTTGCGCCAGCCTGATGTTTCTCTTCCCTTTCAGGTTGAGGTCGATGCTTCCGAGATCGGAGCAGGGGCGGTTTTGTCGCAGAAAAGTTCCGATTGCTCAGTGATGAGACCTTGTGCGTTCTTTTCTCGTAAATTTTCGGCCGCCGAGCGAAACTATGATGTTGGTAATCGGGAGCTTTTGGCCATGAAGTGGGCGTTTGAGGAGTGGCGTCATTGGCTTGAGGGTGCCAGACATCAGGTGGTGGTTTTGACTGATCACAAGAATCTGATTTATCTGGAGTCTGCCAGGCGCCTGAATCCTAGACAGGCACGCTGGTCGTTGTTTTTTTCTCGGTTTAATTTTGTGGTCTCATACTTACCGGGTTCTAAAAATGTGAAGGCAGATGCTCTTTCTAGGAGTTTTGAGACTGACTCTCCTGGGGATTCTGAACCTGCTGGTATCCTTAAGGATGGGGTGGTTTTGTCTGCTGTCTCCCCAGACTTGCGACGTGCTTTGCAAGAACTTCAGGCAGATAGACCTGATCGTTGTCCACCTGGTAGACTGTTTGTTCCTGATGATTGGACCAGTAGAGTCATCTCGGAAGTTCATTCTTCTACTCTGGCAGGTCATCCTGGAATTTTTGGTACTAGAGATTTGGTGGCTAGGTCCTTCTGGTGGCCTTCCCTGTCTCGAGATGTGCGTGTTTTTGTGCAGTCTTGTGATGTTTGTGCTCGGGCCAAGCCTTGTTGTTCTAGGGCTAGTGGGTTATTGTTGCCCTTGCCTATTCCGAAGAGGCCTTGGACGCACATCTCTATGGACTTTATTTCTGATCTCCCTGTTTCTCAGAAGATGTCTGTCATCTGGGTGGTGTGTGACCGTTTTTCTAAAATGGTCCATTTGGTGCCATTGCCTAAGTTGCCTTCCTCATCTGAATTGGTCCCTCTGTTTTTTCAAAATGTGGTTCGCCTGCATGGGATTCCGGAAAACATCGTTTCTGACAGGGGAACCCAGTTCGTGTCTAGATTCTGGCGGACATTCTGTTCCAGGTTGGGAATTGATTTGTCTTTTTCGTCTGCATTCCATCCTCAGACTAATGGCCAGACGGAGCGAGCTAATCAAACTTTGGAGACTTATTTGAGGTGTTTTGTGTCTGCGGATCAGGATGACTGGGTTGCCTTTTTGCCGTTGGCAGAGTTTGCTCTTAATAATCGGGCTAGTTCTGCCACTTTGGTTTCCCCTTTCTTTTGCAATTCAGGGTTTCACCCTCGTTTTTCATCTGGTCAGGTGGAATCTTCGGATTGTCCGGGAGTTGATGCTGTGGTGGATCGGTTGCATCGGATTTGGGGACAAGTGGTGGACAATTTGAAGTTGTCCCAGGAGAGGACTCAGCAGTTTGCTAACCGCCGGCGTCATGTTGGTCCTCGCCTTCGTGTTGGGGACTTGGTGTGGTTGTCTTCCCGTTTTGTCCCTATGAGGGTTTCTTCTCCTAAGTTTAAGCCCCGGTTCATCGGTCCTTATAGGATTTTGGAGATTCTTAACCCTGTGTCCTTTCGTTTGGACCTCCCGGCATCTTTCGCTATCCATAATGTATTCCATCGGTCGTTGTTGCGGAGGTATGAGGTACCGGTGGTTCCTTCTACTGAACCTCCTACTCCTGTGCTGGTAGGGGGTGAATTGGAGTACTTTGTGGAGAAGATCCTGGACTCCCGTATTTCAAGACGGAGACTTCAGTATCTGGTCAAATGGAAGGGCTATGGTCAAGAAGATAATTCTTGGGTAACTGCCTCTGATGTTCATGCCTCGGATTTGGTTCGTGCCTTTCATAGGGCTCATCCAGATCGTCCTGGTGGTTCTCGTGAGGGTTCGGTGCCCCTCCTTAAGGGGGGGGTACTGTTGTGAATCCGCTTTTGGGCTCCCCTGGTGGTTGCTGGTGGTACTGGTGACTTGTGTGTCTTTGCTGTCTCAGTTCACCTGCTCCCATCAGTGTTTGGGAGTTTCCTATTTAGCCTTACTCTCCAGTCATTTCCTTGCCGGTCATCATTGTAACCAGAGCCTTCGGTTGCATGTTCCTGCTACTAGTCTGCTGATCAGCTAAGTGGACTTTGTCCTTTTGTTTTGTATCTTTTGTCCAGTTTGCAGTTTTGTTATTCTCTGTAGCTGGAAGCTCTTGTGGGCTGAAATTGCCACTTCTGTGTCATGAGTTGACACAGGAGTCTTAAAGTAATTTCAGGATGGTTTTTTGATAGGGTTTTCAGTTGACCGTGAAGTCCTCTTTTGTATCCTTCTGCTATCTAGTAAGTGGACCTCTCTTTGCTAAATCTACCTTCATACTGTGTATGTCTTTTCCTCTAAACTCACCGTCATTACATGTGGGGGGCTGCTATCATCTTTTGGGGTATTTCCCTAGAGGTAAGCCAGGTCTGTTCCTTCCTCTACCAGGGGTAGTTAGTCCTCCGGCTGGCGCGTGGCATCTAGGGTTAATCAGGTATGCTCCCTGGCTACTATTAGTTGTGTGGTAGATTTAGCTCACGGTCAGCTCGAGATTCCATCACCCAGAGCTCGTCCGTTATCTTTGTGTTTTGTTGTTTCCCTGCCATTGGGAATCATGACACCTTTGCCTCTGCTGTCTGATTTGTTTGCTCGGATTAAGGGGGCTAGTTGGTTCACCAAGATAGATCTTCGAGGGGCGTATAACCTTGTGCGTATTAAACAGGGCGATGAATGGAAAACAGCATTTAATACGCCCTAGGGCCATTTTGAGTACCTTGTAATGCCATTCGGGCTTTCAAATGCTCCATCTGTGTTTCAGTCCTTTATGCATGACATCTTCCGAAAGTATCTGGATAGATTCATGATTGTATATTTGGATGATATTTTGGTCTTTTCGGATGATTGGGAGTTTCATGTGAAACAGGTCAGAAGAATGGTATTCCAGGTCCTTCGTGCTAATTCCTTGTTTGTGAAGGGGTCTAAATGTCTCTTCGGAGTTCAGAAGGTTTCCTTTTTGGGCTTCATTTTTTCCCCTTCTACTATCGAGATGGACCCTGTTAAAGTTCAGGCCATTTATGATTGGACTCAACCTACATCTGTGAAGAGCCTCCAGAAATTCCTGGGCTTTGCTAATTTTTACCGTCGCTTCATCGCTAATTTTTCTAGTGTGGTTAAACCTTTGACTGATTTGACAAAGAAAGGTGCTGATGTGGTGAATTGGTCCTCTGCGGCCGTTGAGGCTTTTCAGGAGCTGAAACGTCGTTTTTCTTCGGCCCCTGTGTTGCGTCAGCCATATGTTTCCCTCCCTTTTCAGGTCGAGGTTGATGCTTCTGAGATTGGAGTAGGGGCTGTTTTGTCTCAAAGAAGTTCTGATGGCTCTGTGATGAAGCCATGTGCCTTCTTTTCTAGAAAGTTTTTGCCTGTTGAGCGTAATTATGATGTTGGCAATCGGGAGCTGCTAGCTATGAAGTGGGCATTCGAGGAGTGGCGACATTGGCTTAAGGGAGCCAAGCACCGCGTGGTGGTCTTGACGGATCACAAAAATCTGACTTATCTCGAGTCTGCCAAGCGGTTGAATCCTAGACAGGCTCGATGGTCGCTGTTTTTCTCCCGTTTCGATTTTGTGGTCTCATACCTTCCAGGTTCTAAGAATGTGAAGGCGGATGCCCTTTCTAGGAGTTTTGTGCCTGATTCTCTGGGAGTCCCTGAGCCGGCTGGTATTCTCAAAGAGGGGGTAATTCTGTCTGCCATCTCCCCTGATTTGCGGCGGGTGCTGCAGGAGTTTCAGGCTGATAGACCTGACCGTTGTCCAGCGGAGAAACTGTTTGTCCCTGATAGATGGACTAGCAGAGTTATTTCTGAGGTTCATTGCTCAGTGTTGGCTGGTCATCCTGGGATTTTTGGGACCAGAGATTTGGTGGCTAGGTCCTTTTGGTGGCCTTCCTTGTCACGGGATGTGCGTTCTTTTGTGCAGTCCTGTGGGACTTGTGTTCGGGCTAAGCCCTGCTGTTCACGTGCCAGTGGGTTGCTTTTGCCCTTGCCAGTCCCGAAAAGGCCTTGGACGCATGTTTCCATGGATTTTATTTCAGATCTTCCTGTCTCTCAAAGGATGTCTGTCATCTGGGTGGTTTGTGATCGCTTTTCTAAGATGGTCCATTTGGTACCCTTGCCTAAATTACCTTCCTCCTCTGATTTGGTGCCATTATTTTTTCAACATGTGGTTCATTTGCATGGCATTCCTGAGAACATTGTGTCGGACAGAGGTTCCCAGTTTGTCTCTAGGTTTTGGCGGTCCTTTTGTGCTAAGATGGGCATTGATTTGTCTTTTTCTTTGGCTTTCCATCCTCAAACAAATGGCCAAACCGAACGAACCAACCAGACTTTGGAAACCTATCTGAGATGCTTTGTTTCTGCTGATCAGGATGATTGGGTGACATTCTTGCCATTGGCTGAGTTCGCCCTTAATAATCAGGCTAGTTCGGCTACTTTGGTTTCGCCTTTTTTTTGCAATTCTGGTTTTCATCCTCGTTTTTCTTCGGGGCAGGTTGAGCCTTCTGACTGTCCTGGTGTGGATTCTGTGGTGGACAGGTTGCAACAAATTTGGACTCACGCAGTGGACAATCTGACGTTGTCCCAGGAGAAGGCTCAACGTTTCACTAACCGCCGTCGTTGTGTTGGTCCCCGACTTCGTGTTGGGGATTTGGTTTGGTTGTCTTCTCGTTATGTTCCTATGAAGGTTTCTTCTCCTAAGTTTAAGCCTCGTTTCATTGGTCCTTATAAGATTTCTGAAATTCTCAACCCTGTGTCATTTCGTTTGGTCCTTCCAGCTTCTTTTGCCATCCATAATGTGTTCCATAGGTTGTTGTTGCGGAGGTACGTGGCACCTATGGTTCCCTCCGTTGATCCTCCTGCTCCAGTGTTGGTAGAGGGGGAGTTGGAGTATGTGGTGGAAAAAATTTTGGATTCTCGTATTTCGAGACGGAAGCTTCAGTACCTGGTTAAGTGGAAGGGCTATGGTCAGGAGGATAATTCCGGGGTTGTTGCCTCCGATGTCCACGCTGCCGATTTAGTTCGTGCCTTTCATTTGGCTCGTCCTGATCGGCCTGGGGGCCCTGGTGAGGGTTCAATGACCCCTCCTCAAGGGGGGGGGTACTGTTTTGAATTCCGTTCTCGGACTCCCTCCTGTGGTCATGAATGGTACTTTGGTTAGTTCTGCTCTTGGACTCCCTCTGGTGGCTTTGAGCGGAACTGCTGGTCACTGAGGTTGGCTTTGTCAGCTGCTCTCGTTTATTGCTGCTGGCTTCCCTATTTAACTTCACTCAGATCGTTACTTCATGCCAGCTGTCAATGTTTCAGTATTGGTTCAGATCTCTCTTGGACTTCTCTGAGGACCTGTCTACTCCAGCAGAAGTCTTTGCTAGTTCATTTGTTGTTACTGCTTCCTGAATATTTTTCTTAGTTCTGCTAATTTCTAGTCCAGCTTGCTATCATGATATTCCCTTGCTAGCTGGAAGCTCTGGGGGTGCAGAGTGGCACCTCCACACCGTGAGTCGGTGTGGGGAGTCTTTTTGCTTACTCTGCGTGGTTTTTTGTAGTCTTTTGTGCTGACCGCATAGTTCCCTTTCCTATCCTCTGACTATTCAGTGAAGTCTGGCCTCCTTTGCTAAAACCTGTTTCATTCCTGTGTTTGTGACTTTCCTCTTAACTCACAGTCAATATATGTGGGGGGCTGCCTTTACCTTTGGGGATAGTGTTGAGCGATACCGTCCGATACTTGAAAGTATCGGTATCGGAAAGTATCGGCTGATACCGGCAAAGTATCGGATCTAATCCGATACCGATACCAATACAAGTCAATGGGACACCAAGTATCGGACGGTATCCTGTATGGTTCCCAGGGTCTGAAGGAGAGGAAACTCTCCTTCAGGCCCTGGGATCCATATCAATGTGTAAAAGAAAGAATTAAAATAAAAAATAGGGATATACTCACCTCTCCGACGCAGCCTGGACTTTACCACCGTAACCGGGAGCCGTTGTACCTAAGAATGCGCGCTTGAAGGGCCTTAGATGACGTCACGGCGCTCTGATTGGTCCGTAGCGGTCGCGTGACCGCTACGTGACCAATCACAAAGCAGTGACGTCACCTAAGGTCTTTCAAGCGCTTGAAAGGCCTTAGGTGACGTCACTGCTTTTTGATTGGTCGCGTAGCGGTCACGCGACCGCTACGGACCAATCAGAGCGCCGTGACGTCATCTAAGGCCCTTCAAGCGCGCATTTTTAGGTACAACGGCTCCTGGTTATGGCGGTAAAGTCCAGGCTGCGTCGGAGAGGTGAGTATATCCCTATTTTTTATTTTAATTCTTTCTTTTACACATTGATATTAATCCCGATACCGATTCCCGATACCACAAAAGTATCGGATCTCGGTATCGGAATTCCGATACCCGCAAGTATCGGCCGATACCCGATACTTGCGGTATCGGAATGCTCAACACTATTTGGGGAATTTCTCTGAGGCAATGTTAGGCTTCTATTTCTATCTTTAGGGGTAGTTAGCTCTTAGGCTGTGAAGAGGCGTCTAGGGAGAGTTAGGTACGCTCCATGGCTATTTCTAGTGTGTGTGATAGGAGTAGGGTTTGCGGTCAGCAGAGTTCCCACTTCCCAGAGCTAGTTCCGATTTTGAGTTTACCCATCAGGTCATTCCGGGTGCTCCTAACCACCAGGTCCATAACAGTCCCCTGAAAGTGTAGACTGCCTAACTTTATTCACAATGAACAAGTCATGGATTTCCAATGACTTTTGCTCCACAGTCGCAGACTGGGTAAACTAAGTGATGGTGTAGTTTTTAGTGTGATGCATTGATCTTGCGTTATTGCAGTGTGTTACACCTTTGTCATGGCTTCTGTGCCTCATGTGGCTACTGCTGCTGATGTTACAAACAATTTTTTCAAATATGGATACTCCAAGTTGTGTTTTCATCTGGTAGGTTGCCTGTAGTGGAATGGGTGTCAGATGCCCATTATACTATTTGTACTCTGGGTAAATTGATGTCACTTGAGTGGTGTGTGTCAATAATTTTTGGAAATGTAGAGACGCCAAGCTGTGCGACTGCGAAAAAGGAGTCAAGTAACCCATCCAGTAACAGAAGTTGTCAGTTGTCTTTAGATAGGTCGAGCCGGAGTTTGTTCATTAGAGCTTTCAGTAACATTACCACCTACCCCACGTACACCTCAAACACTAAGCCTAGTCCCCCTTCCACCAAGACCTCGCTTTTTCCCACTCATGTTGATTGTACCCTTTCCCTCTTTTAACAAGCTTTTTAACAACTTTAGGTCCACATCTGTTAGCCACGTGTCAGCAAATTAACAATCTGTAGTTATTGAGATAGTGTGGCTGGATCACAAACTTAGCACAAAAGATTTAGATGCTGAAATGAGGACTGATGTTTGGACTACACAATTAGCACAAAGGATTTAGATGCTGAAATGTGGAATCCTGGATGGACAACACAATTATCACAAAGGATTAAGATGCTGAAATGTAGACTCCTAGCTGAACCACACTATCACACTTCATCAGATGAAGAGGGCTAGAGCCCTTGAAATG
Source organism: Ranitomeya variabilis (assembly GCF_051348905.1). NCBI lineage: Eukaryota > Metazoa > Chordata > Amphibia > Anura > Dendrobatidae > Ranitomeya > Ranitomeya variabilis. The sequence continues at coordinate 115,589,281 of NC_135237.1, read as the reverse complement.
CATTGGTTGGTTAGCTGGTCTAGCACACCTGCTCTCTCTGGCGCGTAGCTTGGTGACGTCATCTGTAGCTCTGCCCACCTCTCCGACCACTACCTCAGCGTTGCTTCCGGCCGGGGCACGCGAGGTTTCGCAGTCTTGTGGCTCTTGCCGCATCTATCGTCCTAACCAACCGTCCTGCTACAGCGGCGGTACAGCGGCAACACAGATTCCTCAGAACCACTCCTCTCTATACCAGCGAGACAGTGAGTACAGCCCAATTACATATGCATGCAAAAGCCGTGATATATCAGTACTATTAACTCTCTCACTGGAGGAAGATTACCACTCATTTTTTATGCACGGGTAACTGTCTCTACTGTATTTAAAGTAACCTACTTCAAACACCTGCTGATGGCAACTTACATACTCGTCACCACCAACGAAACCTTGCTTCACTCCTGTCGTTATCAGTAGTAAGTATACTTAACGTTCTGAGAACTGGATCACAGACATTTAGAATCACACTTGTAAAAGGGTGTATATCTTTCTAAGGCCGGGGTCACACTAGACCGTAATACAGACGAGTGCTATGCGATAAAAAATCGTTAATGTTAATCTATGGTTCAGCTCCCATCATCTGATATTTTCTCCACCGTATTTCGGATCCGAGGGAACTCGCAGCAGGCTGCGATTGTCAGCGTATCTCGGCCGAGACTCGCCAATGCAAGTCTATGGGTGCGAGAAAAAATCGGATTACACACGGACCATGCGTGTGCATTGCGAGAAATACGCAGCGGTGTTCTATAGAAAAGCCGGTAATTCAATTGCCGGCTTTGCATTTCTCCTTCACAAACCCGACATGATATGAGACATGGTTTACATACAGTAAACCATCTCATATCCCCCTTTTTTTTGCATATTCCACACTACTAATGTTAGTAGTGTGTATGTGCAAAATTTGGCCGCTGTAGCTGCTAAAATAAAGGGTTAAATGGCGGAAAAAATTGGCGTGGGCTCCCGCGCAATTTTCTCCGCCAGAATGGTAAAGCCAGTGACTGAGGGCAGATATTAATAGCCAGGAGAGGGTCCATGGTTATTGGCCCCCCCGTGGCTAAAAACATCTGCCCCCAGCCACCCCAGAAAAGGCACATCTGGAAGATGCGCCTATTCTGGCACTTGGCCACTCTCTTCCCACTCCCTGTAGCGGTGGGATATGGGGTAATGAAGGGTTAATGCCACCTTGCTATTGGAAGGTGACATTAAGCCAGATTAATAATGGAGAGGCGTCAATTATGACACCTATCCATTATTAATCCAATTGTTTGAAAGGGTTAAAAAACACACACACACATGATTTAAAAGTATTTTAATGAAATAAACACAGCGGTTGTTTTAATAATTTATTGCTCTCTCAATCCATTTTCAGACCCTCGCTTGGCAAAACAATAAACACACAATATACATACCCTCTCTGATGTCCTATCACGTCCCACGAGGTAATCCATCTGGAGGGGTTAACTAATATTACAGGCACGAGCTGCGATAAACCACTCGCTCGTACCTGTAATCCCCGGGTGCTGAAAGGAAAGCAGTGATCTATACTTACATTCAGTCGCGGTGATGCGCCCCTGCTGGATGTTCTCATGAACTGCAGCCTGGGAACTTTTTCCCACGCTCCAGGTCATATGAGGACATCCACCAGGGGGCGCATCACCGCGACTGAAGGTAACTATAGGTCATTGACCTACATTTCCTTCAGTCGCGGTGATGCGCCCCCTGGTGGATGTCCACGCCAATTTTTTCCGCCATTTAACCCTTTATTTTAGCAGCTACAGCGGCCAAATTTTGCACATACACACTACTAACATTAGTAGTGTGGAATATGCAAAAAATAAAGGGGATATGAGATGGTTTACTGTATGTAAACCATGTCTCATATCCTGTCGGGTTTGTGAAGGAGAAATGCAAAGCCGGCAATTGAATTACCGGCTTTTCACAGATATTGCGCTGAATGAAATATAAATACAGAATATATATATATGTGTGTCTCAATGACATATATATATATATATATATATATATATATATATACTGTATATATGTTTTCCCGAACATTTGAGCACATAAATCCATTAGATGTCGGTTTTGCAAGCTTGCGAGAAAATCTCGGCATACAGATGCCATACGGATGTCACACGGATGTCACACGGATCATTTGATGCGAGGAAATCGCATCCTCGCACTGCACACGGATCACTGTTTTTGAAACATTTGTGCGATTCTCGGCCGTGAAAAACGGACCGTTTTTTTATACGTTAAGTGTGTCCCCGGCCTAAGCAGGAGGAACCATTCAGCCTTGGAAAAAGCACTTTTAGCCATCACGACACCAGTAATAATTGTGGACACAAAAGAATCATGGTCCCCAACCGCATATTGCCATTCAGTACCTATGTGAGTAGAAATTCTATATCTCACTATTCTACTATACTTCTGAATTTGATTAACATAAAAGCATCTGCCCTTTTTTTTTTCTCTCTCTTATCCTTTAAAAAGATTCTACCAGCAACTATAAGGGTTTATCAAAAAATCTACCTCATCATCAATGATGATCTAATGAGTAAGTGCTTTTTGAACTTATATCCACTTTACTACACACATTTATTTTTTGCTTATGTAATGTAGACAGCGCAGGTGAATGCTATATATATTTTTTTACCAAGTATCTAATCATACATTAAGTTGAGGTGGCTGTGTTGATGACTTCCTTGAGAAAATATAAAGACGAAATAAGCGAGCGAAATAAGAATTCCACACGGCACCAATTTTCTGAAGGTGCTATTAGCATGAAATTCTCTCTAGATGTCGGTAATAATAACCCATCCAATCCACACAGGCAAAGAAATCAAAACACAGATGTCCATGTATTAAGTTATGTGCAATAATGAGAAATAATATAGGGAACAAGCATTGAACACACTTACTGAAATTTAATTAATACTTTGCACAAAAGCCTTTCTTGGTGATGATGACAGCTTCAAGACGCCGCCTGTAAGAAGAAACTAGTCACATGCATTACTCTGGTGTGATTCTTGCCCATCCTTCCACACAACAGTTTTCAAACCCTGAAAGTTCAGTGGGGTCCTTCTATGAACTCTGAGCTTTAGTTCCTTCCCTAAATTTTCTATTCGATTCAGGTCAGGTGATTGGCTGGGCCATTCTAGCAGCTTTATTTTCTTTCTCTGAAACCAATTGAGCATTTCCTTGACTGTGTATTTGGGATCATTGTCTTGCTGAAATGTACACCCTTGTCTCATTTTCATATATCTGGTAGATGGCAGCAGATTTTTATAAAGAATTTCTCTGTACATTTTTCCATTCATTCTTCCTTTAATTTTATGAAATTTTCCAGTGTCAATTACTGAGAAATAACCCCACACCATGATGTTCCCACCTCAAAAATTCACTGTAGGTGTGGCGGTTTTGTCTCTTTTTTTGTATTTGTCTGAAAGTTTGTGGGGAACACCTGCTTGTGGAAGGTTTGTGGTGAAATTATGTTTTTTCACTTCTGAATTATGGCCTCAATAGTGCTCACTAGAATCTTCAGTAGTTTAGAAATTCTTCTGTAACCAATGCCATCAGTATATTTTACAACGATAAGGTTACAAAGGTCTTGAAACAGCTCACTGGTTTTAACCATCATGAGATGTTTCTTGAGTGGCACCTTAGTAATGAGACCTTTTTATAGGCCATCGGTTGAATAACCTGATATTATTTTTCATTAACCCCTTCCTGACATCGGACGTACTATCCCGTCGAGGTGGGGTGGGCCCGTATGACCACCGACGGGATAGTACGTCATCACCGATCAGCGGCGCTCACGGGGGGAGCGCGGCCGACCGCGGCCGGGTGTCAGCTGCATATCGCAGCTGACATCCGGCACTATGTGCCAGGAGCGGTCACGGACCGCCCCCGGTACATTAACCCCCGGCACACCGCGATCAAACATGATCACGGTGTACCGGCGGTATAGGGAAGCATCGCGCAGGGAGGGGGCTCCCTGCGGGCTTCCCTGAGACCGCCGGAGCAACGCGATGTGATCGCGTTGCTCCGAGGGTCTCCTACCTCCCTCCTCGCCGCAGGTCCCGGATCCAAGATGGCCGCGGCATCCGGGTCCTGCAGGGAGGGAGGTGGCTTACCGAGTGTCTGCTGAGAGCAGACACTTGGTAAGCCTGCAGCCCTGCACAGCAGATCGCAGATCTGGCAGAGTGTTGTGCACACTGCCAGATCAATGATCTGTGATGTCCCCCCTGGGACAAAGTAAAAAAGTTAAAAAAAATTTCCCCACATGTGTGTAAAAAAAAAATTAAAAAAAATATCCTAAATAAAGAAAAAAATATATATATTATTCCCATAAATACATTTCTTTAGCTAAATAAAATAAAAAAAACAATAAAAGTACACATATTTAGTATCGCCGCGTCCGTAACGACCCAACCTATAAAACTGCCCCACTAGTTAACCCCTTCAGTAAACACCGTAAGAAAAAAAAAAAAAAAACGAGGCAAAAAACAACGCTTTATTATCATACCGCCGAACAAAAAGTGGAATAACACGCGATCAAAAAGACTGATATAAATAACCATGGTACCGGTGAAAACGTCATCTTGTCCCGCAAAAAACGAGCCACCATACAGCATCATCAGCAAAAAAATAAAAAAGTTATAGTCCTGAGAATAAAGCGATACCAAAATAATTATTTTTTCTATAAAATAGTTTTTATCGTATAAAAGCGCCGAAACATAAAAAAATGATATAAATGAGATATCACTGTAATCGTACTGACCCGACGAATAAAACTGCTTTATCAATTTTACCAAACGCGGAACGGTATAAACGCCTCCCCCTAAAGAAATTTATGAATAGCTGGTTTTTGAACACTCTGCCTCACAAAAATCGGAATAAGAAGCGATCAAAAAATGTCACGTGTCCGAAAATGTTACCAATAAAAACGTCAACTCGTCTCGCAAAAAACAAGATCTCACATGACTCTGTGGACTCAAATATGGAAAAATTACAGCTCTCAAAATGTGGTAACGCAAAAAATATTTTTTGCAATGAAAAGCGTCTTTCAGTGTGTGACGGCTGCCAATCATAAAAATCCGCTAAATAACCCACTATAAAAGTAAATCAAACCCCCCTTCATCACCCCCTTAGTTAGGGAAAAAATAAAATAAAAAAATGTATTTATTTCCATTTTCCCATTAGGGTTAGGGTTAGGGCTAGAGTTAGGACTAGAGTTAGGGTTAGGGCTAAGGTTAGGGCTAGGGTTAGGGCTAGGGTTAGGGCTAGTGTTAGGGCTAGGGTTAGGGTTAGGGCTAGGGTTGGGGCTAAGGTTAGGGCTAGGGTTAGGGTTAGGGCTAGGGTTGGGGCTAGGGTTAGGGCTAGGGCTAGGTTTGGGGCTAGGGTTAGGGCTAGGGTTAGGGCTAGTGTTACGGCTAGTGATAGGGCTAGTGATAGGGCTAGTGATAGGGCTAGTGTTATTGCTAGGGTTAGGGCTAGGGTTATGGCTAGGGTTGGGGCTAGGGTTGGGGCTACAGTTAGGGTTGGGGCTAAAGATAGGGTTAGGGTTTGGATTACATTTACGGTTGGGAATAGGGTTGGGTGTGTCTGGGTTAGAGGAGTGGTTAGGGTTACTGTTGGGATTAGGGTAAGGGGTGTGTTTGGATTAGGTTTCAGTTATAATTGGGGGGTTTCCACTGTTTAGGCACATCAGGGGCTCTCCAAACGGGACATGGCATCCGATCTGAATTCCAGCCAATTCTGCGTTGAAAAAGGAAAACAGTGCTCCTTCCCTTCAGAGCTCTCCCGTGTGCCCAAACAGGGGTTTACCCCAACATATGGGGTATCAGCGTACTCAGGACAAATTGGACATCATCTGTTGGGGTCCAATTTCTCCTGCTACCCTTGGGAAAATACAAAACTGGGGGCCAAAAAATAAGTTTTGTGGGAAAAAAAGGATTTTTTTATTTTCACGGCTCTGCGTTGTAAACTGTAGTGAGACACTTGGGGGTTCAAAGCTCTCACAACACATCTAGATAAGTACCTTGGGGGGTCTAGTTTCCGATATGGGGTCACTTGTGGGGGGTTTGTACTGTTTGGGTACATCAGGGGCTCTGCAAATGCAACGTGACGCCTGCAGACCAATCCATTTAAGTCTGCATTCCAAATGGCGCTCCTTCCCTTCCGAGCTCTGTCATGCGCCCAAACAGTGGTTCCCCCCCACATATGGGGTATCAGCGTACTCAGGACAAATTGGAAAACAACATTTGGGGTCCAATTTATCCTGATACCCTTGTGAAAATACAAAACTGGGGGCTAAAAAATCATTTTTGTGAAAAAAAAAAGAATTTTTATTTTCACGGCTCTGCGTTATAAACTGTAGTGAAACACTTGGGGGTTCAAAGTTCTCACAACACATCTAGATAAGTTCCTTAGGGGGTCTAGTTTCCAATATGGGGTCACTTGTGGGGGGTTTGTACTGTTTGGGTACATCAGGGGCTCTGCAAATGCAACGTGACGCCTGCAGACCAATCCATTTAAGTCTGCATTCCAAATGGCACTCCTTCCCTTCCGAGCTCTGTCATGCGCCCAAACAGTGGTTCCCCCCCACATATGGGGTATCAGCATACTCAGGACAAATTGAGCAACAATTTTTGGGGTCCAATTTATCCTGATACCCTTGTGAAAATACAAAACTGGGGGCTAAAAAATCATTTTTGTGAAAAAAAAAAAAAAAAAAAGAATTTTTATTTTCACGGCTCTGCGTTATAAACTGTAGTGAAACACTTTGGGGTTCAAAGTTCTCACAACACATCTAGATAAGTTCCTTGGGGGGGTCTAGTTTCCAATATGGGGTCACTTGTGGGGGGTTTGTACTGTTTGGGTACATCAGGGGCTCTGCAAATGCAACGTGACGCCTGCAGACCAATCCATTTAAATCTGCATTCCAAATGGCGCTCCTTCCCTTCCGAGCTCTGTCATGTGCCCAAACAGTGGTTCCCCCCCACATATGGGGTATCAGCGTACTCAGGACAAATTGGACAACAACGTTTGGGGTCCAATTTATCCTGATACCCTTGTGAAAATACAAAACTGGGGGCTAAAAATCATTTTTGTGAAAAAAAGAGGAATTTTTATTTTCACGGCTCTGCGTTATAAACTGTAGTGAAACACTTGGGGGTTCAAAGCTATCAAAACACATCTAGATAAGTTCCTTAGGGGGTCTACTTTCCAAAATGGTGTCACTTGTGGGGGGTTTTAATGTTTAGGCACATCAGGGGCTCTCCAAACGCAACATGGCATCCCATCTTAATTCCAGTCAATTTTGCCTTGAAAAGTAAAATAGCGCTCCTTCCCTTCCGAGCTCTGCTATGCGCCCAAACAGTGGTTTACCCGCACATATGGGGTATCGTCGTACTCAGGACAAATTGCACAACTTTTGTGGTCTAATTTCTTCTCTTACCCTTGGGGAAATAAAAAAATGGGGGCGAAAAGATCATTTTTGTGAAAAAATATGATTTTTTATTTTTACGGCTCTGCATTATAAACTTCTGTGAAGCACTTGTTGGGTCAAAGTGCTCAACACACATCTAGATAAGTTCCTTAGGGGGTCTACTTTCCAAAATGGTGTCACTTGTGGGGGGTTTCAATGTTTAGGCACATCAGGGGCTCTCCAAACGCAACATGGCGTCCCATCTCAATTCCAGTCAATTTTGCATTGAAAAGTCAAATGGCGCTCCTTCCCTTCCGAGCTCTGCCCTGCGCCCAAACAATGGTTTACACCCACATATGGGGTATCAGCATACTCAGGACAAATTGTACAACAATTCTTGGGGTCCAATTTCTTCTCTTACCCTTGGGAAAATAAAAAATTGGGGGCGAAAGATCATTTTTGTGAAAAAATATGATTTTTTTATTTTTACGGCTCTGCATTATAAACTTCTGTGAAGCACTTGTTGGGTCAAGGTGCTCACCACACATCTAGATAAGATCCTTAGGGGGTCTACTTTCCAAAATGGTGTCACTTGTGGGGGGTTTCAATGTTTAGGCACATCAGGGGCTCTCCAAATGCAACATGGCGTCCCATCTCAATTCCAGTCAATTTTGCATTGAAAAGTCAAATGGCGCTCCTTCCCTTCCGAGCTCTGCCCTGCGCCCAAACAATGGTTTACACCCACATATGGGGTATCAGCGTACTCAGGACAAATTGCACAACAATTCTTGGGGTCCAATTTCTTCTCTTACCCTTGGGAAAATAAAAAATTGGGGGCGAAAAGATCATTTTTGTGAAAAAATATGATTTTTTATTTTTACGGCTCTGCATTATAAACTTCTGTGAAGCACTTGTTGGGTCAAAGTGCTCACCACACATCTAGATAAGATCCTTAGGGGGTCTACTTTCCAAAATGGTGTCACTTGTGGGGGGTTTCAATGTTTAGGCACATCAGGGGCTCTCCAAATGCAACATGGCGTCCCATCTCAATTCCAGTCAATTTTGCATTGAAAAGTCAAATGGCGCTCCTTTCTTTCCAAGCTCTGCCATGCGCCCAAACAGTGGTTTACCCCCACATATCGAGTATCAGCGTACTCAGGACAAATTGTACAACAAATTTTGGGGTCTATTTTCTCCTGTTACCCTTGGTAAAATAAAACAAATTGGAGCTGAAATAAATTTTGTGTGAAAAAAAGTTAAATGTTTATTTTTATTTAAACATTCCAAAAATTCCTGTGAAACACCTGAAGGGTTAATAAACTTCTTGAAAGTGGTTTTGAGTACCTTGAGGGGTGCAGTTTTTAGAATGGTGTCACACTTGGGTATTTTCTATCATATAGACCCCTCAAAATGACTTCAAATGAGATGTGGTCCCTAAAAAAAAATGGTGTTGTAAAAATGAGAAATTGCTGGTCAACTTTTAACCCTTATAACTCCGTCACAAAAAAAAATTTTGGTTCCAAAATTGTGCTGATGTAAAGTAGACATGTGGGAAATGGTACTTATTAAGTATTTTGTGTGACATATGTCTGTGATTTAAGGGCATAAAAATTCAAAGTTGGAAAATTGCGAAATTTTCAAAATTTTTGCCAAATATTCATTTTTTTCACAAATAAACGCAAGTTATATCGTAGAAATTTTACCACTATCATGAAGTACAATATGTCACGAGAAAACAGTGTCAGAATCGCCAAGATCCGTTAAAGCGTTCCAGAGTTATAACCTCATAAAGGGACAGTGGTCAGAATTGTAAAAATTGGCCCGGTCATTAACGTGCAAACCACCCTTGGGGGTGAAGGGGTTAGGTGGCAGGATTGCTTTCCTTATTACTGGTAGATTTCAGCTGGTGTAATGACATTTCATGGCATTTAGCTCCACTCTTTCTTCATATGTTCAGTAGTGTAGCTACTGGGGGGCAGAGGGAGTGGTCGCCCCAGGTCCCACGCTCTTAGGGGGCCCACCCAGAGCTAAGCTATGTAACTGTATTGGCATGCACAGCGTGCTACAACAGTTATATTCTGCAGCAGAGCAGGGAGAATCGATCTCCATGCACTGCCAAGCGGCAGCTATGGGGCCCCTGAGGAGGCAGGGGAGCCCAGTTCCAGCAGTGGGCCCCTCGCCTGTCATCGCATGGTCAACTGTATCAGTTAGATGCTGATACAGCTGACCGCATTGATGAGGGAAGGAGCGTTATGCTCCCTCTCCCATCATCCTCCTGCCAGCGTCTGACATCACTGATGCAGACACTTACAGCGGGCGTGATGATGTCACTGCTCGGTGCCTGCGGTCTGGAGATGAGCCAGCATTCAGAGCACCACAGGAACAAGGAGGACAGGAGAGATGAGTATTGGATTTTTTTTATCTGGGTACATTATACTATACAGACCTATGGGGAGAGAATTATACTATACAGGCCTATGGGGAATGCATTATACTATACAGGCCTATGGGGAGAGCTTTATACTATACAGGCCTATGGGGAGAGCTTTATACTATACAGGCCTATGGGGAATGCATTATACTATATAGGCCTATTGGGAGAGCATTACACTATACAGGCCTATGGGGAGTGCATCATGCTACACAGGCCTATTAGGAGAGCATTATACTACACAGGCCTATGGGGAGAGCATTGCACTATATAGGCCTATGGGGAGTGCATTACACTATACAGGCCTATAGGGAATGCATTATACTATACAGGCCTATGAGGAATGCATTATACTCTACAGGCCTATGGGGAGTGCATTATACTATACAGGCCTATGGGGAGAGCATTATACTATACAGGACTATGTGGAGAGCATTATGTTATACAGGCAGATGGGGAATGCATTATACTATACATGCCTATGGGGAGAGCATTACACTATACAGGCCTATGGGAAATGCATAATATTATACAGGCATATGGGGAGAGCATTATATTGTACAGGCATATTGAGAACGCATTATACTATACAGGTATATGGGGAAAGCATTATACTATACAGGCCTATGGGGAATGCATTATACTATACAGGCCTATGGGGAATGCATTATACTATACAGGCCTGTGGGGGTGCATTATACTATACAGGCCTATGGGAAATGCATTATATTATACAGGCCTATGGGGAGAGCATTATACTATACAGGCGTATGGGGAATGCATTATACTATACAGGCCTATGGGGAGATCATTATACTATACAAGCCTATGGAGAATGCATTATACTCTACAGGCCTATGGGGAGAGCATTATACTATACAGGCCTATGGGGATTGCATTATACTATACAGGCCTATGGGGAGTACATCATACTATACGGGCCTATGGGGACTGCATTATACTATACAGGTCTATGGGGAGAGCATTATACTATACAGGCGTATGGGGAGTGCATTATACTATATTGAGGACTATCTAGTGCATTATACTATATGGAGGCTATCTAGGGGGCCATCATATAGTGTGGGGATTACAGTGAAGGTGCAATCACACAGTGTTTGGGACACTAAGCAGTTTGGGGGCTACTAAGGGGTCAGTATACTGTGTAGGGGTACATTACAGTGAGGAGGCATCATGTTATGTATAAGAGAGCATCATACTTTGTATAGGGGAGCTGTACAGGGGGAGACTCAGGACATTATTAAATGTAAAGTGGGCACTTATTGTTATAGGGAAACTCAGTTACTGTGACTGTCAAGCGGCACACAGGGCACTATTACTTTCTATGGACAAAGTGTGGGCACTGTTTTCTAGGGCTCTTGCATCCGGCATTACTGTATTCTAGAGGGTCTCTTTAGAATTTAGAGGGCACACAGTACCACACAGCCTATGCAGTAATAGAGACGCATATGGCAGCAGCGGCTCAGTATTGGGATATCAGCAGAATAAGCGATTTGTGCAGGTTGGGAATAGATGGGGACGGTGCTGAGAATATGAGAAGTGAAATGTGTCTTTGTTTTCTCTGCAGCCAAGTCCAATCAGAAAGAATGTCTGCGGTAAGTCATTATCTGTAACTGTACTGTGATCTCTTATATGTTCTGCAGGGCTAGTATTTACCACTGACCATATGGCGGTAATATCAATATTGGTCTTTGTATAGAGATTATTTTCAGTAACATCGCTGTCATCTGCTGAGGCTCTCCTCCACTATAAGGGTGCGTCACCCAGCTGTAATCAAGGTTACCCCTGGTTAGGGGCCCACTGAGATGCTTTGCACTCCCCGAACCAAAACCCTAGCTACGCCTCTGCATATGTTTGTTGTAGCTGTTTGCATTCTGACCCAATGTCAAACATGCCAGATCACCAGTGAGGCAAAATCAGGAGGTTACGCCCTTCATTTACAAGCACGCTTGGAGAAAAAGGAAATCGCACACAGATTGTGAGCAAAGTCACTTTATCTGATGTAATGAAGCAAGAGGCAGTATTTTATACCATTTACAACAAATGTAATTCTCAATGTAATTCATGTAGCCCTCCCCCATTACCTCGAGTCATACCGACCTTTATTTCCCACGTACCCAGAACATGCTGTTTGCTGACTATTGAAAACATATAAGATAAGAAGTATACATTCCTTGAAGAGGAGACTACACTACCAGACTGCAGTGTCATAAGAATACATTCTAGCAATTCTAGCAATTAAAGGCAAAAGGCAATTAAAGGCAAAACATTAACCCTTCTATATCATGTTCAATACTTTTTCCCTGTGTCATTTCAGATTATTACACATAACTTAATTTATGGACATCTATGGATTGAATTCTTTGCCTTTGTGGATTGGAAGGGTTGTTACCGACATCTGATGAGAATTTCATATAAATGGCACCTTTAACCCCTTAACGATCACCGATACGCCTTTTTAACGGCGGCAGTTAAGGGTACTTAAACCACAGTGCCGTTAATTAACAGCACTGTGGAAAAAGTGAATAGCGCCCCCCAGAGTCGGATTTTCTCTGGGGTCTCGGTTACTGGGGGTAGCCGAGACCCTAGAGAACATGATGGTTTTATCGACTCCCGGGTTGCGATCGCCGGTAATTAACCGTTTACCGGCGATCGCAAAAAAAACCAAAAAACGTGATTTCCCATTTAATTTCTCTGTCCTCCGATGTGATCGCACATCAGAGGACAGAGAAATGGGGTCCCCGATAGCCCCGCGATACTCATTTGTCTCCCCGGTGCTCCTCGTGGCTCCCGATGGGCGCCGCCATCTTCTTCCAGCCAAAAAATGGCGGGCGCAGAGCCGCACCCGGAAGATCTTTGGGGTCTCGGCTGCCAGGGGTAGCCGAGACCCCAAAGAACATGATCGGGGTCGGTTTTTACCGACCCCTGTTTTGCGATCGCTGGTAATTAACTGTTTACCAGCAACTGCAAAAAAAAAAAGCGCATCAGAGGACAGAGAAATAGGTGGATTCGGGGACCTTGTTATACTTACCGGTGTCTCTGGGTCCTTCTGTGTCCCCTCCTGGCTGCCGGCTTCTTCCTTCGGTAAGAAAATGGCGGGCACATGCGCAGTGCGCCTGCCATGATCTGCCGGCCGGCAGCTACAGGAGTTGGGGCTAAATTTAGGGTTAGGGTTGGGGCTAAATTTAGGGCTAGGGTTGGGGCTAAATTTAAGGTTAGGGTTAGGGTTGGGGCTACATTTAGGGTTAGGGTTAGGGTTGGGGCTAAATTTAGGGTTAGGATTAGGGTTGGGGCTAAATTTAGAGTTAGGGCTAGGGTTAGGGTTGGGGCTAAAGTTAGGGCTAGGGTTAGGGTTGGGGCTAAATTTAGGGTTAGGGTTGGGGCTAAAGTTAGGGTTAGGGTTGGGGCTAAAGTTAGGGCTAGGGTTGGGGCTAATGTTAGGACTAGGGTTGCAGCTAAATTTAGGGTTAGATTTGGGATTAGGGTTTGGATTAGGGTTGGCATTAGGGTTAAGTTGGACAACAACTTTTGGGGTCCAATTTCTCCTGTTACCCTTGTGAAAATAAAAACTTAAAAAAATGTGGAAAATTGTGGAAAAAATTTTTTTTTTATTTTCACGACTCTGCATTATAAACTTCTGTGAAGCACATGGGCATTCAAAGTTCTCACCACACATCTAGACAAGTTCCTTGGGTGGTCTAGTTTCCAAAATGGGGTCACTTGTGGGGGGTTTCTACTGTTTAGGTACATCGGGGGCTCTGCAAACGCAACATAACGCCCACAGACCATTCTATCAAAGTCTGCGTTCCAAAACGGCGCTCCTTCCCTTCCGAGCTCTGCCATGCGCCCAAACAGTGGTTTACCCCCACATATGGGGTATCAGCCTACTCAGCATAAATTGCACAATAAATTTTGGGGTCCAGTTTCTCCTGAAAATTTGGGGGTGAAAAGATAATTTTTGGGGAAAAAATATGATTTTTTTATTTTCATGGCTCTACATTGTAAACTTCTGTGAAGAAGGGGTTCATAGTGCTCACCACACATCTAGATAAGCTCTTTGGGTGGTCCAGTTTTCAAAATGGGGTCACTTGTGGGGGTTTCTACTGTTTAGGTACATCAGGAGCTCTGCAAATGCAACATAATGCCCGCAGACCATCCCATCAAAGTCTGCATTCCAAGCGGTGCTCCTTCCCTTCCAAGCCCTGATGGGTGCCCAAACAGTGCCCCCCCCAGATATGGGGTATCAGCGTACTCAGGACAAACTGGTCAACAGATTTTGGGGTCCAATGTCTCCTGTTACCCTTGAAAAAAAAAATTGCAGGTTAAAAAATCATTTTTGAGGAAAAAAAAAGGATTTTTTATTTTCACGGCTCAACGTTATAAATTTCTGTGAAGCATTTGGGGGTTTAAAGTGCTCACCACTAGTGTTGAGCATTCCGATACCGCAAGTATCGGGTATCGGCTGATACTTGCGGTATCGGAATTCCGATACCGAGTTCCGATACTTTTGTGATATCGGAAATCGGAATCGGATCCATATTCATTTAAAAAATAAAGAATTAAAATAAAAAATATGGATATACTCACCTCTCCGGCGGCCCCTGGACCTTACTGCTGTAACCGTCAGCCTCCGTTCCTAAGAATGAGCGCGTGAAGGACCTGCGATGACGTCGCGGCTTGTGATTGGTCGCGTGAGCGGTCACATGAGTGGTCACGCGACCAATCAGAAGCCGCGACGTCATCGAAGGCCCTTCACACGCTCATTCTTAGGAACGGAGGCTGCCGGTTACATCGGTAAGGTCCAGGGGCCGCCGGAGAGGTGAGAATATCCATATTTTTTATTTTAGTTCTTTATTTTTTACATAAATATGGATCCCAGGGCCTGAAGGAGAGTTTCCTCTCCTTCAGACCCTGGGAACCATCCTGGATACCTTCCGATACTTGTGTCCCATTGACTTGCATTGGTATCGGGTATCGGTATCGGCGATATCCGATACTTTTTGGATATCGGCCGATACCATCCGATACCGATACCTTTGAGTATCGGAAGGTATTACTCAACACTACTCACCACTAGGGTTGAGCGAAACGGGTCGGCCATTTTCAGAAGTCGCCGACTTTTGGCAAAGTCGGGTTTCATGAAACGATGAGGTCGGCGATCTTCTGAATCTGGTATCGGAATTCCGATACCGAGTTCCGATATGTTTGCGATATCGGAAATTGGTATCGGAATCCACATTTAACTGTAAAATAAAGAATTAAAATAAAAAATATTGATATACTCACCTCTCCGGAGGCCCCTGGACATCGCCGCTGGTAACCGGCAGCCTTCTTTGCTTAAAATGAGCGCGTTCAGGGCCTTCCATGACGTCACGGCTTCTGATTGGTCGCGGCCGCCCATGTGACCGCCACGCGACCAATCACAAGCCGTGACGTAATTCTCAGGTCCTAAATTCCTAATTCTAGGAATTTAGGACCTGAGAATTACGTCACAGCTTGTGATTGGTCGCGTGGCGGTCACATGGGCGGCCGCGACCAATCAGAAGCCGTGACGTCATGGAAGGCCCTGAATGCGCTCATTTTAAGCAAAGAAGGCTGCCGGTTACCAGCGGTAAGGTCCAGGCTGCGTCGGAGAGGTGAGTATATCAATATTTTTTATTTTAATTCTTTATTTTACACATTAATATGGATCCCAGGACCTGAAGGAGAGTTTCCTCTCCTTCAGACCCTGGGAACCATAGTATCCCATTGCACTGCATTGGGTTTCGTGTTTCGGCCGACCCCGACCCCGACTTTTTTATAGGATCGGCCGATTTCACTCGACCCGACTTTTGAGAAAGTCGGGTTTCATGAAACCCGACCCGATCCTATAAAAATAAAAGTCACTCAACCCTACTCACCACACATCTAGATAAGTTCCTTAAGGGGTCTAGGTTCCAAAATGGGGTCACTTGTGGGGGGTTTCTACTGTTTAGGCACATCAGGGGCTCTCCAAATGAGACATGGTGTCCAATCTCAATTCCAGCCAATTCTACATTGAAAAAGTAAAACGGCACTCCTTCTCTTCCAAGCTCTGCAGTGCGCCCAAACAGTGGTTTACCCCCACATATAGGGTACCTACGTACTCAGGATAAATTGCACAACAACTTTTGTGGTCTAATTTCTCCTGTTACCCTTGTCAAAATAACAATTTTGGGGCAAAAAATCATTTTTGTAGAAAAAAATGTGATTTTTTATTTTCACGGCTCTACGTTATAAACTTCCGTGAAGCACCTGGGGTTTTAATGTGTTCACCACACATCTAGATAAGTTCCTTAAGGTGTCTAGTTTCCAAAATGGTGTCACTTGTGGGGGGTTTCCACTGTTTAGGCACATCAGGAGCTCTCCAAACGCAACATGGCGTCCGATCTCAATTCCAGCCAATTCTACATTGAAAAAGTAAAACGGCACTCCTTCTCTTCCAAGCTCTGCAGTGCGCCCAAATAGTGGTTTACCCCCACATATGGGGTATCGACGTACTCAGGAGAAATTGCACAACAACTTTTGTGGTCTAATTTCTCCCGTTACTCTTGTGAAAATAAGAATTTGTGGTCGAAAAATCATTTTTGTGTAAACAAATGTGATTTTTTATTTTTACGGCTCTACTTTATAAATTTCTGTGAAGCACTTGGGGGTCAAAGTGCTCACCACAAATCTAGATAAGTTCCTTAAGGGATCTAGTTTCCAAAATGGTGTCACTTGTGGAGTGTTTCCACTGTTTAGGCACATCAGGGGCTCTCTAAACATGACATGGCATCCGATCTCAATTCCAGCCAATTCCGCATTGAAAAAGTCAAACGGCACTCCTTCTCTTCCAAGCTCTGCGGTGCACCCAAACAGTGGTTTACCCCCACATATGGGGTATCGGCGTATTCAGGAGAAATTGCACAACAACTTTTGTGGTCTAATTTTTCCCGTTACTCTTGTGAAAATAAGAATTTGAGGGCGAAAAAATCATTTTTGTGTAAACAAATGCGATTTTTTTTTTTCACGGCTCTACTTTATAAATTTCTGTGAAGCACTTGGGGGCTCAAAGTGCTCAACACACATCTAGATAAGTTCCTTAAGGGATCTAGTTTCCAAAATGGTGTCACTTGTGGGGCGTTTCCACTGTTTAGGCACATCAGGGGCTCTCTAAACATGAAATGGCATCCGATCTCAATTCCAGCCAATTCTGCATTGAAAAAGTCAAAAGGCGCTCCTTCTCTTCCAAGCTCTGCAGTGCGCCCAAACAGTGGTTTACCCCCACATATGGGGTATCAGCGTATTCAGGAGAAATTGCACAAATAAATTTATGGTTAAATTTCTGTTTTTACACTTGTGAAAATAAAAAAAATGGTTCTGACTTAAAATGTTTTTAAAACAAAAGTTAAATGTTCATTTTTTCCTTCCACATTGTTTCAGTTCCTGTGAAGCACATAAAGGGTTAATAAACTTCTTGAATGTGGTTTTGAGCACCTTGAGGGGTGCAGTTTTTAGAATGGTGTCACACTTGGTTATTTTCTATCATATAGACCCTTCAAAATGACTTCAAATGTGATGTGGTCCCTAAAAAAAATGGTGTTGTAAAAATGAGAAATTGCTGGTCAAATTTTAACCCTTATAACTCCCTAACAAAAAAATTTTGTTTCCAAAATTGTGCTGATGTAAAGTAGACATATGGGAAATGTTATTTATTAACTATTTTGTGTGACATATCTCTCCGATTTAAGGGCATAAAAATACAAAGTTTGAAAATTGCTAAATTTTTAAAATTTTTGCCATATTTCCATTTTTTTCATAAATAATCGCAAGTAATATCGAAGAAATGTTACCACTAACATGAAGTACAATATGTCACGAAAAAACAATCTCAGAATCAGCAGGATTTGTTAAAGCGTTCCAGAGTTATAACCTCATAAATTGACAGTGGTCAGAATTGTAAAAATTGGCTCGGTCATTAAGTACCAAATTGGCTCTGTCACTAAGGGGTTAAATATATATGTAGTTAGAAAATTGGTGATGTGTTCATTACTTATTTCGCCCTCTGTAATTCCCAAAGGGTCACCATAAAATCACATGAACAAATGAAGAGAAGAAACTCATGACATTTCAGACAGAAAGAAACAACTGCTCAAGGTAATACTAGCTGAATTATATATATTTGATGGACTAATTACAGAATTAATTAAAAATGTATTAGACTGCTAGTTTAACCCCTTACTGACATCGGACGGGAGCCCGCATCAAAGCCGGGACATGTCAGCTGTTTTGAACAGCTGACATGTGCCCGCAATAGCGGCAGGTGAAATCGCGATTCACCCGCCGCTATTAACTAGTTAAATGCCGCTGTCAAACGCAGACAGCGGCATTTAACTACCGCATCCGGCCGGGCGGCCGGAAATGATGGCATCGCCGACCCCCGTCACATGATCGGAGGTCGGCGATGCTTCTCCATTGTAACCATAGATGTCCTTGAGACCTCTATGGTTACTGATCGCCGGTAGCTGTGAGCACCACCCTGTGGTCGGCGCTCACAGCACACCTGATTTTCTACTACATAGCAGCGAACAGCAGATCGCTGCTATGTAGCAGAGGCAATCGTGCTGTGCCTGCTTCTAGCCTCCCATGGAGGCTGTTGTGAATTCTGCTCTTGGGTTCCCTCCGATGGTTGTTGGCGGTAATACAGTTGTCCCTGGGTTGCAATCCTGAGCAGGTGTCCCTGCTGATTGCAGCTCTCTCTGGGTATTTAGGTTTGCAGGATCCATTAGCCCTTGCCTGTTGTCCATTGTTCTTGGAGGTCTTACATCTCTGTCTGGTTCCTCCTGCCCTGCTGCCAAATCAGCCAAGATAAGTGTCTGGGTTTTGTTTCTGCAGCACACATGCTGTGTGCTTTACTATTCAGTACTATTCATTGTTTTTTCTTGTCCAGCTTAGACTGTGTTTGGATTTTTTCAGTCATGTTGGATTCTCAGGAAATGCAGATATACATTCCATGTCTTTAGTTAGATGTGGAATTTTTGTATTATCTGCTGTGGATATTTTTAAGGTTTTAATACTGACCGCTTAGTATTCTATCCTATCCTTTTCTATTTAGCTAGAGTGGCCTCTTTTGCTAAATCCTGTTTTCTGCCTGCGTGTGTCTTTCCTCTAATACTCACAGTCAATATTTGTGGGGGGCTACCTATCCTTTGGGGTTCTGCTCTAAGGCAAGATAGAATTCACATTTCCATCTATAGGGGTATTTAGTTCTCCGGCTGTGTCGAGGTGTCTAGGATGTGTTAGGTACACCCCACGGCTACTTCTAGTTGCGGTGCCAGTTTAGGGTTTGCAGTCAGTACAGGTTCCACCTACTCCAGAGAAAGTCTCATGCGGCTCCAAGGTCACCGGATCATAACAGTACAACTGGGCAATAATGAGTTAAATGCATCTCAGAAGAAGGGAAGAAAGGTGTTGAGCCATTTTTTTTTTCTGTAGCCTGTTTTGTCTTTCCTTCCCTCTTTTTCTCTGGGTGGCTGAGGAGTCTTGTGCTAGCATGGATGTTCAGGGATTAGCTTCTCATGTAGACCAGCTTGCTGCTAGGGTACAGGATATTTCTGATTATATTGTTCAGACTCCAGTTTTAGAGCCTAAGATTCCTACTCCTGATTTGTTTTTTGGGGACAGGTCCAAATTTTTGAGTTTTAAAAACAACTGTAAACTGTTTTTTTCTCTGAAACCTCGATCCTCTGGTGATTCCATTCAGCAGGTTAAAATTGTCATCTCCCTGCTGCGTGTGATCCTCAGGATTGGGCATTTTCCCTGGAAACTGGGAATCCGGCCTTGCTTAATGTAGACGCCTTTTTTCAGGCTTTAGGATTATTATATGATGAACCAAATACTGTGGATTAAGCAGAGAAGACCTTGTTGGCCCTGTCTCAGGGTCAAGAAGCGGCAGAATTGTATTGTCAGAAATTTAGAAAATGGTCTGTGTTGACTAAATGGAATGATGATGCTTTGGCGGCAATTTTCAGAAAGGGTCTTTCTGAATCCGTTAAAGATGTTATGGTGGGGTTTCCCACGCCTTTCGGTCTGAGTGATTCTATGTCTCTGGCCATTCAGATTGATCGGCGCTTGCGGGAGCACAGAACTGTGCGCGCTGCGGCGTTGTCCTCAGAGCAGATGCCTGAGTCAATGCAGTGTGATAGGATTCTGTCTAGAACGGAACAACAAGGATTCAGACGTCAGGATAGGTTGTGTTTTTATTGTGGCGATTAGTGTTGAGCGATACCGTCCGATACTTGAAAGTATCGGTATCGGAAAGTATCGGCCGATACCGGCAAAGTATCGGATCCAATCCGATACCGATACCCGATACCAATACAAGTCAATGGGACTCAAGTATCGGACGGTATTCCTGATGGTTCCCAGGGTCTGAAGGAGAGGAAACTCTCCTTCAGACCCTGGGATCCATATAAATGTGTAAAATAAAGAATTAAAATAAAAAATATTGCTATACTCACCTGTCCGACGCAGCCTGGACCTCAGCGAGGGAACCGGCAGCGTTGTTTGTTTAAAATTTGCGCTTTTACTTGGTTACGTGAAGTCCCGGCTTGTGATTGGTCAGGGCGGCCATGTTGCCGGGACGCGGACCAATCACAGCAAGCCGTGACGAAATTATGTCACGGCTTGCTGTGATTGGTCCGCGTCCCGGCAACATGGCCGCCATTAACCAATCACAAGCCGTGACGTCACGGGAGGCTGGACACGCGCGCTTTTTAAAATACGCGCATGTCCAGCCTCCCGTGACGTCACGGCTTGTGATTGGTTAATTAGTTATTTTAGTTGTGTCGAGGTGTCTAGGATGTGTTAGGTACACCCCACGGCTACTTCTAGTTGCGGTGTCAGTTTAGGGTTTGCGGTCAGTACAGGTTCCACCTACTCCAGAGAAAGTCTCATGCGGCTCCAAGGTCACCGGATCATAACAGGAGGCTATTGAAGCATGGCAAAAGTTAAAAAAAAGTTTAAAAATTTGAAAAAAATAAAAAAAACATAAAAGTTTAAATCACCCGACTTTCGCCCCAATCAAAATGCATCAATAAAAAAAAAATCAAATCTACACATATTTGGTATCGCCACGTTCAGAATCGCCCGATCTATCAATAAAAAAAAGCATTAACCTGATCGCTAAACGGCGTAACGAGAAAAAAAATCAAAATGCCAGAATTACGTTTTTTTGGTCGCCACTACATTGCATTAAAATGCAATAACGGGCGATCAAAAGAACGTATCTGCACCGAATTGGAATCATTAAAAACGCCAGCTCGGCACGCAAAAAATAAGCTCTCAACCGACCCCAGATCATGAAAAATGGAGACGCTATGAGTATCGGAAAATGGCGCAATTTTTATTTTTTTTTTTAGCAAAGTTTGGAATTTTTTTTCACCACTTAGGCTAGGGTCACATTGCGTTAGGGCAATCCGTTAAGCGCATAGCGCTAGCGGATTGCGCTAACGCAATGCTTCTCTAGGGTCCGCGTTCGGCGTCCCCGCTAGCGCAGATCCCCGATCTGCACTAGCGAGGAACGGACTTCGGGCGCGCCGCGGACGCTGCAAGCAGCGTCCGAGGTCCGTCACTCAAATGACGGCACATAGCTAGCGCCCGCCCAACGTGGGCGGGCGCTCTCAACGCGTTCACCACTACAGGCTATGGCGGCATTAACGGACTACGTTAACACCGTGTTATGCCGCGGTGTAACGTAGTCCGTTAAACGCGGTCACATAAAGCAATGTGACCCTAGCCTTAGGTAAAAAATAACCTAGTCATGTTAGGTGTCTATGAACTGGAGAATCATAATGGCAGGTCAGTTTTAGCATTTAGTGAACCTAGCAAAAAAGCCAAGCAAAGAACAAGTGTGGGATTGCACTTTTTTTGCAATTTCACCGCACTTGGAATTTTTTTCCCGTTTTCTAGTACACGACATGGTAAAACCAATGACGTCGTTCAAAAGTGCAACTTGTCCCGCAAAAAATAAGCCCTCACATGGCCAAATTGACTGAAAAATAAAAAAGTTATGGCTCTGGGAAGGAGGGGAGTGAAAAACGAACACGGAAAAACGAAAAATCCCACGGTCATGAAGGGGTTAATAAAGCTAATTGCAACACCAGATGAATCTCATGGATTTGGTTGACACTATTACTTGAAGAAAAAAATACTGTGTGCCATCTCTGGCACAATCCCTTTGGGACTGAATATATAACTATTTTTGTGTGAAAAAGCGTTACAGTTTTATTTTACTATATTGCAACAATGCTACAGCCTATCATTTGGAGATTAATAATCATGAAATTCTGACAGGAGTCTGTTTTTATTGCAGCATCAGAGGAATTAGTTTTACTTTTAGATTTTATAAAGATAACATCCTCATGCTGTAGCTGAATGTACGCTGATTTTATTCATAGAGAACAATAAAATTTAGCAGTCTCTCTTGAGCATTATCATTTTCCCAAGGAGGAACTTGTTTTTGAAAGAGTTTATTTTGACTTTAAAACAATAAATGAAATATTTTCATTCTATTCTCCAATGAATGACATCTCACCACCTTCATCTAAATTCTCTGAGTTACCGCCGCTGTGCTATAACTTCCTGTAATGCTTTTTGGCTTATCAAAAATTCAAATGCATTGAACTTTAGCCATGGAAACTATACTAGGGATTAGGTATTGTTTTCTCAAAAGCACAGAGATACGTGCATTAGGGTATTGGGTTTAAATGTGTCTGAATGGTTTATAACAAGTTTCATTTCTTCTATTTTGCCAGTAAAGATTGAATTCATTATTGCTAATACCATGAATGACATGTTGGTATCAATAAAGTGCTGTACAGCTAAAACATACTATATACTGTACATGTAAAACAATTGGAGTGCCGCTCTAGGACCTTGGGGTACTCGGAACCGGGCCAGTTCTTAAAGGGATGTGTCACGGTGGCAGTGACCTGGTCCGTGGCCCTGGGTATCCAATAAAAGGGGTTGAAGTAAATGGGAGATAAAGTTTATAATGTTTGTTCATGACGCCACCTGTGGTATTCGGTCAGGGATGACCGACACTGCTTAAAGGGGTCCACTGAGGTGATGTTATGGCAGCAGGGATGGTATGGCCTCCCACAGGTGAAGCTGGATCCCCAGAGTTCCTGGTGTAGTGGATAGAGATGACGTAATGCCAGAAAGAACTAGAGGACACAAGGTTGCAGTCTCTTTACCATTTTACTGGTGTAAGGCAGCCACAGTCCACGGTACAGATCACAGGTGCTGGTGTGGTCTGGACGGCTTGGAAGCGATTCAGGAATCCCCCTAGCCAGGTGGGGTTATAATCCATCCTCTCTGCGCTGTGTTGTAGTCCCTTGTTGCCTTAGGCCTCACACAAGGTCCTCACTTTCTCTCTGTCCCTTTTAGTAGGACACTACCCGCATAGCAGGTAGCGCGAGCCTTTTTACAGGTGTCTCTCAGTATGACTCTGGGCTCTATGTGCTGCTGTGCCTTTGGATGTTAAAGGTGGGCAGGTGACCTGCAATCTCCTGTCCGCCGCATTCTGCTGTGTAGCATAGAGTTACCCCCACAACCTCGGTCTTCCGGCTACTGGTATTCTGGGCTTCAGCGTAGAGGAAGCTCCGTCGCAGCTTTCCTTCAGCTCTTTACATCTCCTGTGCTTCTCTTCCCCTTTCAGTCTCCTACAGACTGCTCTGTTCCTCTCTCCTTCCAGGAGCTGCAGAACCACTCATCTGCACGGCCCCAGATTTCCTCTCTCAGACTCTCTCTGTCTGCTTCCTCTCTCCTCTGTCCCTCTGACAGAATGACCTCTCACAGACTACTCTCTAACTCTTCCTCCAGCCAGAATATATATAGGGGAGCCACCCACAAACTGGATCAGAGCTCCCCCTTATTGCCTGGAGTCAGAACATGTTGCATGTATGTGTTACCTGTTAAAGGGATCTTTTCCTCGCTTCCAAGCATGGCATCACCCTCCCTGTGAGGAAGGCAATACCACTGTGACAGCCGAACTTCTGGGGTGTCACACAATTTTTCACTGCAAATAAAGATCAACACGTCTGTTCAAAAGGCCCTTTTTTATAGATTGTAGTACTCGAAGAATTGATAGGGTTGTCTAATACTGGGCAACCCCAGCTTAATGATTTTAGAGCCCCAGCTAAAATAAGAACAATTGATACCTCCCGGAGAGTGGCGTGATTTGTTGTGTGACATAAAGGCTGCAGCCAATGAGCGGTCACTTCTCAGCTGAAGCTTTTACTATTCCGTCAGAGCGGATGTCCACCTGATGGAATACTGATGAGTTGCAGACAAACAGTGGCCCAAAACGTCACATCACTCTTCCGGAACAGCGATGCCAACAATGCTGTAATGGTGCCACTACAAGAGGAGAGTATTTATTGCTTTTATTTTAATTGGGGACCTGAAATTATTAAACTGGGGTTGTCCAGTAGTGGACACCCCCTTTAAAGATATTTTTCTTAACAGATATGGCAATTTTCACAATCGTGTTATTGTTCTAAATTAAAATAAGTTCTTATAATCTCAATTAAAAATTTCCTACCATTTTGAATTTAAAGTTACTTTGCTGAGCGATGTTTCTGTGTGTTGTTGGGGTGGACACGTACCACCTGTAGGTGGGTTTTAGTCAATTATTAAAAGTTTGTATTTTTTAATTGGGTTTTTGATATGATTTCTCTCTAATTGATACCCTAGGACATAACATTTAATTTACTTCTTGATTTGAATCTCAGTGATGTTTCTGAATGATTATAGACAGCAAACCCACCTCATGTAGTCTTAGACTACAGTCATACTTTTTTCTATAAATCCTATATTTATTGCTTATACACAGTTAGTACGTTAGAAAGAAGTAGAGGGCAGATAAAAGTGAGTATGACTGCAGGTCAGGATCAGATTTTGCGAGGTTTGTTACTATGAAGGTGAATAGGTGTCCAGAGTAGCTATAGATTCAAATAGATAAGATTGCCTACTTTCAAGAAAGTTGGTAATTGATTAAAAATTTCTATTTGAGGATAGAAGAATTGGCTTTACACATTCCCTAAAATATTATTTAAAAAAAATATATATTTCTATTCGATAGTTGGTATATTAATCACAGAAGTTACATAAATTTTATTAAAAAAAAGAAGAGTGTGGTGCAGATTTACTAATACTGACTAATTTTCAGACAGTGCTAACCCAGACTGGACCAAAATGCACTGAATTTATCAAGAAACTGTTCCACAATTCAAGCCACTTTTTATTTAAAACAGTGAAAGCACCACTGAGAATATTATTAAAAAAATAAAACAAGTGAAAAAAAATTCAATTTGAAGGAGAGCAGTGGTATAGGGGGAAACTGGGCAAACTTTCTAATCTGGTCTAATTTTTAGACAGTGTTAAACAGCCTTTTTTTGGCAAGCCACGATCATTTCCCTTGAAAAGGGAGGAGAAAAAAAGGTTTAAAATATCCAAATGACTTGTCTGACATGTTAAGAAAAGCTTGTCCACTGCTGGAATGCTTTTAAAATAATTAATAACCAGATACTAAGGCTACTTTCACACTTGCATCGGTACGGGTCCGTCGCTAAGTGTCGGGCCGACGTACCGACGCACGTTGTGAAATTTGTGCACGACGTGGGCAGCGGATGCAGTTTTTCAACGCATCCGCTGCCCATTCTGAAGTCCGGGGAGGAGGGGGCGGAGTTCCGGCCGCGCATGCACGGTAGAAAATGTCGGACGCGACGTACGAAAAAATGTTCCCTTGAACGTTTTTTCGTGACGACGGTCCGCCAAAACACGATGGATGCGACGTGTGGCCATCCTTCGCGATCTGTCGCTAATACAAGTCTATGGAAAAAAAATGCATCCTGCGGGCACATTTGCAGGATCCGCTTTTTTTCCCAAAACGAGGGATTGCGACGGATGCCAAACGACGCAAATGTGAAAGAGGCCTAAGTCTTCCTAAATCTGGCACATACAGCATGGTAAATATGTCTTATTTTCTTTCTTTGGCTCAAATGGAACATCAGCATAACTTCTTAGTGAAAAAACAGTATTTTTATTTGTCTAAAGGAAAGTACGCTTTTCAGACTGTCGGGAAGAATTTTGTCCTTAATATTAAGCCTGATGTGTTCAGCTCAGTAGTAAAACTGTAGAGACAACATACACTACTTTACATGGAATCTTGCACCAGGTTTTTGCCAAGTACTCGTATTTCGAGAGCATCATAATTTAGGGGCAGAGACTCTGAATCCGGTGATGTCTCACTTATTGGGCTGCTTGGTGTAGTTTTGATAAAATCACTGTTTTATCAGCAGGATATTATTACTAGAGGACTAGTTGGCCCACTGCCAAGTAGTCCTCAATTTTCAGGAATTCCGTATAACCTAACACCACCACTGATTAGCAGTTTTTTGTGGTTATACAGAGCCCTGCATTCAAAGAACTCAGAGAACTTTTAGATCTGCATAAAAAACATATTTTAACCAAAACTGCAGCACACAGCTCAATAGGTCACACATTGCTGGAATCAAGGTTTCTGCCCCTACATCATATTGTTCTCAGATGGAGTAGGAAAAACAGATGTGACAGATTCCTTTTTTATTGGCTCTTGCTAGTCTTGTAGTTGGTGTCACGAGTGTGTCACATGCTCCTAGGAGATCTGAGGTTAGAAAGTCATTATGTATTGTGAATCGCAGGTCATCCACTTAGCCTGTGTGTTTTGTGTCCCATATTAAATGGATTTAGTTTCCTTTGGTGCTGAAGAGGTTAACAACCCTTACTATACTGGTTAGAAACATGCAATTCCATCAAACAACTGCTCCTGATCTAGTCATTCACTCTCTCTACAAAAACTGGCCATGCTTTCTCTCCCTCAGCAGTGAAAGCTCTACTTCCTGGTTCCCTGGAGTTGCTGTGCTGAGTTGGAGATCGCTTTTTGCTGCTGGAGATTGTTGTATACTGTTTTTGAGTGTATGCTTTTCTCATTGTCCTATTCCTGTTTGGTTTGCACATTTCTCCCCTTACTTATATACCTCTCTGCCTTTGGTCAGTGTTTTTGTATGTTAGTGGTATTTCTGTTATCCCTGCTTGTGTTATATGTTAATACACTAGCATTTCTGTCCCAGGCCTCCTGGGGAAGGGGGTGGGGACAGCTTAGGATATAATAGGAGAACAGTGAGGCATGAGGCCCAAATCTCCTCACCTTCAGAGGTACCTTTGGGAACAGGGATAGTTAGGGCCCCAGCCTGAGGGACAGTGAAGGGCACATTTCCCTGTCTCACATACAGTCACAGTATGACAGTTGGTCTTTGAAATCCTGTTAAAAGGATTAAGTCAACCAAATTCATTTTAACATTCTGGGGAAATGTATTCCAAGGCATTTAACTCAGATACGTCACTTACAAGCAAATTATACATAAAGATATCTTTTAGTAAGTTCATGAAATTTGAATAGATGACATATCAAAAAAAGGGTTTCAATAAAGGCAATATATTCATATTAACTGGATGATCCAACCATTGAAAAGCCAGCAGATAAAAAAAAAAAAAATTATATTCACTTCTCCTTTCCTCTCGCAATCCAGCACAGAAGCTCCAACAGTTCCTCCAGTCTTTCTTTATAAGCAGAAGACAGGAGGCTGGAGCCATCTAGCTACCTGAGTGGCCTCATTCCTTACTAGTGGCATCATGTCAATGGAAGCTAGTTGTGTACCGCCAATGGTGGAAGGCTACTTGGCTACTATGGGGCCCATGAGCCGGGGGGGGGCAATGCTACCACCGGAACTCTGTCCCCCTGCTCACTGTTGCACGTTCAACTGTTTTGACATCCTGGATGCCTAAGCAGTTGAAAGCAATGATGAAAGAGGGAGCTGTTCCCTCCCTTCTCCGTTACTCTTCCTCGACATCTGAGATCTGAAGTCTCAGCGCAACAGGCTCGATGATGTCACTTCATCACGTCTGCTGTGCTGAGCAGTGAAGGCAAAGGTTTAGAATGCTTTCTGCAGCAACCAGAGCAGCAAGGAAACAAGAAGTGGTTATTGTATTTACTTATTTTTTAATGCAGTGAGTACAACACAATGTTACTGATGATACTCCATGATAATGTGTGGAGTAGAATGGGGGATACATTATACTATATGGAAGACTTTATGGGGTGCATTATACTATATGGAATACTATGGGCAGTGCATTATACTATATGAAGGACTTTGAGGGATTCAATATAATATATGGAGGACTATAGAGCTGTATTATACTATATGGAGGACTATGGAGGGTGCATTATACTATAGGGAGGACTATGGGCAGTGCATTATACTATATGGAAAACTATGGGCGGTGCATTATACGATATGGAGGACTATGGGCAGTGCATTATACTCTGTGGAACACTTTGGGGCTTATAATATTTGAAGGACTATGAGGTGCATAATAGCATATGGAAGACTTTGAGGGTGCATTATATTATATGTTATGCTATTACTCACATTAATTATAGAGGATTATGGCAGTGCATTATACTAGATCAAAGACTATGGGGTGCATTATACTCTATGGAGGACTATGGGGTGCATTATACTACTGTATATGGAGGACTCTGGGAGACCCACTCCCCCGGATGAGATTGGTACTGATTTCTTATATGCTAGTGTTAGCTTACCCTAAGCAAGATATTTTGTGTATGGGAGAGTTAGAAGAGATGGCAGTGTGGTGGAAGCACCATTCGACTGTCTACCATCTAATGTGTATGTGGCCTTTACTGTGCAGTGAAAGTAGGCAATACTGATGAGAGTATTCTCCAGCCGGTGCCTGTGCATATTAATAAAGATGTCAGCGTGATATATAATTAGTGCAGTGCATGTGTAGCTTAATGTACATGTATTTAGCTATTAAATTAATAAAAGAAAAAAATGGCAAGAGGTTCCCCTCAGACAGCTGGGGGCAGGAGTTATCATTCTGAGAAGGGGGCAATAGACATGGAACTTCCTAGCCTAATAATATCAGCTCACAGCTGTCTGTGTAACCTTTACTGGTTATTAAAAAGGGGGACCCAAAAAAAAGACGTAGGGTCACCCTATTTTTAATAACCAGCAAAGGTTAAGCTGACAACTGCAGGCTGATATTAAGAGACTGGGAAGGATCCATGGTTATTGGCCCCCTTCCAGACTAACAACACCAACCCTCAGCTACCCCCAAAATGGCACATACATTGAATGCACCAATTCTGGCATTTTGACTCAGCTCTTCCAGCTTGTCCTGGTGTGTTGGCAAGAGAGGGTAATAGTTTTGAGTTGATGCCAGCTGTTTTGCATCAGCTGACCTTAAGCCAAGAGGTTAGTAATGGTGGCTTGGTGGCTTTCACTGTTTTTAATAAAGAGCTAAGGGAAAGCAGACAGCAGATGGCTGCAGTCACCAGCTGTCTGCTTTCTCTTGGCTGGTTATCAAAAATGTGGGAGACCACACATCTTTATTTAAATACATTATAAAAATGGCATGGGTTCCTCCCTATTTTTAATAACCAGCTAAGGGAAAGCAGACAGCTGACGGCTGTCTGCTTTCCTTTGGCTTGTATCAAAAATGGGGGGACCCATGTAGTTTTTAAATTATTTATTATAATAAATTGGTGAGCAAGGGAGTGTGGGGGAGTTTTTATTCAATGAAAGTATATTTTCCTGGTTGTGTTTTTTTAACTATTCATGTACTGAGTTAGTAATGGGGGTGTCTGCTAGACGCCACCCCACTACTAACCTCTGGGCTTGTTAAACACAGACTACCCAAAATGATCCACAGATTTGAATAAATATAAAGAATATACTCAATAAAAATATGACCGTGGTCAGGGTATACTGTGGAGTATAGCCAGTGGAAACCACTGTAAAAAGAGTGAAAACCAAACCACCAAGGATAGGAAACCACCAGAGAATAAATGAACTTGGGAATAAGTTAGAAAATATGCCTTTATTTATAAGGTTGGCAACAATTACATAAGATAAAATTTAATTATTATATATTAAAATAACAGTTAAAAGCACATATAGCTTTTATTCACGCGGTCCAGGAAAATATATCCTCTTAATTGCACAACCCCCGGTCTAATAATTCCTTCTTAGACTATGCATATCATACAGTGCAAAGGGTTAAAAAGTGGTATTACACCCAACAAATAAATAAACTATGTGCAAAAATGCAGTTTAAAATAATAACACTGTGCAAAAAAATGCAAAAAATAGTGCTTAAAAATACTGTGCAAATAGTGCAAAAGAGTGCAATTTAGCAAGGGATTAAAGCAGCCCAATAATATAAAGTGCACACATGTGCCTGTCTGTGATCAGACCAAACAATACATAGCCATTTGTAAATAGTAGATAGCACAGCAATATGTGGACGAAAATAGATTTTGTATATACCTGGGGGGTAAGAGAGACCTGGACCAGCGTGCGCCCGACGCGCGTTTCGGATTGATGTCCTTCGTCAGGGGTCATCACCCCCCCTTTATAAATAAAGGCATATTTTCTAACTTATTCCCAAGTTCATTTATTCTCTGGTGGTTTCCTATCCTTGGTGGTTTGGTTTAACCTCTGGGCTTGATGTCAGCTGTCAATTCACAGCTAACATCCACCCCAAAATATTACCCCATTTGCCACCCCACCAGGCAAGTGGGAAGATCTGGGGAAATCACCAGAAGTGGTGCATCTAATTCATGTAGGCTGCTATTTTTAGGCTGGGAGGAGCCAAATAACCATTGGCCTTCCCAGCCTGAGAATCTCTGCTCTCAGCATTCAGCTGTTTGCTTTACATTGGCTGTTATGAAAAATGTAAGGAACCTCATGTAATTTTTTTTTTTTAATTTAAATTCTTAAAGATAAAAGTAATGGGGACCCCTCTACTTTTGATAACCATCCAAGGTAAAGCAGACAGTTGAATGCTGCAGCCCCCATTTGTCAATGGGGCAATTTGCATGTACAAATTGTTGGCACTATATAAGCAAAGAGAATAAATAAATTGCTTCCAAAATTCCCTAACTGTTCTCTCACACCCCCTCCCCGTCTCTCAAAAAAAGAAAAACGTAAAGAAAAGTATGCAGATAAAACAAATTCTTATATACTAGTGAGAAAATATGCTAGAAATTGTAAATAATTTTAAATAGAACAGAAACTTATCTGGGGTTCTATACAATGGACACAATGTACCAAAAAAAGGAGGTTCCACAACTGGTGTCCTGGTACAGGTAAAAGAAGTAAGACACATGTAGTGCACCACAATTCAGTAATACAGGTGTATTACCTGTGTAATTGCAGCAAATCTTCCAGTCACATGCATCAACTGGCCTGAAGCTATTCTGTTTGAAACAACGCTTAAAGGGAACCTGTCACCTGAATTTGGCGGGATCTTGCCTTGCGCTGGCGTTTACTCCGGAGGACAGAGAATGAACTTCAATCCAATATTGCGGCCAGCATGCAGCCAGCGGGTAAGGAAAGGGTGAATCAAACACCCGAAAACCCCACCCATATGACCCAAAACTGGTCCCGCCAAATTCAGGTGACAGGTTCCCTTTAATATTGGAAGATATGTCAACCTTAATTGTTGCATTTTCTAAACAATGTATCCAAAAGTTGCAGACCAAAAAATGCTTATGGACAAATTAAAAAACACTAAAATGAAATTTGAGAGGCACTTACTTATATTTTAGAAAATGTATATAATCTTACGAGTAGAATTTATTGTATTAGCTGAAACATAATTATATTCATAATTACTACTGGATAATGGACTACTGCAACTCTCTACTGATCTGTCTCCCTCTTATCAAACTTTTTCCTCTCCATTCTGTCCTGAATAGTGTCAGCCAGGGTCGTAGTTCTGCCCATCTGCTTTATTGATGCCTCCACTTTGTGCCAGCTATTACACTGATTGTCCATCAGCTACAGAGTACAATATAACCTCATCGCTCTCACCCACAAAGCTCTCCACAGTTCTGCATCGTCCTATATCACCACCCTCATCACTGTCTATCACCTTATCTATGCTGTCTGTTCTGCAACTGATCTAAGACGAACATCCTTTCTAATCAAAACCTTCCACCTCCATCTCCAAGACTTATCTCATGCTGCACCAGTTCTCTGGAATGCGCTACCGCGGACAATCCGATTAATACCTAACCCACATATTTTTAAGTGAGCTTTAAAACTACATCTCTTTAGATAGACCTATCACCTCACTTCACTAATCTAACTCTTCCCTTTTTGCTCTTTCTAAATTTTCCTTAGAATCTGGCATGTCTTATTCATCTCTGTCTCATCATCTCAATGCACCTAATAGCAACTGGTAACTGTACTTAGACCGATGCCAGCTGATGACAGGATCATGCAGCTTTAGATGAAAACCCTTATTTATTATAATGATGGCTGGACAAGCACTTTTTACCCATTATGTCACCACTATTCCCATATAAATTGTAAGCTTGCAAGCAGAGCCCTTATTCATCTTGTAACTGTTCAACTATGTGTTACTTTTCAATGTCTTTATAATTTGTACATATCCCCACTTAATTGAAAAGTACTGCAGCATATGTTAGCATTATATAAGTAAAATAATTTATTATTTTTATTATTATTGTGGTAGGTCGACTCAGTCAGCTGCTCCCCGAAGTAGGCACATGATTGGTATTAAAGTATTTGGGTGGTTTATTGCTTCATAAACCACAAAGCCAAAATACAAACACAAAACAGCCTTTCTGGCACAAATGAAAATAAAAAGTCCATACAGAAGTCCTCCTCAGCCTTCTGGGACACAACACACTTCAGCTCCCACTGGAGCTTGAGCCTGGAGACTTCCTACCTTCAAAAACACACAGCAGACAAAAAAACAGTAGTTGGACATTTAACTCTGCCAACCACAACCTTGAGGTGGAGATATGGTGAGTAGGCATCCAGCCCATCTCTCACTTAGGGCACTGTCACACTCTGCAACTTTCCAACGATCATGACCAGCGATACGACCTGGCCGTGATCGTTGGAAAGTCGTTGTGTGGTCGCTGGAGAGCTGTCACACAGACCGCTCTCCAGCGACCAACGATGCCGAGGTCCCAGGTAACCAGGGTAAACATCGGGTTACTAAGCGCAGGGCCGCGCTTAGTAACCCGATGTTTACCCTGGTTTACCAGCGTAAAAGTAAAAAAAAAAAACCGTACATACTCACATTCCGGTGTCCTTCAGGTCCCTTGCCGTCTGCTTCCCGCTCTGACTGAGTGCCGCCGTAAAGTGAAAGCAGATCACAGCGGTGATGTCACCGCTGTGATCTGCTCTTACTTTCCGGCCGGCAGTCAGTCAGAGCGGGAAGCAGACGGCAAGGGACCTGAAGGACACCGGAATGTGAGTATGTACGGTTTTTTTTTTTTTTACTTTTACGCTGGTAACCACGGTAAACATCGGGTTACTAAGCGCGGCCCTGCGCTTAGTAACCCGATGTTTACCCTGGTTACAAGCAAACGCATCGCTGGATCGCTGTCACACACAACGATCCAGCGATGACAGCGGGAGATCCAGCGACGAAATAAAGTTCCAAACGATCTGCTACGACGTACGATTCTCAGCGGGGTCCCTGATCGCAGTAGCGTGTCAGACACTGCAATATCGTATGGATATCGCTGGAACGTCACGGATCGTACCGTCGTAGCGACAAAAGTGCCACTGTGTGACAGTACCCTTACTCACAAAAACCCAAGCCCTTGTAATGGCTAGTTAACCCCTTCAGCACATAGCATGCTGGAGAGAAACTTATGGGTTTCACATCACGGAAGAAAGCAATCTTCATTACACATACGAGTCTTCCCTCACATGCAACACCAATGACCTTGTCACATTATACAATAATAATAATAATAAACCTTCCAAACGCTTGTATCTTTAAAAAAAACATGGAAATATCTATAAAGATACTTCCTTTGTTAAAAATATTAAAAAATATTTATGAATGTACAGATTGTTGGGAATCCTAAACAATTACAGAGGAAAAAGGTTTGACCTGAACAGTTCATGACACCCTTGGAGCTTCAAGTGCAGCGCCCCAGAGTCCTGGTCGTTGCAGTACTGATGCTCCGCCACTAAGGGGAGTGATGGTACGTCTGATGGCACTGAAGGGGTTCACCTGACCAGGTATCACAGACACCAATACATTTCACAGTCTGGCCTCCAGGGGGAGCAAAGGGCGCTATGTATTAGACCACTCCTCACAATCTGGTAAAACTGGGGGTTGGATAGAAAGTTAGAGAGAAGCTGACTGGGTTGGAACCAGGGAACATCCTGTGGCAGAGGGTGTTGCATGGGAAGATTCAGGGGGGTCCCTGTCAGGGGTGGGATCCTGACAGAGGCCTAGCAAAAAGGAAAGAACGTTAAGGAACCGCGCCTGCACTACTTCGCGGCGGTATCTCAAGAAAGGACAAGAAGCGAGGTTTATTGTGAAGAGTGAGAAATGAGATCATAGCAAAAGAGGAGATATCACCAGTAGGAGTCGTGCTGTAAGATCGAGGCAACATCCTACTGAGGCGCGTAGCCGGTGGCCGGAACGCCGAGAAAGTATTAGGCTCCAAGCATTACTTCAAACCAACAGCAGGACAGTTAATTATAGGTTGGCTGTCTCACCTAAATCACCTAAGCAGACATAGGGGGCAACTGTGGGAGAGGGGTGTCACTAGGGTCCCGGAAGAACTCCAGGCCTACCCGTCATACGGGTGCGTCCTAGCCATATCATCTGGGGGACGGAGAAGAACATCAGAACAGATATAAGTTGTGGGAAAGAACATCAGAAACACACAACAGTTGTGAGGACTATCCCGTGGTGCTCAGCAGGGAAGTACTACAACACACAGGCACTAGAAGGTAGGCACAGATTTCCACCTGCAAAGGGAACTCTGGAGGTGCCATCGGACCGTCCGGTCTCAGACAGCCCTGTTAGCAGTACTCTGGATTGAGGATCTTGAAGCCTTCAGTAAAAAGGTAAAGAGACTGCAACCTGGTGTCCTCGTTATTCATCGCGACCTGCACCACGCACCACCACCTACAACTTTCATTGGGCGCCCCATAGCAGGGTCACGGACCGGGTCTAGCCACCGTGATAACCCCAGAACCGAGACAGAGAGGCCCGGTACCGGGTACCCTGCGGCCCTGTGACTGGGGGCGCTCCACAAGTACTTAGGTTATGAAAAGAGGAAATTAAGTACATTACATATCTTCGTGAATGTAGTATAATGAGTTGGGCTCAGTATAACTTTAATCCTTTTGAGCTCAATGTGGTCTTTATTTCTTCTTTTTTAATAAACCTGACTGGAATTACAACAGAAACAAAAATTCAGACAGATGAGATAACACTGCAGACATGTCCCTCTTGGGCACTGCTTGTGATTGGCAGAGCCAGAAATGTCATATGATTGATGATAAATGACTAGCTACATACTTCGTCATTCAGATATAGTTTATAGGCATGTCACTGGAGAATGACATACAGAAAAGTACTTTATTTTACTACAACTTCTAACTAATTTTTTTTCTCTCTTGATGGTATTATTTTATGCAAAGTTATGCAATTAACATAATAAAATGCTCTAGACAAATAATAAAAAAGCTTCCTTATCAAAAATCCACTCATCTCATACTCCAAGATTAAGCTGTTTTAATCAGCAAACAAAATATTTACATAATTATGTTATTATGCTTTAACTGTGCATGTAACCATTTTTGCTAAGCACAGTGAAGGACGCTTGATTTTTTTTATTTTTCCAGGCTTCTGTGTATCAGTGCACTAAGTATTTCTTACAAAAGATGATAAACTCCCACGGGAGTAATTCTTTTCATGAATGTCATCATTATACATTGAGCTGTTGTGCAGTCTTCAATGGGGATATTTTCCTATTTGGCTAGTTTGAATACCAAACTCTACATTTTCATACTTCTATAGTAGCACAAAACAGTTTGAAGATTTGCATAAGTGCCCACTTACAGAAATAAAAATATGATTTATAGGCAAGAATATTTAATGTAATACAATGTTTGTACTATATCGAAGCTGTTTTTGCCATCATTCAAGGATGCACTTGTAACAAGTAATATAAACAGGACTTCTTGCATCAACTTTTAGGCAATCCTAGTCTAGAGGACAGTCCTAGGGGCATGAGCCTGAGTAACAATTACTGTAACATTTCTATGGTGTAGCATGTGTCTGCACCTACTCAAGTCTCATCTATTTACAGATGTAGATTATCACATGAAAGGCTATGAACTCCTTTAACATGGGAAATTTTTATTTTTATGTTAGTGGATATCAAGAATTAATTGATAAATAAAAGCACGAAAACTTAAAAATATCTCAGTAGTTCCCCCAAAATCTCCTTTGTTATTGCAAATAAAAGAGAAAGAAGAAAGAAAAATCAGTTGCTTATAAGAAGCTCAACCATTACCCCCTTCCCACCTCCTGCTCTCACCCACTTGTTGTCCTGTGTTTCGAGTCCTGATCGTCACTCTCTAAGCCAGCATTCAATGACAAAATAAGGCTTTAAAAGCACTTCATAGATGATCTGATTATTATATGGAAGGGGACAGAGGAGGAATTGGCACAATTAATAAAGGAGCTCAATAATAATAATACCTGGGGGATCGCCTTTACATCACAAATTAATAAAGAAAAAATGCTGTTTCTTGATCTAGAGATCAGCCATAGTGGGAAAAAAAATATTACAAAAACCCACTTCAAAAAAGTGGATTCAAATGGCTTTTTAGATTTCAACAGTGCACATTACAAGAAGTGGAAGGTTAATATACCCCACAGCCAATTTTTTCATATAAGAAAGAATTGTACGAGAGAATCTGATTATATAGCTCGGTCTAAAATTGCAAAAGGAAAATTTAAGGAAAAAGGATACCCCAAAAATTTGATAAATGGTGCATATAGGGATAGCAAAATAAAAACACAGGAGGAATGTTTAAAAAGAAACAAATAGGAATGGGATAATTAGACTATTGGTAAAGAAAAAAGTGATGATCGCTGGAAATTGAATTTAGTGACAACATTCAATAGGGGAAATAAAGTCATAAGAACTGTGCTTTCAAAATATTGGTATATCTTCAAGAATGACCCAGTTTTGGGAAAACATCTCCCTGATAAACCAGGGATTACATATAGGAGGGGAAATTTGGTGGCCCCCCGGTAAATTAAAAAACCAGTTGGATTCAAAAATAAAAAACATTAAAAAAAAAGTAAGGATCAAATTTTATGTGGAGTTCTTCAAGGAACCAGAGTTTTTAAATGTAACTCCAAAAAATGTTGTACCTGTGGGATCCTAGATCAGGGGCTAAAACTATCAAATGTAATAATACTGGTGATTTCTTTGAGATCTCACAAAGACTCACCTGTAGTAGTGATCATGTTGTATATGTCATCACATGCAGTTGCGGTTTGCAATATGTGGGACGCACTGTGCAGACACTGCGGTCCTGCATTAATGGTCACAGAAAAATGTTACAAATAGGAATGCTCTTTTAAACCAGAATGAAACATTTTAGATATATCGTCTGGGAACAGTATATCCAAATGGATTGAATGATATCATAGAGAGACTTTAAACGTTGCTTCTTCTTTTTTTTTTCTGGGTATTTTTTGTGGGGGGTTTTTCTTGCATCAATGTTGACAAGGCTGGATCAATCAGTGGGTGTGTTCCTGAACTTGGTCCACACCCCAAATCAAGTTTCTCAGGCTGGGATAAAAGGTTTGCTACTATATATAAGTGTGATTGAATTTTATACCAGTAGGATTTGTACTGTGTTTTCATGATACCTGAAGAAGGATATATACTGTATCCGAAACGCGTTGTATCTCTATTTTAACTGATCAAATAAAAAAATGAAATATCATCTTTGGATGTGAGTCCTGGGAAGCACTGACATTCATGGGCTAGATATACTTTTCTTGATTTACTCATCCTGTGTGAGCCTGAATGTCGCTCTTTCACTTGGATCCACCCGAGGCAGGCTGCAAGCCCTGTTTATTGAAAAGTATCCCAGAGGGATTTTTGAGGATACACAATCTAAAGACATATTAGTCTTCTATCAAATGAGTGCATAAAATTGTGCACCCTTTTAAGACTATAATATTGTGTTTACGCACTTAGGGCGCTGTGATTTCTCTGTTCTTCTCTCCCAAGCAGGGTTTTTTTGTCCATTGTTAAAGATAGCCAAGCTTCTCCCAGCTACAAGCCAAAAATGGAACTTATCAATAGGTGATCGATTTTCTACAAAGTTTGTTCAAAACTGTTTAAGGATCATTTAGAAAATACTGCACAGTAACACTAAGGGCCCTAATCACCACAAAACGTGGCGTTTTGGAGCGCAAAGCAGCTCCTTCCTCAGGGGGCTGAGATGCTACCTTTACTTTTTACAGTAACACTAAGGGCAAGCATAGTTCTTGTTCAACCCCTTCCTGACATACGCCATACTAGTACTGCTCTGCGGGAACTGAGTTCCTGCAAATCGCAGTACTAGTATGGCGGCACGATCATGCGGCCTCACAGTGAGCGCCGCGGCGATCACGTGCGGGTGTCAGCTGTATATGACAGCGCCGATCATGGGCATTTAACCCCTCTGATGCCACTGTCAGTAGTGACAGCGACATATAGTGGCATCACGCAGGGAAGGGGGCTCCTTGCGCTCTCCCACCAGAACAACGCGATGCAATCGCATTGATCCGGTGATACGGAAGGAGTCCCCGGATCCAAGATGGCCACGGGGCTCCTTCCGGGTCCTGAAGTGAGGTGGCTAGCCGGGGGAAAGCTTCCTGCACTGCCTGTCAGATCGCTGATCTGACACAGTGCTATGCACAGTGTCAGATCAGCAATCTGATCTAATATAGTGATGTCCCACCCTGGAACCACCCTGGGTCAATGTTAGAAAGTAAAAAAAATGGAATGTACAAAAAAAAAACAAATAAAGAAAAAAAAATCCCAATAAAAACATTTATTTATGTAAATAAAAAAAAACAATAAAAGTACACATATTTGGTATCGCCGCGTCCGTAACGACCCACTCTATAAAACTATCCCACTAGTTAACCCCTTCAGTGAACACCACAAAAAATAAATAAAAAACGAGGCAAAAAACAACGCTTTATTATCATACGGCGAACAATAAGTGGAATAACACGCGATCAAAAAGACGGATATAAATAAACATGGTACCGCTGAAAACATCATCTTGTCCGGCTAAAAAAGGCCACCATATAGCATCATCAGCAGATAAATAAAAAAGTTATAGCTCTCAGAATAAAGCGATGCAAAAACAATTATTTTTTATATAAAATAGTTTTCATTGTGTAAAAGCGCCAAAACATAAAAAAAGATATAAATGAGGTATCGCTGTAATCGGACTGACCTGAAGAATAAAGCTGCTTTATCAATTATACCACACGTGGAATGGTATAAGCGCCCCCCTAAAAGAAATTCAGGAATTGCTGTTTTTTGTTCATTCTGCCTCCCAAAAATCGGAATAGAAAGCGGTCAAAAAAGTCATGTGCCCAAAAATGGTACCAATAAAAATGTCAACTCATCCTGCAAAAAACAAGACCTCACATGACTCTGTGGGCCAAAATATGGATAAATTATAGCTCTCAAAATTAGGCGATGCAAAAACTATTTTTTGCAATAAAAAGCGTCTTTTAGTGTGTGACGGCTGCCAATCATAAAAATCCACCAAAAAAACGCTATAAAAGTAAATCAAACCCCCTTTCATCACCCCCTTAGTTAGGGAAAAATAATTAAAAAAAATTAAAATGTATTTATTTCCATTTTCCTATTAGGGTGAGGGTTAGGGCTAGGGTTAGGGTCAGGGCTAGGGTTAGGGTTAGGTTTAGGGTTGGGGTTAGGGTTGGGGTTAGGTTTAGGGTTAGGGTTGGGGTTAGGGTTATGGTTGGGGTTAGGGTTTGGGTTGGGGCTAAAGTTATGGTTGGGGTTAGGGTTGGGGCTAAAGTTAGGGTTAGGGTTGAGCTAAAGTTAGGGTTTGGATTACATTTACGGTTGGGATTAGGGTTGGGATTAGGGTTAGGGGTGTGGTTAGGGTTATGGTTGGGATTAGGGTTAGGGATGTGTTTGGGTTAAAATTTCAGTTAGAATTGGGGGGTTTCCACTGTTTAGGCACATCAGGGGCTCTCCAAACGCGACATGGCGTCCGATCTCAATTCCAGCCAATTCTGCGATGAAAAACTAAAACAGTGCTCCTTCCCTTTCGAGCTCTCCCATGAGCCCAAACAGGGGTTTACCCCCACATATGGAGAATCAGCGTACTCAGGACAAATTGGACAACTTTTGGGGTCCAATTTGTCCTGTTACCCTTGGGAAAATAAAAATTTGAGGGCTAAAATATCATTTTTGTGGAAAAAAATATATTTTTTATGTTCATGGCTCTGCGTTATAAACTTTAGCGAAACACTTGGGGGTTCAAAGTTCTCACAACACATCTAGATAAGTTCCTTTGGGGGTCTAGTTTCCAATATGGGGCACTTGTGGGGGGTTTCCACTGTTTAGGTACATCAGGGGCTCTGCAAATGCAACGTGACACCTGCAGACCAATCCATCTAAGTCTGCAGTCCAAATGGCGCTTCCTCCCTTCTGAGCGCTGCTGTGCACCCAAACAGTGGTTCTCCCCAACATATGGGGTATCAGCGTACTCAGGAGAAATTGGAGAACAACTTTAGAGGTCCAATTTCTCCTGTTACCCTTGGGAAAAAAAATTGTGGGCTAAAAGATCATTTTGTGGAAAGAAAAAATGATTTTTTTTAATTTTCACGGCTCTACATTCTAAACTTTAGTGAAACAGTAGGGGGTTAAGAGTGCTCACCACACATCTAGATAAGTTCCTTAGGGGGTCTTCTTTCCAAAATGGGGTCAATTGTGGGGGGTTTCCACTGTTTAGGCACATCAGGGGCTCTACAAACGCGACATGGGTTCCGATCTCAATTCCAGCCAATTTTGCATTGAAAAGTCAAATGGCACTCCTTCCTTTCCAAGCTCTGCCATGCGCCCAAACAGTGGTTTACCCCCACACACAGAGTATCAGCGTACTCAGGACAAATTGAACAACAACTTTTGGGGTCCAATTTGTCCTGTTACCCTTGGGAAAATAAAACATTTGGGGCGAAAAGATCATTTTTGTGAAAAAAATATGATTTGTTTTACGGCTCTACATTATAAACTTCTGTGAAGCATTTGGAGGTTCAAATTGCTCACCACACATCTAGATTAGTTCCTTAGGGGGTCTACTTTCCAAAATGGTGTCACTTGTGGTGGGTTTCCACTGTTTAGGCACATCAGGGGCTCTCCAAACGCGACATGGTGTCCGATCTCAATTCCAGCAAATTTTGCATTGAAAAGTCAAATGGCGCTCCTTCACTTCCGAGCTCTGCCGTGTGCCCAAACAATGGTTTACCCCAACATATGGGATATCAGCGTACTCAGGACAAATTGGACAACAACTTTTGTGGTCCAATTTCTCCTGTTACCCTTGGTAAAATAGAACAAATTGGATCTGAAGTAAACATTTTGGAAAAAAAAGTTAAATGTTCAATTTTTTTTAAACATTCCAAAAATTCCTGTGAAGCACCTGAAGGGTTAATAAACTTTTTGAATGTGGTTTTGAGTACCTTGAGGGGTGCAGTTTTTAGAATGGTGTTACTTTTTGGCATTTTCTGTCCTATAGACCCCTCAAAGTCACTTCAAATGTGAGGTGGTCCCTACAAAAAATGGTTTTGCAAATTTTTTTGTAAAAGTGAGAAATCTCTGGTCAATTTTTAACTCTTATAACTTCCTAACTTCCAAAAAAATTATGTTTCCAAAATTGTGGTAATGTAAAGCAGACATGTGGGTAATGTTATTTATTAACTATTTTGTATGATATGACTCTCTAATTTAAGGGCATAAAAACTAAAAATTTAAAAATTGCTAAATTTTCAAAATTTTCGCCAAATCGAATAAATTTTACCACTATCATAACGTACAATATGTCGCAAGAAAACTCAGATCTCAGAATCACCAGGATCTGTTGAAGCGTTTCAGAGTTATGACCTCATAAAGTGACAGTGGTCAGAATTGAAAAAAATGGCCTGGTCTGGAAGTTGAAAACAGGCTTCGGGGTGAAGGGGTTAATACAAATGTTAATTTTTATGATTAAGTTTTCATTTTTCATTAATTTAAGACATCCTGGTATGAAATTGGCAACTTTCCAGGGGTTCCAAATTTTCCTTTTATGGGTGTATCCCTCCTAGTAGTGCTGGATATGATGCCTGTGTGTCCAGATTGAGACTATGTTCACCAGCGTTCATGTATCAGCACAACACTTTTTCTGTACTTTCCTCTGTTACAGCTCATGGGGGGGATCTCTTCTCTTTTTTGTTGTGAGACACTAATACAAGGGAATATAGGTGCTTTACTGCTTATCTAGGCTCTGTTTGATGTGCCCTACCTGAAAATCCGAGTGATTTCTGCTCTCTCTGATGGGCTGTATACAACATAATTTTCTCCCTACTGCTCTCTCTGGAGAGCCAACACATCCAATTGCAGTGTTCAATTAGATCTATGGCATTGCATATTCAGCCGGACAGCTAGCTATGTAAAGGATTTACACAAGCTGTACAACAGCTAAATGGTAGGAAAGTACCCACCATAAAAAATAAATATAAAAAGGAGTTAAATATATTACAAAAAATCTACACATTATGTAACCACATATGCTAGCGCTAGAGCTATCCAGCACATATACACTGAAGCAAGCTTTGGTTTGTGTATATCGCAGGAGTTGGTTTGCAAATTTCATAACTACTGCTGAGCCCGGGACTGCCTAGAAGAAGCACATCATTCTACAACTTTATGCTGAAAGTGACAATTTAGAGATGGACATCTTTCCAAAACTATTATTATATAATTTTATGACAGCAATTTGAGGGCTTTATGTCCGACATTTAAACATTTGACTTTGCAATATCAACTATTGTACAGCTCAAAGCTAAAGTATTGGCCATGTAAAAATGTATTTCACATAAAAACCGCGCCAGTAGCAGTAAATGACAATATATTGCAATGAGAACTATAGATATTTATAGTACCAAAATTACATCTGTCATTTAATGTAAGTCAGAGTATTAAAACTACAAATAAAGGGTTATTATTTCTTAGCTACATTAGCTGATACATAAATTCCTTTTTGTGTTATTTCAAGGATTGACCCTTATCATTTTAAAATGGAAAACCTTTATTCTGTATTGACCTGCCATGTTCATGTCCATCCCTGTGTTGCATTACATACATCCCAACTCTGTTGCTAAATTAATATGATTGTTATTATAACATGTTAACCCCTTCCCGACCCATGACGCCACGTAGGCGTCATGAAAACCCGTGCCAATCCGACCCATGACGCCAATGTGGCGTCATGGAATGATCGCGTCCCTGCAGATCGGGTGAAAGGGTTAACTCCTATTTTACCAGATCTGCAGGGAGAGGGGGAGTGGTGCTTCAGCCCAGGGGGGGTGGCTTCACCCCCCCGTGGCTACGATCGCTCTGATTGGCTGTTGAAAGTGAAACTGCCAATCAGAGCGATAT
This sequence comes from Ranitomeya variabilis, assembly GCF_051348905.1. NCBI lineage: Eukaryota > Metazoa > Chordata > Amphibia > Anura > Dendrobatidae > Ranitomeya > Ranitomeya variabilis. Next base: position 115,545,679 of record NC_135237.1, on the reverse strand, counting down.
GTAATATTTCACCTAAAAAACTGGTGAAATATTACAATCCAGCCATGGCCGATGCTGCAATATCATCGGCCATGGCTGGAAAACCTGAAGTCACCCCCCCCACACCCACCGATCGCCCCCCCAGTCCTCCGTTAGTCCTCCGGTCCCCTCCGTCCGCCTGCCGGCTCCCCCATCCTGCTGTCCGCTCCCCCCTGTGGTCCGATCACCCCCCCTGTGCTCCAATCACCCCCCCCTGTGCTCCAATCCACCCCCCCACCACCCCTTCATACTTACCGATCCTCCCGGTGTCCGTACGCCTCCTCGCTGGGCGCCGCCATCTTCCAAAATGGCGGGCGCATGCGCAGTGCGCCCGCCGCATCTGCCGGCCGGCAAAGTACATTTTGATCGCTGTGGTAGGTTCTATCACAGCGATCAAAATAAAAAAATAATAAATAACCCCCCCCCTTCATCACCCCCATAGGTAGGGACAATAATAAAATAAAGAAAATATTTTTTTTTCTTTTTCCACTAGGGTTAGGGTTAGAACTAGGGTTAGAACTAGGGGTAGGGTTAGGGGTAGGGTTAGGGTTACGGGTAGGGTTAGGGTTAGGGGTAGGGTTATGGCATGTGCACACAGAGCGGATCGGCCGCGGATCCGCAGCGGATCGGCAGCGGATCGGCAGCTGATCGGCCGCGGATCCGCAGCGGATCGGCCGCGGATCCGCAGCGGATTGGCCACGGATCCGCAGCGGATTGGCCGCTGCGAATTCGAAGCAGTTTTCCATCAGGTTTACAGTACCATGTACACCTAAGGAAAACCAAATCCGCTGTGCCCATGGTGCGGAAAATTCCGTGCAGAAACGCTGCGTTGTATTTTCCGCAGCATGTCAATTCTTTGTGCGGATTCCGCAGCGTTTTACACCTGTTCCTCAATAGGAATCCGCAGGTGAAATCCGCACAAAAAAACACTGGAAATCTGCTGTAAATCCGCAGGTAAAACGCAGTGCCTTTTACCTGCAGATTTTTCAAAAATCGTGCGGAAAAATCTCACACGAATCCGCAACGTGGGCACATAGCCTTAGGGTTAGGGTTGGAATTAGAGTTAGGGTTGGAATTAGGGCTAGGGTTTGAAATAGGGTTAAGATTAGGCTTGTGGTTAGGGTTACGGATAGGGTTAGGGGTGTGTTGGGGTTACAGTTGTGGTTAGGGTTGGGATTAGGGTTACGGTTGGGATTAGGGTTAGGATTAGGGTTGGAATTAGGGTTACGGGTGTGTTGCGGTTAGGGTTGTGGTTAGGGGTTTGTTGGGGTTAGGGTTGTGATTAGGGTTATGGCTACAGTTGGGATTAGGATTAGGGGTGTGTTGGGGTTAGTGTTGAAGTTAGAATTGAGGGGTTTCCACTGTTTAGGCACATCAGGGGTCTCCAAACGCAACATGGCGCCACCATTGATTCCAGCCAATCTTGCGTTCAAAAAGTCAAATGGTGCTCCCGCCCTTCCAAGCCCCGACGTGCGCCCAAACAGTGGTTTACCCCCACATTTGGGGTACCAGCGTACTCAGGACAAATTGGGCAACAACTGTTGGGGTCCAATTTCTCCTGTTACCCTTGCAAAAATAAAAAATTACTTGCTAAAACATAATTTTTGAGGAAAGAACAATTATTTTTTATTTTCACGGCTCTGCGTTATAAACTTCTGTGAAGCACTTGGGGGTTGAAAGTGCTCACCACACATCTAGATAAGTTCCTTCGGGGGTCTAGATTCCAAAATGGGGTCACTTGTGGGGTGTTTCTACTGTTTAGGCACATCAGGGGCTCTGCAAATGCAATGTGACGCCCGCAGACCATTCCATCAAAGTCTGCATTTCAAATGTCACTACTTCCCTTCCGAGCCCTGACGTGTGCCCAAACAGTGGTTTACCCCCACATATGGGGTATCAGCGTACTAACAACAAACTGGGCAACAAATATTGGGGTCCAAATTCTCCTGTTACCCTTGTGAAAATAAAAAATTGCTTGCTAAAACATCTTTTTTGAGGAAAGAAAAATGATTTTTTATTTTCACGGCTCTGCGTTGTAAACTTCTGTGAAGCACTTGGGGGTTCAATGTGCTCACCACACATCTAGATAAGTTCCTTGGGGGGTCTAGTTTCCAAAATGGGGTCACTTGTGGGGGGTTTCTACTGTTTAGGCATATCAGGGGCTCTGCAAACGTAACATGATGCCCGCTGACCATTCCATCAAAGTCTGCATTCCAAAACGTCACTACTTTCCTTCCGAGCCCCGGCATGTGCCCAAACAGTGGTTTATCCCCACATATGGGGTATCAGCGTACTCAGGAGAAACTGGACAACAACTTTTGGGGTCCAATTTCTCCTGTTACTCTTGCAAAAATAAAAAATTCTGGGCTAAAAAAATAAATTGAGGAAAGGAAACACATTTATTATTTTCACGGCTCTGCGTTATAAACTTCTGTGAAGCACTTGGGGATTCAAAGTGCTCACCACACATGTAGATAAGTTCCCTTGGGGGTCTAGTTTCCAAAATGGAGTCACTTGTGGGGAGTTCCTACTGTTTAGGCACATCAGGGGCTCTGCAAACGCAACCTGATGCCCGCAGAGCATTCCATCAAAGTCTGCATTTCAAAACGTCACTACTTCCCTTCCGAACCCCGACGTGTGCCAAAACAGTGGTTTACCCCCACATATGGGGTATCAGCGTACTCAGGAGAAACTGGACAACAACTTTTGGGGTCCAATTTCTCCTGTTACCCTTGGGAAAATAAAAAATTGTGGGCTAAAAAATCATTTTTGAGAAAATAAAAATTATTTTTTATTTTCATGGCTCTGCGTTATAAACTTCTGTGAAGCACTTGGGGGTTCAAAGTGCTCACCACACATCTAGATTAGTTCCTTGGGAGGTCTAGTTTCCAAAATGGGGTCACTTGTGCGGGAGCTCCAATGTTTAGGCACACAGGGGCTCTCCAAACGCGACATGGTGTCCGCTAATGATTGGAGCTAATTTTCCATTCAAAAAGCCAAATGGCGTGCCTTCCCTTCCGAGCCCTGCCGTGCGCCCAAACAGTGGTTTACCACCACATATGGGGTATCATCGTACTCAGGACAAACTGGACAACAACATTTGGGGTCCAATTTCTCCTATTACCCTTGGGAAAATAAAAAATTCTGGGCTAAAAATCATTTTTGAGGAAAGAAAAATTATTTTTTTATTTTCACGGCTCTGTGTTATAAACTTCTGTGAAGCACCTGGGGGTTATAAGTGCTCACTATGCATCTAGATAAGTTTCTTGGGGGGTCTAGTTTCCAAAATGGGGTCACTTGTAGGGGAGCTCCAATGTTTAGGCACACAGGGGCTCTCCAAATGCGACATGGTGTCCGCTAACGATTGGAGCTAATTTTCCATTCAAAAAGTCAAATGGCACGCCTCCCCTTCCGAGCCTTGCCGTGCACCCAAACAGTGGTTTACCCCCACATATGAGGTATCGGCATACTCAGGAGAAATTGCCCAACAAATTTTAGGATCCATTTTATCCTGTTGCCCATGTGAAAATGAAAAAATTGAGGCTAAAAGAAATTTTGTGTGAAAAAAAAGTACTTTTTCATTTTTGCGGATCAATTTGTGAAGCACCTGGGGGTTTAAAGTGCTCACTATGCCTCTAGATGAGTTCCTTGGGGGGTCTAGTTTCCAAAATGGGGTCACTTGTGGAGGAGCTCCAATGTTTAGGCACACAGGGGCTTTCCAAACGCGACATGGTGTCCGCTAACGATGGAGATAATTTTTCATTCAAAAAGTCAAATGGCGCTCCTTCCCTTCCGAGCCTTACCATGTGCCCAAACAGTGGTTTACCCCCACATGTGAGGTATTGGTGTACTCAGGAGAAATTGCCCAACAAAATTTAGGATCCATTTTATCCTGTTGCCCATGTGAAAATGAAAAAATTGAGGCTAAAATAATTTTTTTGTGAAAAAAAAGTACTTTTTCATTTTTACGGATCAATTTGTGAAGCACCTGGGGGTTTAAAGTGCTCACTATGCTTCTAGATAAGTTCCTTGGGGGGTCTAGTTTCCAAAATGGGGTCACTTGTGGGGGAGCTCCAATGTTTAGGCACACGGGGGCTCTCCAAACGCGACATGGTGTCCGCTAAAGATTGGAGCCAATTTTTCATTGAAAAAGTCATATGGCGCTCCTTCCCTTCCAAGCCCTGCCGTGCGCCCAAACAGTGGTTTACCCCCACATATGAGGTATCAGCGTACTCAGGACAAATTGGACAACAACATCCGTGGTCCAGTTTCTCCTTTTACCCTTGGGAAAATAAAAAAATTGTTGCTAAAAGATCATTTTTGTGACTAAAAAGTTAAATGTTCATTTTTTACTTCCATGTTGCTTCTGCTGCTGTGAAACACCTGAAGGGTTAATAAACTTCTAGAATGTGGTTTTGAGCACCTTGAGGGGTGCAGTTTTTAGAATGGTGTCACTTTTGGGTATTTTCAGCCATATAGAACCCTCAAAATGACTTCAAATGTGAGGTGGTCCCTAAAAAAAATGGTTTTGTAAATTTTGTTGTAAAAATGAGAAATCACTGGTCAAATTTTAACCCTTATAACTTCCTAGCAAAAAAAAAATTTGTTTCCAAAATTGTGCTGATGTAAAGTAGACATGTGGGAAACGTTATTTATTAACTATCTTGTGTCACATAACTCTCTGGTTTAACAGAATAAAAATTCAAAATGTGAAAATTGCGAAATTTTCAAAATTTTCGCCAAATTTCCGTTTTTTTCACAAATAAACTCAGAAATTATCGACCTAAATTTACCACTAACATGAAGCCCAATATGTCACGAAAAAACAATCTCAGAATCGCTAGGATCCGTTGAAGCGTTCCTGAGTTATTACCTCATAAAGGGACACTGGTCAGAATTGCAAAAAACGGCAAGGTCATTAAGGCCAAAATAGGCTGGGTCATGAAGGGGTTAAATATGCTTCTTTCCTATTAAATTTAGTGTTGATAACCGGTGCATGTTCTCTGCAATAAAGTATACAGTTTGCTCAAATATAAAGTCTATTTTTCTATAGTAGCAACATTAAACTAGGTCAATTCCCAGCTGCACATATGACTTTCATGCTCCTTGGTTGCCCATCTATATATTCCCAAGTTATGTGACATTATCTTCTGATGCCAAGTTTTCTTATGCAATGTCTAGAGGATATTTTTCCACACAATTTTCCTTAAAGTTATCATCTCCTTTTAACAAAATGTTGTCCGTATGCTAGATTAATTGCAAAATAAACAAAATCAGCTTTACTTATCCTGTCAAGGGCCAGTGTTGTGTTTCTTCCATTTCCCTAGTCTCTGCTGTTTGGCTGTAAAAGTGACGTCACATCGACCATGCTGCAGCCAATATCTGAGCTCATTGGCTCTGATTATGCTGATGGCCTGAGCCTCCAGGCTCAAGGATTGCCTGCAGCATAGGTACAGGCGCTGGACCCTACCTTCTGTAAGTAAAGTTCATTTAGTGTTTTTTACGAGGAACTGAACATATGGGCAAAAGTTTCTTACAATGGGACAACTACTTTAAAACAATTACTTAAAGATATTCAATAAGCAATGAGCAACATCCAATGCAAAATGCTAAAATCTTAGATTAAAAATGTCAGTACTGTAATTCCACCAGGTCTAAGAAAACTTGACAACATGAAAGGATACAATCATGGCAAGAAATATTCTACCTTAACAATAGCCTGCTGAAAAGTCCAAAATTTGAATGTTCTCACAATTGTACTTGTTGAAATGAATGTAGGACAAAATAACAACCATATCAAAATAAGGATATTTTGACCACATCTCATATAAATCCGGCAAGATGTAGAAGAAATGGATTGTGGCCAGAGTACATTAGGATTTCCTTCGATCTTCCACTAAAGAAATTGATCCACAACAGGGAATATGCTATCTCCGGTGAGATACCCCTTCACTGTAAGTAACATTGTTCCACTTCTTGCAATATTATACTCTCACAATGGAAATTCATTAATAATTGACACAACTGGGTGAAATTAAAGAAAGAAATGATGCCACATTCCATGTTACCCATCAAAGTACAGACTACCAAAGAGAAACTATCAGAGCATATATGGTATTGACGCGTCCTTAAAAGTCTGGTCTATCAAAATATAAAACAAATTAGCTCATATGATAAAAATAAAAAAGTAATGAGTTATGGAATTTGGAAGAAGAGGAGAGAAAAATACAAACCTAGAAATATAAATTGCAGATGATAGAGGTTAGTTCCTTCATTTTCTGACATAATTGGGAAGGTAACCCCTAAACTCCTTATCTGTTAGTATGGGCGTAACCAGTAGGTTGTTAGATGGCTTGCTGTAGTACACGTACCTGTGTGACTGACACCTTTTATAGCCTTAGGTTTGGTTCACATCATGTTTTAGACACAGACGGAGACACTTTGTACTCTATTTGACATCATTGTCGGTATTATCCAGCTTTAACAGGTGAGCATAATATCGTGGTCGATTGTGTTTTAATGCCCGTTTGGAAGAGGCGGTTACTACCGAATATGGGGTCAGACTGATCAAAAATTGACTCTGTCTGCCTTTTTATGTCAATGGCCTTGTTGGCAGGTACACCTGAATCCTATTTTTCAGTGGTTTAGATGGAAGCTGCACAGCAGAGCCACTGACAGGATGTGTACTTGTCTGTATGCATGTATAATACTAAACAGCCACCTCCCATGGGGTGATTGATGTGTGAGTGATTGATAATCAGTATTTTGCACTTGTCCTACTTCCACCATACAACACTGGAGCCCATCTGCATCCTTCAGTATATTAGTATGGTGACCAGGTAATGATATGTATGGCATATTTTTTCTGTGATGTGCTCAGATTTGTTTCCTTTTCAGTAATTTACTTTTAATGCAGCTATATAGTGTTGACAGCAAAAATCTGCATAAATGGTTACAATATGTTAAAGCCTAGAAATGTTGGGAACACTTTTCCCATGCAGTTGTGTGACACTGAAAACAAATCCAAATACTAGATTTATGGCATCTTCTTATCCCCATTGTTCTTCCAATTCATGAGCAGCAAGATAAATTCATAGCGTAACACCAGTTACAACCCTTAGAGGTCATTAGTTAGCCATTTATCCTGTTTCTACATTCACAAGTGTTTTTGCCTTTAAGTAAGCAGTGTATTCTGGTTAGAACCGCCCCCTCAGCTCTCCAAGGGGAAAGAGTTTTGCAGACATGTTTTCCCGGGCTTTCTGAAGAGATACACGTGTCCTGACTCTCTCTCTTCACTATAATCACCCCCCCCTTACCTGTGGTTTCCGGTAAGAGTCTAATGCATTTGTGTTTGTGTTAGAATCAGCTGTGCAGCCACCGTATGCTCTTTGCACTGCATACAGATAGATCCATTCCTGTATAGAGCAGAACAGTGTTGCAGCATGTACTTTGCCGGATAGATATTATAACTGCATTCCTGTGTTGTAATGTTACTGTGCAGCCTCTGCAATGGAAGCTACCGATGTAATTGCACTCTGTGTCATGCTGTTGTCTCTCTTGTCTGCCAGTACTGATACACTGTTTATTCTCTTTGTAGTTTTTACCATTGTCAATACCACCAACTACGATTGTCATCCATTACCATCCGTTATCGTTCACATTATCATCTCAATAAATATAGATTTAAGAATCCATACAGTCTGGTTACTGAGAAGTGGATGAAAGGTTTATCTGTATGCTGAAATCCACACAGCATCATACGTGGAGGAAGGCAGAACACTTTTTACTAAAGATGAGTGAATTGATTTGATAAGAATAGAATTTGAATTGAATTTCAACAAATTCTCAGGACCTGGTGAATTTAAAGAATAACCGTATTTTTAATTTTTATTTCATAAATCAAAAATACACGAGAAAATAATTTGTAAGTAGTGTTGAGCGATACCGTCCGATACTTGAAAGTATCGGTATCGGATAGTATTGGCCGATACCCGAAAAGTATCGGATATCGCCGATACCGATACCCGATACCAATACAAGTCAATGGGACACCAAGTATCGGAAGGTATCCTGATGGTTCCCAGGGTCTGAAGGAGAGGAAACTCTCCTTCAGGCCCTGGGATCCATATTACTGTGTAAAATAAAGAATTAAAATAAAAAATATTGATATACTCATCTCTCCGGAGGCCCCTGGACATCACCGCTGGTAACCGGCAGCCTTCTTTGCTTAAAATGAGCGCGTTTAGGGCCTTCCATGACGTCACGGCTTCTGATTGGTCGTGTGCCGCTCATGTGACCACCACGCGACCAATCACAAGCCGCAATGTCATTCTCAGGTCCTAAATTCCTAGAATGAGTTTAGGGCCTGAGAATGACGTCACGGCTTGTGATTGGTCGCGTGGCGGTCACATGAGCGGCACACGACCAATCAGAAGCCGTGACGTCATGGAAGGCCCTAAACGCGCTCATTTTAAGCAAAGAAGGCTGCCGGTTACCAGCGGTGATGTCCAGGGGCCTCCGGAGAGATGAGTATATCAATATTTTTTATTTTAATTCTTTATTTTACACAGTAATATGGATCCAATACCGATTCCCGATACCACAAAAGTATCGGATCTCGGTATCGGAATTCCGATACCGTAAGTATCGGCCGATACCCGATACTTGCGGTATCGGAATGCTCAACACTATTTGTAAGATATCTTATCAGTCAAATTTGATACTTTCTCTGTCATAATTGATCAACCAGTAAAATCTGTATTCGGTGAGGGCAGATTTTCCCATTACTGAGATAGGAGATGACAGATTAAATGGATACAATTCTATATAGATGGGAATAGGGAGGAGCTAGAGGCACAGCTCCTCCCTCCTCCTTCCCATCCTATCTAGATACAATCTTATCAATAGCAGCTGCCATTTCATATCCCAGTAATAGGAAACTCTGTCTTCAAAGAATACAGATTTTTACCTCTTTTGCTGATAGGATATATTACAAAGTTGATTATTTTCATGTCTACTATTGATTTAGGAAATACAATTTAAAACAATGGCTACTCTTTAAACAATTTGCATGAATCATGAAAAAATTCCCGTCATCTTTTTACGCATTGCAGAAGATTGCATCAAAAGGCTCACATGTTTTAACAAATAGGCCAGACAGAATATCAAGTGTATGGGCTGGGGGCCACTTGAGTAATAGTGACCCTGACCATATATTAATAAATTTTCATGTATCCTTTAATATAAGATGAATAGTATGTAGGTTACAATGACACTAAGCTTCGAGAAGGCAAATTCCCAACAGCTGCGAGATGATCTTAGTGCCATAAACAGGGACAATGTCCTGAGAACTCAAAATACACAAAGCAAATGAGACACTTTTATAAGCATCCTGAATAAGACCTGTGTACAACATATACCCTATGGAAATAAACAGGCTAGAGGAAATCACTGTGGCTAAAGAGAGCTGTAAGTGGCATGATAAGTGACAAAAAGAAAGCGTTTAAGGACAGCAAAGATTTAAATAGAGAGGCTCATTGCTAAAAAAAGTTAAAATAATCCAAAAATATTTTTCAATTACATAAACTCAAAAATTATAGTGTTGGCCCCCTCAAAAATAGTTTGAGTTAAATGATGGAAGAGGATGAGGGAAAGGCCATTCTGCTAAACTCTTTTTTCTCTTCAGTATTTAGACAAGAAAATTCCAAGACAGAGGACATGATCAGGGATACCATAAATTATCCATTAAATGTCACCTGCTTAACCCAGCAGGAAGTACAGATTTGACTCAAAAGCACTAAATTAGACAAATCCTTAGGCTTGGATGGCATAAGGCATACACACCCAAGTACTGCAGGAATTAAGTGCCGTGATAGACAGACCATTATTTTTCATGTTCAAAAATTCTATAACATTACAGGCACATAGCAAATATGATGCCAAAATTCAGAAAGGAGACAAAATTTGAGCCTCGAATTTATAAGCCAGTAAGTTTAACCTCTACTATAGGCAAAATCTTTTAACGTTTTACAAGAGATGCTATACTGGAGTGCCTCAATAAGAATAACCTAATGACCCGACATCAACTTGAGTTTATGAGGGATAGATCCTGTCAAACTAATTTGATCAGCTTCTATAAAGAGGTAACCTCTAGATTGGACCAAGGTAGCACCATAGATGTCTATCTCTACTTTTCAAAGGTGTTTGATACGGTGCCACCTCAAGGGTTGATGCATAAAATGGGAGAAACGGGACTAGGTGAAAATATATGTAAATGGGTTAACATCTGGCTTAGTAATAGGAAACGAAGGGTGGTTGTTAATTAAACACCCTCTAACTGGGTCACAGATAACAGTGGAGGACTACAGGGGTCAGTATTGGGCCCTCTTCTTTTAACATATTCATTAATGACCTTGTAGAGGGCATATAGAGTACAATTTCAATATTTGCAAATGATACTAAACTCTGCAGGGTAATAAACACAGAGGAAGTCCTATGGCTGGATGGCAAACTCAAAATTAGCAACCAGTGCCAGGCAGTTTGTGAAAAGGATACTGAGGGTACTACAAATATAATTGGGATCTGCCAACTGCACACCAAAAGCAACCATATAATGAAGTAAAAGAAGTGTGCAAGACACTTAGGTTCACCAAAGTATGACACATTATTTTATTCAAAAATCATGAACGAACAATGACATATAGTAATAAAAACAATTTAAAAAGCTAAAAATAGTGCATGTTAGGACTAACCCCCCTCCTCCAATGTCCATGCCAAGGTACACCACCAAAATAAAGGAAATACTAATCACAGTGAATATAAATAGCATAATGGAACCTATGATGACTCTCTGTAATGAATTTACAAGTGTCAATTACAAATAAAGTATGAACAAATGCATTTCATAAACTGTCCTAATAGGGTAGGGGCAAATACATATCATATAAATAGTCAATGAGCCCTACACAAGGACAATCAAATCCAAAAATAGCACCAGTTATAAGAAATGATGTCCAACTGCAACAAAATAAAGAGCGTATAGGCTATATCTGTTGGACACATCAGCCAGAGAAGACAAGACGACAACAAGAAACAGGCATGTGCCCCTAACCCAAAAATCAGAATACTGTGAAAGAAGCCTAAACCAAGGAAATCATGTATGAGTGAAACCTGGTTGCAGGGACAGAAATGTTTGTGAATTGTGGAGTTTTTTACTCCAGTTGTCTAGTGTAAAAACTTTGATGAATAGGGGCAGAAAAGTCAATTGGTGGCCTGCATTATTAAAGTGCAAGCACGAGAATTTTAGGATTCGGTTTCAATATTCGGTGGCGGCCTAAGCCACAATGGCCTGTTGTACCATTCCTAGTAGAGTCATGTGTTCACCTTGTGCACACACCCCAAAGGCTGGCCCTGCCACAATAAGATTATTTTGTAAGGCTTGCTTTGGAGAAGCAAATATATTGTTTCAAAAAGATGATGTAAAATATTTCAATGGAAACTTGTATAGAATGAAATCAGTTATGTAATCTCTTCTGAATGTTTTGCCGAATATGATTGTAACATCCCCAAATATCATTTGTAGTGGTGTGCTATTCTGAGCTCGTAACTGCAAGAGAACACGCAATTGTGAAATGTGCAATTAAAATGACACTTTCCTGGAACTGAGTACTTGTTATGAATGGTTGTCACATATAAATCCCAGAAAGTAATACTTTCTCTTTTTCTATCACTTACTTATTCACTTTTAGTTAATATTAATTTGCTATTGATATCCATTTCCAAGTTTTGTGCTTCACTATTTCAAGCATTCAAATTCCATTTGCCTACCACAAAGGATGCTAATAGTGAATAAAAATTACTATTTTTTGTCAAGGTTTTTATGAACTCAATAAGCACTGAGTACATAGGGCAAAACATATATTCTTCCCAGAATTCTACAAATATTGTTTGCTTACTTTCATAGCTGGTGTAATTGTATTTTATCTATCTCCAGCAGTCCCATACGAAATTAATGCAACAGACCAGTTGTTGCTGATCTGCCTACTGATCTATCCTATTGATAGGTGATAACTTCTTCTTATAGGAATCCTTTTTTATGGATGAAAAGATTGTAGTACATAAGATAAAAAGATAGCGAATAAAGTGGCTAGGTTTACTATAGGTACCTATTCAGAAAGGAAAAATATGCCATTTTAAAAACAATAATAAAGAATCATGGTAAATAAAAATAAAAAATAAAAAGATGAAGCAGAAAAATAAGAGTAAAGAACATTGATAAATAAATATGAAAAATAAAGAAATATAAATAAAAGAAATAATAAAGTATAAGAAAACAAAAAAAATGCAACAAAATGGTAGTTGTAGATAGTGATAAATTCTTATTCTCCCCTTTTTCATTTAGCCCCAACATCGATCTTTTTGCTAAAATTGTTTCTGAAAATTTTTAAAAATTACCACACTGTGCAACAAATGGAAACATGAGCTCCATTGAGCGGAAAAGCTTTGAAAAATTACAAACACTACCAGATGTCGTAATAAAGCCTTCCAACAAAGGGGGCAATGTAGTATTGTGGCCTACAATGAAGTATCAAAGTGAAGCTTACAGACATCTCAAAAACAAAGTATGCTACAAGAAGCTTACCTTTATTCCATTAACAGCTTTTTCATCTCAATTGATGAAAATATTGGAAAAGGCCAAAACAGAGGGAACCATAACTAAATAATTTGCTTGAGGCACTCCTGATTAAAGAACCTACCATCCCCACTCTGTATTTTTTACCCAAAATACATAAAAATTATGAAGACCCCCCAGGAGGGCCCAAAGTGTCAGGCAATAATAATTTTGTAGAAAATGTGGGTAAATTCATTGACACTAAACTCAAACCTCTCTTTTACTTTAGATACTGGAGACTTTCTGAAAAAAATTGATGGTCTGCAACTAGATGAGGACACGTTACTAGTAACATGTGATGTTGAATCATTATACACCAACATCAAACATCATGACGGTCTTCATGCAGCTAAATATCTTCTTTCCATGTCAAATTACTCCACCAGTATGACTGAATTCATTATTCAATTGTTATAATTCAGTTTAACTCACAATTTTTTTACTTTTAAGGGGTCTCTCTACCTACAACACCAGGACACAGCCATGGGTGCACCATTTGCGCCCTCTTACGCCAACCTTTTCCTGGGGCTGTGGGAGAGAGACCCTTTTTTCATCAGATAGTTTTCAACATATGCACCGTGTCCCCTTTTGGGCACTGTACATTTATGATATTTTCATTATTTGGAAGGGTACATCAGAATCCCTAAATGAATTCATAACAATCCTTAATACAAACAATTTAAATATTCACCTTACTTACAAACAAGACTTGCATTCCATTGAATTCTTGGATGTAACAGTGAAGCGTGACTCCTCAAATGTCCTTCAAACAGACCTATTCCGAAAACCCACATCCACTAATTCATTACTCCATGCCTCTTCATCTCACCCTGAACCATTTAAATGTTCAATACCGGTAGGTCAATTCTTAAGTCTAAGACGTGTTTGTTCCACAAATTTTGATTTTGAAAAACAGGCAAATGATCTAAAATTGAGATTTCTTGAAAGAGGGTACAGCCATAGATCTATTAAAAGAGCATATCAAAGAGCCAAAAATACCCAAAGGAATGATCTTTTTTACTCCTCTAATAAATCCCCTCCATCTTCAATAGTACGTTTCATTACCGATTATCACTCTCAAGCCAATGCCATGCGAGAGATATTGAAAAAATCTTGGCCTATCTTACTCTCTGACCCAGTTTTGGCCCGATATCTACCAGAGCAACTGAATATGACTTTTTGGAGATCCAAAAATATCAGAGATATATTGGTACACAGTCATTACCAGAATGAGCCCCAAACATTTCTGAATCAGATTCAACCACGAAAAGGCAGTTTTCCCTGCGGACATTGCGTGGCCTGTCCCAATATGGAGAGAACACATACTTTTTCCAATTCTGCAGGTTCTAAAGAATATACCATCAATCATTTTGTCAACTGTGAATCCAAGGCGGTCGTGTACGATGCTGTGTGTCCATGTCCAAAAATCTACGTGGGCCTGACAACTCGTCATTTGAAAATTATAGTGACAGGACATGTCAACGGTATTATTGCAGTTCAAAACGAAAACGATATCTCCTGCCTTAAAACCATACCCAAGCATTTTAAGCTGTTCCGCAATTGTGATCCATCAGCATTGAAGGTGAGAGGAATGGACATTATTCCCCCTTCTATCCGTGGTGGCAATACAAGCAAGAAACTTTCACAAAAAGAAATAAGATGGATATGGACCTTAAACTCTTTACATCCACTTGGTCTGAGTGAAAATATCAGCTTTGTTCCATTTCTCTGAGCAATCAGTTATCCAGTATGGTTATTTATTTTCTTTTATCACACTTTTATTATTGTATTGAGAGCATATATATGTATATATTAATCCTATCCCTGTTTCTTCCCCCCCCCCCTTTCCCCCCTTTTTCCCCCACCCCTCTTCCCCCCTAATGATATAATGGCATTTAAACCAGTAGATTCATATTAATATCAAACTTTAACTTCTTTGTGCTGCTATGATTTTCATAACATAACCTCATTTCGTTCCCATTGTATTGCATCCTCTTCTTAGTCCCTGTGTATTTGTTTCCACCCCCTCCCAACAAAAATTTTTATATTTTGTATTAATAAAGCATATATATTTTTTTAACAAATAGGTTGCAAATTTGGTCATTTTCCTTCGTTTTTCATATTCAATGTGGGTATAAAATCGCAGCATACTGCGATTGTATGCGTATATTATCCGAGACTCGCCAATGCAAGCCTATGGGTGAGAGAAAAACTCGGATGCCACACGGAGCATCCGTGTAGCTTGCAACAAATATGCACACATTTTCCTGCTGACAGGAAATTGCATCAGCCAAGAACAGGAAGCTTAGCATGCATATTTTCCTGGCAACCTATAAAAAAAGCCAGGAACATGCCATACATATTAATTTGGAAATGCTGATTGTTCTGGTGCGGGAGAGACCTGAAATATGGGACCAACGCGATGCCAATTATGCAGACCGCAATAGAAAGGATGCAGCTTGGAGACACATATGCTGCCAGATGTTCCCCAATTATGAGGAAAGTGCATGTGAGGTCCAGCAGGAAATTAGTAAGTTAAGTTAAAACTTCACAATAGTAATTAAGTAAGAAGGCCAAAATATAAATAAGATAACATTACGCTACGTGATGTTCTTTAGAATATCCGGCCTGTTTTTCCCTTTACACCTGGCAAGTTGAATCCAACATTACTCTGTAACCTATCTATCCAAACGCAAAAACGCAAACAAGGTGATCATACTTTTATTAATTTATTGTTCACTTTGCAGTGTTGGTCGTGCAGCTGCCGTTATCAGTAGCTCTGCGAGTGCCAGCAGTGGGCCTTGAATGGTGCAGCAGCCACTAAAAAGCGCAAATATGCTGTATATATTATGACCGTTTGATCTATGTTGGTAAGTGCATGCTTTCCAGAAATTTTCATACTTGCCCTTAAGGTACATCAATTAATTTTAAATTTGAATTTTGACAAATAACAGCACTGACTCCAACATTACTTAACGAGAAACAGCATCAGATTCCGAAGTCAACTTGGACCCTGTTGGCGAAGTTGAAGATGTGGCTGGACCTTCTCTGCATCATCAGCAACCAACCAACCACGACTACTACGACCTTCGGCAGGCCAGGAGTCCAATGAAGAGGAGGAATGTGGACATAGCAGTAATCTTCCCCTTCCCCTGGATGCCTCACCACAGGCTGCAGCCATCCCATGCTGGGGCCGGTGAAGGAGGGAGCTTCCCACCATCATAACAGGCGCCAAGTAGACATTGGAGTTTTGGTTTATCTCTCGTGCACTGTTAACGATGATGGTGAGGAGGCATATGCTCGGAGTCTTCCATGCTATTTGCGCACAAATCCCCATCAGGTGAGGCTGCATGCCAGAGGTGCACTCCAAATTGTGATCGATTCATGCACAGAATCAAACAATCCAAATGTGGTTTTCAACTTCCATGAAAGATGGCAGTTGTCCGCCAACAACCACCTTCACATGCCTGGAAGCCAGGATGAGCAGCCTACAGAACTCCCCAAACCACAGTACACATCACCCCAGCCACATCAAACCATGTTCCAACATCAACAAGCACATGTGCACTACTCAAATACAGCTGCACCTGCCCAATATGGTCACTTGAACATACCCACTGTAGGGAAGTAGTCAAAACATGGGTATGTTCAACATGGCCATTCTGGGGCTTTTATCCAAATGTCAAACACAAATCCACATGAGTACGGAACCATTACCCAAGTGGCCAATACCATGTACCACAACAGGGCATTCCATTGTTTTGGGATCCAATCTCAACCACCTCTCTGGTACCTAATCAGGTAGGAACCCCAAATCCACAAACCGCTCATGTTGGGCTCCCGCCATCACCTCCACCTTCATAACAGAATTTGTAAAAAGTTTTTTTTAATGGGTAATGTTGTTGTTTGCAAGTTTCATGTTGCCCTGAAATATTGTACTAAGTTGCCATATGATTTGATTTTTTTTTTCACAAAATACAGTGGAACTAAATAAACCTGTTATTTCAATGTGTGCATTATGCTTTGAGCAATATGTAGTTGATGTTTCGGATCTACACAGTGTATTTTGGTTAAAAATTTTACATCATACAGTTTACTCACAAACAGATGTTTAATTAAGTTAAAACAACAAAGGCTATTATAACATAGACACAGCATTGTCTTGTCATGGAGTATATTCCTCTGGTGATATAAAATAATTTGTAAACATGTCCTGCACTTTAAGGCTAGAGGGCTGACGATGTGGTTTACAAACATGTGTTGCAGCCATGCCATTATTTCTATTGACTCCATCATCAGCATCATTTGATGAACAGTCATGGAACCTCGTGAAATTGTGAAGGATGACACAGGCTTTAATGAAATTAACATTTGCTTCCCTTAGTTGGATGACTGCCAACAGAATCCTCCATTTTGCACAGAGGATTCCAAAGGCGCACTCCATCAATCGTCGTGCGCGGGATAGCCAATAATAAAAAATTCAGCGCAGGTGGTCCAGGACTCTCCATGGATATGGCTTCATTACATTATGATACATTATGGTATTGAAATACCTCATCAGCAACCATGACAAAAAGGAACCGCTTCCAAACTTGAACCCA
The DNA here is from genome assembly GCF_051348905.1 of Ranitomeya variabilis. Lineage (NCBI taxonomy): Eukaryota > Metazoa > Chordata > Amphibia > Anura > Dendrobatidae > Ranitomeya > Ranitomeya variabilis. The sequence goes on along the minus strand of NC_135237.1, from coordinate 115,528,390 downwards.
GTTGGGGACGTGGGGGTGGGATGTCCAAATCATTGCTTCGCAGTCTCCAACCCATTATGAAAGAATTGAAGACTCTGGAGTCTCCAGTTCTTCCATAGGGCCCAATATCGACAATTATAAACCTGTATGTGCTGTCAACCAGGGCCAACAGCACTACAGAAAAAAAAATTTAAAATTGTAATATTGGGACCCTGAGTTTGGTAGCTTACGAACACGAATGTGCTTCCCATCCAGGGATCCTAGGCAGATTGGGAACTGGCGTGTTTGATCAAAGCCATGGGCTATCCGCAATCAGTCTTCTTTTTTGGGCTTAGGCATTACAGAATTATGAAGGTGGGTCCATATTTCTGAACAAGTAAAACATACAATGCCTGAGATGGTGCATTTCCCAATCAAAAACTCCAGATGAAGTGCTGCACGGGATATATCGGTGGATAGAAATCTAAAATTAATAAGAAACAAACAGAAATTGAGAAATTTGAATACACATAATCTTAACAGTGTAGGCTATCATAAAAGTAAGCTACATAGCAAACTAAGCCCTGGCTCAGCAAGAGACAACACTATTACATGCTAAGAACAGTTAATTTGGACAAGCATTAGGGAGTTAAAATGACAAAATGTCATGAAGCAATTAAAGTTAAGATGAGGAAAACACAGACAATATTTAAAAAAAGGAAGGTTTGAAAATGCAAAAGATATTTAAGATCCCACAAATATAGGATTAATACATTTCATAATGTAAGTAAAAGCTGCACCTCTGCTGAACTACATTTGTGCATCTTGGTGTCCATGAAGGATATGCCAGGTTGCACAGACTCCAAAAGAAGGTCAAATGTAGCAGTGCTCATATGACAGTACTGATAGAACTTGTCAGGATGGCTGTGTAGAGGATCATACTGTTGGTGGAAATGTCCTTCAGTCAGCCGTTTGTTGTGAAATTGGATTTTGGGCTCCCCCGGTGGCCACTGGTGGAATTGAACTTGTGTGCATCATCCCCTCTGTTCACCTGTTCCCATCAGGATGTGGGAGTCGCTATTTAACCTTGCTCCTCTGTCACTTCCATGCCGGTCAACATTGTAATCAGAAGCCTTTCTGTGCATGTTCCTGCTACCAGACAACTTCCAGCTAAGTCGGACTTTTGTCCTTGTTTGTTTTTTTGCATTTTGTTCCAGTTCACAGCTGCAGTTTCGTTTCTGTGTCTGGAAAGCTCTTGTGATCTGAAATTGCCACTCTGATGTTATGAGTTAATACTAGAGTCTTAAAGTAATTTCAGGATGGTGTATTGATAGGGTTTTCAGCTGACCATGAAAGTACCCTTTCTGTCTTCCTGCTATCTAGTAAGCGGACCTCGATTTTGCTAAACCTATTTTCATACTACGTTTGTCATTTTCATCTTAAATCACCGCCAATATATGTGGGGGCCTCTGTCTGCCTTTCGGGGAAATTTCTCTAGAGGTGAGCCAGGACTATATTTTCCTCTGCCAGGATTAGTTAGTCCTCCGGCCGGCGCTGGGCGTCTAGGGATAAAACGCAGGCTACGCTACCCGGCTACTGTTAGTTGTGCGGCAGGTTTAGTTCATGGTCAGTTTAAGTTTCCATCCTTCCAAGAGCTAGTTCCTATGTATGCTGGGCTATGTTCTCTTGCCATTGAGAACCATAACAGTTTGACTGGCCCACAAAGGGTTAAATTAATTGGCAGAGAAAGGATAGAAAAAAGAAGTCTGCTGAAAAATTTTTTTTTTTTTTTTCCTTCAGTTCTGAGTGTGCTTTCAATTGAATCACTTGCAAGTCTGCCTATATTGCAGCCTTCCTCTCTCTCTCTCCTTCTAATCCTGGAATGGCTCTGTGTTCACCTGTTTAAAATGGATATTCAGAGTTTAGCTGCAGGTTTGAATAATCTCACCACGAAAGTTCAAAATTTACAGGATTTTGTTGTTCATGTTCCTATATCTGAACCTAGAATTCCTTTGCCTGAATTTTTCTCGGGGAATAGATCTTGCTTTCAAAATTTCAAAAATAATTGCAAGTTGTTTTTGTCCCTGAAATCTCGCTCTGCTGGAGATCCTGCTCAGCAGGTCAGGATTGTGATTTCCTTGCTCCGGGGCGACCCTCAAGATTGGGCTTTTGCATTGGCTCCAGGGGATCCTGCGTTGCTCAATGTGGATGCGTTTTTTCTGGCCTTGGGGTTGCTTTATGAGGAACCTCATTTAGAGCTTCAGGCGGAAAAAGCCTTGATGTCCCTATCTCAGGGGCAAGATGAAGTTGAAATATACTGCCAAAAATTCCGTAAATGGTCTGTGCTTACTCAGTGGAATGAGTGCGCCCTGGCGGCGAATTTCAGAGAGGGTCTCTCTGATGCCGTTAAGGATGTTATGGTGGGGTTCCCTGTGCCTGCGGGTCTGAATGAGTCCATGACAATGGCTATCCAGATCGATAGACGTCTGCGGGAGCGCAAACCTGTGCACCATTTGGCGGTGTCTACTGAGAAGACGCCAGACAATATGCAATGTGATAGAATTCTGTCCAGAAGCGAACGGCAGAATTTTAGACGAAAAAATGGGTTGTGCTTCTATTGTGGAGATCCAGCTCATGTTATATCAGCATGCTCTAAACGCATAAAGAAGGTTGATAAAAAGGTTGATAAATCTTTTTCTATGGGTACCTTGCAGTCTAAATTTCTTTTGTCCGTGACATTGATTTGTACTTTATCATCTGTTACTGTGGATGCTTATGTGGATTCTGGCGCCGCTCTGAGTCTCATGGATTGGTCCTTTGCCAAGCGTTGTGGGTTTGATTTAGAGCCTCTGGAGGTTTCTATTCCCTTAAAGGGTATTGATTCTACACCTTTGGCTAGTAATAAACCACAATACTGGACACAAGTAACTATGCGAATTAATCCGGATCATCAGGAGATTATTCGCTTTCTTGTGCTGTATAATCTACATGATGTGTTGGTGCTTGGATTGCCATGGCTGCAATCTCATAACCCAGTCCTCGACTGGAACGCTATGTCTGTGTTAAGCTGGGGATGTAAGGGGACGTACCTTTGGTTTCCATTTCGTCATCTATTCCCTCTGAGATTCCTGAATTCTTGTCTGACTATCGTGACGTTTTTGAAGAACCTAAGCTTGGTTCATTACCTCCGCACCGGGAGTGCGATTGTGCCATAGATTTGATTCCGGGTAGTAAATACCCTAAGGGTCGTTTATTTAATCTGTCTGTGCCTGAACATGCTGCTATGCGAGAATATATAAAGGAGTCCTTGGAAAAGGGACATATTCGTCCTTCGTCATCTCCCTTAGGAGCCGGTTTTTTCTTTGTGTCTAAGAAAGATGGCTCTTTGAGGCCGTGTATTGATTATCGGCTTTTGAATAAAATCACGGTTAAATATCAATATCTGTTGCCACTGCTGACTGATTTGTTTGCTCGCATAAAGGGGGCGAAGTGGTTCACTAAGATCGATCTACGTGGTGCGTATAATTTGGTGCGGATTAAGCAGGGGGATGAGTGGAAGACCGCATTTAATATGCCTGAAGGCCATTTTGAGTATTTGGTAATGCCTTTCGGTCTCGCGAATGCCCCTTCCGTTTTTCAGTCCTTTATGCACGATATTTTCCGTGAATATCTGGATAAATTTATGATTGTGTATTTGGATGATATTTTGATTTTTTCGGAGGACTGGGAGTCTCATGTTCAACAGGTCAGGAGAGTTTTTCAGGTTTTACGAGCTAATTCTCTATTTGTGAAGGGCTCAAAGTGTATTTTTGGGGTTCAGAGAATTTCCTTTCTGGGATATATTTTTTCCCCTTCATCTATGGAGATGGACCCTGTTAAGGTTCAGGCTATTTGTGATTGGATACAACCTACTTCTCTAAAGAGTCTTCAGAAATTCTTGGGATTTGCTAATTTCTATCGCCGATTCATAGCGGGTTTTTCTGCCATTGCTAAACCTTTGACTGATTTGACCAAGAAGGGTGCTGATGTTGCTAATTGGTCCTCTGCGGCTGTGGAGGCCTTTCGGGAGCTTAAGCGCCGCTTTTCTTCCGCCCCTGTGTTGCGTCAGCCTGATGTTGTTCTTCCTTTTCAGGTTGAGGTCGACGCTTCTGAAATCGGAGCTGGGGCGGTTTTGTCGCAAAGAAGTTCCAACTGCTCCGTGATGAAACCTTGTGCTTTTTTTTCTCGTAAATTTTCGCCCGCCGAGCGGAATTATGATATTGGGAATCGGGAGCTTTTGGCCATGAAGTGGGCTTTTGAGGAGTGGCGTCATTGGCTTGAGGGGGCTAGACATCAGGTGGTGGTATTGACCGACCACAAGAATTTGATTTATCTTGAGTCCGCCAGACGCCTGAATCCTAGACAGGCGCGCTGGTCGTTGTTTTTCTCTCGGTTTAATTTTGTGGTGTCATACCTACCGGGTTCTAAGAATGTTAAGGCGGATGCCCTTTCTAGGAGTTTTGAGCCTGACTCCCCTGGTAATTCTGAACCTACAGGTATCCTTAAGGATGGAGTGATATTGTCTGCCGTTTCTCCAGACCTGCGGCGGGCCTTGCAGGATTTTCAGGCGGATAGACCTGATCGTTGCCCACCTGGTAGACTGTTTGTTCCTGATGATTGGACCAGTAAAGTCATTTCTGAGGTTCATTCTTCTGCGTTGGCAGGTCATCCTGGAATCTTTGGTACCAGGGATTTGGTGGCAAGGTCCTTCTGGTGGCCTTCCCTGTCACGAGATGTACGAGGCTTTGTGCAGTCTTGCGACGTTTGTGCTCGGGCCAAGCCTTGTTGTTCTCGGGCTAGTGGATTGTTGTTGCCCTTGCCTATCCCGAAGAGGCCTTGGACGCACATCTCGATGGATTTTATTTCGGATCTTCCTGTTTCTCAGAAGATGTCTGTCATCTGGGTGGTGTGTGACCGTTTCTCTAAGATGGTCCATTTGGTTCCCCTGCCTAAGTTGCCTTCTTCTTCCGAGTTGGTTCCTCTGTTTTTTCAAAATGTGGTTCGTTTGCATGGTATTCCGGAGAATATCGTTTCTGACAGAGGAACCCAATTCGTGTCTAGATTTTGGCGGGCATTCTGTGCTAGGATGGGCATAGATTTGTCTTTCTCGTCTGCTTTCCATCCTCAGACTAATGGCCAGACCGAGCGGACGAATCAGACTTTGGAGACATATTTGAGGTGTTTTGTGTCTGCAGATCAGGATGATTGGGTTGCTTTTTTGCCTTTAGCGGAGTTTGCCCTCAATAATCGGGCCAGCTCTGCCACCTTGGTGTCTCCTTTTTTCTGTAATTCGGGGTTTCATCCTCGATTTTCCTCCGGTCAGGTGGAATCTTCGGATTGTCCTGGAGTGGATGCTGTGGTGGAGAGGTTGCATCAGATTTGGGGGCAGGTGGTGGACAATTTGAAGTTGTCCCAGGAGAAGACTCAGCTTTTTGCCAACCGCCGGCGTCGGGTTGGTCCTCGGCTTTGTGTCGGGGACTTGGTGTGGTTGTCTTCTCGTTTTGTCCCTATGAGGGTTTCTTCTCCTAAGTTTAAGCCTCGGTTCATCGGCCCGTACAAGATATTGGAGATTCTTAACCCTGTGTCCTTCCGTTTGGACCTCCCTGCATCTTTTTCTATTCATAATGTTTTTCATCGGTCATTGTTGCGCAGGTATGAGGTACCGGTTGTGCCTTCCGTTGAGCCTCCTGCTCCGGTGTTGGTTGAGGGCGAGTTGGAGTACGTTGTGGAAAAAATCTTGGACTCCCGTGTTTCCAGACGGAAACTCCAGTATCTGGTCAAATGGAAGGGATACGGTCAGGAGGATAATTCTTGGGTGACTGCCTCTGATGTTCATGCCTCCGATCTGGTCCGTGCCTTTCATAGGGCTCATCCTGATCGCCCTGGTGGTTCTGGTGAGGGTTCGGTGCCCCCTCCTTGAGGGGGGGGTACTGTTGTGAAATTGGATTTTGGGCTCTCCCGGGGGCCACTGGTGGAATTGAACTTGTGTGCATCATCCCCTCTGTTCACCTGTTCCCATCAGGATGTGGGAGTCACTATTTAACCTTGCTCCTCTGTCACTTCCATGCCGGTCAACATTGTAATCAGAAGCCTTTCTGTGCATGTTCCTGCTACCAGACAACTTCCAGCTAAGTCGGACTTTTGTCCTTGTTTGTTTTTTTGCATTTTGTTCCAGTTCACAGCTGCAGTTTCGTTTCTGTGTCTGGAAAGCTCTTGTGATCTGAAATTGCCACTCTGATGTTATGAGTTAATACTAGAGTCTTAAAGTAATTTCAGGATGGTGTATTGATAGGGTTTTCAGCTGACCATGAAAGTACCCTTTCTGTCTTCCTGCTATCTAGTAAGCGGACCTCGATTTTGCTAAACCTATTTTCATACTACGTTTGTCATTTTCATCTTAAATCACCGCCAATATATGTGGGGGCCTCTGTCTGCCTTTCGGGGAAATTTCTCTAGAGGTGAGCCAGGACTATATTTTCCTCTGCCAGGATTAGTTAGTCCTCCGGCCGGCGCTGGGCGTCTAGGGATAAAACGCAGGCTACGCTACCCGGCTACTGTTAGTTGTGCGGCAGGTTTAGTTCATGGTCAGTTTAAGTTTCCATCCTTCCAAGAGCTAGTTCCTATGTATGCTGGGCTATGTTCTCTTGCCATTGAGAACCATAACAGCCGTTGCCTCAAAAGCGGATGTACCCACATTCATCTCCTCCTCCTCAGATCAACAATCACTGAGTAAGGCTCCCCAAAATGTTGAGACAAGACCCAATGGAAAGGAACCCGCTCAGTTGGGTTGAAGGTTAGCCTGTCACACATGTTTGACACAAACTAGCAAAACCAATACACCAGCAGGGCCTCTATTTGAAAGACTGTAGGAGGAAACTTGTTGGGGAGCCAATTTGTAGGCTCCTTGATTATGTTTTTATTCATTTCAGGCCATTGATACATTAAATTCAATGGGGAAAGTCAGTGAGAAATGTAAAGCCATACGCATGTAATACGGATGTCATACCGATGCCATACAGATACTTGGGTGGGAGAAAATCACATAATCACATTGCAAACAGATTACACACAGATGAGCATACGAAGAATACTCGTGCGTCTCTCGGCAGGGAGACTCGGACCAATTTTTCATATGTTTAGTGTGACTCTGACTTTAGAGTAAAATGCTTACAGTAGTACTGCTAAAGTAAATGATTAAGACCCCATTCACACGTTTAGTATTTGGTCAGTATTTTACCTCATTATTTGTAAGTCAAAATCAGTAGTGCTGAAGAAATATAGAAGTGGTGACGTGTTTCTATTATACTGTTCCTCTGATTGTTCCACTCCTGGTTTTGGCTTAAAAATACTAATGTAAAATACTGACTAAGTACTGAACATGTGAACGTGTCCTAAAGGTATAAAAGGCAAAAAAGCACAAGATACTTGTTTTGTGTTGTATCATTTTATAATTAGCACTGATTCAATGCATGAATGATAATTCATAATAAGGGCTGTTTTCTACACGAGCTAATGGGGAAGGCTAATCATACTTTTTATTACTTGTATGATTAAATCTTGGCACAGTTTGCTACGAACTCTTTGATGAGAATTTCTTAAGTACTTGCCTCTGTAATTAAAGAATGGTAAATGGTTTACTATAATTAAAATAACACAGGAAAATTATGAAATTATTCTTAAAATTAATTAAGACACATCATAAAGAGTAGGTATTCAATTTTCTTGTTGAGATATTGAAACTGTTGGGTCTTTATCTGCATCTGTCAAAACTATTATTACTTGTAAGCTACTATTAACGTCTGATAGTGTTAATAAGCTATAAAAGGCAACATGAAAAACAATATACAAACTTCACCCAACCAAAAAGATAAAATATAAGTAATTAAAAGTTAATAATAAAATAAAGGTAATATCTGTCATTAGAGTCCATATCTCAGGCTGATTATTGCAACAGTGTTCACAAAATCTAGAGAAAAAATTATTTACAGATGCAGTAGAAAAATTTAAAAATACCCTCAGTAGTCAATACTGTCCTAATAGGGCAATTATCCCAAATCATATAATTTGTTTTCCATATTGTCATACCAGTGATGCATCCTTTCCACGTGTGTGTGTGTATGTACACTGCGTGTACTAGTGTTAGACATCCTATGTGACACCAACGCAATCTCAGACAATTACATTTGTATTACCCCCTATCAAACAGTCAGTATCCATAACCAGTTGTTGTATATTCCCCTTTTCCACTTTTAACCTCCATGACCTTGCAATTTTCAATTTTTGCTCTTTCGGTTTTTCCTCCTCTTATTCCAAGAACCATAACTTTTTAATTTTTTTTCTCTCCACAGCTGAATGTGGGCTTTTGTGGGATAAGTTGTACTTTTGAATGATATAACTCAATTTATCATGTGATGCACTGGAAAGCGAGAAGAAATTTCAAGTATTATGAAACTGAAAAAAAGTGCAATTCCACAATTTTTGAGAGGGTTATATTTACCATGTTTACTACACAGAAAAAACTGTCTTGGCAATATGATTCTTTAGGTCAATACTAGTACGCAGATATCAAACATGTAGTTTTTTCTATATAAGTAGTGAGAAACATTTTGAAAAGTTTTCTAATATGATAAAATTTTGTTTGTGTCGCCATTTTCTGAGACCCAAAACGTTTTAGTTTCTCAGGATATTGAGCTGTGTGACGATTTACTTTTTGCACCCTAAGCTGACTTTATTGACACCATTTTGGAATAGATATAATGATTTGATCGCCACTTATTGCATTTTATTGCAATGTTGCGGCGGCCAAAGAAAGCTGAACTCGTTTTTGACTTTTTTTCTCATTAAAACATTTACCATTCAGAATAACTTTTTTATTATTTTGATAGATCAGACATTTCCGAACGCATCAGTACCAATTATGTATTTATTTTATTTAATTGTTTTATTTTTAATGGTGCAAAAGTTGTGTAATTTGAACTTTTTTGGAGGGGGTCATATTTTTAAAAACTGTTTTCTCTCTTTTTTTAGGCCGGCGTCACACTAGAGAGTTTTACGGACGTATGAGAGGCGCAAAAACTGCATTGCACACGGACCAATGATTCTCTATGGGGCAGCTCCTATCTGCTGTATATTTCTCAGCTGTATTTTACGGGCGTAGAAAATTGCAGCATGCAGCGTTTGTCAGCGTATTGCGCAAAAAATCCGCCAATGAAAGTCTATGAGGTGAGAAAAATACGGATTACACACGGACCATGCATGTGACATGCGAGAAATACGTACCGTATGGTGTTCTATAGAAAAGCTGGTAATTCAGCGTGGTGTACAGTAAAATCACACTGACAGGTTACAATAGAATAGATAGAATAAATGTCTACACATAGTATAGGTGTATATATATATATATATATATATATATGTCTTTGAGACACATATATATATTTATATTTAATTCAGCGCAAGATAGCATAAAAGCCGGTATTTCAATTGTCGGCTTTTGCTATCTCCTTCCCAAACCCGACAGGATATGAGACATGGTTTACATACAGTAAACCATTTCATATCCCTTTTTTTTTTTTTATATGTTCCTCACTACTAATGTTAGAAGTGTATGTGAGCAAAATTTTGTGGCTCTAGCTGTTAAAATAAAGGGTTAAATCACGGAAAAAATTGGACTGAGGGCAGATATTAATAACCTAGAGAGGGACCATGGATATTGGCCCCCCTGGCTAAAAACATCTGCCCCCAGCCACCCCAGAAAAGGCACATCTGTAAGATGCGCCTATTCTGACACTTAGCCTCTCTCTTCCCACTCCCCTGTAGCAGTGGGATATGGGGTAATAAAGGGTTAATGTCACCTTGCTATTGTAAGGTGACATTAAGCCTGGTTAATAATGGAGAGGTGTCAATAAGACACCTATCCATTTTTAATCCAATATTAATAAAGGGTTAAAAAAAAACACACAAACACATTTGGAAAAAAGTATTTTAATTAAATAAATACACATGGTGTTATAATATCTTTATTATACGCTCAATCCAATTGAAGACCCTTGTCACCTGAAACAAAGTTAAAATATAAAAACATGTCCCATGCTGTAAATCCATCTGAAGGGGTTAAATAATTTTACAAGCAGAAGCCTGCTAATTCAGCTGTTGCCCCTGCCTGTAAAAACTGGGGAATTAATGGAATGCAGGGGAATGTAGCTAGCTAGACTTGCGGTACTGCGCCTCCTGTTGGCATAACCTCATATGAACTTTAGCGTGGGAATTTTTCTGAATATTTTCTCACGCTAGAGTTCATATGAGGTTATTCTAGCAGGGGGCGCAGCACCACAAGTCTACGATGCTACGTTCCCCTGTATTCCATTAATTCCCCAGTTTTTACAGGCAGGGGCAACAGCTGCATTAGCAGGCTCCTGCTTGTAAAATTATTTAACCCCTTCAGATGGATTTACAGCGTGGGACATGACTGGTCGCCGGAAAGGTATGGGATATTGTTGTTTTTTTATTTTAACTTTGTTTCAGGTAACAAGGGTCTTCAATTGGATTAAGCGTATAATAAAGATATTACAACACCATGTGTATTTATTTCATTAAAATACTTTTTCCAAATGTGTGTGTTTTTTTTAACCCTTTATTAATATTGGATTAATAATGGATAGGTGTCTTATTGAAACCTCTCCATTATTAACCAGGCTTAATCTCACCTTACAATAGCAAGGTGACATTAACCCTTTATTACCCCATATCCCACCGCTACAGGGGAGTGAGAAGAGAGAGACTAAGTGCCAGAATAGGTGCATCTTACAGATGTGCCTTTTCTGGGGTGGCTGGGGCAGATGTTTTTAGCCATGGGGGCCAATATCCATGGTCCCTCTCTAGGCTATTAATATCTGACCTCAGTCACCGGCTTTCCCACTCTGGTGGAGAAAATTGCGCGGGACCCCACGCCAATTTTTCCGGGATTTAACCCTTTATTTTTAACAGCTAGAGCCACAAAATTTTGCACACATACACTTCTAACATTAGTAGTGAGGAATATGTAAAAAAAAAACAGATATGAAATGGTTTACTGTATGTAAACCATGTCTCGTATCCTGTCGGGTTTGATAAGGAGACAGCAAAAGCAGGCAATTGAATTACCGGCTTTTCTGCTATCTTCTAGCGCTGTATTAAATATAAATATATATATATATATGTGTCTCACTGATATATATATATATCTATATATAGACTGCATATATGTTTTCACGAATATTTGAGCCCATGGATCTCGCCGAACGGATGCCATACGGATGACACACGGATAATTTTTGGAGAAAAAATCGCATCCTTGCATTGAATACAGATCAATGTTCAGGAACTTTTCTGCGTATTACGGCCATAAAAAGCGGACCGTATTTCCCTACGCTAAGTGTGACGCCGACCTTACAGTATTGAATAGTCCTCTTTGGGGACATGAAGCTGTGATTGTCTGATTGACTGTGCTATACCTAGCAGTGCATCAGCGTTCACAAAAGGATTGTAATGATCAGACCCCCGACTACCTTGACAACCCACCGGCGCCCTGCAATCACGTGACAGTGGTGCCAATGGGCGGGATGAATAACGGGCGTATGTTAAATCTCACTGTCAGTGATTGACAGTGGGATTTAACTGGTTAACAGCTGCGGGCAGAGCACTACTCCACCTTCAGATGTTAAAGTCACACAGTAGCTGATTAAATCAGACATCATGTGAGAAGTAAAGATATGGGCTCAGCTTGCGAGTCCACATTAAAGGCAGGGGCATAATCTTTGATGTAAATGCATATCAAAGGTCGTGAAGAGGTTAAAGAGAATGTGCCTGTAGGATCAAAACTACTAAACCATCTATATGGTCAAGCAGGTCGTAGGAAGCTGAATAAAATGATACCTTGATATTTGCGATCTGATGTTTTATTCCAAAGAAATCCATGTTTTTCGTATATAAAAATGACAAATCTCTACGTGACAATCTGAATCCACAATATATTTTCAATTAATGGGGCGTTACCAGTGTGAGACATGTAATGACTGACACATTGCTCTCATAATCTCACAGCTCTGCAGTGAGATTAGACACAGCAGAGCAAACATTGCAATCAGACAAAGTTCACTTCTGTTATACTAACACAGTTTCAATGTAGCTGTCCTCTCATTGTGCTTCAGCTTCCATCTCACAAGCAGCCAGTGTGTGTGGGGGCAAGGAGCAGCACAGCAGAGTTTACATCACTGCAAATGTGCTTGCAATGCGATAAGGTTTAATTCTATTGTGCTGTATTTGTTATAATCAGTCACAGCTCTGCAGCAGAGCTGACTGCACTATGAGAGGTCAAGTGCTGCTGTAAATGTGTGTAATTAAACATCGTTCACTTCTGCTGTACTGTGTTAGCTCTTCTGTGCTCTGTTAGTCACTCTCTTTCTGCAAAGCTGTGTGTGATTATGACAGCAAAGGGTCAGTCATTATTTGTCATTACACCAGTAATGTCCCTTTCATTTAAAATAATTTCTGGAGGCAGATCCTTATGCAGATCTGTGTCCAGCCCAAAGATCTATTCAAGCTAAGCTTGAATAAAACATTGGATCATGGATATCAAGCTATCATCTTATTCAATTTTTTATAACCTGCATGCCCATTAAGATGGCTTAGGAGGATTCATCAGACTGACAAAATTCCCCTTTTAAAAATTCTATTACTATCATCCTTGTGGGGTGGCTGAGTTAAAAACTTAGGAACATTGTTCTTGATCATGAAAGTAATTTTGACAGAATTCTAGCATAAATTGAAAGATCTTTGAAAGATTGCAAAATTTTGACACAACTCAGTTTTCATGCCAGTGTCTCCCAGCTACGCCAAACTGGGTGGAGCGTGTCTCGTCCAATTCATCATAAGCTGTGGCATTACTTTTCCCAGAAATCTTCTACCAGTGAGTGACTGGTGGAAGATTTCTGGCAAGGCGCACAGAGGCTAACACCTTTCCTCAGATGCTGCTGATTCATTTTTGATAAATCAAATTAAAACCCCTGAGAAAGAAACCTGTGGCATTATCCCTTCTCCACCAAACTTTACATTTGGCACAATGCCCTCGGGCCAAGAACGTTCTTCTAGCATTCACCAATCCCTGAGTTTTGTATCAGACTGCCAGGTAGAGAAGAATGATTCATCACCCCACAGAACATATTTTCACAGCTCCACAGTCCAGTGGTTTCGTGCTTTACATCTCTCCATCCAACACTTAGCATTGTGCTTGGTGATCTAAGGCTTGCATGTAGTTGCTCAGCCATTGGAAACTCATTCCATGAAGCTTCCAGTGCACAGTTTTTTATACTGTTAATGCCAGAAGAGTTTTGGAGCTCTGCATTTATAAAGTCAGCAGAGTGTTGGCAACTTTTATGCACTACACTTCTCAGCATTGTGTGACCCCAATCTGAAACCATATGCGATCTGCACTTTGCGCTGTGGTTCCTAATTGCCTCCACTTTTCAATATCATCTCTCAATGTTGATAATAGAATAGAGAACAAGGTATTCTTCCAGAAATGTTAGTAAAGGCAGACTGTATGGTTAGCGTTTTAGGGTTTAAAACTGCTGACAAAATATGTTATAAAGTTAAAATTGTTCCATTAATTTAGGTTGCCAGTCAAATGCTTTGAATCCCTGCACAATTAAAATATGAACTACAGAACATTACTAACGAAAGACAATGGGCACATTAATCAGTGAAAGTAATATCTATTTAATAAGTAACATCAATAGTATGCTTCATGTTCCTGAGATGATCAAAGTCATAATAAAATTCATATACAGTAAAAAAAAATGTTTAGCACCCATGACATAATTTATGGTAATTAATTAACACAGTAGAAGCAGAGTAATACTATAAAGTAATGTTCACAAAGTTCTAAACATATACTGAGAAACGATAACATTAAAATTACTTACCAGTACAGGTAATGAATGACACTATATACCTCAGGACCAGCCTTGAGATATATTAGGCAGCAAAGTAACAGGTAGGCCACTCAGTTTTAAAGGTACCTTCACACTAAGCGACTTTGCAGCGAGAACAACGACGATCCGTGACGTTGCAGCGTCCTGGATAGCGATCTCGTTGTGTTTGATACGCAGCAACGATCTGGATCCCGCTGTGATATCGCTGGTCGGAGCTAGAAGTCCAGAACTTTATTTCGTCGCTGATCACCCGCTGTCATCGCTGGATCGGTGTGTGTGACACCGATCCAGCGATGTGTTCACTTGTAACCAGGGTAAATATCGGGTTACTAAGCGCAGGGCCGCGCTTAGTAACCCGATATTTACCCTGGTTACCGTTGTAAAAGTTAAAAAAACACTACATACTCACCTTCTGATGTCTGCCAAGTCCCCCGCCGGCGGCTTCCCTGCACTGAATGTGTCAGCGCTGGCCGGCCGTAAAGCAGAGCACAGTGGTGACGTCACCGCTGCTGCCGGCACTGACACATTCAGTCAGTGCAGGAAGCTCTGAGCAGCAGCGCGTAACCCTGTGGACGCCGGGGGACGTGACAGACATCAGAAGGTGAGTATGTAGTGTTTTTTTTTACTTTTACAATGGTAACCAGGGTAAATATCGGGTTACTAAGCGCGGCCCTGCACTTAGTAACCCAATGTTTACCCTGGTTACCCGGGTGCTGCAGGGGGACTTTGGCATCGTTGAAGACAGTTTCAACGATGCCGAAGTCGTTCCCCTGATCGTTGGTCGCTGGAGAGAGCTGTCTATGTGACAGCTCCCCAGCGACCACACAACGACTTAACAACGATCGCATCGCTGGTCGTGATCGTTGGTAAGTCGTTTAGTGTAACGGTACCTTAAGAATGTGGCTCCTACAATAAAGGGTGCCACAAAGCAGCATGTTTTACAAAAAAAGATACTGAAACTGATAAACTGATACAGGAGCCATTGATATGGAAATGTATGCAGCATACTAACTTTCCTCTCATGAATACTATTTCTTTACTGCAATCCTAGCATTCTTATATTTCTGCTGCCGCACTCTCCTTACTGCTGCACCCATAGTACAGTATGTTTTCCTGTGATTCATTAACTGTGGAAATCTTCACTATGTTTATCTCCTTACACTGATATGTTAAATGTTGGATCCCCATATTTGATGTAGACTCTTAAGCTGAGCCTACATAATTCATGTCTGATGATGGCTGTGTTACACAAACAGCATCTTCTACTAACAGCAGCGAGCAGAGCTAAGCTCCATTCTCTGCTGTTTAGCCTTTAAAAGACACTGTCAATCTCTACATTCAAAGTGTGCGGCCTAGGAGATGGGACGTTACATTTCATACTCTCATTGGCCTCCCTTTGATGAGTTGCTATGGCACTTTTCCCTGAGATGATAATGCTCCTGTGTAGACAATGATTTTTTTCTGTATATTGCAAAACTATGTTATTGCTTGTTTATTAAAAATTCATAAACCAAGAGCAGTAACAAGTTGAAACAGCCTCTTCCAGGTAAACAAAAGGTATAAAGGAACAAGACTAACCAGTTTATATACTGCATGTGCTATGCCGTTTAAACATTAGTTTTTCCTCTCTGACACCAGTAGGGTCTGAGCAGCACATGCAAGGCCTCCTCTCCTTGCACACACACAGTGAGACAGCACCAGCTCCCTTAAATCAGACATTACAAGACCTGGACTGGAGGTAAGTGAGCAGCCGATCCCACCCAGCTCTTTCAGCTTCTCGTAAAACCCAGGCACATAATCTGGGCCCAATAAACACCTCTTAGCACTAAGCGTGAGCCTGCTTCTGAGAGTCCTACATCACCAAGGCTTGGCACCTCAGGGACACATACCTCCCATTCACAACCTGTCCTGCTGCCATCTTACAGTATCTTTGCATCCAGAAAAGTCCAAACTATCAAAATATTAATTTAATTAACCTGATTGGTAAATTCTTTAAAGTGAACAAATTTCAAAATTTTGATTTTTTTGGCCACCACAATACTGGAGAATAATGCTCTAAAAAGCAATCAAAACATCCTGCCTATCCCAAAATGGAATCAAATAAAACTTAAGCTTGCCCAGAAAATAACAAGCCCCCACACAGCTCCATTCATGAATAAATGAAAATGTTATGGGTCTTGGAAAAAGGTGAAACAAGCAAAATAAACTTTTTTCTTTTTGGGGGGGAATTTCCAATTTTTTTTCACAACTTAAAAAAATATATATATACGAGTTCGATATCACCGTAATTGTGCTCACGTGGAGAACTATATCGCCAAGTCTTTTTACAGAATAATAAATGCCATAAAAAAAAAACAATTTTTTGCACAATTTCATCGCAATTTTTTTCCCATTATCCAGTAGATTGAATAGTAAACTCGTGTGTCAATCAAAAACACGACTCCTCTCACAAAAATCAAACTTTCATATGGCTATTTGAAGAAAAAAATATAAAAGTTATGGGGCAGCGCCAGACCAGTCTCTTCTATTTCTATGGTCCTCGGTCAGATCTTTAAATGATATTTTCTCTGATACATCGGAGCATTTCAGAGAAAGACATACTTGTCTGCAAATGTGTAGCCAGGCTCTGATTCATGCTGCCTGTGGTTTGGGAGAGGGAGAGGAGTAAAAGGTGAGAGGGGCGAGGGAGGGAGAGAGATCCCGGACTTTTGTACTTCAATAAAGATAGGGAATGTGGGCTCCAATGGGTTACCTTTAGTGTTGAGCATTCCAATACCGCAAGTATCGGGTATCGGCCGATACTTGCGGTATCGGAATTCCGATACCGAGATCCGATACTTTTGTGGTATCGGGAATCGGAATCGGAAGTTTCCAGTGTATGGTTCCCAGGGTCTGAAGGAGAGGAAACTCTCCTTCAGGCCCTGGGATCCATATGAATGTGTAAAATAAAGAATTAAAATAAAAAATATTGATATACTCACCTGTCCGGAGGCCCCTGGACATCACCGCTGGTAACCGGCAGCCTTCTTTGTTTAAAATGAGCGCGGTCAGCACCTTCCATGACGTCACGGCTTCTGATTGGTCGCGTGCCGCTCATGTGACCGCCACGTGACCAATCACAAGCCGCGACGTCATCCCTCAGGTCCTAAATTCCCTTCTAGGAATTTAGGACCTGAGGGATGACGTCACGGCTTGTGATTGGTCGCGTGAGTGGTCACACTTGGGGGCCGCGACCAATCACAAGCCGTGACGTCATCTAAGGCCCTGAACGCGCTCATTCTTAAGAAGGAAGGCTGCCGGAAAGAAGCAGGGCGCGTCCGAGGGTGAGTATATACCTAATAGGAATATACTCACAAAACAGAATAAACACACCAGCGCTCCCAAGAAGATGAACTAGAAAGCTGCAGGTGCCTAGACAGCTACTGTGCTGACTCTGTCATATAGTAAAAGAACAAGATACGTGGATAAGAACACCGCGCTAACTAAATAGAACAGCACATACGTGTCAAAATGAACGTCTGGCTGGACAAAACGTATAACAAACTGGAAATGAAAATGAAAATGAAACTGATGTCCACACTACAGTAAATGATGATCAAAGCAACAATAACATAAAAAAAGCCAATGCAAATGCCTGGTGAGGGCACAATAGAGGAATGCACACTTACTAGATGATGATATCGATGCTGTGAAAAATGCTGGCAGTTTTCCAGCAAAAGCTGTCAACGTCCTCTTAGAGGTTAGAACCGGATCATCAGCGGTTCAGGTGTCTGACGGTGCAGTGTCCAGAACGGCAGCGCCGGGCGGCACAAACATTCAAAAGTGTGGGGAGCGTCCTCCCTGGTGAATGTATGCCGAGCGCGCCTGGAACACAGCTGACCGGCACACGTGGGCCGAAAGAGAACCGCTGCAAGGAGCGGTGAGAAGAGGGGGCGTGGTTGAGGTGACGTCACCAGAAAGCAAAAAAGCAAGGAGCAAAAGACGGGTGCCGCTCAGGTACACAATAGCCTACGCGTTTCGAAGGTCTCCGGACCTTCTTCGTCAGGGCTGAGGGTGCCGGCGGTCTAATGCTCCTTATAAAGCCCCAGATGCCCACAAAAAAGCGCCATAATTAGGAACACTGCAATATAATATAATTGGGCCCCTAACTAAATAAAGAGGAAATAGTTGGATATTACAATGTGCAATGTGCATAATAAAAAACAAGATATGCCCCTAACTAAAGTGGCCTTTATTTAATTAAATAGAAAGCAAAAAGAAAAAAACTTTATTTAATTAATTATAAAAGCGTAGAACAAGCACAAACAGCAATAAAAACCAATAAAAAACCAATAGAAACAGGGACAGGGAGCACACTATATATCTAGAAAATCGAACACTACTGTGAAATATAAAATATGATAGTATATGGTGAATAATATACCCTAAAAATTTATGTTAAAAATATTAAAAATATATATGTGAATATATATGAAAAAGTAAACATACATATATATATAAAAGATTTCCAAATAGACAGTTTCATATAAAACGAGTGCAACCTAATAGACATAGAGTGGCGAACTACTGTACGCTAGAAACCAAGGATTAACTAAAAGCATATAGCTCAATTTCGTAATTAAGGCCTTTGGGGGCTAAACTGTCTAGCATAAAAATCCACTTGGATACAGTGCGTGACATTAATTTAATATAATCACCTCCTCTCCAATTCCTATATACCCTCTGAATACCACAAAAACTCAATCCTTTACTTGACCTACCATGGTGCTCAGTAAAATGTCTCGACAGAGGATGGCCTATAAAGCCTTTTTCTATGTTGTTAGAATGTTCCTTAAGCCGGTCCATCAGTTTGCGTTTGGTCCGGCCAACATAAATTTTATCACATGGACATTTAATCAAATAAATGACCCCCGCGGTCCAGCAAGATATGCTATCTTTAATCAGGAATTCCCGAGAGCCATCTGAGTTGAAAAATGTTTGTTGCTTGCTCTTCTTAAAATTTGTACGCACACAACAAGAGCAGGTACCTTCCTGAGAATGAGCGCGTTCAGGGCCTTAGATGACGTCACGGCTTGTGATTGGTCGTGGCCGCCCATGTGACCGCCACGCGACCAATCACAAGCCGTGACGTAATTCTCAGGTCTTAAATTCCTAGAATTAGGAATTTAGGACCTGAGAATTACGTCACGGCTTGTGATTGGTCGTGTGGCGGTCACATGGGCGGCCGCGACCAATCAGAAGCCGTGACGTCATGGAAGGCCCTGAACGCGCTCATTTTAAGCAAAGAAGGCTGCCGGTTACCAGCGGTAAGGTCCAGGCTGCGTCGGAGAGGTGAGTATATCAATATTTTTTATTTTAATTCTTTATTTTACACATTAATATGGATCCCAGGGCCTGAAGGAGAGTTTCCTCTCCTTCAGACCCTGGGAACCATCAGGGATACCTTCCGATACTTGAGTCCCATTGACTTGTATTGGTATCGGGTATCGGTATCGGATCAGATCCGATACTTTGCCGGTATCGGCCGATACTTTCCGATACCGATACTTTCAAGTATCGGACGGTATCGCTCAACACTAGTTACCTTTCATGAAAGTACTCCTGTGAACATCAGCTTCTGGCTGGCATTCATAGGAGAGTGTGATTTGTACTATATATAGCATAGTAG
Source organism: Ranitomeya variabilis (assembly GCF_051348905.1). Classification (NCBI taxonomy): domain Eukaryota; kingdom Metazoa; phylum Chordata; class Amphibia; order Anura; family Dendrobatidae; genus Ranitomeya; species Ranitomeya variabilis. Next base: position 115,508,755 of record NC_135237.1, on the reverse strand, counting down.
TACAAGCAATTGGATGATAGCAGTTTCAAGTCCCCTAAGGGGACTAAGAGATACAGTAGAAAGTGGATTCAGGTCTGGATGCTGGCTGGACCATTCCAAAACTTTGATTTTTTTCTGGCGAAGTCAGTCTTTTGCTGATTTGAAGGTATAATTTTGGTCATTGCCATTCTGAAAGGCGCAATTTCTCTTCATCTTCATCTTTTTATCAGACTAGCTTTCAACAAGGAGATCCCTTCGCTGTGTTGTAAGCTGTTTATGGATCATGGCTTTTGTTGTAAAACGCACCTAAGAAAATGTCAGGAAAATCCTACTAGATCAGCTAAACTTTATGTGGAGTTAATCAGTATCACTGTCAATGATGGCAGCTGTGTACTAACTGCTATTTAACATAAGTCTAAATGTAATTGGCAGTTATGAGCGAATATACTCGTTACTCGAGATTTCCCGAGCACGCTCGGGTGTCCTCCGAGTATTTTTTAGTGCTCGGAGATTTAGTTTTTCTTGCGGCAGCTGAATGATTTACATCTGTTAGCCAGCATAAGTACATGTGGGGGTTGCCTGGTTGCTAGGGAATCCCCACATGTACTTATGCTGGCTAACAGATGTAAATCATTCAGCTGCGGCACTGAAAACTAAATTTCCGAGCACTAAAAAATACTCGGAGGACCCCCGAGCGTGCTCGGGAAATCTCAAGTAAGGAGTATATTCTCCCATCACTAGTAATTGGCTAATTCCGATATTCTGATATATGTGTAGAGGCATTGGGTAGCCTACTTCTAAATGGCTTGAATGTAGTATGACCCAACAAATTGCACTGTAAACTCTGTAAAAATTACACATAGGTGGTGCTCAGCGATATAGGAAAAGCAGCACTTACCATAAGTGTCTTGTATCTTTATTTGGATACAAAAATAACATCTAGGATACAACGGGAGAACACTGGTGTGAGTAGGCTGTTTTGGCCAGAGATACATAGTAATCTATTATATGCTGCAATTTAAAGAAAAATTTTGTACAGAAATAATGTTTATAGACATTTACTATAGCATTATACAGGATGGAGGCTAGGGTACAGCACATGACCTAATGTGGACAATTATTTTATTGCCATAATTTCTACAAAGTGAAATAAAAATTGTATGCTACATATGTTATTTTTTATAAATAACAACATCTATTCGGTTTATTCCCCTTCATAGCACTTTATTTTATAATCTGGATTAGAAAACACTATAGAAATCATAGCCACTGCCTTTGTAATGCTTTCAAATCAAATGAAGGAGAAATATAAAGAAAATTCGAAAAGAACATTTTTCAAAAAACAAAGATAAGATACATTGATTTGCTTTATATATTCTGTGTGTCCATGGTTCCTTGAAGAACAGATTGCTTTTTTGAAGATTATCATTCTGGCTTTTTATCAGGATAAGACAATGGATTCATAGCTACTTTCAAGGATAAAGTCTAGCAGGAGGAGATTAAAGTTAAGAGCAATACTTCAATGAAAAGTTCACTGTCTGTTGCCAGGTTATGTGTAAATATACTGGACCTTCAACATTTTTAAACTTCAAATTATTTTTGTATTCTTTAATGGGTTTTTTCCAGTAGCAGTACATTCAAGCCGTTAGCATAACAACAACCAGAAACAGAATACTAAAAATAACTGTTATCCAACAAGTACATTGGATTATAGAATAACCTGTGACGAGGAGACAAGAACGGCTATAACACATGAATAACCCTGTCCATTATTAGTTATGCCCATAACAATTATAGAGTTGTGGTTCTGACATCACTGGTATTGTCAGTCTCTGAATAGAGAGGTACAGAATAGAAAAGAATGTGTCCATCCTTGAACCAAGGATTATCAATAAACCAGCGCATAAAAATACCCAGAGGAAACAAAAGATGCCCTTAGCACCAAAGTAGCTAATAAATATTGTGCATTAGCGACAAATAGGATCACTTAATAGCAAAACCGTGTACAATAACTAAAACGATGAAAAGAAGGTGGGCAGCACCTGTGGCCCTCAGTTTATAAGCATATATGTAGAAGAACAAAGCTCGGCACTAGCAATACTGAGAACAGTAGAAACATTACAACTTCACCTAGTGGCTTGTTGTAATTAAAATGTGTGCACGCTATATACAGTGGATAGTGGGGATATTTGTAGGTAATTAATCACAAATGACAGTAGGACTATTTTGAGTTTCATTTTTTTCATGGGTTTTGCTTAACTCGGATATTGATGGACTTGCCTTAAAGGGGGTCATCAAGTTTTATGATATTGATGTCCGATCCACAGGATGGGTTGTCAATATCAGATTGGTGCAAATCTGACACCCTGCATCTGCAAAAATCAGATGTTATTAGTTACGGCGGTTGACGGATATAAACTCATTGAACTAAGGTAAAACGTGCATCTCCATTTAGTGTGTAGTAGACGATGCCAGGTACTGCAGGACTGCCTATATTTAAGAGACTATATACTACACACTGAACATTTCACCTCTGTTCAATGTGTGTATAGCCATTTATAGCCAGGGCTAATAGCTGATCAGATGTGATGCTGGGAGTCAGACACACACCAATCTGATATTGATTCCCTATCCTATGAAAAGATCAGCAATGTATTGTGACTAAACAACCCATTTAAGGATGGTCCAGCAATATTACATACCTTTAAAAGGGAACTCTGAAGAGAATAAGAGCTTTTCTTCAGATAGTCATCAAATACCTTGTGAACGGATGATTCCTTTCAGTGAGGGTCAGAAATGTTACCGTTAACTAATGCCTTTTTAAAGAGAAATTTTGCTACACTGCAGTATACGACAGCGGGCGCTACACAAAGAATGAAGCTGCATATACAAGACTCACAAAAAGTTAGGGATATTTGGCTTTCGGGCAAAATTTATGGAAAAGGTAAAAAGCTCATGTTACAGTGATATTTTATCATGAACGTAGGGCTTTTAAGTAGAAGCATGCAATGGTGATTACCTGATCGCAAATAATTTATTAAAACAATAGCTAAAAACAGTGTTGGGTATACCCCAACAAAAAAAGTCAGCATGTCAATAACTTGTCATGTGGCCTTGGGCATCAATTACAGCTTGACAATGATGTCTCATATTGTTCACAACTCGAGTTATTGTCTGCTGACACATGGCATCCCACTCTTCTTGAGGGTGACTCTCATAGGGTAGAGTTACAAGCTTCTACACAGCGACTCAGCTTATCATATAGGTTTTCTAGGGAATTCAGGGCTGGAGAATGTGCAAGGTTTACTACATTCGAGGTACTGCAGTCTCCAGCAGCCACTCCCTAATTATGTGACTTTGATGAGCTGGAGCACTGTTGTCAGTGAAGATGAAATTAGGCCTGTGTTGTTCGTGCAAAGGCATGATGACTGGATTAATGATGGCTTGTCACTGCACTATTCAAAAAGTGTATTGACTAGACACACCTGCCCACAATGTAACACCACCACCACCAAAGCCTCATCTGGTAACAACAGAGGATGATGCATAGTGCTCTCCCTGATGTCTCCAACATAGTTGCAGGCCATCATTTCTGCTCAGTGTGAATCAACTTTCATGAGTGAACAGCACTGAGGTACACTGGTCCCTCATTCAGTGTAGATGATGCCTGTGCCTGGTGGTGTGGTCAGGTACCCTTGCAGGTTATCTAGCCTGCAGACCACGCTGATGTTAAAGGTTTTGGTATGATGTGACACGGGTGCCTCTCACCTCCCTCAAATGTGCCTGGAGTTGTGTGACATTCATAATCTGGTCCCAAAGGGCATTGTCCACAGTGAAGCAGTCATCAGTGTGGGATGTTAACAAAGGATGTCAACTTCTCTGCCTTTCTGTAACTCTTCAAATCTTTCTGTACCTCTGTTGCAACCTGCTGATGGCACTCTGTGACACTCTAAGCTCAGAAAATCCTGCTTGAAGCCTCACAATGGCAAGGTACTGTTGATCAATTGCTGAGTGTCGCCTCATGGTGTCAAAATGTGAACAGCATGATGTGGAGCACAGTTTCAATATCAATTCTAATTTAACCCTGAAATGTATTGGCTGGTTCATGGATCAAATACCTGCTGTGAATTTTGCCATTAAGCTCATTGTTAGAGACCAGTAAGTTGTGCAAAAAGTATTGAAAAACTGAACATTTGGACAAGTTCATTCAAAACTTTAGAGAAGATCACTTTAAGAACACCTGAAATGGTTAGCAAATGCATTTTAGGTTCATCCTGAAATTTAACCTAAAGTCAAGTAACCTCAATTTTTTGTGAGTAGTGTATGTCTACATCAGATACAGTTAATAACAGTTGAATTCATTGGATAGGTCATCAATATCTTGTGACAATATAAACCCTCTGAGACAGATTGTCATTATCTGATTGATGGGAAGCAAACTTCCACCCTTCCTGATCAGTTGAACTAAAAAGTCTTATTTCTATTAGTCAATCAATGTGCTGTACATCTTGTATTTGCTGTACCAGACATTGGAGTTCAGTAGCTATTTACCTGAATACAGTAATAAGAAAAATGTGTTCCCAGCAACAGGAGATGACTTTGTCTTTGGCTGCTGGGCATGCATGAAATGGCCAAATTATATGCTAAGCATCTTCATTTTTTCTTAATATCTAGAGCACTAATGCTATTCAAATTTCATACATTTCATATTTAGATGTTATTGCCCTACAGAGTTTTTTTTCTTTGTTATGTATAGAGATGGCTACTCTTAGTTTGCATCTGCATACACCAGCTTTCTGTTTGGAAGTGATTTTCATTCTTTGGTTATTTAGATATTGTCTCTCTGACCGAGCACTCCACCGACCAGCCTGCGGCGATTTTAATTGCAGCTGGAATCTACCCACCCATAAATGCATACTTGAGCCTAGGAGAGGATTCACATTAGATACATTCCAGTCAACTGGAGATCGCCTTGTCGTTGGCTGCTTGTCACGCATGAATTGGCCAAATTATGTATTAAGCATCTCCATTTTTTCATAATATCTTGAGCAGTAGTGCTATTCAAATTTCATATATTTCATGATTACATGCTATAGCACCACACAGTGCCACTTTATTGGTTTGAGACCTATTGGGCTAGTGACAGTGACTAAAACAGTGTGCGCTTATTAAGGAAAGGACAACTGTAGAGGGAGACGTGCACATGTAGGGTAAAACCCCAATATTGGATATAAATTTTTCAATCAATCAGAGGTGCTAACCTGGGGTCATTGTGTGAGTCACAGCCACTTTAAAGGTTTCATATAGCCAGCTGCTGGTGCCCCATGGCTGGTGTAACAAATCCACCAAATGAATTTACTAAACAAGGATAAAAATGCATTTAGAAATTGGCTGCGCTACTGGAAAAATGGTAATATTTGAAGGTTCTTCATTATCCTCATTTGTGTGCATATTAATATATACATTGTTCAAAAAAATAAAGGGTACACTAAAATACCATATCCTAGATATCACTGAATGAAATAATCCAGTTGAAAATCTTTATTCATTACATAGTAGAATGTATTAAGAAAAATAAAACCTAAAAATTATCAATGTAAATCAAAATTAATATCCCATGGAGGTCTGGATTTGGAATGATACTCAAAATCAAAGTGGAAAATCAAATTATAGGCTGTTTTAACTTCAGTGGAAATGCCTCAAGACAAGGAATTGATGCTCAGTAGTGTGTGTGGCCTCTATGTGCCTGTATGACCTTCATACAATAAATAGGCATGGTCCTGATGAGGTGGCAGATGTTCTCCTGAGGGATATCCTCCCAGACCTGAATTAAAGCATCAGTCAACTCCTGCACAGTCTGTAGTACAATGTGGCATTGGTGGATGGAACAAGACATGATGTCCCAGATGTGTCATGGTTCTCAATGGCAAGAGAACGTAGTAAAGCATACAAAAGGACTAGCTCTTGGAAGATGGGAACTCGAGCTGACTGTGAGCTAAACCTACCGCACAACTAACAGTGGCCGGGTAGCGTGCCTACGTTTTATCCCTAGACGCCCAGCGCCAGCCGGAGGACTGCCTGACCCTAGCAGAGGAAAATACAGACCTGACTTACCTCTAGAGAAATTTTCCCCAAGAGGCAGACAGTAGCCCCCACATATATTGTCGGTGATTTCAGAGGAAATTGACATACGAAGTATGAAAATAGGTTTAGCAAATTGAGGTCCGCTTACTAGATAGTAGGAAGACAGAAAAGGGAACTACACAGTCAGCTGAAAACCCTATTCAAAACACCATCCTGAAATTACTTTAAGACTCTAATATCAACTCATGACACCAGAGTGGCAATTTCAGCTTCACAAGAGCTTCCAGCCTCAGAAATATTCAATCACAGAGAACTGGAACAAAAATGCAAAACAAACTTGGGACTAAAAGTCCAACTTAGCTGATAGTAGTCTAGGAGCAGGAACATGCAACAGAAAGGCTTCTGGTAACATTGTTGGCCGGCATAGAAATGACTGAGGAGCAAGGTTAAATAGAAAACTCCCACATCCTGATGGAAACAGGTGAACAGAGGAGATGAAGCACACAAGTTCAGTACCACCAGTGACCACCGGGGGAGCCCAGAAACCAAATTCACAACAGTACCCCCCCCTCAAGGAGGGGGCACCGAACCCTCACCAGAACCACCAGGGCGATCAGGATGAGCCCTATGAAAGGCACGGACCAAATCGGAGGCATGAACATCAGAGGCTGTCACCCAAGAATTATCCTCCTGACCGTAGCCCTTCCACTTGACCAGATACTGAAGTCTCCGTCTGGAAACACGGGAGTCCAAGATCTTCTCGACAACGTACTCCAACTCAACCTCAACCAACACCGGAGCAGGAGGCTCAACGGAAGGCACAACCGGTACCTCATACCTGCGCAACAACGACCGATGGAAGACATTATGAATAGAAAAAGATGCAGGGAGGTCCAAACGAAAGGACACAGGGTTAAGAATCTCCAATATCTTGTACGGGCCGATGAACCGAGGCTTAAACTTAGGAGAAGAAACCTTCATAGGGACAAAACGAGAAGACAACCACACCAAGTCCCCAACACAAAGACGAGGACCAACACGACGACGGCGGTTGGCAAACTGCTGAGTCTTCTCCTGGGACAACTTCAAATTGTCCACCACATGCCCCCAAATCTGATGCAACCTCTCCACCACAGCATCCACTCCAGGACAATCCGAAGACTCCACCTGACCGGAAGAGAAACGAGGATGAAACCCCGAATTACAGAAGAAAGGAGACACCAAGGTGGCAGAACTAGCCCGATTATTGAGGGCAAACTCCGCCAAGGGCAAAAAGGCAACCCAATCATCCTGATCCGCAGACACAAAACACCTCAAATAAGTCTCCAAGGTCTGATTAGTTCGCTCGGTCTGGCCATTAGTCTGAGGATGGAAAGCAGACGAAAAAGACAAATCAATGCCCATCCTAGCACAGAATGCTCGCCAAAATCTAGACACGAATTGAGTTCCCCTGTCAGAAACGATATTCTCCGGAATACCATGCAAGCGAACCACATTTTGAAAAAACAGAGGAACCAGCTCGGATGAGGAAGGCAATTTAGGCAAGGGGACCAAATGGACCATCTTAGAGAAACGGTCACACACCACCCAGATGACAGACATCTTCTGAGAAACAGGGAGATCAGAAATAAAATCCATGGAGATGTGAGTCCAAGGCCTCTTCGGAATAGGCAAAGATAACAACAATCCACTAGCCCGAGAACAACAAGGCTTGGCCCGAGCACAAACATCACAAGACTGCACAAAACCTCGCACATCTCGCGACAGGGAAGGCCACCAGAAGGACCTAGCCACCAAATCCCTGGTACCAAAGATTCCAGGATGACCAGCTAACGCAGAAGAATGGACCTCCGAAATGACTCTACTGGTCCAATCATCCGGAACAAACAGTCTACCAGGCGGGCAACGATCAGGTCTATCCGCCTGAAACTCCTGCAAGACCCGTCGCAAGTCTGGGGAAACAGCAGATAATATCACTCCATCCTTAAGGATACCTGTAGGTTCAGAATTACCAGGGGAATCAGGCTCAAAACTCCTAGAAAGGGCATCCGCCTTCACATTTTTAGAACCCGGTAGGTAAGAAACCACAAAATTAAACCGAGAGAAAAATAACGACCAGCGCGCCTGTCTAGGATTCAGGCGCCTGGCAGACTCAAGATAAATCAAATTCTTGTGGTCGGTCAATACTACCACCTGATGTCTAGCCCCCTCAAGCCAATGACGCCACTCCTCAAAAGCCCACTTCATAGCCAAGAGCTCCCGATTACCAATATCATCATTTCGCTCAGCGGGCGAAAATTTACGAGAAAAGAACGCGCAAGGTCTCATCACGGAGCAGTCGGAACTTTTCTGCGACAAAACCGCCCCAGCTCCGATTTCTGAAGCGTCGACCTCAACCTGAAAAGGAAGAGTAACATCAGGCTGACGCAATACAGGGGCGGAAGAAAAGCGGCGCTTAAGCTCCCGAAAGGCCTCCACAGCAGCAGGGGACCAATCAGCAACATCAGCACCCTTCTTAGTCAAATCAGTCAACGGCTTAGCAACATCAGAAAAACCAGTTATAAATCGACGATAAAAATTAGCAAAGCCCAAAAACTTCTGAAGGCTCTTAAGAGAAGAGGGTTGCGTCCAATCACAAACAGCCTGAACCTTGACAGGGTCCATCTCAATAGAAGAGGGGGAAAAAATGTACCCCAAAAACGAAATCTTTTGAACCCCAAAAACACACTTAGAACCCTTTACACACAAGGAATTAGAGCGCAAAACCTGAAAAACCCTCCTGACCTGTTGGACATGAGAGTCCCAGTCATCCGAAAAAATCAAAATATCATCCAGATACACAATCATAAATTTATCCAAATATTCACGGAAAATGTCATGCATAAAAGACTGAAAGACTGAAGGGGCATTTGAAAGACCAAAAGGCATTACTAAATACTCAAAATGGCCCTCAGGCGTATTAAATGCGGTTTTCCACTCATCCCCCTGCTTAATTCGCACTAAATTATACGCCCCACGAAGATCAATCTTAGAGAACCACTTGGCCCCCTTTATTCGAGCAAACAAATCAGTAAGCAGTGGCAAAGGATACTGATATTTAACCGTGATTTTATTCAAAAGCCGATAATCAATACACGGCCTCAAAGAGCCATCTTTTTTAGATACAAAGAAAAAACCGGCTCCTAAGGGAGATGACGAAGGACGAATATGTCCCTTTTCCAAGGACTCCTTAATATATTCCCGCATAGCAGCATGTTCAGGCACAGATAGATTAAATAAACGACCCTTTGGAAACTTACTGCCCGGAATCAGATCTATAGTACAATCGCAATCTCTGTGCGGAGGTAGTGAACCAAGTTTAGGCTCCTCAAAAACGTCACGATAATCAGATAAAAATTCCGGAATCTCAGAGGGAATAGATGACGAAATGGAAACCAAAGGTACGTCCCCATGCGTCCCCTGACATCCCCAGCTTAACACAGACATTGCTTTCCAGTCGAGGACTGGGTTATGAGATTGCAGCCATGGCAATCCAAGCACCAACACATCATGTAGATTATACAACACAAGGAAGCGAATAATCTCCTGGTGATCCGGATTAATACGCATAGTTACTTGTGTCCAGTATTGTGGTTTATTACTAGCCAATGGCGTGGAGTCAATACCCTTCAGAGGTATAGGAACTTCCAGAGGCTCTAAATTAAACCCACAGCGTTTGGCAAAGGACCAATCCATAAGACTCAAAGCGGCGCCAGAGTCGACATAGGCGTCCGCGGTAATAGACGATAAAGAGAAAATCAGGGTCACAGATAGAATAAACTTAGACTGTAAAGTGCCAATTGAAACAGACTTATCAACCTTCTTAGTACGTTTAGAGCATGCTGATATAACATGAGTTGAATCACCACAATAGAAGCATAACCCATTTTTTCGCCTAAAATTCTGTCGTTCGCTTCTGGACAGAATTCTATCACATTGCATAATCTCTGGCGCCTTCTCAGTAGACACAGCCAAATGGTGCACAGGTTTGCGCTCCCGCAAACGCCGATCAATCTGAATGGCCATTGTCATGGACTCATTCAGACCTGTAGGCACAGGGAACCCCACCATAACATCTTTAATGGCATCAGAGAGACCCTCTCTGAAATTCGCCGCCAGGGCGCACTCATTCCACTGAGTAAGCACAGACCACTTACGAAATTTTTGGCAGTATATTTCAGCCTCATCTTGCCCCTGAGACAGGGCCATCAAGGCTTTTTCAGCCTGAATCTCTAAATGAGGTTCCTCATAAAGCAACCCCAAAGCCAGGAAAAACGCATCCACATTGAGCAACGCAGGATCCCCTGGTGCCAAAGCAAATGCCCAATCCTGAGGGTCACCCCGGAGCAAGGAAATTACAATCCTGACCTGCTGTGCAGGATCTCCAGCGGAGCGAGATCTCAGAGACAAAAACAATTTACAATTATGTTTGAAATTCTGGAAGCGAGATCTATTCCCGGAGAAAAATTCAGGTAAAGGAATTCTAGGTTCAGATATAGGAGCATGAATTACAAAATCCTGTAAACTTTGAACCTTCATAGCGAGATTATTCAAACCTGTAGCTAAACTCTGCTGATCCATTTTTATCAGGTGCAATCAGAACCATTCAAGGATTAGAAGGAGAGAGAGACGAAGGCTGCAGTAAGCAGAGATGCAAGTAAATCAACTCATGAACAAACTCAGAAAAAAAAAATAAAAAATTCTCTGCAGACTTCTTTTCTCTCCTTTCTTCTGCCAATTATTTTAACCCGCGGCCGGCCAAACTGTCATGGTTCTCAATGGCAAGAGAACGTAGTAAAGCATACAAAAGGACTAGCTCTTGGAAGATGGGAACTCGAGCTGACTGTGAGCTAAACCTACCGCACAACTAACAGTGGCCGGGTAGCGTGCCTACGTTTTATCCCTAGACGCCCAGCGCCAGCCGGAGGACTGCCTGACCCTAGCAGAGGAAAATACAGACCTGACTTACCTCTAGAGAAATTTTCCCCAAAAGGCAGACAGTAGCCCCCACATATATTGTCGGTGATTTCAGAGGAAATTGACATACGAAGTATGAAAATAGGTTTAGCAAATTGAGGTCCGCTTACTAGATAGTAGGAAGACAGAAAAGGGAACTACACAGTCAGCTGAAAACCCTATTCAAAACACCATCCTGAAATTACTTTAAGACTCTAATATCAACTCATGACACCAGAGTGGCAATTTCAGCTTCACAAGAGCTTCCAGCCTCAGAAATATTCAATCACAGAGAACTGGAACAAAAATGCAAAACAAACTTGGGACTAAAAGTCCAACTTAGCTGATAGTAGTCTAGGAGCAGGAACATGCAACAGAAAGGCTTCTGGTAACATTGTTGGCCGGCATAGAAATGACTGAGGAGCAAGGTTAAATAGAAAACTCCCACATCCTGATGGAAACAGGTGAACAGAGGAGATGAAGCACACAAGTTCAGTACCACCAGTGACCACCGGGGGAGCCCAGAAACCAAATTCACAACACAGATGTGCTCGATTGGATTCAGGTCTGGGGAATGGGCAGGCCATCTCATAGTATCAATGCCTTTATCATGCAGGAATTGCTGATACACTTCAGCCACATGATGCCTAGCATTGTCATGCATCACAAGGAACCCAGGGCCCACTGCACCTGCACATGGTCTCACAATGGGCCTGAGGATCTCATCCCGGTACCTAATGGCAGTCAGGGTCCCTCTGGCTAGCATATGGAAGGTTGTGCAGTCCACCAAAGAAATGCCACCCCAGGGACAAACCGGTCATGCTGGAGAATGATGCAGGCAGCAAAACGTTCTCCACAGCGTCTCCAGACTCACATCTGTCACATGTGCTCAGTGTGAACCTGCTCTCATCTGTTTAGAGCACAGGGTGCCAATGTTGAATCTGTCAATCTTGGTGTTGTCTGGCAAATGCCAATCACTCTGCACGGTGTTGGGCTGTAAGTACAACACCCACTTGTGGATGTCAGGCCCTCATACCCCCCTCATGGAGTCTGTTTCTGACAGTTTGCATAGATACATGGATGTTAGTGGCGTGTTGGAGGTCATTTTGCAGGGCTATGGCACTGTTCATCCTGTTGCACAAAGGAGGAGGTGGCGGTCCTGCTGCTGGGTTGTTGCCCTCCTAAAGCCCCCTCCATGTCTCCTTGTGTACTGGCCTGTCTCCTGTTATGCGCGGGACACAAGGCTTACAGGATTTTTTAGTGGCATATCTTTAGGCTGCTCTGCATAATCATCCTGTGGACAAATTTATGTACAGTTCATAAAAAATAGCACAAAAAATGCCCATATTTCTGGAACAGTATGGAAAATTTAAAGAAAAAAATAAATGAAAAGCTGAGGGGAGCCTTATGAATAAAATAAGAGCAAAATCTGCCCTCTTTTGATCTGGTGACAGGTCTTGTCCAACCCCGAAATCCAATTTTTTTTTTACGCTAATCTGTGCTATTTTGTAATATACAGCCTACCTATACATTTTGTTTTTTGCTTCTGCCTTTCTTTCCTCCTGTATTTCACTTCATTTCCTGCACCCACTTTATTTACCTGTGGCTGTACCAAGTTTGACAGCTCCCTGTGCTTTATCATCTATCCTCACAGCCAGAGCAGTCATCGCCAGGCCTCAATGTTAAGCAGTGCCCTCTGCCTGCCCACTACTCACTCATGGACTGTCAGTAATCTGCCCTAGCACCGACCTATATCATCACTCCAGAGTTGAAAATAACAGAGCAGTGTCCTGTGTCCTCATCTGTGGAAAGCGGCGCAATCACTCCACACGACATTCACAGTGGTGATAGAGCTTCACATGTCTCCACATCATACCCACAGTGGTGATTGAACTTCACATGTCCCCACATCATATCCACATTGGTGATAGAGCTTCACATATCCCTACACTACATCCAGAGTGGTGATAGAGCTTCACATGTCCCCACATCACATCCACAGTGTTGATTGAACTTCACATGTCCCCAAATTCACAGTGGTGATTGAACTTCACATGTCCCCACATAATATCCACAATGGTGATAGAGCTTCACATATCCCCACACTACATCCAAAGTGGCGATAGAGCGTCACATGTCCCCACATCACATCCACAGCGGTGATAGATCTTCACATGTCCCCACATGACATTCACAGTGATGCGATGTGTGTGGATGGATAGATGTAGGATGGATGAGCTTTTGGATGGATGAAGCATGGGTGGATGAGGAAGGGATGGATGAAGGAGGGATAGATAGATGAGGGAGGGAGGGATGGAATAATGAAAGAGGGATGGATGAGGGAGGGAGGGATGGATGCACATAGCACACTACACTCATCAATGTAGAAGCCTTTTCCTTCCTGGTAAGTCCAATTAGTTGAGTCATTCCCCTGCTGCCAAGCACGATGTGTTGCGCAGGAGGCTGGTACATGAGGTAATGTGAGGGTCTGGCAGAGCCCCGGGGGTGTGATGTCTATTTGATGACATTTATGACCAGTATCTGCCAGATAGGAAAACTCTAGTTGGGGAGTTAGCAGGTCCTCCGGAATCAGGAGACCGCTGCTCATATGAGTAGGTGTGCTATCTAGGACACCATGCAAAATGCTGACTGGTAGTATATTACAAGCTGTCAGCATTCTTCAGCCTAGCTACACACACAAATTATACAGAAAACCCGGACAACCCCTTTAACTAAATTCTGCATATTGCTCTATTATGCAAGTTTAGACTAACCAACTTCCATTTAGGAGAAACATGAAGAAAAAAAGCGGGTCCATCCACTTATAAAAAAAATCTTCAAATCACTTTAAGGGTATGTGCACACGTCAGGATTTCTTGCAGAAATTTCCTGAAGAAAACCAGAAATTTTCTGCAAGAAATCCGCCTTTTTTTTTTGCGTTTTTTTCCCATTTTTTTCGCGTTTTTTTAGCATTTTGCAAGCGTAATTAGCTTGCAGAATGCTAAAGTTTTTCAAGCGATCTATAGCATCGCTTGGAAAACTGACTGACAGGTTGGTCACACTTGTCAAACATAGTGTTTGACAAGTGTGACCAACTTTTTACTATAGATGCAGCCTATGCAGCATCTATAGTAAAAGATAGAATGTTGAAAAATATTAAAAAAAATTAAAAAAATGGTTATACTCACCCTCTGCAGACAGCCGATATCCTCAGCGGCGTCCGTTCCTATAGATGGTGTGGTTCAGGACCTTCGATGACGTCGGGGTCACGTGAGCAGTCACATGACCGGTCTCGCGACCAATCACAAGACAGCGATGTCATCGCAGGTCCTGAACCACACTATCTATAGGGACGGAAGCGGCAACATGCAGCGGTGAGAGGCGGGAACACTCCGGGGCCATCGAAGGTGAGTATATGACTATTTTTTATTTTAATTATTTTTTTTTTACCAATTATACGGTGCCCAGTCCGTGGAGGAGAGTCTCCTCTCCTCCACCCTGGGTACCAACCGCACATGATCTGCTTACTTCCCGCATGGTGTGCACAGGCCCGTGCGGGAAGTAAGCAGATCAATGCACTCCTAGGTGTGCGGAATCCCCGCAATTCCGCATTTTTAATGAACATGTTGCTTTTTTTTCCGCAATGCGATTTTTTTTTTCGCGGTAAAAAATGCAACATTTGCACAAAAAATGCGGAATACACTGTAAATAATAGGAGGCATATGTTAGCGTTTTTTTCGTGTTTTTATCATGTTTTTATAGCGAAAAAACGCAAAAAAAACGCGAAAAATACTGAACATGTGCACATGGCCTAACTATTAGGTGCAACCATAGTAATTAGCATACAACAAATGCATGCAATTCTAGATGACAAAAATAGCTGTAGGGTCACTGATCGATTAGGGTATGCTCACAACATCAAGCAGCCAAAAATGTCCAGTTTTCAAGAAGATACTTCAGGATTCTCTCCTTTTCTCTGGAGTTTTGCATATTTATAGTGGTTTTGATCATTAGAGTACCATTTTGATGTTTTTCACTACTTGCGTTCTATTTTAGTCTTTTTGGTGCATCTTTTGTACTGGCATTTTCTGAACATTGTTTTTCTCTCCATTCAACAATGAAAAAAACCACCATTTCTATTGCAGGAATCACCAGCACCAGCCAAAATACAGATATTGCTCGCAACAAGAAAAACAGAAGTTATTACAACCTCTGCTTTTTCCAGTGAGATGATACCAATTCCATGGCCACAGTTTGACGACACTGTCAGGACAATATGGTTATACATTTAATTATTATTGTTATTTTAAAAGTATTCACTTTCCTAATAAAAATACGTCATTTCCATCATGATGAATTTGAGCATTTACTGTGCAGAGACAGTTAAACAGACTCTATTGAAATGTCTAGTTTGTAAATGCAAATGTATATTCAACCATAATCACCGCTTCTATTTGAAAGTTTTATTTTCCAGACACAGTAGATTCTAAATTGTTAAGACAGAATTACAATGATTCCTAAAAAAAGATTAGAAAATTAGAAATTTATTTTAGCTCTGCCAGACAGAAAAAGGACTGAACATACTAAAATTGGTTAGACGTTTTAGCCACTACTATCATAGAAAAAATTCCTAGCCCATCAGTATGAAGACCATATATGTGCTGAAATAGTTACAATTATCAAAGAGATGTTATTATTTAGCCATTTACAACTTGTTACTTTTTTTAAATAGACATGGAGAGAGGCATTGAATAGATTTCAGAGATGTACAAGAAATACATTAAAGCTTATAACACAAAAGATTGAATCCTTCTTAGAAGTCGCAAGTTACATTTTGTCATTTTTATGTATTGGTGCTGGAGTTACTCCCTTTTATTCTTTTTTTATGCTTTGTTTGAAATGTCACATCTCAAGCAATGCTTCCTTGCCTTCTTTCTTTTTTATTGTTCTCAGACATCGCTTTTAATGATCCATGCTTCCTGGGGCATGTCCTAAGGCAAATCATTTTTGTGCAATCATTATCTATAAATGTTAGACAGAAGGCTTCACCTTCTAGTATTTGCTTGTTCACTTGTCACGAAATGTGAGCCGACTAAAAAAGTGATAAGATTTTCCTTGAACAATTACATCCTTCTGTAAAAGTGCTCAAAGCTTTGAAAGATGTCATGAGCATCAGACCAGTTTTTGTCTTAGGGTAATGCCAGAAGCATAAAATGAATACAATTCAAGATGATTATTATAGATTAAAAAAATTAAAGGATTATTCAAATGAGAGAATTATATGGATGTGTGTTATTAAAACCAAAGAGTACAATGACCAATGTACTTCAATAGGGCAATTCTGATGACAGTTTTTTCACATGAACCAAGTGTCGGAGTGAAAATATCGCAGCATGCACTATTCCATTCCGTATTTCACATAACCATAGAATTGAGAATGCGAGGTCCATGCAAAAAAATCAGATCCCATACAGATCATTTGTATTCCATCCGATACATTGCAATTATTAATATAAATAACTTTATTTAACCTCTTCACGACTTTTGACGTACATGTACGACTTTGATGCAGGCTTGCACGTTGAATCAACATCTTTCCCTGCACATGATGGATGATTTAATGGATGTTGAGCAGAATTGAGTGTGCTGAAGCTAGTGATTGACCAGCTGAAATGTGAACTATATCTGAGAGAGAGAAATGCCAAAGGATATGTAACGAGTAATGATGGAGGGGTATAAAATTATATATGCAGTGAAGTCATGGCAAGTATCATGGTAAGCTAGAGATACAGTTAAATGACCACCCTGGGTGTCCAAGCAATCACATACCTTAGTAGCTGCACAATCGATGACTGGCTAAAGGGAATCTGTAAGTAGGATCAACCCTTCTAAGTTGTATACAGCTCTGGCAAAAATGAAGAGACCACCACATCAAATCCCTCTCATGGGCAGCCCAGTCTCCAGACCTGAACCCCTTGAAAACCTCTGAAATGTAATCAAGCGGATGATGGATAGTCACAAGTCATCAAACAAAGAAGAACTGCTTAAATTTTTGCACCAGAAGCAGTGTGAAAGACTGGTGGAAAGCATGCCAAGACAAGACGCATGAAAGCTATGATTAAAAATCATGGTCATTCCACAAAATATTGATTTCTGAACTCATCCTGAGTTAAAACATTAGTATTGTTGTTTCTAAATTATTATATTTAATAAATATATTATAAATTTTCTTTGCATTATATGAGGTCTGAAACAACTGGGGTTTTTTTTAGTTTGACAATTTCTCCTTTTCTGAAAGAAAAATGTATTGCTTGGGAATTTGGAGACATGTTGTCAGAAGTTTATAGACTTAAAGAACAACTTACATTTTACTCAAAAATATTCCTATAAAGAGAAAAATCAGACAAACTGAACATTTTGCAGTGGTCTCTTAATTTTTGCCAGAGCTGTATATGAGCATGTAGGTCATAAGAAGCTGAATAAAGTGATACCTTGATATCTGCAATCTGACGTCTTATTCTAGAGAAATCCACGTTATTTCTTGTATGTAAGTGAGCTGTTCGGGGCTATGGACAGGACACTGATAAGGTAAATTAAGTTACTTTAAATTTTTTTCAAAAATATGAAATAACGGTATAAATTTAACAACAAATTATATAACACATAAAATCAATACATATAAAAGGAATACAGACACAAAAAAACTGCAAACACAATGCATGTATCAAATGCAAAAATGGGTCAATGAGGCTGAGGTAAAGTTTTATCAATATGGGTTCCTCTAGTCATAGGCATTAATAAATTAACAATTTTTTTACAGGAGGCGTATTAATTATACATTGGGTCCTTTTAAGGTGATTTACTTTTGGATACATACAAATTCATTGGAAATTGTTCATTTATTAATGCCTATGACTAGAGGCACCCATATTGATAAAACTTTACCTCAGCCTCATTGACCCATTTTTGCATTTGATACATGCATTGTGTTTGCAGTTTTTTGTGTCTGTATTCCTTTTATATGTATTGATTTTATGTGTTATGTAATTTGTTGTTAAAATAAAATTTATACAGTTATTTCATATTTTTGGCGTTTACTTCCATGTGAAATTATAGGTTGTATTGATATTGGAAGTGCCAGCAATCTAGGCCTAGTATTTTTGATATGTGAAATTTTTTTCATTGCCTTTTTGAATGCATTGTTTTACATATGGTTTCATCACGTTTTTGTTGATGGGTATTTTTGTCTCTTTTTTAGACTGTCATATTTTAAATAAAGCTGCTTTGTTTTTGATAGTACATTCCCACAGCAGAAATACACTGAAAATGCACATGCGTTTTTTACCTGCAGATTTACCACAAGAGAAGTTGCCATGTTGCTAATTAGAAAAATTGCTCCGCAGGTCAGTTTGTAAAAAAAAAAAACAGGGCATGATATTTCTATGAATCCCATCTATTTTGCTGAAACTGTAAAATACTGCATGTTTAATGCAGGGAATATATGCAGCATCAAAAACTCACCAAAAATTAATTGTGGGCACACAGCCTAAGACTTCCATGTAGGATATGTGACTTTCTATTCACTAGTGACAATTTCATACAGAAATACTTTGTCCAATGCACCTTCCTGTCCTGAAATTATATCATATATAATATAGTAGAGTTGATGAAAGTTACAGTGGGTATGGAAAATCTTCAGACCTTTTTAAAATTTTCACTCCTTGTTTCATTGCAGCCACTTATTAAATTCTAAAAAGTTCATTTTTTTTCTCATTAATGAACAATCTGCACCCCATCTTGACTGAAGAAAAACAGAAATGTAGAAATTTTTACATAGTTATTAAAAAGAAAAACTGAAATATCACATGGTCATAAGTGTTCAGACCCTTTGCTTAGACACTCATATTTAAGTCACATGCTGTTCATTTCCTTGTGATCCTCCTTGAGATGGTTCTACTCCTTCATTGGAGGCCAGCTGTGTTTCCTTAAACTGATAGGACTTGATTTGGAAAGGCACACACCTGTCTATATAAGACCTCACAGCTCAGAGTGCATGCCACACAAAAATATTACTCAGCTGAGTCCACTTAGTAGCAGATATATTCAGATCCAGGAGTCTGATCCAGATTTTAGTCTTTAGTCTGATCCATGTATCTTTCAAATTACATATTTCTAATTACAATACTTTGAATTAGACTGAATTCTAGAATGCATTTGGCCACTCATCACTCCTACAGTTTTATCATCATCATCATCATCATCATCATCATCATCGTCACCATCTGTACCATCTAATCAAGCTGTTTTTCTTTTCCCACAGGTATGAACTGAATGTTCCTGCTTTCCCCAGCTCCTGAATGTCTATGTGAACTGCATTTAGTTTTCTCTGGTATGCACTGAATGTTCCTGCTTTCCCCGGCTCCTGAATGTCTATGTGAACTGCATTTAGTTTTCTCTGGTATGCACTGAGTGTTCCTGCTTTCCCCGGCTCCTGAATGTCTATGTGAACTGCATTTATTTTTCTCTGGTATGCACTGAATGTTCCTGCTTTCCCCGGCTCCTGAATGTCTATGTGAACTGCATTTATTTTTCTCTGGTATGCGCTGAATGTTCCTGCTTTCCCTGTCTCCTGATTGTCAATGTGAACTGCATTTAGTTTTCTCTGGTATGCGCTGATCACCCTTCACTTTGGATCCATAATGTATTTCACTTCTCTAGTGTTTTCCATGCATAACTCTAAGTGGTCAGTCTAACCCCTCCCCCCTTTTATGACCTTTTGCTTAACTCTGAACATGTGTCTGGCCACACCCCCCACATCCACTCACAGCTGACTCCTCTTAGTAGCAGATATATTCAGATCTAGGAGTCTGATCCAGACTTTAGCCTGATTCATGTATCTTTCAAATTCCATCTTTCAAATTACATATTTCTAATTACAATACTTTGAATTAGACTGGATTTGACTAGAAGGTAACGGAATAGCAAACCACTACAATGTTTCGGTTTCTTTTCTCTTTCACCCCCATACTACTTTCCTCCTGCAATCCCTCCACCTAGTTAAGAACTACTCATTTCTCCCTCCATACTCCCCAGCCATCTCACCTTCTCCTCAGAACTGTTCCTACACATACAATACTTTTTCTCCAGACACACAAGGCCACATCATGTCCTATCCTGCTCCAACCTTCTAACAATCTGTCTTCTACTCCTCATTGCTGGTGACATATCTCCAAATCCTGGCCCTCCTCAACACATCCCCACACTCGTTTCTAACCCCCTGCCACGATCCTCTATATTTTTTCCCAACCATGATAACCTCATACCCATTCATCCAGCCCCCAGAATTCTGCATTCAGGACCTGAAATTACGTCACGGCTTGCTGTGATTGGTCGCGTCGCGGTCACATGGGCGGCACGCAACCAATCACAAGCCGGGACGTAATTTTAAAATGCGCGCGTTTCCTGCCTCCCGTGACGTCACGGCTTGTGATTGGTCGCGTCGCCCATGTGACCGCGACGCGACCAATCACAAGCCGGAATGTAATTTTTAAATCCTGAATGCCTAGAATTCGGCATTCAGGACCTGAAAATTACGTCACGGCTTGCTGTGATTGGTCGCGTCGCGGCCACATGGGCGGCACGCGACCAATCACAAGCCGTGACGTCACGGGAGGAAGGAAAAGCGCGCATTTTAAGCAAACAACGCTGCCGGTTCCCTCAGTGAGGTACAGGCTGCGTCGGAGAGGTGAGTATAGCAATATTTTTTATTTTAATTCTTTCTTTTACACATTAATGTTGTTTCGATACCGATACCCGATACCACAAAAGTATCGGATCTCGGTATCGGAATTCCGATACCCGCAAGTATCGGCCGATACCCGATACTTGCGGTATCGGAATGCTCAACACTACTAATAGGACAAAAGAGCAAAATTGTAAGGTGCCAGTGCTCAAAAACAAACCGTGCTGAAGTAAAAAGCTGGTTCAATCTCACCCCAAGCAGGTTTTCCTCGATCCCAGTCTTATGGACTAACTTCCTCACAGGATTAAGGGATCTGTTACATTTAGGGTCATGTAACATACTGAAGGGGGCAGGACAAGGGAGAAAATGTGTGTCATAATTATAACTCCATGTCGTGCCCCTGCATTGCTGCCGCCCTTACAAGGGCGGTAACCTAGTGTCAAGCTGTCAATAAATTACCCCTTGGGTCATGTGTTATGATCCTTAGTGGTTGAGGATCACAAATTACTCCAGCTAAGTAACAAACATAGGACAAGCTCTAGGGAGGTGGCAAACTGGACTGACCGCAAATCTGAACCTATCCAAACACACTAGAAGTAGCCGGTGAACGTGCCTAAAAATCCTAGACGTCTCGAGCCAGCCTGAGGAACTAACTACCCCTAGAGAGAAAGAAAGACCTCTCTTTCCTCCAGAGAAATAATCCCCAAAGATATAGAAGCCCCCAACAAATAATAACGGTGAGGTAAGAGGAAGGCACATACACAGGGGTGAAAGCAGATTCAGCAAATGAGGCCCACTAATACTAGATAGCAGAAAATAGAAAAGGGAATCTATGCGGTCAATAAAAAACCCTTACAAAATATCCACTCTGAGATTTCAAGAACCCCCACACCAACTAACGGTGTGAGGGGAGAAACTCAGTCCCCTAGAGCAACCAGCAAGCGAGGAAATCACATTTTAGCGAGCTGGACTAAAAACATAATGAACGCTGATAATCAAAAAATGATCAAACAAAAACTTAGCTTGTCTTGGAGAGACTGGGAGCAAGGTAGCCACAAGGAATCTGAAGAGCACTGAATACATTGATAGCAGGCAAGGAACTGAGTATCCAGGTGAGCTAAATAGGAAACCAACCAAGGATAACGAACCAGCTGATGCTGCAACCTGCAGAAAGACAACACTACACAGTACCGCTTGTGACCACTAGAGGGAGCCCAAAAATAGAGTTCACAACAGTCATGTAGCCACCCCAATGCATTTCTCCCACCATCTGGGGGTTCATCAGGGGATTCAAAGAAACCAAATAGCATTGCCTCACAAGGCTAACTACATTTAGTTCATGTAGCCTGAAAGAACTGACAGATGTGTGTCAGCTATCCTGACATGTGGAAAAAAGGTATCAACCACATGTGAAATCCATTATCCTTAAATAGTTCCTTGCATACCTTGGCGTCTGATGTCATCTCCGCTATTCCAGGGGCCGGGTCAATCCCTAGAGTCTCAGTGGATACTGGTTAATCCCATATATCATAATTATGTGTATTGGAGCGCACACATCATTTCTGCTAAGAAGGACATGAGTGCTTATCATGTCTTGAGCGCAAACGTTATTTCCGGTCAGTGGACCGCATCAAATCACCTGCATCTATGTAGAAGCGACTGTCTCCTGAGTCAGAAAAACTGGTGTAATTTCCAGCCATTTGATACTGTGGACACTCCCTCCTGCTTCAGATTCTCTCATCTCTTGGCATCACAGACTTGGCCCTATCCTGGATCTTATCAAAACTAACAGACCGAACATTCAGTGTCTCCCTCTCCCACACCACCTCCTCACCTCTCCCCTTGTCTGTCGGTGTTCTTCAAGGCTCAGTTCTAGGACCAATACTCTTCTCCATCTACACTTTCAGCCTGGGATAGCTCATAGAATCCCACGGTCTGCAATATCATCTCTACGCTGATGACACGCAGATCTACCTATCTGGACCTGACTTCACCTCCTTACTCACCAAAATCTCACACTGTCTGTCTGCTATCTCGGCCTTCTTTACTGCTTGCTTTCTAAAACTGAACATGGACAAAAAAGAATTCTTCATCTTTCCCCCATCTCACTCTACCCCTCCACCAGACCTATCCATCAATGTCAATGGCTACTCACTTTCCCCAGTCCCGCATGCTCAGTGCCTCGGGGTGATCCTCTACTCTTCCCTCTCTATCAAGCCACATATCCAAGCCCTTGCCTCCTTCTGCCATCTCAAACTCAAAAATATTTCCCGGATTCGCACATTCCTTGACCACAAAACCACAAAAACACTAGTGCGCGCCCTTATCATCTCCCGTTTTGACTACTGCAACCTCCTACTCTCTGGCCTCCCCTCTAGAACTCTGGCACCACTCCAATCCATCCTACACTCTGCTGCCCGACTAATCTACCTGTCTCCCTGCTATTCCCCAGCATCTCCCCTATACCAAGCCCTTCACTGGCTTCCTATCATCCAGAGACTCCAGTTCAAAACCCTTACTATGACATACAAAGCCATCCACAACCTGTCTCCTCCATACATCTGTGACATGGTCTCCTGATACTTACCTACACGCAACCTTCGATCCTCTCAAGATCTCCTTCTCTACTCCCCTCTCATATCTTCTTCCCACAACCGCATCCAAGACTTCTCCCGTGCTTCTCCCATACTCTGGAACTCTCTACCCCAACACATCAGACTCTTGCCTATCATAGACACCTTCAAAAAGAACCTGGAGACTCACCTCTTCTGACAAGCCTACAGCCTTCAGTGATCCTCAACCTACTGAACTGCTGCACAACCAGCTTTACCCTCTCCTTGTGTATCCTCCCATCCCCTGCAGACTGTGAGCCCTCGTGGGTAGGGTCCTCTCTCCTTCTATACCTGTTAGTGCCTTGTTTTTTGCTCATTTTTATTGTATTTGTCTATATTTGCCCTCTTTTCACATGTAATGCGCCATGGAATAAATGCTATAAAAAATGTATAATAATAATAATGTATAATAATAATAACAATAATAAAAATAATGAGGACAAAGGAACTGGCCAAGGAGCTCAGAGACAGAATTGTGGCAAGGCACAGATCTGGCCAAGGTTACAAAAGAATTTCTGCAATACTCAAGGTTCCTAAGAGCACTGTGGCCTCCATAATCTTTAAATAGAAGAAGTTTGGGACCACCAGAAGTCTTCTAGACCTGGCCATCCAGCCAAACTGAGCAATCGTGGGAGAAGAGCCTAAGAGAGGTAAAGAAGAACCTGAGAGAGGTAAAGAAGAACCCAAGATCACTGTGGCTGAGCTCCAAAAATACCCTAGGGAGATGGGAGAAAGTTCCACAAAGTCAACTATCACTGCAGCTTTCCACCAGTCAGGCCTTTATGGCAGAGTGGCCATCTGGAATAATCTCCTCAGTGCAAGACATAGGAAAGCCTGCCTATAGTTTGCTAAAAAACACATGAAGGACTCCCAGACTTTGAGAAATAAGATTCTCTGGACTGATGAGATGAATATAGACCTTTTTGGTGATAATTCTAAGTGGCATGTGTGGATAAAACCAGGCACTGTTCATCACCTGCCCAATACAATCCCTACAGTGAAACATGGTGGTGGCACCATCATGCTATGGGGGTGTTTTTCAGCTGCAGGGACAGGGTGACTGATTGCCATTGAAGGAAACATGAATGCGGCCAAGTACAGAGATATCCCGGATGAAAACTTCTTCAAGAGTGCTCTGGATCTCAGACTTGGCCGAAGTTTCACCTTCCAACAAGACAATGACCCTAAGCACACAGCGAAAATAATAAAAGAGTGGCTTCAGAACAACTCTGTGACCATCCTTGACTGGCCCAGCCAGAGCTCTGACCTAAACCCAATTGAGCATCTCTGGAGAGACCTGAAAATGGCGTCCACCAATGTTTACCATCCAACCTGACGAAACTGGAGAGGATCTGCAAGGAAGAATGGCAGGGGATCCCCAAATCCAGGTGTGAAAAACTTGTTGTATCATTCCCAAGAAGACTCATGGCTGTACTAGCTCAAAAGGGTGCTTCTACTCAATACTGAGCAAAGGGTCTGAATACTTATGACCATGTGATATTTCAGTTTTTCTTTTTAATAAATTAGCAAAAATAGAATTTACCAAATGGCTGCAATGAAACAAAGAGTGAAAAATGTAAAGGGGGTCTGAATACTTTAAGTACCCACTGTATATTTAATTAGGGGTAAGCGAGCACTAAAATGCTGTTTTATGCAGCTTTACATGAACACCCGAGCCTTACACTATGGCTGGTCCAAATAACTAAAGCAATTGTTACCATTAGGGTTGAGCGAAACGGGTCGATCATTTTCAAAAGTCGCCGACTTTTGGCTAAGTCGGCGTCTCATGAAACCCGATCCGACCCCTGTGCTTGTCGGCCATGCGGTACGCGACTTTCGCGCCAAAGTCGCGTTTCAATGACGCGAAAAGCGCCATTTCTCAGCCAATGAAGGTGAACGCAGAGTGTGGGCAGCGTGATGACATAGATCCTGGTCCCCACCATCTTAGAGAAGGGCATTGCAGTGATTGGCTTGCTGTCTGCGGCGTCACAGGGGCTATAAAGGGGCGTTCCCGCCGACCGCCATCTTACTGCTGCTGATCTGAGCTTAGGGACAGGTTGCTGCCGCTTCGTCAGAAGCAGGGAGAGCGTTAGGCAGGGTCCACTAACCACCAAACCGCTTGTGCTGCAGCGATTTCCACTGTCCAACACCACCTTCGGTGTGCAGGGACTGTGGAAGCTATTTTTTTTTTTTTTTCCCCTCAGCGCTGTAGCTCATTGGGCTGCCCTAGAAGGCTCCGTGATAGCTGTATTGCTGTGTGTACGCCACTGTGGAAACCAACTGCTTTTTTCAAAGCACATATCCTCTTGTTCCTTCCTTTCTGCACAGCTATCTTTTTTGTTTGTCCACACTTTTTATTTAATTTGTGCATCAGTCCACTCCTATTGC
This sequence comes from Ranitomeya variabilis, assembly GCF_051348905.1. NCBI lineage: Eukaryota > Metazoa > Chordata > Amphibia > Anura > Dendrobatidae > Ranitomeya > Ranitomeya variabilis. The sequence continues at coordinate 115,482,955 of NC_135237.1, read as the reverse complement.
TGCCTGCCATACCTGGCTTACATTACTGCAGGGAGATAGTAATTGTAGGACAGTTTTTTTTTTTTTTTTTTTTTTTTTTGTGGGAGATTAAGATTGGCATTTCTGCTACAGTGCCATCCCTGTGTGTGCCATCTCTCACTGAGTGGGCCATAGAAAGCCTATTTATTTTTTCCGTGATTTGTGTTCTAAAATCTACCTCAACACAAAAACACTACATCAATCAGTGGGAGAAAAATATTGGCCTCAGTCAGGGCTTGTGTGCCACTGCTGTGTGTGCTATCTCTCATTCAGTGGGCTATAGCAAGCCTATTTTTTTTTTTTTTTTTTTTTATATTATTTGGTTTCTAAAGTCTCCCTGAAAAAAAAAAAAAAACCTAAAAAAACAGTGGGAGAGTAATATTGCCCTTTCAGCTTGTGTGCCAGTCTTGACTCCTGGGTGTGCCACCTCTCTCCCTTTCATTCAGTGGGCCATAGAAAGCCTATTTATTTTTTCCGTGATTTGTGTTCTAAATTCTACCTCAACACAAAAACACTACATCAATCAGTGGGAGAAAAATATTGGCCTCAGTCAGGGCTTGTGTGCCACTGCTGTGTGTGCTATCTCTCATTCAGTGGGCTATAGCAAGCCTATTTTTTTTTTTTTTTTTTTTAATATTATTTGGTTTCTAAAGTCTCCCTGAAAAAAAAAAAAAAACCTAAAAAAACAGTGGGAGAGTAATATTGCCCTTTCAGCTTGTGTACCAGTCTTGACTCCTGGGTGTGCCACCTCTCTCCCTCTCATTCAGTGGGCCATAGAAAGCCTATTTATTTATTTTTTTAAATATTATTGGGTTTCTAAAGTCTCCCTTAAAAAACAAAAAATACATAAAAAAACAGTGGGAGAGTAATATTGCCCTTTCAGCTTGTGTGCCAGTCTTGACTCCTGGGTGTGCCACCTCTCTCCCTCTCATTCAGTGGGCCATAGAAAGCCTATTTATTTTTTTTTTTAAATATTATTGGGTTTCTAAAGTCTCCCTTAAAAAACAAAAATACATAAAAAAACAGTGGGAGAGTAATATTGCCCTTTCAGCTTGTGTGCCAGTCTTGACTCCTGGGTGTGCCACCTCTCTCCCTTTCATTCAGTGGGCCATAGAAAGCCTATTTATTTTTTCCGTGATTTGTGTTCTAAATTCTACCTCAACACAAAAACACTACATCAATCAGTGGGAGAAAAATATTGGCCTCAGTCAGGGCTTGTGTGCCACTGCTGTGTGTGCTATCTCTCATTCAGTGGGCTATAGCAAGCCTATTTTTTTTTTTTTTTTTTTTAATATTATTTGGTTTCTAAAGTCTCCCTGAAAAAAAAAAAAAAACCTAAAAAAACAGTGGGAGAGTAATATTGCCCTTTCAGCTTGTGTGCCAGTCTTGACTCCTGGGTGTGCCACCTCTCTCCCTCTCATTCAGTGGGCCATAGAAAGCCTATTTATTTTTTTTTTTAAATATTATTGGGTTTCTAAAGTCTCCCTTAAAAAACAAAAAATACATAAAAAAACAGTGGGAGAGTAATATTGCCCTTTCAGCTTGTGTGCCAGTCTTGACTCCTGGGTGTGCCACCTCTCTCCCTTTCATTCAGTGGGCCATAGAAAGCCTATTTATTTATTTTTTTAAATATTATTGGGTTTCTAAAGTCTCCCTTAAAAAACAAAAAATACATAAAAAAACAGTGGGAGAGTAATATTGCCCTTTCAGCTTGTGTGCCAGTCTTGACTCCTGGGTGTGCCACCTCTCTCCCTTTCATTCAGTGGGCCATAGAAAGCCTATTTATTTTTCCCGTGATTTGTGTTCTAAATTCTACCTCAACACAAAAACACTACATCAATCAGTGGGAGAAAAATATTGGCCTCAGTCAGGGCTTGTGTGCCACTGCTGTGTGTGCTATCTCTCATTCAGTGGGCTATAGCAAGCCTATTTTTTTTTTTTTTTTTATATTATTTGGTTTCTAAAGTCTCCCTGAAAAAAAAAAAAAAACCTAAAAAAACAGTGGGAGAGTAATATTGCCCTTTCAGCTTGTGTGCCAGTCTTGACTCCTGGGTGTGCCACCTCTCTCCCTTTCATTCAGTGGGCCATAGAAAGCCTATTTATTTTTCCCGTGATTTGTGTTCTAAATTCTACCTCAACACAAAAACACTACATCAATCAGTGGGAGAAAAATATTGGCCTCAGTCAGGGCTTGTGTGGCACTGCTGTGTGTGCTATCTCTCATTCAGTGGGCTATAGCAAGCCTATTTTTTTTTATTTTTTTTTTTATATTATTTGGTTTCTAAAGTCTCCCTGAAAAAAAAAAAAAAACCTAAAAAAACAGTGGGAGAGTAATATTGCCCTTTCAGCTTGTGTGCCAGTCTTGACTCCTGGGTGTGCCACCTCTCTCCCTTTCATTCAGTGGGCCATAGAAAGCCTATTTATTTTTTCCGTGATTTGTGTTCTAAATTCTACCTCAACACAAAAACACTACATCAATCAGTGGGAGAAAAATATTGGCCTCAGTCAGGGCTTGTGTGCCACTGCTGTGTGTGCTATCTCTCATTCAGTGGGCTATAGCAAGCCTATTTTTTTTTTTTTTTTTTTAATATTATTTGGTTTCTAAAGTCTCCCTGAAAAAAAAAAAAAAACCTAAAAAAACAGTGGGAGAGTAATATTGCCCTTTCAGCTTGTGTGCCAGTCTTGACTCCTGGGTGTGCCACCTCTCTCCCTCTCATTCAGTGGGCCATAGAAAGCCTATTTATTTTTTTTTTTAAATATTATTGGGTTTCTAAAGTCTCCCTTAAAAAACAAAAAATACATAAAAAAACAGTGGGAGAGTAATATTGCCCTTTCAGCTTGTGTGCCAGTCTTGACTCCTGGGTGTGCCACCTCTCTCCCTTTCATTCAGTGGGCCATAGAAAGCCTATTTATTTTTTTTTTTTAAATATTATTGGGTTTCTAAAGTCTCCCTTAAAAAACAAAAAATACATAAAAAAACAGTGGGAGAGTAATATTGCCCTTTCAGCTTGTGTGCCAGTCTTGACTCCTGGGTGTGCCACCTCTCTCCCTTTCATTCAGTGGGCCATAGAAAGCCTATTTATTTTTCCCGTGATTTGTGTCCTAAATTCTACCTCAACACAAAAACACTACATCAATCAGTGGGAGAAAAATATTGGCCTCAGTCAGGGCTTGTGTGCCACTGCTGTGTGTGCTATCTCTCATTCAGTGGGCTATAGAAAGCCTATTTATTTTTTATTTTTTTTTAATATTATTTGGTTTCTAAAGTCTCCCTGAAAAAAAAAAAAATACCTAAAAAAACAGTGGGAGAGTAATATTGCCCTTTCAGCTTGTGTGCCAGTCTTGACTCCTGGGTGTGCCACCTCTCTCCCTCTCATTCAGTGGGCCATAGAAAGCCTATTTTTTTTTTTTAAAATATTATTGGGTTTCTAAAGTCTCCCTTAAAAAACAAAAAATACATAAAAAAACAGTGGGAGAGTAATATTGCCCTTTCAGCTTGTGTGCCAGTCTTGACTCCTGGGTGTGCCACCTCTCTCTCTCATTCAGTGGGCCATAGAAAGGCTATTTTTTTTTTGGTTTTTTTAATATTATTTGGTTTCTAAAGTCTCCCTGAAAAAAAAAAAAACATACAAAAAACAGTGGGAGAGTAATATTGCCCTTTCAGCTTGTGTGCCAGTCTTGACTCCTGGGTGTGCCACCTCTCTCCCTTTCATTCAGTGGGCCATAGAAAGCCTATTTATTTTTCCCGTGATTTGTGTTCTAAATTCTACCTCAACACAAAAACACTACATCAATCAGTGGGAGAAAAATATTGGCCTCAGTCAGGGCTTGTGTGCCACTGCTGTGTGTGCTATCTCTCATTCAGTGGGCTATAGAAAGCCTATTTATTTTTTATTTTTTTTTAATATTATTTGGTTTCTAAAGTCTCCCTGAAAAAAAAAAAATACCTAAAAAAACAGTGGGAGAGTAATATTGCCCTTTCAGCTTGTGTGCCAGTCTTGACTCCTGGGTGTGCCACCTCTCTCCCTCTCATTCAGTGGGCCATAGAAAGCCTATTTATTTTTTTTTTTAAATATTATTGGGTTTCTAAAGTCTCCCTTAAAAAACAAAAAATACATAAAAAAACAGTGGGAGAGTAACACTGCCCTTTCAGCTTGTGTGCCAGTCTTGACTCCTGGGTGTGCCACCTCTCTCCCTTTCATTCAGTGGGCCATAGAAAGCCTATTTATTTTTCCCGTGATTTGTGTTCTAAATTCTACCTCAACACAAAAACACTACATCAATCAGTGGGAGAAAAATATTGGCCTCAGTCAGGGCTTGTGTGCCACTGCTGTGTGTGCTATCTCTCATTCAGTGGGCTATAGAAAGCCTATTTATTTATTTATTTATTTTCTTATTATTTGGTTTCTAAAGTCTCCCTGAAAAAAAAAAAAACATAAATTAGGTGGGAGATTAATATTGACATTAGTGCTTGAGTGACAGTCCTGCGTGTGTGTCATCTCTGTGATTTTGTGCCACAGAAAACAGAGTGTGTAACATTGTGCCTGATTTTCCTTGTGGTCTCACCAACCTGTTAAGGGATATTGAAATCATACTGAAGTTATAGCTCACCGTGTAAGTTGTTTGACAGCAACAAATAAAGTTACTTTGGTTAAGATTTTAAAACAATGAGGAAGTCTGGTGCAAGAGGTCGTCGTGGGCGTTCATTGTCAGCTGGTAATGATGGTAGTGGTAGTGGAGCATCAGGTGGTCGTGGGGATAAAAATATTCCACCTAAGTCTGGAGCTGTGGAGCCAGTTTCGTCGTCAGGCTACACAAGGCCTCGAACGCTCTCTTTTCTGGGAGTAGGAAAACCGCTTTTAAAGGCGGAGCAGCAACAGCAAGTTTTGGCTTACATTGCAGACTCAGCCTCTAGCTCTTTTGCCTCCTCTTCCGAAACTGGTAAATGTAAAAGCAGCGCGTCGCTTGTGGATGTTCACGGTCAGGGACAAGTCGCTTCCTTGTCCTCCTCAGCAAAAACTACAACAAGAGAGAAGGATGCAGCAGGCGACACAACGGGTCACTCCATGGAGCTCTTTACACATACCGTCCCTGGCTTAGAAAGTGAAACATTTAACAGGCCATGCCCATTACAAGTATATTCTGACATGGAGTGCACTGATGCACAGCCACAGCCAGAGTACTATGCTGCTCCTTTGACTCAGACCACCACATTGCCCTCTCAGGGTACAGATCCACAATCAGACCCTGATGAGACTATGTTGCCCCGCCACGAACGCTATACCACCGACCGACACAGTGACACAGACGAAGTTGCACACGAGCTCGAAGAGGAGGTAATAGATGACCCAGTTATTGACCCCGATTGGCAGCCATTGGGGGAACAGGGTGCAGGCGGCAGTAGTTCAGAAGCGGAGGTGGAGGAGGGGCCGCAGCAGGCATCAACATCGCAACAGGTTCCATCTGCCGGGCCCGTATCTGGCCCAAAACGCGTGTCAAAGCCAAAACCTGTTGGAGCACAGCGTTGCCATCCGGTTAAAGCTCAGTCTGCAATCCCTGAAAAGGGATCCGAGTCTAGGAAGAGTGCAGTCTGGCATTTTTTTAAACAACATCCAACTGATCAGCGCAAAGTCATCTGTCAAAAATGTTCAACTAGCTTAAGCAGAGGTCAGAATCTGAAAAGTCTAAATACTAGTTGCATGCATAGACACTTAACCACCATGCATTTTCAAGCCTGGACTAACTACCAAACGTCCCTCAAGGTTGTAGCACCCTCGGCCAATGAAGCTAGTCAGCAACGCAACATCCCTTCCGTCACTGTAAGGCCACCATTTTCCGCACCACCGGCAGTATCTGTGCAGGTTTCTTTGCCAGCCAAAAGCAGTCAGGGTCAGGGAATCACCAGTTTTGTAGGAGGAAATATTGCATCTAGGGCACCGGCGGAAACAATACCGTCTCCAACCGTCTCTCAGTCTGCCATGTACACCGGCACACCCGAAAGTTCCACGATCTCCAGCTCTCCAGTCCAGCTCACCCTACATGAGACTCTGGTTAGAAAAAGGAAGTACTTATCCTCGCATCCGCGTACACAGTGTTTTAACGCCCACATAGCTAGACTAATCTCGTTAGAGATGATGCCCTACCGGTTAGTTGAAAGCGAAGCTTTCAAAGCCCTGATGGAGTACGCTGAACCACGATACGAGCTACCCAGTCGACACTTTTTTTCCAGAAAAGCCATCCCAGCCCTGCACCAGCATGTTAAACAGCGCATCGTCCATGCACTCAGGCAATCTGTGAGTACAAAGGTGCACCTGACTACAGATGCATGGACCAGTAGGCATGGCCAGGGACGTTATGTGTCCATCACGGCACACTGGGTGAATGTGGTGGATGCAGGGTCCACAGGCGACATCAATTTAGGGACAGTTGTGCCTAGCCCACGGTCTAGGAAACAGTTGGCTGTAGGCGTTCGCACCCCCTCCTCCTCCTCCTCCTCGTCCTCCTGCAGAAGCTACAGCTCTTCCACAGAACGCAGTCTGCCAACCACTCCATCGGCAGATGACACTGTTGCACACCAGTTGTCCCATTATGGGCCAGCTACTGCCAAGCGTCAGCAGGCTGTATTGGCTATGAAGTGCTTGGGCGACAACAGACACACCGCGGAAGTTCTGTCCGAGTTCTTGCAACAAGAAACACAGTCGTGGCTGGGCACAGTAGATCTTGAAGCAGGCAAGGTAGTGAGTGATAACGGAAGGAATTTCATGGCTGCCATCTCCCTTTCCCAACTGAAACACATTCCTTGCCTGGCTCACACCTTAAACCTGGTGGTGCAGTGCTTATTGAAAACTTATCCTGGGTTCTCCGACCTGCTCCTCAAAGTGCGTGCACTTTGCTCACATATCCGACGTTCGCCTGTACACGCCAGCCGTATGCAGACCTATCAGCGGTCTTTGAACCTTCCCCAGCATCGCCTAATCATAGACGTTGCAACAAGGTGGAACTCAACACTGCACATGCTTCAGAGACTGTGCGAACAGAGGCGTGCTGTTATTTATTTGTGGGAGGATACACGGGCAGGCAGTAGGATGGCAGACATGGAGTTGTCAGGTGTGCAGTGGTCTAAGATACAAGACATGTGTCAAGTCCTTCAGTGTTTTGAGGAATGCACACGGCTGGTTAGTGCAGACAACGCCGTAATAAGCATGAGCATCCCCCTAATGCGTCTGCTGATGCAAAGTTTGACGCACATAAAGGAGCAGGCGTCTGCACCAGAGGAAGAGGAAAGCCTTGATGACAGTCAGCCATTGTCTGGTCAGGGCAGTGTACAGGACGAGGTAGCGGGCGAAGAGGAGGTGGAGGACGAGGAGGATGATGGGGATGAGTATATTTTTAATGCCGAACCTTTCCCGGGGGCACAGGAAATTGGTTGCGTGTCACGGCCGGGTTCTGGTTTTTTGAGGGACACAAGTGACGTAGATTTGCCTACAACTGCCCCTCAACCAATCACAACCGGAGATTTGACAACTGGAACTTTGGCCCACATGGCGGATTATGCCTTACGTATCCTAAAAAGGGACACACGCATTACGAAAATGATGAACGATGACGATTACTGGTTGGCCTGCCTCCTTGATCCACGCTATAAAGGCAAATTGCAAAATATTATGCCACATGAGAACTTGGAACTAATATTAGCAACCAAACAATCAACTCTTGTTGACCGTTTGCTTCAGGCATTCCCAGCACACAGCGCACGTGATCGTTCTCACACGAGCTCCAGGGGGCAGCAGACTAGGAGTGTTAGGGGTGCACACATCAGAAGTGGCGTTGGACAGAGGGGTTTTCTGACCAGGTTGTGGAGTGATTTTGCTATGACCGCAGACAGGACAGGTACTGCTGCATCAATTGAAAGTGACAGGAGACAACATTTGTCCAGTATGGTTACTAACTATTTTTCATCCCTTATCGATGTTCTCCCTCAACCGTCATTCCCATTTGATTACTGGGCCTCCAAATTAGACACCTGGCCAGAATTGGCAGAATATGCATTGCAGGAGCTTGCTTGCCCGGCAGCAAGTGTCCTATCAGAAAGAGTATTCAGTGCTGCAGGTTCAATATTAACCGAAAAAAGGACTCGTCTGGCTACCCAAAATGTTGACGATCTAACATTCATTAAAATGAACCACAACTGGATTTCGAAATCTTTTGCCCCACCTTGCCCGGCCGACACCTAGCTTTCCTATGAAAAGCTCTTGCCTGTGAATTACTTTTCTAATGTCTAATTTGCTGCAGCTGATTGTACAGCATACGACATGTTTACACCTCCCTAAATGGCAAAACTCCCCACACGGGGCCGTGGTATCGCGACTTGGCGCAAGCACCCGTGAGACTGCTGTTTGTCTGAAGAGGTGGGTGTGCTCGCTTTTGGTTGACGGCATTGCTACTGGGTCCCTCATAGTACAATGTAGTGTCTCTGGCGGTGGTGGTGCGCACCCAACGTCAGACACACCGTTGTAACATGAGGGGCCCTGGGGCGGTCCCGCCGGCCTCAAGAGAGTTCCCCCCTACCCCAGCTCAAAATGTGCTCTACCACGTCCAAAATTATGTCGCACAGCTCCACCAATCTTTAGTCTATTCGCTGACATCATTCAATGTCTGGCACTGACAATACAAATTTGTAGACATCTATGATGCAACTTAAAGTAGTCTGTGTCTGTGTCCTATATTGGCACCATTAAATAGTTACTGCCAAATTACTATGTCAGAAACTCAGTAGATGAGCCCACCCCTGTACCTAAGTATGCCACCTTTTTTTTTGTTGTGGTTGTTTTGCGAGACATTAACATCTATTTATATTTTGGGAGTACTGGGACAGACACTCCTTGCACTACTCCTCCACTCACCACCAAGCTGCCTGTGTATCCATGTAACCGCTGTAAAGCTGCCATGAGCCTATTGTTTGTTATTTTAGGCCTTTGATAGCCTGTCTGCGGTCCCTACTTTAAATACTCCTCCACTGACCACCAAGCTGCCTGCCCGTGTATCCATGTAACCGCTGTAAATCTGCCATAAGCCTATTGTTTGTTATTTTAGGCCTTTGATAGCCTGTCTGCGGTCCCTACTTTAAATACTCCTCCACTCACCACCACCAAGCTGCCTGCCCGTGTATCCATGTAACCGCTGTAAAACTGCCATGAGCCTATTGTTTGTTATGTTAGGCCTTTGATAGCCTGTCTGCGGTCCCTACTTTAAATACTCCTCCACTGACCACCAAGCTGCCTGCCCGTGTATCCATGTAACCGCTGTAAAACTGCCATGAGCCTATTGTTTGTTATTTTAGGCCTTTGAAGCCTGTCTGCGGTCCCTCCTTCCACTAGTCCTCCACTGACCAGACCACTGCTGCCCGTGTACCCCTGGAACCAATTATAAAGTGCCTACAGCCAGCCCATTTTCTTATGTTAGGCCTTTGAAGCCTGTCTGCGGTCCCTACTTTAAATACTCCTCCACTGACCACCAAGCTGCCTGCCCGTGTATCCATGTAACCGCTGTAAAACTGCCATGAGCCTATTGTTTGTTATTTTAGGCCTTTGAAGCCTGTCTGCGGTCCCTCCTTCCACTAGTCCTCCACTGACCAGACCACTGCTGCCCGTGTACCCCTGGAACCAATTATAAAGTGCCTACAGCCAGCCCATTTTCTTATGTTAGGCCTTTGAAGCCTGTCTGCGGTCCCTACTTTAAATACTCCTCCACTGACCACCAAGCTGCCTGCCCGTGTATCCATGTAACCGCTGTAAAACTGCCATGAGCCTATTGTTTGTTATTTTAGGCCTTTGAAGCCTGTCTGCGGTCCCTCCTTCCACTAGTCCTCCACTGACCAGACCACTGCTGCCCGTGTACCCCTGGAACCAATTATAAAGTGCCTACAGCCAGCCCATTTTCTTATGTTAGGCCTTTGAAGCCTGTCTGCGGTCCCTACTTTAAATACTCCTCCACTGACCACCAAGCTGCCTGCCCGTGTATCCATGTAACCGCTGTAAAACTGCCATGAGCCTATTGTTTGTTATTTTAGGCCTTTGAAGCCTGTCTGCGGTCCCTCCTTCCACTAGTCCTCCACTGACCAGACCACTGCTGCCCGTGTACCCCTGGAACCAATTATAAAGTGCCTACAGCCAGCCCATTTTCTTATGTTAGGCCTTTGAAGCCTGTCTGCGGTCCCTACTTTAAATACTCCTCCACTGACCACCAAGCTGCCTGCCCGTGTATCCATGTAACCGCTGTAAAACTGCCATGAGCCTATTGTTTGTTATTTTAGGCCTTTGAAGCCTGTCTGCGGTCCCTCCTTCCACTAGTCCTCCACTGACCAGACCACTGCTGCCCGTGTACCCCTGGAACCAATTATAAAGTGCCTACAGCCAGCCCATTTTCTTATGTTAGGCCTTTGAAGCCTGTCTGCGGTCCCTACTTTAAATACTCCTCCACTGACCACCAAGCTGCCTGCCCGTGTATCCATGTAACCGCTGTAAAACTGCCATGAGCCTATTGTTTGTTATTTTAGGCCTTTGATAGCCTGTCTGCGGTCCCTACTTTAAATACTCCTCCACTCACCACCACCAAGTTGCCTGCCCGTGTATCCATGTAACCGCTGTAAAACTGCCATGAGCCTATTGTTTGTTATTTTAGGCCTTTGATAGCCTGTCTGCGGCCCCTACTTGCAATACTCCTCCACTGACCACAATGCTGCCTGGAGTGCCTGCCTGTGTATCCATGTAACCGATGTAAAACTGCCATGACTGCCTACTGTTTGTTATTTTAGGCCTTTGATAGCCTGTCTGCAGCCCCTACTTGCAATACTCCTCCACTGACCAGACCACTGCTGCCCGTGTACCCCTGGAACCAATTATAAAGTGCCTACAGCCAGCCCATTTTCTTATGTTAGGCCTTTGAAGCCTGTCTGCGGTCCCTACTTTAAATACTCCTCCACTGACCACCAAGCTGCCTGCCCGTGTATCCATGTAACCGCTGTAAAACTGCCATGAGCCTATTGTTTGTTATTTTAGGCCTTTGATAGCCTGTCTGCGGTCCCTACTTTAAATACTCCTCCACTCACCACCACCAAGTTGCCTGCCCGTGTATCCATGTAACCGCTGTAAAACTGCCATGAGCCTATTGTTTGTTATTTTAGGCCTTTGATAGCCTGTCTGCGGCCCCTACTTGCAATACTCCTCCACTGACCACACCAATGCTGCCCGTGTACCCCTGGAACCTATTTAAAAGTTCATAGAGCCTAGTTATATATTTTATTTACTATTAATAAGGCCATGATGGACTACGCTGTACCACGCTACAAGCTAACCAGTCGACACTTCTTTTGCGAGAAAAGCCATCCCAACCCTCCACCAGCATGTAGAAGACCGCATTGTCCATGCACTCTGGCAATCTGTGAGTACAAAGGTGCACCTGACAACAGACGCATGGACCTGTAGGCATGGCCACGGAAGATTACGTGTCCATTACGGCGCAATGGGTTAATGTGGTGGATGCATGGTCCACAGGGGACAGCCTACTAAGTCTGTCTGCAGTCCCTAATTCAAATTGTCCTCCACTGTCTAAATCGGAGCTTCCACCTTCTGGCTTTCGGCCTATAGTATCAGAAATTAAACTGCATTTGGCCTTCAACTTTGGTTAGGGCCTACTAACGGCTTCTGCCCCTCCCTGGTGTTGCCCTCAACTAAATAAAGCTGAGCTTCAACCTTCTGCTCCAAATTACCATTTTGAAAAATGCAATAGGCTTTTCCGGCCTACTAAAGGTGTCTGTCTGTGTGCCCCTGCCTGGTGTTGTCCTCAACTAAATAAAGCTGAGCTTCAACCTTCCGGCTCTCATTAAGTGGTTTTAAAAAAAAAAAAGGTGGTTAGGGCCTACTAACGGCTTCTGCCCCTCCCTGGTGTTGTCCTCAACTAAATAAAGCTGAGCTTCAACCTTCCGGCTCTCATTAAGTGGTTTTAAAAAAAAAAATGGTGGTTAGGGCCTACTAACGGCTTCTGCCCCTCCCTGGTGTTGTCCTCAACTAAATAAAGCTGAGCTTCAACCTTCCGGCTCTCATTAAGTGGTTTTAAAAAAAAAAATGGTGGTTAGGGCCTACTAACGGCTTCTGCCCCTCCCTGGTGTTGTCCTCAACTAAATAAAGCTGAGCTTCAACCTTCCGGCTCTCATTAAGTGGTTTTAAAAAAAAAAATGGTGGTTAGGGCCTACTAACGGCTTCTGCCCCTCCCTGGTGTTGTCCTCAACTAAATAAAGCTGAGCTTCAACCTTCCGGCTCTCATTAAGTGGTTTTAAAAAAAAAAATGGTGGTTAGGGCCTACTAACGGCTTCTGCCCCTCCCTGGTGTTGTCCTCAACTAAATAAAGCTGAGCTTCAACCTTCCGGCTCTCATTAAGTGGTTTTAAAAAAAAAATGGTGGTTAGGGCCTACTAACGGCTTCTGCCCCTCCCTGGTGTTGTCCTCAACTAAATAAAGCTGAGCTTCAACCTTCCGGCTCTCATTAAGTGGTTTTAAAAAAAAAAATGGTGGTTAGGGCCTACTAACGGCTTCTGCCCCTCCCTGGTGTTGTCCTCAACTAAATAAAGCTGAGCTTCAACCTTCCGGCTCTCATTAAGTGGTTTTAAAAAAAAAAAATGGTGGTTAGGGCCTACTAACGGCTTCTGCCCCTCCCTGGTGTTGTCCTCAACTAAATAAAGCTGAGCTTCAACCTTCTGCTCCAAATTACCATTTTGAAAAATGCAATAGGCTTTTCCGGCCTACTAAAGGTGTCTGTCTGTGTGCCCCTGCCTGGTGTTGTCCTCAACTAAATAAAGCTGAGCTTCAACCTTCCGGCTCTCATTAAGTGGTTTTAAAAAAAAAAATGGTGGTTAGGGCCTACTAACGGCTTCTGCCCCTCCCTGGTGTTGCCCTCAACTAAATAAAGCTGAGCTTCAACCTTCTGCTCCAAATTACCATTTTGAAAAATGCAATAGGCTTTTCCGGCCTACTAAAGGTGTCTGTCTGTGTGCCCCTGCCTGGTGTTGCCCTCAACTAAATAAAGCTGAGCTTCAACCTTCTGCTCCAAATTACCATTTTGAAAAATGCAATAGGCTTTTCCGGCCTACTAAAGGTGTCTGTCTGTGTGCCCCTGCCTGGTGTTGTCCTCAACTAAATAAAGCTGAGCTTCAACCTTCCAGCTCTCATTAAGTGGTTTTAAAAAAAAAAATGGTGGTTAGGGCCTACTAACGGCTTCTGCCCCTCCCTGGTGTTGCCCTCAACTAAATAAAGCTGAGCTTCAACCTTCTGCTCCAAATTACCATTTTAAAAAATGCAATAGGCTTTTCCGGCCTACTAAAGGTGTCTGCCCCTCCCTGGTGTTGTCCTCAACTGAACAAAGCTGAGCTTCCACATTCTGGCTTTCGCCCTATACTATCAGATATTAAACTGCATTTGGCCTACTAGTGTGGTTAGGCCCTTGAAACAGTGTCTGCTGCTCTTGGGTTTGCTACTCCACTGAACAAAGCAATGCCGCCTGTTTAGTCCTGTTACCAATTTTGAACTGCATGTAGCCTACTTTATTCTTTGGCCCTATATCTGTTTCCTCCTCATCCTGCCCATTGCCCAGCCACTGCTAAATGAGTCTGCTGGTACATTGACCTAGACCACTACATTCCCCTTGTACTCTACACAGCCAGAATCTGTCCCTGCTGAAAGTAAGGTTCCCCTTCCCGCATGTTATACCACCTTACACAGGGACAAAGAGGAAGGTGCAGATGAAAGTGCAGGTTCCTTCATCAGGTGGGGGGGCATACTCGTTGGCGACGTCACTGGCACAGGGCCCCTCAGAGTACGCAAAAGTGTCGCTGCTGGTGGGAGGCGCCCCCGCCATGCAAACACACCGCCGTACTTTGAGGGGCCCTGTGCCAGTGGCAATGCGAACGAGTGGGCCCCCCCCTGCTTGCTCAGGATCACAGCACTTGCAACTTTTAAATACTTACCTTTCCCTGCAACACCGCCGTGACGTAGTCCGCATTTCCTGGGCCCACGAAAAACTTGAGCCAGCCCTACTCCCCCCACAACTTTCCCCCAATTCCCTATGCCCAACTATTATTATACAGTTAATTAAGATTGGCAAGCTTCAGAAACAAGAATGGATGTTTTTGGCATTAAAATGGGCACTGTAGGTGTTTTCCTGGCCTCCACTCACTGCCGACTATGCTTCCCCATTGACTTGCATTGGGTTTCGTGTTTCGGTCGATCCCCGACTTTTAGCGATAATCGGCCGACTGCACTCGACTCGACTCTGGACAAAATCGGGTTTCCCAAAACCCTACTCGATCTTAAAAAAATGAAAGTCGCTCAACCCTAGTTACCATCCACCTCTTGTGTCTCCCCTTTTCCTCATAGATTGTAAGCTTGCGAGCAGCAGGGCCCTCATTCCTCCTGGTATCTGTTTTGAACTGTGATTTCTGTTATGCTGTAATGTCTGTTGTCTGTATAAGTCCCCTCTATAAGTTGTAAAGCGCTGCGGAATATGTTGGCGCTCTATAAATAAAATTATTATTATTATTATTATTATTTGGATGCTCGTTACTCGTACTGAGCAATTCCTAATGCTTGGGTGCTCTTTTCGATTAACGAGTATAAAGGGAGTAAATGGGAAATCCAAGCATTTTTCTGGAAGACCCTACAAGGAGGTCTGGGGGCAGTGAAAATGTTGAAATGGATGGATGGAAAAAGTGCTAAATGAAAGGAGAACAGCATGAAGAAGACCCCTGGATGCATCTCTGACTACAAGATCACTGCTGAGAACAACGGTGTGACACTCTTTCTCCACTTTAAGAGCAGACAATAAAACTCAAAATTGACAAGAAATTGGAGTTTACATGAAAAGAAATGTTAAGAAACTTTGTTCCTGTCTGATGACTTGTGTATAAGGCAACATTTAAAAATGATTTTTAAAAGTTAGAATTTTAGGAAACAAAAATTGAATTTTTTACTAAAATATTGCAACCAGGGTCATCCATACACCCTAGATGGCTCCAACTGTAGTGCCTTATTCAAATACTGTGAGCAAAGTGTAGTTGTGTTACTCCTACACTCATAAAAGTTCTGCACACAGTGCAAAGCCTGCCAAAAATTACAAGCATGGTCATCCATACACCCTTGATGGCACTAACTGTAGTGACTCATTTAAATATTGTGAATAAAGTGTAGTTGTGGTACTTTCCCACTCATAAAGGCTCTGCACACAGAACAAAGCCAGAAAAAAATATAGGGGG
The DNA here is from genome assembly GCF_051348905.1 of Ranitomeya variabilis. Classification (NCBI taxonomy): domain Eukaryota; kingdom Metazoa; phylum Chordata; class Amphibia; order Anura; family Dendrobatidae; genus Ranitomeya; species Ranitomeya variabilis. The sequence continues at coordinate 115,467,637 of NC_135237.1, read as the reverse complement.
GGTTATCCATGCACCATTGAACGCACCAAGCGGAGTGCCTCATAAAAAAATTAACAAAGTTTAGTTACTGTACTCCTACACTCATAAAGGCTTTGCACAAAGTGCAAAGCCAGGGAAAATTATAAAGAGGGTCACACATACACCCTTGAAGGCAGCAACTGGAGGGCCTCATTCAAATATTGAACATTAAAAACACTTTATGTACTGCTGTCATCTGGTGATGTGGAAAAGTGGGGGCTAATTGAGGCTTTGTTCATTTTTATCAGAGTTAGCCTGTCAGCATTCTCCATTGACAGGTGAAAGCGCTTGTCTGTTATGACCCCCTTCCCCGGTGGGACTAAAAACCTGCTCGGACAAGACGCTAGCAGCAGGGCAGCACAACACCTCCAAGACATAAAATCACAAAAATTGAACTTGGTTTTAGTTACTATACATGCAGCACATAAACACATGTACACTTTGGTCATAAAGCATATAAAACCTTCAAGAAGCAAATTAAACATCAACCCTGCTGTATTTAATAAGTAAAAAGCAAAAGTGCAGCAGAGTTTATATTCATTTTTCTTCTTGTAGATTTTGTATGCTTTATAGCCAGTGAACATGTGTTTATGTGCTGCATGTATACCAACTTAAACCAAGCTCAATGTTTGTGTTTTTTCTTTGTATTTTTGCATTTTGTGTAAGCCGGGGTGTGGCCTCCCTCTCTTGAGCTGGAAATTACATTTAACAGCTTCCCTAGGCTGGTGTCCACGGGTCGTGACCCGATCCTTTGTCTGCCCTTATTCACACACTGAGGTCAACTCTGACACATGGTAAGGTTTTTGACATTAGACAGCTTAGGGCCATCCAGATCAGGGTCACCTTGCCAATGGCGGGATGGCTTTTATGCTATTTTTGATCAAAACAGTGTTACTAAGAACCTTGTGTTATTTAAATGCACTTTTGCTTTTTACTCATTTAGTTACAGCAGGGTCTGTGTTTATTTTGTTTCCTGTAGGTTTTGTATGCTTTACCTCCAAGACATAGAGAGACAGCTCATGCCAGGTGTCCAGCTTTGAGACCCTAAAGTTGAAGGTCACAGAGGACTTAGAGAGTATGCTGGTTTGGTCAGCCAGGCATTGCTTGACCATCTTTAAAAACTTTTCTCTCCTTCTCAAAAATACCCAGGCATCAGGCCCTGGACGCTGTGATGGTGTCATGAAATTGGTCCATGCCTTTGACAGTGTACCCTTGCCTCTGCTGTGTGTCTCATTGGCCTCTTCCCCTTGGTTGGGCAAGTAAACTTTCTCACTGCTGTTTGCGTTGTTTCAACATTTTTTCCACAATGGCCTTCTGGTATAGCACCATTTTAGAAGACCTCAGGTAGAAGAGATGCAAAGTTCTCCTTGTAGCATGGTTCTAGCAGGGTGAACAACCAGTACTCTTTTTTGGCCAAGATAACTATAACACGAAGGTCACAGGAAAGACAGCGGTACATAAACTCTGCCATATGTGTCAAGCTCCAAACAGCCAACACTTCCCTGTGTCCACCATGATGACGACTCTCCATGTCCTCCTACTGCTCATCAGCCCATCCACGTAGGAGAGATGGGACGAAAGTTGTGAAGGTAGTAGCACCTGTCCCTCCTCCTAAGCCTTCACCTCCTTATTATAACCCAATCTGCACTGAGCAGATGAGATGAGGATGGGCTTATGAGAATCTCCCTGTTTTATGTCTCCCTCACTCTCCAGCTGGTTCACATGCATAGCTTCATGGTTAATTGTGAGCAGTGACTGATTAAGGTTGGACAGAAGTGGGATCTTTGTACTGACTATGAATTCATCATAGCTCACCATCTTTGTGGAGTCCTCAGTCTTGGAGAATCACACGAATGTCAGACATCCATGCCCACTCTTTAGTTATGTGTGTAGGCTGACCAGTTTACCAACGGGCATGTTGGAGCTGGTATATCACAACTGGTTTCTGCTGCTTACAAAGCCTTGCCAGCATGTGCAGTGTGGAGTTGTAACATGTGGTGATGTCGCACACCAGTCGGTGAGCTGTCACTTGCATGTACTGTTGCAACATTGCCAGGGTGGTGGCAGATGTAGGCAACTAGCAGAAATGGGCATGGCGTAGCTTGACCAGAAACTCTGTCAAATCTGGGTATTTTTTAAGAAATCACTAAACTACCAAGTTGAGCATATGTGCAAAGCATGGTACATGTGTGAACTTGCCAAGCTTCACACCCACTACCAGGTTACACCTATTATCACACACAACCATGCCTGGTTAGAGTCTCAGCATCAAAAGCCACAGCTCTGTCTGGTCTGTTATTCCTTTAAGTAACTGCCACAATGTGCGGTTTGTCTCCTGGAAAAATAAGCTTCAGCAGAGCCTGTTGCCGCATCAATGAGGCAGTGCTGCAGAGCTTCCAGTTTCCGGCAGATGTAGATGACATGCTCTGAGTAAACACATTGGAAATGGAGGATGAGGAGGAGCAGGAGGGAGTGCAGGAACTGATGTAGGAGGTGGAGGAAACCCTGATGGAAGTAGTCCCTGCAATCCTCGGCATCTGGAGCACATGTGCCGTGGAAGGATGGGACTTGGCCCCTCAATGTTCGCTGAGTGTGCCTTCAGGAAAATGTAGCGTCCCTTGCCAGAAGCACATGTTCATGTGCCGGTCGCTAAGTGGACAATCCTAGTAAGTGCATTGGAAAGGGCATGGGTGATGTTCCTGGACATGTACTGGTACAATGTGGGGATGCCACAGAGGGAGAAAAAGTGGCGGCTGGGGACCAAGTACCAAGGGAAGGCTAACATCATAAGTTGCTGGAAATCTTCCTTGTCAAAAAGCCGAAATAGCAACATTTCAATGTCAAGCAGTCTGGAAATATGCCCATTTAGTGTGTGGGCCTATAGATAGGTGGCTGGAAACTTTCTTTTTCGGTCCAAGGTCTGGGGTAGGGACAGCTCAACGCTGTGCTGGGACAATGATTTTGAAATGTCTGATGATGGTACATCAGAATGTGCAAAGACTTGTGCAAGGCGGGAGGCATCTGTTCCAGTGTCAAGGAAAGGGGATTGGGAAGCACCTAGCAGAGGGGAAGAGGCAGTGGAGTCACCAGTTAACACTAATTGTTGATCCAGGCATTCGACCTACTGAGTCAGGTGCTTAAATGACATGTGCTTGATCATGCTGGTGGTGGTAAGGCTATTAGTGGTCAGGCCTCTACTGATCTTAGCATAGCACAGGTTGCAAACGAGCATTTTTTTGTCTCAGAACTCTCTATAAAAAAGTCCCAGACTGGGGAACACCTAACTCTTTGATGTAGAAATTCATAAGTGTTGGTGTTCTGCAGAACAGATGCCTGCCTTCTTCCTCTGGTCGCACCACTGCCATCTCCCTGACTGTTTCTGTGCTGCCGATTCCTACCCCTCAAGCGCTGCTGACATCGCTCTGCATGCCAGCTTCCCAGCTCGGTTGGTGGCTTTGACATCCACCACCTCATCTTTCACCGCCGCACCCTGGTCCTCCTGACTTGGTGACTTAACAACAACCTGACTTACATCATCATCACTGACACACCATCATCTTCCTCCATAGACAAAATTTGCCATTCCCTACTATCATCTTCTTGTGGCAGTGACTGCTCTAAGTTTTGTGTATCAATAGACAGCATCTCCTCCTGTCCCTTTTGGACTATGTAGCATGAGAGGCCACAATCAAGAAAATATGTTGTAAAGAGCTCCACAGAGTGACCTAGTGTGTGATCACTAGTCTCCTGGGACTCAACATGGTGGAAGGAAGGAGGATATCAGTCGAGAATTAAGTGATCCAGATTCTTGAGACTTGACCGTGTGGAAGACTGGGTGGTGCTGCCAATCATTCTTTAAGCATTATCTGCTATCCAAGCAACCAGCTGTTTTTTACTGTTATGGCTTAAGAATTGGTATATCGGGCCTCCCTGCAAAGTAGGACAGGAACCTATGTGTCGTGGATGGGAGTGTTTCTTGTGCTCCAGCAACAGGTGTAGTTGCACCTGTCCCATGCCCTAAGTGTCTGCGTGCACTATCATCAGCACTTCCCCGTTCCTTACCGCATGCCTTATGCACTTTCTAATTGGTATGAATCTTGAAACCAAGTTTATTTTTAATAAAGCACGTAATACTCTATGGATGACTAATTGAATCTAGATAAAAAATTGAATGCTTTGTTGGAGTGTTATATACCACCCAAATTTTACAGAAAGCACGTAATACTCTATTGATGATTAATTGAATCCAGAAAAATATTTAACACTTTTTTTGAGTGGTATATACCACCGAAATGTACCACAAAGCACGTAATACACTATGGATGAATAATTGAATTCAGAATCATTTTTCAATGATTTTTGGAGTGTTATCCACTACCGAAATTTTACAGAAAGCATGTAATACTCTATGGATCCCTAATTGAATGAAGAAAAAAAAATTTGAACACTTTTTTGGAGTGTTATATACAAACAAAATTTAACAGAAAGCATGTAATACTCTGTGGATAACTAATCGAATTCAGAAAAATGTTTCAACTCTTTTTTTGGAGTGGTATGTTCCAGCAAAATGTATTGGAAAGCCTATAGTGTGCTATGGATTACTAATTTAATCTAAAAAAAATAAAGTTTTTTTGGTGTGTTATATTCCACCAAAATGTACTGCAAAGCATGTAATACCCTAAGGATGACTAATTGAATTCAGAAAAAAATGTCAACGCTTTTTTGTAGTGTTATTCACCACCAAAATTTTAGAGAAAGCATGTTATACTCTATGGATCACAAATTGAATCCAGAAAAAAATGTGAACATTTTGTTTGAGTATTATACCACCAAAATTTAACAGAAAATATGTAATACTCTATCGATGACTAATTGAATCCAGAGAAAAAAATTGTTCTCTATATTTGAGTGTTACATAGCACCAAAAATTACAGAAAGCACGTAATACTCTATGGATGACAAAATACTCAATTTTTCTACCCCCCAAAAAAAGAATATGGTCACGTCCAGCAGATATATATTTAGCAAGGGACTGCAAAGTCCTAAGCCCTGCCTATAAGCTGCATTCCTCCATGCTCCTTCAGCTGTCCCTAGGCTAAATACAAAATGTAACACAATAGAAAAAGTATAAGATGAGCCCTTAGAAAGACTGTTAGTATGATGGTTCAGCTTCAGCAGCAGTATCAACACTATTGATTTGTTAAACTGTGCACACACAGGCCTGGACAAGCACTCTCTCCCTCAAATATGAACTTCCCTGAGCTGTGCAATGGCATCAGTGAGCTGAGCGTGACGGCACCTGTCCTTTTATAACCTCTGATGAGGTAATGCGGCCAGCCAATCAGAGTAATGCCAATACCAAGATGGCTACGGCATTACAGTGCCTGGCAGGTAATCCCTGTAGCAAGCACCAAAAATACAAGGTGAAGATTCAAGCTTCAAATCTGAGCATCGGTAAATGCTTCTGAGGGCCGAGCATATCCAAACACCCAGATACTCGAGTGATATCTGAGTATCACTGACCACGTTCACTCATCCTTAAGTTCAACACTACACGACTGTGCACACAGGCCTGAACAAGAGCTTTCTCCCTCCAATAAGAAAGACTCTTGAGATCTGCAATGGCATCAGTGAGCCGGACGTGGCGACGCCTGTCCTCTTTTACCAAGATGGCCACAGCATTACAGTTTCTAGCAGGGTGGGTATTCAAGCTTCAAATCTGACCATTGGTTATTGCTCGCCGAGTGCCTAACATATCCGAGCACCCAAATACTTGAGTGAGATCCGAGTATCGCTGAGCACGTTCACTCGTCCCTACATATAATATATCAGAGTTGATTAGAATTGATTAATATTTATATTAACGCATATGCCCAAAGAAAACAGCTATACCTAGTAATGTTTTATTCTATTGATATTTCATAAATTGTATGCCTTTGGGTCAATAAATGGTCGAGTTAGGCGGAAGATAATAATATATAATAATAATATAAAAAGGCAATAATATAGCAACTCCACGAGATGTAATACATACATACATATGTTTTGCCAATATTTGGATTAATTGCATCCCACTGATATGTAATAGTATTTCAGGTCTCCCAATATAAGGATGAAGGTTATGAATGTTCAAGTGAAATCAACCAAAATTGCTCCACGTAATTATCTCCCTGGTGGTCATGCAGCAGTACCTTAAGTTCTCTTTTGTTTTTACATTCCCAGAGGGTTGGGAAGAGTTGCTCACTAAGCACATACTTCACATGAACAGTAAAATAGAAAGGTTGCCAAGAAATGTATGTTTATTGAAAACGTAAAATTTACCAATGAGCCATAACTTCTATTTCAGCATTATCGCTCCAATATTTTATTACAAATCCAGGGGTTGCAGGTAGAACTCAAATGGCCCATGCCTACGGCAGGGATGGTCCACACCACAGTGAAGGTTGCATTAATATTTTAACCAGTCAAGAAATAGTATTTAGATAAGGCTGGATTCACACATATATGAGACCGTCGAGTTTGGGTGAGGAAATCCGTAACCTGTCCGTGCTCAGATTGCGATGTGTGAATTTGTCCTGAAGCATACCATCTGTACAGATGAGGTTTTAAAAAGAAGTGTTAATTCTCTGACACACACATTTTTTTGCCTGCACTTTTAAATGCATGTAAAAAACACCGTGATTTTTAACTAACCATGTCCATTTTCTCCGTTCATGATCTCTGAAAAAAAAAATTCACTTGGATATTCATAGAATGATTGCCTCTTTTTATTTTCCTATTATGTGATGCCTAATTTTTATGTACCGTATATACTCGTGTGTAAGCCGAGATTTTCAGCACTTTTTTTGTGCTGAAAACGCTCCTCTTGGCTTATACATGAGTCATTGCTGACGGGGGAGGGGGGTGGGGGAGCAGAAGACATCATACTCACCTCCTGGTGTCATCACTTTATATCAGTCCCTGCATCTTGGGCGCCGTCATCTCTCTTCCTGTGCTGAGCGGTCACATGGTACCACTCATTAAAGTAATGAATATGAACGCTTCTCCACTCCCATCGGCATGAAGCGCATATTCATTACTTTAATGAGCGGCATTACAGACCGCTCAGCACAGGAAGGAAGACAGGAAGAGAGATGCCAGTGCCCGAGATGCAGGGACTGATATGCATCTCCAGGAGGGTGAGTAGGACTGGGGGAGGATGAGCCATGCGATATTCACCTGTCTCCGTTCCACCGCCGCGCTGTGTCTTCCGGTTCCTCTGGCTGTGACGTTGAGGTCAGAGGGTGCGATGATGTGGTTAGTGTGCGCCCTCTGCCTGAACAGTCACTGCAGAGAGCCGGTGACGCTAAGGAGCATTATATGGGCATATCTTTGTATGGAGCATCTTATGGAGCCATCATTAACCTTTGTGCAACATTACATGAGGCATATTTTTGTATGGAGCATCTTATGGGGCCATCATTAACCTTTATGGAGCATCTTATAGGGCCCATCATGAACTTTATGGAGCATTATAAGGGGCGTATTTTGTATGGAGCATTTTATGGGGCTCCTGATTCAAAATGGATATTCAAAAACATTTAACCTACTGATGTCTCAATTATTTTTACTTTTATTGGTATCTATTTTTATTTTTGAAATTTATCATTAGCTGCTAGTTTTCCCACCCTAGGCTTATACTTGAGTCAATAAGTTTTCCCACTTTTTTGTGGCAAAATGAAGTGCCTCGTCTTATACTCGGGTGGGCTTATACTCTAGTATATACGGTAATTGTTAAAAAAATGTATTGCCAATATTGTAGGAAAATATACTGTATTTTTCAGACTATAAGACGTTTTGGGGAAGAAAAGAGTTCAAATTTGTGTGTGTGGCGATGGTAGAGCATGGTCACAGGAGGTTGTGTCGCTGCGGCAGTTAGCCAGCAGCATCAAGAGTGAGATGATTCTGCTGGCCCTGGGCTAGGAGGAGGGGTTGTCCTGGCCTTGCAAGGCTGCGGGCACTGGGATTCCAGACACTGTCAGCAGTTAGGCAGAAACGGAGGCCCTGCTCTGTATATTGATTTCACTGTGGTGGGCTCCAGGTGTAAGGCTGCCGGAAGTTGCACATGTGCAGATTTAGATCTTGGCTCGTCATTCGGATTATAAGATGCACCCTCATTTTTCTCCAAAATTTGAGAAACAAAAAGTGTCTGAAAAATACTGTAAATTAAAAAAAAGTTTAAAAAAGTATCTATACATGAGTGTGTGGCACCCCAGGAATCCAGTTGCCACAGTGGCTTTGCCTCCCTCACAGGGGGGTGATGACATGCCTGGAAGCAAGGAGGGTTTCCCTGACTAGATAACACTTACATCCAACACCTTTTCCTACTCCAGACCAGAAGGGGGAGTTCTAACACCTGATTTCAGGGGAGCTTCCCTATAAGTTCTGGCCTGGAGGAGGAGTCAGTCAGTGTCTGGAAGAGAGAGACAGAGTCAGAGAGAACAGAGGAGAGAAGTAAAAGAGAACCTAGGGAGTGGAGCTGTGACAAAGCTCACCCCAGAGAACAGAGCTAGAAGCCAGATGCCGGAGTCCATGGCTAACGAGTACAATAGTCTCAGCAGCTAAATCCGGAGGGCAGGGGATTGCAGGTCTCCTGGCCCAGCAGACACCAGAAGGCACAGCAGCAGACCGGAGCCCGGAACCGCCATAAAGGAGCAACACCTGCAATTGGCTCAAGTTGCCTGCCATATGGGCAAGTACTTCAGAACAATAAGGAACAGAGGACTGCGCATAACCTTAGGCAGCATGGACCTTAGAGGACAGCGCAGTAAGAAGGCCTCAAAACACATCTGGCTTAGAGAATCATAAGATACTTCCAGGCTCCCTGGACCTCCATTGTCATCTGTAACTAATGCCCCGACTTGCAATTCAAACTGTAAGTAAAAGTGTGGAAACTGCACCCTGCTGTGTCCTCAGAGTTATTTACTGTGCCATTCACCCTGCACTATATCCATCATCACCATCTTTAGCAATATAAATGCCCTGGGACTAAGCTCTACCAGTGGAGATCTGTAACAACCCTGCTGCATCACCAACAGCCCCAGCGGTCTCTTTAAGCAGCATCGGCCATCCCTAGCCGAGTACCACAGGTGGCATCACAAATCATCTCTTATAAACTTTATTTCCCCTTTAATGATCATTTTTCATTTGACACCCAGGGCCAAGGACCGGGTCACTGCTGCTGTGACACATCCCTTTAAGAACCGGCCTGGTAGTAAGTATCCCCACAGCCCTGGCAGGCGCTCCATCTGTCTTTATATTCTTTATATTTTTATGACCATAAAGGACCACAGTTTCTTCTTTTTATGAAACCAAGTTCAGAAACAGTGATTTTGACTGCCAATGGCTTTTTTCCCTGCTTTTAATTTATTTATTTATTTGTAATTTTTTCCCATATTGTGACACCCATAAGGTAAAAAAAGACTTTTGGGTGGCATTACAACATTCAAATAAATGGTGTATATTATTTTCCCTGTAACTGGATCTGGTTTATTAACCCCAGTTACAGGGCAAATACAGCCTCCTTTCTGCACTGTGGAGCTGGTCTGTTAAAACTCAGCAACTCCTGCTCCCTCTCAGTTCTCAGTGATCACATGATCTCTTGAATGAGAGGAGGAAGCATGGGCAGTGCTTCCTTTTCTGTATACACAGCGCGATTTGATATCCCGCAGCTACACAATTTTGCAGAGTACTTTGTAGACTGCCCAGACATGGCAGTCTGGAAGCAGTGTAAGGCTGTCTGGAAGCAGTTAAACATTTTATTTGTTGGGATTTTTTACATTTTTTGTAGCAATTTTAATTCAGTGTAATTTTGAGTTTCTAATATAATAATAATAATAATTGTTATTTATATAGCGCCAACATATTCCGCAGCGCTTTACAACTTATAGAGGGGACTTGTACAGACAATAGACATTACAGCATAACAGAAATCACAGTTCAAAATAGATACCAGGAGGAATGAGGGCCCTGCTTGCAAGCTTACAAACTATGAGGAAAAGGGGAGACATGAGAGGTGGATGGTAACAATTGCTTTAGTTATTTGGACCAGTCATAGTGTAAGGCTCGGGTGTTCGTGTAAAGCTGCATGAACCAGTTAACAGCCTAAGTATGTAGCAGTACAGACACAGAGGGCTATTAACTGCATAAAGTGTATGAGAACACGATGCAAGGAACCTGATTATGTGTTTTGTTTTTTTTCTATTTTTAATAGGCCACACAGGGATAGTTAGGTTAATGCGTTGAGGTGGTAGGCCAGTCTGAACAAATGCGTTTTTAGGGCACGCTTAAAACTGTGGGGATTGGGGATTAATCGTATTAACCTAGGTAGTGCATTCCAAAGAATCGGCGCAGTACGCGTAAAGTCTTGGAGACGGGAGTGGGAGGTTCTGATTATTGAGGATGCTAACCTGAGGTCATTAGCGGAGCGGAGGGCACGGGTAGGGTGGTAGACTGAGACCAGAGAGGAGATGTAGGGTGGTGCTGAGCCATGGAGTGCTTTGTGGATGAGGGTACTAGTTTTGTACTGGATTCTGGAGTGGATGGGTAGCCAGTGTAATGACTGGCACAAGGTAGAGGCATCAGTGTAACGGTTGGTGAGGAATATGATCCTGGCAGCAGCATTCAGGACAGATTGGAGCGGGGAGAGTTTGGTAAGAGGGAGGCCGATCAGTAGAGAGTTATAATAGTCCAGACGGGAATGAATAAGAAAAACAGTAAGAGTTTTTGCAGAGTTGAAAGTAAGAAAAGGGCGAATTCTAGAAATGTTTTTGAGATGCAGATAAGAAGAGCGAGCCAGTGATCGGATGTGGGGGGTGAATGAAAGCTCGGAATCAAGGATGACCCCAAGGCAGCGGTGTCATGATTCTCAATGGCGAGAGAACATAGCCCAGCATATATGAGAACTAGCTCTTGGAAGATGGAAACTATACTGACCATGAACTAAACCTGCCGCACAACTAGAAGTGGCCGGGTAGCATGCCTACGTTTTTTTATCCCTAGATGCCCAGCGCCAGCCGGAGAACTACCTAATCCTAGCAGAGGAAAAGACAGTCCTGGCTCACCTCTAGAGAAATTTTCCCAAAAGGCAGACAGAGGCCCCCACATATATTGGCGGTGATTTTAGATGAAATGACAAACGTAGTATGAAAATAGGTTTAGCAAAAATCGAGGTCCGCTTACTAGATAGCAAGAAGACAGAAAGGGCACTTTCATGGTCAGCAGAAAACCCTATCAAAACACCATCCAGAAATTACTTTAAGACTCTAGCATTAACTCATAACACCAGAGTGGCAATTTCCGCTCACAAGAGCTTTCCAGACACAGTAACGAAACAGCAGCTGTGAACAGGAACAAAATGCAAAAACACACAAGGACAAAAGTCCAACTTAGCTGGGAGTTGTCTAGTAGCAGGAACATGCACAGAAAGGCTTCTGATTACATTGTTGACCGGCATGAAACTGACAGAGGAGCAAGGTTATATAGCGACTCCCACATCCTGATAGGAGCAGGTGAACAGAGGGGATGATGCACACAAGTACAATTCCACAAGTGGCCACCGGGGGAGCCCAGAATCCAATTTCACAACAGTACCCCCCCCTCAAGGAGGGGGCACCGAACCCTCACCAGAACCACCAGGGCGATCAGGATGAGCCCTATGAAAGGCACGGACAAGATCGGAGGCATGAACATCAGAGGCAGTGACCCAAGAATTATCCTCCTGACCGTATCCCTTCCATTTGACCAGATACTGGAGTTTCCGTCACAGCATCAGGGGACCAATCAGCAACATCAGCACCCTTCTTAGTCAAATCAGTCAATGGTTTTACAACATCAGAAAAACCAGCAATAAATCGACGATAAAAGTTAGCAAAGCCCAAAAATTTCTGAAGACTCTTAAGAGAAGAGGGTTGCGTCCAATCACCAATAGCCTGAACCTTGACAGGATCCATCTCGATGGAAGAGGGGGAAAAAATGTATCCCAAGAAGGAAATCTTTTGAACCCCAAAAACACACTTAGAACCCTTCACACACAAGGAATTAGACCGCAAAACCTGAAAAACCCTCCTGACCTGCTGGACATGAGAGTCCCAGTCATCCGAAAAAATCAGAATATCATCCAGATACACAATCATAAATTTGTCCAAATAATCGCGGAAAATGTCATGCATAAAGGACTGGAAGACTGAAGGGGCATTTGAAAGACCAAAAGGCATCACCAAATACTCAAAATGGCCCTCGGGCGTATTAAATGCGGTTTTCCACTCATCCCCCTGCTTGATTCGCACCAAATTATACGCCCCACGGAGATCAATCTTAGAGAACCACTTGGCCCCCTTTATACGAGCAAACAAATCAGTAAGCAGTGGTAACGGATATTGATATTTAACCGTGATTTTATTCAAAAGTCGATAATCAATACACGGCCTCAAAGAGCCGTCTTTCTTAGACACAAAGAAAAAACCGGCTCCTAAGGGAGATGACGAAGGACGAATATGTCCCTTTTCCAAGGACTCCTTTATATATTCTCGCATAGCCGCGTGTTCAGGCACAGACAGATTAAATAAACGACCCTTAGGGTATTTACTACCCGGGATCAAGTCTATGGCACAATCGCACTCCCGGTGCGGAGGTAGTGAACCAACCTTGGGTTCTTCAAAAACGTCACGAAAGTCAGACAAGAATTCAGGAATCTCAGAGGGAATAGATGATGAAATGGAAACCAAAGGTACGCCCCCATGAGTTCCTTTACATCCCCAGCTTAACACAGACATAGCTCTCCAGTCGAGGACTGGGTTATGAGATTGCAGCCATGGCAATCCCAGCACCAAAACATCATGTAGATTATACAGCACCAGAAAGCGAATAACCTCCTGGTGATCCGGATTAACACGCATAGTCACTTGTGTCCAGTATTGTGGTTTATTACTAGCCAATGGGGTGGAGTCAATCCCTTTCAGAGGTATCGGAGCCTCCAATGGCTCCAAATCATACCCACAGCGTTTGGCAAAGGACCAATCCATAAGACTCAAAGCAGCGCCAGAGTCGACATAGGCGTCCGCGGTAATAGATGACAAAGAACAAATCAGGGTCACAGATAGAATAAACTTAGACTGTAAAGTGTTAATTGAAACAGACTTGTCAGGCTTCTTAGTACGCTTAAAGCATGCTGATATAACATGAGTTGAATCACCACAATAGAAGCACAACCCATTTTTTCGTCTAAAATTCTGCCGCTCGCTTCTGGACAGAATTCTATCACATTGCATATTTTCTGGCGTTTTCTCAGTAGACACCACCAAATGGTGCACAGGTTTGCGCTCCCGCAGACGCCTATCGATCTGAATAGCCATCGTCATGGACTCATTCAGACTCGCAGGCACAGGGAACCCCACCATAACATCCTTAATGGCATCAGAGAGACCTTCTCTGAAAATCGCCGCCAGGGCGCACTCATTCCACTGAGTAAGCACAGACCATTTGCGGAATTTTTGGCAGTATATTTCAGCTTCATCTTGCCCCTGAGACAAGGACATCAAGGCCTTTTCCGCCTGAAGCTCTAAATGAGGTTCCTCATAAAGCAACCCCAAGGCCAGAAAAAACGCATCCACATTGAGCAACGCAGGATCCCCTGGTGCCAATGCAAAAGCCCAGTCTTGAGGGTCGCCCCGGAGCAAGGAAATTACAATCCTGACCTGCTGTGCAGGGTCTCCGGCAGAGCGAGACTTCAGGGACAAAAACAATTTGCAATTATTTTTAAAATTTTGAAAGTGAGATCTATTCCCCGAGAAGAATTCAGGCAAAGGAATTCTAGGCTCAGACATAGGTGCATGAACAACAAAATCTTGCAAATTTTGTACCTTTGTGGCGAGATTATTCAAACCTGTAGCTACACTCTGAAGATCTGAAGATCCATTTGAAACAGGTGAACACAGAGCCATTCAAGGATAAGAAGGAAAGAAAGAGAGGAAGGCTGCAGTATAGGCAGACTAGCAAGTGATTCAATTAAGAGCACACTCAGAACTAGAGGGAAAAAAAAAAAAAAAAAAAAAAAATTGTAGCAGACTTCTTTTTTCTCTCCTTTCTCAGCCAGTAATTTAACCCTTTTTTTTTTTGGCCGGTCAAACTGTCATGATTCTCAATGGCGAGAGAACATAGCCCAGCATATATGAGAACTAGCTCTTGGAAGATGGAAACTATACTGACCATGAACTAAACCTGCCGCACAACTAGAAGTGGCCGGGTAGCATGCCTACGTTTTTTTATCCCTAGATGCCCAGCGCCAGCCGGAGAACTACCTAATCCTAGCAGAGGAAAAGACAGTCCTGGCTCACCTCTAGAGAAATTTTCCCAAAAGGCAGACAGAGGCCCCCACATATATTGGCGGTGATTTTAGATGAAATGACAAACGTAGTATGAAAATAGGTTTAGCAAAAATCGAGGTCCGCTTACTAGATAGCAAGAAGACAGAAAGGGCACTTTCATGGTCAGCAGAAAACCCTATCAAAACACCATCCAGAAATTACTTTAAGACTCTAGCATTAACTCATAACACCAGAGTGGCAATTTCCGCTCACAAGAGCTTTCCAGACACAGTAACGAAACAGCAGCTGTGAACAGGAACAAAATGCAAAAACACACAAGGACAAAAGTCCAACTTAGCTGGGAGTTGTCTAGTAGCAGGAACATGCACAGAAAGGCTTCTGATTACATTGTTGACCGGCATGAAACTGACAGAGGAGCAAGGTTATATAGCGACTCCCACATCCTGATAGGAGCAGGTGAACAGAGGGGATGATGCACACAAGTACAATTCCACAAGTGGCCACCGGGGGAGCCCAGAATCCAATTTCACAACACAGCGGGCATGTTGCTTTGGATTAATGATTGAACCGCACATGGAGATGGCAATGTCAGGCAAAGGTAGGTTAGTAGAGGGAGAGAACACGAGGAGTTCAGTTTTTGACAGGTTCAGTTTCAGATAGAGGGAGGACATGATGTTAGAGACAGCGGTAAGACAATCACTGGTGTTTTCTAAGAAGGTCGGAGTGAAAGCAGGAGAAGAGGTGTATAATTAAGTGTCATCAGCATAGAGATGGTACTGGAACCCAAATCTACTGATTGTTTGTCCAATAGGGGCAGTATACAAAGAGAAGAGGAGGGGGCCTAGGACTGATCCTTGAGGAACCCCAACAGTAAGAGGAAGGTGAGAGGAGGAGGAACCAGCAAAACATACAGTGAAGGATCGGTCAGAGAGATAGGAGGAGAACCAAGAGAGAACGGTGTCCTTGATGCCGATGGAGCGGAGCATAGTGAGGAGGAGCTGATGATCCACAGTGTCGAATGCTGCGGAAAGATCCAATAGAATTAGCATGGAGTAGTGACCATTAGATTTAGCTGTTAGTAGGTCATTAGAGATTTTAGTGAGGGCAGTTTCAGTAGAGTGTAAAGAGTGGAAGCCAGATTGAAGTGGGTCGAGAAGAGAGTTATCTGAGAGATAGCGGGTAAGACGGGAGTGGACCAGGCGTTCCAGGAGTTTAAAGATGAAGGGAAGATTAGCGACAGGTCTATAATTAGCTGTGAAGGAACAGATGACTGGCCTCGGGGAGACCAAAACATCCAACACCGCGGAGACACCATCACGTGTTTCTCAACGCAGTGATCCAGAACACTGCCCCCATCCCTTATGGGAAATATGCAAATGCATGTAGGATAGCTGCGGAGACACCATCACGTGTTTCTCGACGCAAGCAGTGAATAGCCAGACCTTTCCCCGGGAAGGAACAACCACGGGAAGGGCAGCATCCAATAAAGGAAAATATCCAATACAGGAAAACCACCTATGCCAAGCATGGTATCCATCCACAGACAGCTGTTTCGGGGTGTTAGATATTTTCCTTTATTGGATGCTGCCCTTCCCGTGGTTGTTCCTTCCCGGGGAAACGTCTGGCTATTCACTGCTTGCGTCGAGAAACACGTGATGGTGTCTCCGCAGCTATCCTACATGCATTTGCATATTTCCCATAAGGGATGGGGGCAGTGTTCTGGATCACTGCGTTGAGAAACACGTGATGGTGTCTCTGCGGTGTTGGATGTTTTGGTCTCCCCGAGGCCAGTCATCTGTTCCTTCACAGCCTTTTACTAGGCACTGCTCCTAATAGCCAGATTCCTACTCCACACTGATGAGGGGCAAACACCCCGAAACAGCTGTCTGTGGATGGATACCATGCTTGGTATAGGTGGTTTTCCTGTATTGGATATTTTCCTTTATTGGATGCTGCCCTTCCCGTGGTTGTTCCTTCCCGGGGAAAGGTCTGGCTATTCACTGCTTGCGTCGAGAAACACGTGATGGTGTCTCCGCAGCTATCCTACATGCATTTGCATATTTCCCATAAGGGATGGGGGCAGTGTTCTGGATCACTGCGTTGAGAAACACGTGATGGTGTCTCCGCGGTGTTGGATGTTTTGGTCTCCCCGAGGCCAGTCATCTGTTCCTTCACAGCCTTTTACTAGGCACTGCTCCTAATAGCCAGATTCCTACTCCACACTGATGAGGGGCAAACACCCCGAAACAGCTGTCTGTGGATGGATACCATGCTTGGCATAGGTGGTTTTCCTGTATTGGATATTTTCCTTTATTGGATGCTGCCCTTCCCGTGGTTGTTCCTTCCCGGGGAAAGGTCTGGCTATTCACTGCTTGCGTCGAGAAACACGTGATGGTGTCTCCGCAGCTATCCTACATGCATTTGCATATTTCCCATAAGGGATGGGGGCAGTGTTCTGGATCACTGCGTTGAGAAACACGTGATGGTGTCTCCGCGGTGTTGGATGTTTTGGTCTCCCTGAGGCCAGTCATCTGTTCCTTCACAGCCTTTTACTAGGCACTGCTCCTAATAGCCAGATTCCTACTCCACACTGATGAGGGGCAAACACCCCGAAACAGCTGTCTGTGGATGGATACCATGCTTGGCATAGGTGGTTTTCCTGTATTGGATATTTTCCTTTATTGGATGCTGCCCATCCCGTGGTTGTTCCTTCCCGGGGAAAGGTCTGGCTATTCACTGCTTGCGTCGAGAAACACGTGATGGTGTCTCCGCAGCTATCCTACATGCATTTGCATATTTCCCATAAGGGATGGGGGCAGTGTTCTGGATCACTGCGTTGAGAAACACGTGATGGTGTCTCCGCGGTGTTGGATGTTTTGGTCTCCCCGAGGCCAGTCATCTGTTCCTTCACAGCCTTTTACTAGGCACTGCTCCTAATAGCCAGATTCCTACTCCACACTGATGAGGGGCAAACACCCCGAAACAGCTGTCTGTGGATGGATACCATGCTTGGCATAGGTGGTTTTCCTGTATTGGATATTTTCCTTTATTGGATGCTGCCCTTCCCGTGGTTGTTCCTTCCCGGGGAAAGGTCTGGCTATTCACTGCTTGCGTCGAGAAACACGTGATGGTGTCTCCGCAGCTATTTTACATGCATTTGCATATTTCCCATAAGGGATGGGGGCTGTGTTCTGGATCACTGCGTTGAGAAACACGTGATGGTGTCTCCGCGGTGTTGGATGTTTTGGTCTCCCCGAGGCCAGTCATCTGTTCCTTCACAGCCTTTTACTAGGCACTGCTCCTAATAGCCAGATTCCTACTCCACACTGATGAGGGGCAAACACCCCGAAACAGCTGTCTGTGGATGGATACCATGCTTGGCATAGGTGGTTTTCCTGTATTGGATATTTTCCTTTATTGGATGCTGCCCTTCCCGTGGTTGTTCCTTCCCGGGGAAAGGTCTGGCTATTCACTGCTTGCGTCGAGAAACACGTGATGGTGTCTCCGCAGCTATCCTACATGCATTTGCATATTTCCCATAAGGGATGGGGGCAGTGTTCTGGATCACTGCGTTGAGAAACACGTGATGGTGTCTCCGCGGTGTTGGATGTTTTGGTCTCCCCGAGGCCAGTCATCTGTTCCTTCACAGCCTTTTACTAGGCACTGCTCCTAATAGCCAGATTCCTACTCCACACTGATGAGGGGCAAACACCCCGAAACAGCTGTCTGTGGATGGATACCATGCTTGGCATAGGTGGTTTTCCTGTATTGGATATTTTCCTTTATTGGATGCTGCCCTTCCCGTGGTTGTTCCTTCCCGGGGAAAGGTCTGGCTATTCACTGCTTGCGTCGAGAAACACGTGATGGTGTCTCCGCAGCTATTTTACATGCATTTGCATATTTCCCATAAGGGATGGGGGCTGTGTTCTGGATCACTGCGTTGAGAAACACGTGATGGTGTCTCCGCGGTGTTGGATGTTTTGGTCTCCCCGAGGCCAGTCATCTGTTCCTTCACAGCCTTTTACTAGGCACTGCTCCTAATAGCCAGATTCCTACTCCACACTGATGAGGGGCAAACACCCCGAAACAGCTGTCTGTGGATGGATACCATGCTTGGCATAGGTGGTTTTCCTGTATTGGATATTTTCCTTTATTGGATGCTGCCCTTCCCGTGGTTGTTCCTTCCCGGGGAAAGGTCTGGCTATTCACTGCTTGCGTCGAGAAACACGTGATGGTGTCTCCGCAGCTATCCTACATGCATTTGCATATTTCCCATAAGGGATGGGGGCAGTGTTCTGGATCACTGCGTTGAGAAACACGTGATGGTGTCTCCGCGGTGTTGGATGTTTTGGTCTCCCCGAGGCCAGTCATCTGTTCCTTCACAGCCTTTTACTAGGCACTGCTCCTAATAGCCAGATTCCTACTCCACACTGATGAGGGGCAAACACCCCGAAACAGCTGTCTGTGGATGGATACCATGCTTGGCATAGGTGGTTTTCCTGTATTGGATATTTTCCTTTATTGGATGCTGCCCTTCCCGTGGTTGTTCCTTCCCGGGGAAAGGTCTGGCTATTCACTGCTTGCGTCGAGAAACACGTGATGGTGTCTCCGCAGCTATCCTACATGCATTTGCATATTTCCCATAAGGGATGGGGGCAGTGTTCTGGATCACTGCGTTGAGAAACACGTGATGGTGTCTCCGCGGTGTTGGATGTTTTGGTCTCCCCGAGGCCAGTCATCTGTTCCTTCACAGCCTTTTACTAGGCACTGCTCCTAATAGCCAGATTCCTACTCCACACTGATGAGGGGCAAACACCCCGAAACAGCTGTCTGTGGATGGATACCATGCTTGGCATAGGTGGTTTTCCTGTATTGGATATTTTCCTTTATTGGATGCTGCCATTCCCGTGGTTGTTCCTTCCCGGGGAAAGGTCTGGCTATTCACTGCTTGCGTCGAGAAACACGTGATGGTGTCTCCGCAGCTATCCTACAGGTCTATAATTAGCGGCACAGTTTTGGTCGAGGGAGGGTTTTTTAAGTAATGGATGTATGATGACATGCTTAAATGAGGAGGGAAAAATACCGGAAGTGAGGGAAAGGTTGAATATTTTTGTTATGTGAGAGGTGACAGCCGGGGAAAGGGACTGGAGGAGATGTGACGGAATGGGGTCACTGGTGCAAGTGGTCGGGCGAGAAGATGCAAGGAGCCTGCTTACTTCTTCTTCAGTAACTGGTTCAAAGTCAGAGAGTGAACTAGATGCAGTGGGGGAGGGAGGAGAGTGCCTGGTATGAAGAGATTGGGAGATGATTTCCTGTCGAATGTGGTCAATTTTTTCTTTGAAGTAATTGGCCAGATCGTCAGCACGGAGATCTGTGGTTGGGGCCTGCTCTCTTGGGTTGAGTAGGGACTGGAAAGTGTCGAAGAGACGTTTAGGGTTATTGGACAGTGAGGTGATGAGGGTGTTGAAATAGGTTTGTTTGGAGAGGTGAAGGGCAGAGTTGTATGTTTTTAGCATGAACTTATAATGGATGAAATCTTCGGGTAGATTAGATTTTCTCCACAGACGTTTGGTGCACCTGGAGCATCGCTGCAGGAAGCGTGTTTGCAGCGTGTGCCACGGTTGTCGCCGTCTGTGTCGAGTTGCTCTATGTATAGGAGGAGCAGCTTCATCCAGGGCACTTTGCAGGGTTTCATTGTAATGGTTCAGAGCAGAATCAGGACATGAGATGGAGGAGATTGGGGCCAATGAGGACTGCAAGTTCTTCATAAGTTTCTGGGTGTTAATGGCCTGTATGTTTCTATAAGTGTGGAAAGTGGGGGTGACCTGAGCGGGATGGCAGTTCTTGATAGAGAATGAAAGAAGGTTGTGGTCAGAGAGCGGGAGAGGGGTGTTTGTGAAATCATCCACTGAGCAAAGTCGGGAGAAGACCAAGTCAAGGGAGTTTCCATCTTCATGCGTTGGAGAGTTAGTATGCTGCGAGAGGCCGAAAGAGGAGGTTAGAGATAAAAGGTGAGAAGCAGATGGGGAAAGGGGAGAAGCAATGGGGATGTTGAAATCACCCATGATAAGGGTGGGGGTGTCACAGGAGAGAAAGTGTGGAAGCCAGGTGGCAAAGTGATCCAGGAACTGATGAGAGGGGCCAGGAGGATGATACACCACCGCCACTCGCATGGAGAAGGGGACGTAGAGTCTGACAGCATGGACCTCAAAGGAAGGGAATACAAGTGAGGGTACTTGGGGGATAACGTGGAAGGTACATTTGGGTGAAAGGAGCAGCCCAACGCCTCCACCTGCTCTGTTGTCTGATCTTGGGGTATGAGAAAAGTGTAGTCCACCATAGGAGAGAGCAGCAGCAGTGGTTGTGTCTGACTGCTGGATCCAGGTTTCAGTAAGAGCCAGGAGATTAAGAGCCTTAGAAAGGAAGTAATCATGGGTGAAGGAGAGTTTATTACACACAGAGCGAGAATTCCAAAGAGCACAATTGAAAGAGACAGAAGACATGCATGGAATATTAATAAGGTTAGAGGGGTTTCTGGGTGTAGCAGTTGGGAGGTTTGACTGGCTATAACATGGGGGGCCAGGGTTTGGAGAGATGTCTCCAGCGACTAGGAGAAGGAGGATAGAAAGAGTGAGCAGATGGTTAAGTGATTTGTGAGAGCGTCTCTTGTGTTGGATGGTGGGACTGTATGGATCTGCGCTGTTAAGCAATGTGAACAGAGCATGAGTGCTATACATAGGAGAGGCAAGGACAGAGGGGCTGATATGGATGGAGTTTAAAGAGTTTATGCAAGGGCGGTGAGTGAATGCAGCAGCCAGGATATAGATTATACAGACACATATGGTGTGTATTTGTTCTGTTTCAAGTGAATAGGGAGTAGGTTTAGATTGTCTTACCTGTCTCCTGCCCTGTCTAACTGCCATGTTATAACTGCGTCATACTTAGAAAAAAATATACTTTGAAAAAAAAGTACACGAATAATAGTGCACGAATGCACCCCTGCATGAATGCATCCCCAAGCTATGTCTACATTTATAGAAGACTAACTCTTAGATCTCACTTAGATCTACTTTAGAGATGGCTATGGAGAAAATGCCAGGTAAACACCGTACTCAGAGCATATTGTATTTTGCTAATAAAAACACACATGGCAATGTACCTGTGTATATGTACTCATGTCTATATAAACTTTACAATATTTTCCTGGACTGTTTAGTGTCTATAGGACCAGTCGATATTTTTTTGTTTTTGGAGCTTTTCATTTTTTTCATTCCTTTCTTTCAAGAGCTATAACTTTTTTAATTTTCTGTATACATAGCCATTTAAGGTATTTTTTGTGGGACAAGTTGTAGTTTTGAATGACACCATTCACTTTACAATAAAATGTACTGAAAAAAATTTCAAGGTGAAGTGTTGGTGAAATTCACCTCTTCCGACAAGCCTACAACCTGCAGTAACCACTGGTCAACTAAGCCACTGCACGACTAGCTCTACCCTCACCTACTGTATTCTCACTAGTGTTGAGCATTCCGATACCGCAAGTATCGGGTATCGGCCGATATTTGCTGTATCGGAATTCCGATACCGAGATCCGATACTTTTGTGGTATCGGGTATCGGTATCTAAACAACATTAATGTGTAAAAGAAAGAATTAAAATAAAAAATATTGCTATACTCACCTCTCCGACGCAGCCTGAACCTCGCCGAGGGAACCGGCAGCGTTCTTTGCTTAAAATGCGCGCTTTTCCTTCCTTCCGTGACGTCACGGCTTCTGATTGGTCGCGTGCCGCCCATGTGGCCGCGACGCGACCAATCACAGCAAGCTGTGACGTAATTTTCAGGTCCTTCTAGGCATTCAGTATTTTAAAATTACGTTCCGGCTTTGTGATTGGTCGCGTCGCAGTCACATGGGCGACGCGACCAATCACAAGCCGTGACGTCACGGGAGGCAGGAGACGCGCGCATTTTAAAATGCGCACGTGTCCAGCCTCCCGTGACGTCACGGCTTGTGATTGGTCGCGTCGCCCATGTGACCGCGACGCGACCAATCACAAGCCAGAACGTAATTTTAAAATCCTGAAGGACCTGAAATTACATCACAGCTTGCTGTGATTGGTTGCGTCGCGGCCACATGGGCGACGCGACCAATCACAAGCCGTGACGTCACGGGAGGCTGGACACGCGCGCATTTTAAAATGCGCGCGTCTCCTGCCTCCCGTGACGTCACAGCTTGTGATTGGTCGCGTCGCCCATGTGACCGTGACGCGACCAATCACAAAGCCGGAACGTAATTTTAAAATACTGAATGCCTAGAAGGACCTGAAAATTACGTCACGGCTTGCTGTGATTGGTCGCGTCGCGGCCACATGGGTGGTACGCGACCAATCAGAAGCCGTGACGTCACGGAAGGAAGGAAAAGCGCGCATTTTAAGCAAAGAACGCTGCCGGTTCCCTCGCTGAGGTCCAGGCTGCGTCGGAGAGGTGAGTATAGCAATATTTTTTATTTTAATTCTTTATTTTACACATTAATATGGTTCCCAGGGCCTGAAGGAGAGTTTCCTCTCCTTCAGACCCTGGGAACCATCAGGGATACCGTCCGATACTTGAGTCCCATTGACTTGTATTGGTATCGGGTATCGGTGTCGGATTAGATCCGATACTTTGCCGGTATCGGCCGATACTTTCCGATACCGATACTTTCAAGTATCGGACGGTATCGCTCAACACTAATTCTCACCCATCCCTTGTAGACTGTGAGCCCTCGCAGGCAGGGTCCTCTCTCCTCCTGTACCAGCTGTGACTTGTATTGTTTAAGATTATTGTACTTGTTTTTATTATATATCCCTCCTCACATGCAATGCGCCATGGAATAAATGGCGCTATAATAAGAAATATTAATAATAATTCAGTGGTCAAAAAAATTCTAATCTTTGCAAAACAACATTTTTTTGTTTGCAATTTTCTGAGATCTATGACTTTATTTTTCCATTGATGGACTTGCATGGTGGCTTGTTTATTGCCTGCTGAGCTATAGTTTTTACAGAAACCATTTAGTGGTACATACATTTGACCACTATTGAATTTTTGGGGGTTAATATGATGACCACAAAACATTAATTCTGACATTTTAATTTTTTTAGCATTTACATAATTTAATATATTGATAGAACAGACTTTTCTTAACATGAAGATACCAAATGTGTATTTTTTTTTCAAATGTCTTTATTTTTTATTGGAATAAAAAATGAGAATGATGTCAACTTTCATTTTTTTTATTTTTATAATATTTCTTAAGACTTTTTATTCTTTTATACTTACTAATTCCCTTAGGGAACTTGAACCTTCAATCTTATGATAACTTATGATATATAGTGCAGTAAAACATTATTTTAGTACTTTGCAAAGTTGACATTCTCCTGGTAGGCTTCATTGGAGGACATGGATGATAGCAATTTGGGGCCTTCGGAGGATAGTGTTGAAGGGGGGAAGTAGGGATGGCTATGAGTGCTTGTGCTTGTCGAAAAAGATAATAGGGCCTAATTGGAAAGATGCCCTTCTGTGACATAATTCACTGGTGGAGCTGATCTACGCCAAGATCAGCAGCTGTACTATGCCCGATAGACACCCAGTGATCATTATTGGCATTTCCAGTGCTCCTCTTCACTATATCTCTCCCATGGAGCTCTATATAGACAGCGATAACACATTTTTGTCTTCTCTTCAGAGGCAGCTATGGATCCAAATTTGTTCCAACTATATTGTCAAATGACATAACAGAAGACTCAGGTCCTGCACCATCCACTGTCAAAACACAATGGGTGTCTGGGAATGGGTTAACTTTGCAGTTTTATAGAGCCATCATATTAATGATTAAAAAGCCTACTTACATCCGCTGGTAAGATAGTGGGATAAACTGATGCTTAGGCAGGTTTCTACATTCATAGAGACATTTCTAATCTGACCTCCATGAGGTAAATACATTTTAGCCACAAAACTTAATATGCAAGAAAAAAAATGTGGTCCAAGGGAATGAAAATAACTCTGTGATAATCAAATTAGCATAAGAACGCATTTTCATTTGGATATGCATGCTTATTTTGTTGCTGGATTCAAGGACATTTTCGAAAATGTTTACGCAATGCCATAATGACTCTCTTTATTGAGCAAGTTATAGCAGTTTAATGTAGATGGGATCACGTGTAATACAATTCTGACTGAGCGCAGAACAACAAGCCAGACGCCAGATCATATTGTCAAGTGCTTTTCATGACCTTCCTGAAGTGCCGCCATGTTTAGGACTGATATCACCACATGTTTCCAGCTGGATGACAGCAGGGTAAAGCACCTCATGAATAAAGCTCAGATTTAAGAGAGTGTAGCAAGAAAGTGTAGCAAGAAATATACATAGCAAAAAATGAAGATAGTCTTGGGTATAAATTGTATATATTGCTGACCTCACATATTCTTTAATTTACAATGAGGAACATTATCCGGTACGGTCATCCCTCAACATATAATGTTAGTTCAATCCAGTCTAAAGAAGCAGCTGGTAGCTGGAGACTACTTTCTTAGTTGAGAATAGGAGCTACTTACAGTGGCATGTCAAAGTTTCGGCACCCCTGGTCAAAATTACTGTTATTGTGAACAAGTTGAAGATGAAATGATCTCTAAAAGGCCTAAAGCTAAAGATGACACATTCCTTTGTATTTTAGGGAAAATATATGTATATTTTTTCCATCTTTTCCATTTTAAAAATTGCAAAAAGGAAAATGGGCTGATGCAAAAGATTGGACACCCTTGGAGATTTGTGTGCTCAGATAACTTTGTACACAATGTACAAAAAAACAAAATAAAACGGCACTCTCGCATGCTATCCAAGAACAATTCATCCTAACACAGGTAAAGAACAGTGCAGGACATGTTGTACCATACTATACTCTAGACTAGAGGGAGGCTCTTCTAGTCAGTGATAAGGGTGTTGTAAAGTGAATTACCCATGCATTCAGTAAACCTCTTTGATGCTACGGTCAATAGCAAGAGCAGCTTCTAAACAGTTAAAGGTTTAACCCTCTGTAACTCTATTGACGTAGAGCACAGGGTAAATGTGAGCTGAGCCTTACTGCAATCTTTGGGACAGTTTTATAGGTCAGGTCGTTCCGGACGCAGCAATACCAAATATGTGTACTTTTATTATTTAGCTTTTTTTTTTTTATAATATGGATACATATAATATGGTTTCTTTTTTCATAAATGGATATAAAATATATTTTTTATTTTTTATTATTTTGTGATTTTGTAAACTGTTTTTAACGTTTTTACTTAGGCTGGAGTCACACTACAGCGAGATACGGCTGAATCTCGCAGGTTTAAACCAAGCTCTGGCAACGGCACTGCGGATCGTGCGGCTCCATGTATTGCTATGCGGCCGCACGCTCCGCTCTGGAGTGCCGGTGCCAGAGCTTGATTTTAACCTGTGAGACTCGGTGTGTGTGATCCTGACCTAAGTCTTACTATGGGATTTTCACTTTCTGCAGTCTAATCGCAGTTTTAAGGTATAACAATGCAGGAGTAGTGGTATGCCTTATAACTGTCAGTGCTACAGACACAAGTTAGTTAGGCCATGCACTGCACATGGCCTAACTAACTTACAAGTGCCTGGTGACCCAGATGTCTTCATCACAACATCAGGTAATCATGGCAACGATCGGAACCCCACAATGACATTGCAGGGTCTCTGATCCAAAGGCAGAGGGGATTTTTTTTACCTCTGCCGGCTCTCTAAATATGATCGCACCGATCGCAGCATTTAGGGGGTTAAAGTGCTGGAAATGATTCGAGCACCACTCCTTGCACTGAATGCCGGGTGTCAGCTGTCAGAATGAGCTGACAACTGTCAGTGATCTTCCGCACACAGCACCCTGTGAGCGGGTGATCGCCATGGCGTACATGTACTTCCCGATAATGATGTACATGTACTACAAATGTCAGGAAGGGATCAATTTGTTTAAATCAGCGTTCCTAAAGTTCCAGATTTTTGCATTTCACCTTTTGAATGTTGATTGAAAACTACAGTGAAACTTACCATGTTATGGTCACTGCTTCTCAAATGCTCATTGACCTGTAGATATCAAATTGTATATGATCTGTTTGACAGAACCAGATCCATCAGATTACCGCCCCTGGTCAGTTCATATACCATCTGAGAGAGGTAATTGTCCTGACTTGTGGATTTAAACTTTGAGCTTTTAGCACAACCAGAAGATTCTATGTCCCAATGAATGTCCGGATTGTTAAAATGCCCCATAATAAGGACCTTTTTGTTATATGCTGCCTTTTAATTTGTTAAATAAAACAAAGTCCAGCTCACCATAATCGGCATTCTTGGGAACTCGCTGTGTCAGGGCGTGGAGGAATCGAAGAAATGATGAGGAATCCAGCTCAACGAGGTAGTGAAAAAAAGGCTTTCTTTATTCACTTCAAATCATGTTCAGTGGAGGATAAAACATCAGCAACAACAAAGGATAAAATGCGATATCAACGTGTTTCTGGTGAACAAGCACCCTTAATCATGATTAAGGGTACTTGTTCACCAGAAACGCGTTGATATCGCATTTTATCCTTTGTTGTTGCTGATATTTTATCCTCCACTGAACATAATTTGAAGTGAATAAAGAAAGCCTCTTTTTTTTTCACTACCTCGTTGAGCTGGATTCCTCATCATTTCTTTTAATTTGTTGCAGCATTTTATCCTCTACCTGTTCATCTATATTAGGAGGCTTGTAGCAAACTCCAATTAGCAGCTTTCCATTATTGCCATGCCCATGTACATTTACCTCCATTTTGCGCCTGTATTTTGTTTGAACAATCATTCAGTCCTGACAGAGTCCTTTTAAGGACATTCTGGGAATTGTAAGTTCATGCGAAACAATTGTGTATTGGTCTGACCTGATATTATAATTGATTACTGTACTGAGTTTCAAGATGTATCCATGTACTGATGGTGGTTATGGTGATGTATTCATGTTCTGATAATGGTTCTTGTGATGCATTCCTGTACTGATGATGGCTCTGGTGCTGTGTTCCTGTACTGTCCCCCAGGCTAAAAACATCAGCTCTCACCACCCCAGAAAAGGCACATCTGTAAGATTTGCCATTTCTGGCACTTAGGCATGCTCTTCCCACTTGCCCTGTAGCGGTGGCAAGTGGGGTGATAGTTGGGGGGGTTGATGTCACCTTTGTATTGTCAGGTGATATCAATCCCTGAGGTTAGTAATAGAGAGGCGGCACACAAACTGTACTAATTGTCTATGTCACTGACAACTATATATGTATGTATTTTATGTGCATTTACTGTATGTAATCCATATGTTATATCCTGCCAGCTCCTGCTGTGATTTCACAGTACATGGCTGCTGAAGTGCCAGTTTTTCACCTACTTATCTATCTATGTAATATATATATATATTTATATATATATATGTGTGTGCCATTTGCATCTATCTATCTATCTATCTATCTATCTATTCTATCTAATCCATTCTAACATGTGATGCTGTGATTTTACTGTACGTGGCAGATGAATTGGCGGCTTTTCAAATGTGATAGTTGTGTAAAAATCAGACAGCACTCGCATGGTCCAAGTGCTGTGCGATTTTATTCTTGCACCCATAGACTTCTATTGTGGGATGCGATCCGATTTCCAATTACAATCGCAACATGTTGCAACTTTTTTCCAGTCCACCCGTTATCCGATCCGAGCTGGAAAAAAAAACTCAGATGAACACACAATGATAAAATAACATTGATCCAAATGCAATCCAATTTTTTATTGGATTGCATTCATCCTATTTCATCGCAAGTGGCAATGAGCCCTAACTCAAAGGCTTTGCCAAAGTGACACTGCAAATTGGTTCTCTGAAAAGCAAATTTTGATCCTTCCTTCTCCAGTCCTGCAATATTCCCAGCATATTACGGTCACATGTATGTAATTTCCATACTAAAAAAATGATTTAAGAATTTATGGTGCTTCTTTTTAAAAAGGTACGTGCGGGGCACAGTATAATGAGCTCTAAAATGTCATATCTGGGGACCTCCACTCTGCAACATCCACTGTGCATTCATTTTTGGAAAGCAAATGTGCTTCTGAGGGTCACAATGGCCTCTATGTCCCTTGATAATTGCTTTGTGGGGTGTATTATTCAAAATGGGATCACCTTTAACCCCTTTACCCCCAAGGGTGTTTTGCACGTTAATGACCAGGCCAATTTTTATAATTCTGACCACTGTCCCTTTATGAGGTTATAACTCTGGAACGCTTCAACGGATCCTGGTGATTCTGACATTGTTTTCTTGTGACATATTGAACTTCATGTTAGTGGTAAAACTTCCTCTCTATTACTTGCATTTATTTGTGGAAAAAAATAGAAATTTGGCGAAAATTTTGAAAATTTTGCAATTTTCCAACTTTGAATTTTCATGCCCATAAATCACAGAGATATGCCACACAAAGTACTTAATACATAACATTTCCCACATGTTTTCTTTATATCAGCACAATTTTGGAACCAAAATTTTTTTTGTTAGGAAGTTATAAGGGTTAAAAGTTGACCAGCAATTTCTCATTTTTACAACACCATTTTTTTTAGGGACCACATCACATTTGAAGTCAATTTGTGGGGTCTATATGATAGAGAATGCCCAAAAGTGACACCATTCTAAAAACTGAACTCCTCAAGGGTGCTCAAAACCACATTCAAGAAGTTTATTAACCCTTCAGGTGCTTCACAGGAATTTATGGAATGTTTAAAAAAAAATGAACATTTAACTTTTTTTCACAAAAAATTTACTTCAGATCCAATTTGTTTTATTTTACCAAGGGTAACAGAGAAATTGGACCCCAAATGTTGATATACAATTTGTTCTGTATGTAAAAACCCCATATGTTGGGTTGAACCACTGTTTGGGCACATGGCAGAGCTCGAAAGGGAAGGAGCGCCGTTTGACTTTTCAATGCAAAATTGGCTGGAATTGAGATAGGACACCATGTCATGTTTGAAGAGCCCCTAATGTGGCTAAACAGTGGAAACCCCCCCAAGTGACACCATTTTGGAAAGTAGACCACCTAAGGAAGTTATGCAGATGTGTGGTGAGCACTTTGACCCCCAAAGTGCTTCACAGAAGTTTATAATGTGGAGCCGAAAAAATAAAAAAATCATAGTTTTTTCCCAAAAATTATATTTTGCAACCAATATTTTATTTTCCCAAGGGTAACAAAAGAAATTGGACCCCAAAAGTTGTTGTGCAATTTGTTTTGAGTGCGCTGATACCCACTATATGGGGGTAAACCACTATTTTGGCTCATGGCAGAGCTGGGAAGGGAAAGAGCGCCGTTTGACTTTTCAATGCAAAAATGGCTGGAATTGAGATAGGACGCCATGTCGCGATTGGAGAGCCCCTTATGTGCCTAAACAGTGGAAACCCCCAACAAGTGATACGATTTTGGAAAGTAGACTCCCTAAGAAACTTATCTAGATGTGTCGTGAGCACTTTGAACCCCCAAGTGCTTCACAGAAGTTTATAATGTGGAGCTATAAAAATAAAAAAACATAATTTTTCACAAAAATGATCTTTTGGCCTCTAATTTTTTATTTCCCAAGGGTAACAGGAGAAATTGGACCACTAAAGTTGTTGTACAATTTGTCCTGAGTACGCCAAGACCCCATATGTAGGGGTAAACCACTGTTTGGGCGCATGGCAGAGCTCGGAAAGGAAGCAGCGCCGTTTGACTTTTCAATGCAGAATTGACTGGATTTGAGATAGGACGCCATGTTGGGTTTGGAGAGCCCCTGATGTGCCTAAACAGTGTAAACCCCCATAAGTGACCCCATATTGGAAACTAGACCTCCAAGGAACTTATCTAGATGTGTTGTAAGAACGTTGAACCCCCAAGTGTTACACTACAGTTTATAACGCAGAACCGTCAAAATAAAAAATCATTTTTTCACACAAAAAGGATTTTCTAGCTCCCAAATTTTTATTTTCCCAAGGGTTCCAGGAGAAATTGGACTGCAAAAGCTGTTGTCCAATTTGTCCTGAGGACGCTGATACCCCATCGTTTGGGCACATGGCAGAGCTCAGAAGGGAAGGAGCGCTGTTTGGAATGCAGACTTTGGAATTCAGACCCCCATATTGGAAACTTGACACCCCAATGAACTTATCTAGATGTGTTATGAGATCTTTGAACCCCCAAGTGTTTCACTACAGTTTATAACGCAGAGCCGTGAAAATAAAAAATCTTTTTATTTCCACAAAAATGAATTTTAGCCCCCAGTTTTGTATTTTCCCAAGGGTAGAAGGAGAAATTGGACAGCAAAAGTTGTTGTCCAATTAGTCCTGCGTACGCTGATACCCCATATGTGGGGGTAAACCACTGTTTGGGCGCATGGCATAGCTCGGAAGGGAAGGAGCACTGTTCTACTTTTTCAACGCAGCATTGGCTGGCATTGAGATAGGCCATGTCGCATTTGGAGAGCCCCTGATGCGCCTAAACAGTGGAAATCCCCCAATTCTAACTCCAACCCTATCCCGAACACACCCCTAACTCTAATCCCAACCATAACCCTAACCACACCCCTAACACGAACACGTCCCTAACCTGAACACACCCCTAAACTTAATCTCAACCATAACCCTAACCACACCTCTAACCCCAACACACCTCTTACCCCAGCACACCTCTAACCCCATCACACCCCTAACCCTAATCCCAACCCTAACCCTAAGCACACCCCTAACCCTAATCCCAACCGTAATCCCTACCGTAAACGTAATCCAAACCATAACCCCATCTCTAGCCCCAACCCTAACCTTAGCCCCAATCCTAGCTTTAGCCCCAACCCTAACCCTAACTTTAGCCACAACCCTAACCCTAACGTTAGCCACAATCCTAATCCTAGCCCTAACCCTAGCCCTAACCCTAAGACTGCCGTCACACTAGCAGTATTTGGTCAGTATTTTACAAAACCAGGAGTGGGTGATAAATGCAGAAGTGGTGCATATGTTTCTGTTATACTTTTACTCTGTTTGTTCAACTTCTGGTTTTGGCTTACAAATACTGATGTAAAATACTGACCAAATACTGCTAGTGTGACGGCAGCCTAACCCTAATGGGAAAATAGAAATCAATACATTTTTTAAATTTTATTATTTTTCCCAAACTAAGGAAGTGATGAAGAGGGGTTTGATTTACTATTTATAGTGGGTTTTTTAGCGGGTTTTTGTTCGGCAGCTGTCACATGTGAAAAGACGCTTTTTATTGCAAAAAATAGTTTTTGCATCACCACATTTTAAGAGCTATACTTTTTCAATATTTTGGTCCACAGAGTCATGTTAGGTCTTGTTTTTTGTGGGACGAGTTGACGTTTCTATTGGTCCCATTTTAGGGCACATGACATTTTTTGATCGCTTTTTATTCCGATTTTTGTGAGGCAGAATGAACAAAAACCAGCAATTCATGAATTTCTTTTGGGTGGGGCGTTTATACCGTTCCGCGTGTGGTAAAGTTGATAAAGCAGTTTTATTCTTTTAAGTTTTATATTTTGGCGCTTTTATACAAAATATATATTATATATATTATATAAAAAATTATTCTTTTTGCATCGCTTTATTCTGAGGGCTATAACTTTTTAATTTTTTGCTGCTGATGATGCTGTATGGCGGCTTGTTTTTTGCAAGACAAGATGTCGTTTTCAGCGATACCATGTTTATTTATATCTGTGTTTTTGATCGCGTGTTATTCCACTTTTTGTTTGGCGGTATGATGATAAAGCATCTTGGATCCGCGGCCATCTTGGATCTGGGGCCTGTAGGGAGGAGGATGTAAGAGACCCTCTGAACAATGCGATCACATCGTGTTGTTCTGAGGGTCTCAGGGAAGCACGCAGGGAGCCCCCTCCCTGTGCGATGCTTCCCTATGCCACCAGAACACTGCGATCTTGTTTGATTGCAGTGTTTCAGGGGTTAATGTGCCGTGACCGCTCCTGACCATAGTGCCGGATGTCAGCTGTGATAATCAGCTGACATCCGGCCGCGATCGGCTACGCTCCCCCCATAAGCGCGGCTGATCTCATATGACGTACTATTCCGTCCATGGGAATTAGGGCCCGTGTCACATGGACGGAATAGTACGTCTGATGGCAGAAAGGGTTTAAAGGATTTTTTTAAATATTTGACCTGAAAGCCTCTGCATTTGTGAAAATAATGTATAAAACACTAAATTAGCCCTAAATGTTGCATTATGCCTTTTCATGCTTGAGTCCTGTTGTACGTCCAACTGTATGTCCAGTTTTATGTCCAAGCAAAAGATTAGGGCTCATGTAGGGTGCTTTCTAAAACCAGTAAACACAGAATAATAATTATTGCTGTCTCTGCATCAGCACAGGCTGAGCATTACATATTTGCAGCTGAAATGTCATCTCTGTAAATAACAGCAATTTTCAATCCATAAACTTCCATGGTGAACTAATTTATCAAACACCTGAGGGGTCAAAATTCTTAATACACCCCTTGAATAATATCATAAAGAATGTAGTTTCCAAATTAAGAGGATCACTTCTAAGTTATTCCCATTGTCCTCCTATATTATAATGGCTCGACTTGGTGCGACGTGGTGCTCTAAAACCATTCTATCAAAATCCGTACTCCAAAAGCCAAATACTGCTCCCTCCCCCCTTCATATTCCTGCTGTGTGCTGAAACAGTTTACAACCACATATTGGATATGGGATATGGGAGAAATTGTATGACAAATTGTGGGCTGCTTTCCTCCCATGTTCCTTTTGAAAAATAAAAAATATATACAGTATATTATTAGAAAAAAAAAAAACATCTGGAATCCATTCCAGTACTGTAAACCTAAAAATCTATATATTGAAAAATCTTGGAGAATTTGAAAACCCTGTGCTGAATTGCTGCTAAAAATTGTGTCATCATAGCGTAGACATGTTGTCATTTTGAATTACGATCTGATTTGTGTGATTTTTCTTCTGGGTTACAAGCAGAGAAATACAAATTAAAAACATTTTAAATGTTTCGAAATTTTGGATTTTGGGGGAAATAAACACAAATTTATTGACCCAAATTGATCATGAAAATAAAGAACAAAGTGTCACAAAACAAAAGTCTTAGAATCATTTGGATCGTTAAAGAAGTTGTCAACTACTTGGACCGCCACTTTCTAAATGTAGTCACCCACGTAGAGTAAAAAAACCTAATAGTCTCCACCTGGACCTGCACCGAGCCTAAAGCCACTTGCGTAACACTGTTATGTGATGTAGGCCCTGCAGCTAATCAGCGGCAATGATGGGCTGCAGTTCTCAAACTTACCTTGGATGTCCAAGATTCATCTAAGGGAAGTGTGAGCACTAGGGTTGAGCGACTTTCATTTTTTTAAGATCGAGTAGGGTTTTGGGAAACCCGATTTTGTCCAGAGTCGAGTCGAGTGCAGTCGGCCGATTATCGCTAAAAGTCGGGGATCGACCGAAACACGAAACCCAATGCAAGTCAATGGGGAAGCATAGTCGGCAGTGAGTGGAGGCCAGGAAAACACCTACAGTGCCCATTTTAATGCCAAAAACATCCATTCTTGTTTCTGAAGCTTGCCAATCTTAATTAACTGTATAATAATAGTTGGGCATAGGGAATTGGGGGAAAGTTGTGGGGGGAGTAGGGCTGGCTCAAGTTTTTCGTGGGCCCAGGAAATGCGGACTACGTCACGGCGGTGTTGCAGGGAAAGGTAAGTATTTAAAAGTTGCAAGTGCTGTGATCCTGAGCAAGCAGGGGGGGGCCCACTCGTTCGCATTGCCACTGGCACAGGGCCCCTCAAAGTACGGCGGTGTGTTTGCATGGCGGGGGCGCCTCCCACCAGCAGCGACACTTTTGCGTACTCTGAGGGGCCCTGTGCCAGTGACGTCGCCAACGAGTATGCCCCCCCACCTGATGAAGGAACCTGCACTTTCATCTGCACCTTCCTCTTTGTCCCTGTGTAAGGTGGTATAACATGCGGGAAGGGGAACCTTACTTTCAGCAGGGACAGATTCTGGCTGTGTAGAGTACAAGGGGAATGTAGTGGTCTAGGTCAATGTACCAGCAGACTCATTTAGCAGTGGCTGGGCAATGGGCAGGATGAGGAGGAAACAGATATAGGGCCAAAGAATAAAGTAGGCTACATGCAGTTCAAAATTGGTAACAGGACTAAACAGGCGGCATTGCTTTGTTCAGTGGAGTAGCAAACCCAAGAGCAGCAGACACTGTTTCAAGGGCCTAACCACACTAGTAGGCCAAATGCAGTTTAATATCTGATAGTATAGGGCGAAAGCCAGAATGTGGAAGCTCAGCTTTGTTCAGTTGAGGACAACACCAGGGAGGGGCAGACACCTTTAGTAGGCCGGAAAAGCCTATTGCATTTTTTAAAATGGTAATTTGGAGCAGAAGGTTGAAGCTCAGCTTTATTTAGTTGAGGGCAACACCAGGGAGGGGCAGAAGCCGTTAGTAGGCCCTAACCACCATTTTTTTTTTTAAAACCACTTAATGAGAGCCGGAAGGTTGAAGCTCAGCTTTATTTAGTTGAGGACAACACCAGGCAGGGGCACACAGACAGACACCTTTAGTAGGCCGGAAAAGCCTATTGCATTTTTCAAAATGGTAATTTGGAGCAGAAGGTTGAAGCTCAGCTTTATTTAGTTGAGGGCAACACCAGGCAGGGGCACACAGACAGACACCTTTAGTAGGCCGGAAAAGCCTATTGCATTTTTCAAAATGGTAATTTGGAGCAGAAGGTTGAAGCTCAGCTTTATTTAGTTGAGGGCAACACCAGGGAGGGGCAGAAGCCGTTAGTAGGCCCTAAACACCATTTTTTTTTTTTAAAACCACTTAATGAGAGCCGGAAGGTTGAAGCTCAGCTTTATTTAGTTGAGGACAACACCAGGCAGGGGCACACAGACAGACACCTTTAGTAGGCCGGAAAAGCCTATTGCATTTTTCAAAATGGTAATTTGGAGCAGAAGGTTGAAGCTCAGCTTTATTTAGTTGAGGGCAACACCAGGCAGGGGCACACAGACAGACACCTTTAGTAGGCCAGAAAAGCCTATTGCATTTTTCAAAATGGTAATTTGGAGCAGAAGGTTGAAGCTCAGCTTTATTTAGTTGAGGGCAACACCAGGGAGGGGCAGAAGCCGTTAGTAGGCCCTAACCACCATTTTTTTTTTTTAAAACCACTTAATGAGAGCCGGAAGGTTGAATCTCAGCTTTATTTAGTTGAGGACAACACCAGGCAGGGGCACACAGACAGACACCTTTAGTAGGCCGGAAAAGCCTATTGCATTTTTCAAAATGGTAATTTGGAGCAGAAGGTTGAAGCTCAGCTTTATTTAGTTGAGGACAACACCAGGCAGGGGCACACAGACAGACACCTTTAGTAGGCCGGAAAAGCCTATTGCATTTTTCAAAATGGTAATTTGGAGCAGAAGGTTGAAGCTCAGCTTTATTTAGTTGAGGGCAACACCAGGGAGGGGCAGAAGCCGTTAGTAGGCCCTAACCACCATTTTTTTTTTTTAAAACCACTTAATGAGAGCCGGAAGGTTGAATCTCAGCTTTATTTAGTTGAGGACAACACCAGGCAGGGGCACACAGACAGACACCTTTAGTAGGCCGGAAAAGCCTATTGCATTTTTCAAAATGGTAATTTGGAGCAGAAGGTTGAAGCTCAGCTTTATTTAGTTGAGGGCAACACCAGGCAGGGGCACACAGACAGACACCTTTAGTAGGCCGGAAAAGCCTATTGCATTTTTCAAAATGGTAATTTGGAGCAGAAGGTTGAAGCTCAGCTTTATTTAGTTGAGGGCAACACCAGGCAGGGGCACACAGACAGACACCTTTAGTAGGCCGGAAAAGCCTATTGCATTTTTCAAAATGGTAATTTGGAGCAGAAGGTTGAAGCTCAGCTTTATTTAGTTGAGGACAACACCAGGCAGGGGCACACAGACAGACACCTTTAGTAGGCCGGAAAAGCCTATTGCATTTTTCAAAATGGTAATTTGGAGCAGAAGGTTGAAGCTCAGCTTTATTTAGTTGAGGGCAACACCAGGGAGGGGCAGAAGCCGTTAGTAGGCCCTAACCACCATTTTTTTTTTTTAAAACCACTTAATGAGAGCCGGAAGGTTGAATCTCAGCTTTATTTAGTTGAGGACAACACCAGGCAGGGGCACACAGACAGACACCTTTAGTAGGCCGGAAAAGCCTATTGCATTTTTCAAAATGGTAATTTGGAGCAGAAGGTTGAAGCTCAGCTTTATTTAGTTGAGGGCAACACCAGGCAGGGGCACACAGACAGACACCTTTAGTAGGCCAGAAAAGCCTATTGCATTTTTCAAAATGGTAATTTGGAGCAGAAGGTTGAAGCTCAGCTTTATTTAGTTGAGGGCAACACCAGGGAGGGGCAGAAGCCGTTAGTAGGCCCTAACCACCATTTTTTTTTTTTAAAACCAC
Source organism: Ranitomeya variabilis (assembly GCF_051348905.1). Classification (NCBI taxonomy): domain Eukaryota; kingdom Metazoa; phylum Chordata; class Amphibia; order Anura; family Dendrobatidae; genus Ranitomeya; species Ranitomeya variabilis. The sequence goes on along the minus strand of NC_135237.1, from coordinate 115,430,714 downwards.
TTAATGAGAGCCGGAAGGTTGAAGCTCAGCTTTATTTAGTTGAGGACAACACCAGGCAGGGGCACACAGACAGACACCTTTAGTAGGCCGGAAAAGCCTATTGCATTTTTCAAAATGGTAATTTGGAGCAGAAGGTTGAAGCTCAGCTTTATTTAGTTGAGGGCAACACCAGGGAGGGGCAGAAGCCGTTAGTAGGCCCTAACCACCATTTTGTTTTTTAAAAACCACTTAATGAGAGCCGGAAGGTTGAAGCTCAGCTTTACTCAGTTGAGGACAACACCAGGCAGGGGCACACAGACAGACACCTTTAGTAGGCCGGAAAAGCCTATTGCATTTTTCAAAATGGTAATTTGGAGCAGAAGGTTGAAGCTCAGCTTTATTTAGTTGAGGGCAACACCAGGCAGGGGCACACAGACAGACACCTTTAGTAGGCCGGAAAAGCCTATTGCATTTTTCAAAATGGTAATTTGGAGCAGAAGGTTGAAGCTCAGCTTTATTTAGTTGAGGGCAACACCAGGGAGGGGCAGAAGCCGTTAGTAGGCCCTAACCACCATTTTTTTTTTCTTAAAACCACTTAATGAGAGCCGGAAGGTTGAAGCTCAGCTTTATTTAGTTGAGGACAACACCAGGGAGGGGCAGAAGCCGTTAGTAGGCCCTAACCACCATTTTTTTTTTTTAAACCACTTAATGAGAGCCGGAAGGTTGAAGCTCAGCTTTATTTAGTTGAGGACAACACCAGGCAGGGGCACACAGACAGACACCTTTAGTAGGCCAGAAAAGCCTATTGCATTTTTCAAAATGGTAATTTGGAGCAGAAGGTTGAAGCTCAGCTTTATTTAGTTGAGGGCAACACCAGGGAGGGGCAGAAGCCGTTAGTAGGCCCTAACCAAAGTTGAAGGCCAAATGCAGTTTAATTTCTGATACTATAGGCCGAAAGCCAGAAGGTGGAAGCTCCGATTTAGACAGTGGAGGACAATTTGAATTAGGGACTGCAGACAGACTTAGTAGGCTGTCCCCTGTGGACCATGCATCCACCACATTAACCCATTGCGCCGTAATGGACACGTAATCTTCCGTGGCCATGCCTACATGTCCATGCGTCTGTTGTCAGGTGCACCTTTGTACTCACAGATTGCCAGAGTGCATGGACAATGCGGTCTTCTACATGCTGGTGGAGGGTTGGGATGGCTTTTCTCGCAAAAGAAGTGTCGACTGGTTAGCTTGTAGCGTGGTACAGCGTAGTCCATCATGGCCTTATTAATAGTAAATAAAATATATAACTAGGCTCTATGAACTTTTAAATAGGTTCCAGGGGTACACGGGCAGCATTGGTGTGGTCAGTGGAGGAGTATTGCAAGTAGGGGCTGCAGACAGGCTATCAAAGGCCTAAAATAACAAACAGTAGGCAGTCATGGCAGTTTTACATCGGTTACATGGATACACAGGCAGGCACTCCAGGCAGCATTGTGGTCAGTGGAGGAGTATTGCAAGTAGGGGCCGCAGACAGGCTATCAAAGGCCTAAAATAACAAACAATAGGCTCATGGCAGTTTTACAGCGGTTACATGGATACACGGGCAGGCAGCTTGGTGGTGGTGAGTGGAGGAGTATTTAAAGTAGGGACCGCAGACAGGCTTCAAAGGCCTAACATAAGAAAATGGGCTGGCTGTAGGCACTTTATAATTGGTTCCAGGGGTACACGGGCAGCAGTGGTCTGGTCAGTGGAGGACTAGTGGAAGGAGGGACCGCAGACAGGCTTCAAAGGCCTAAAATAACAAACAATAGGCTCATGGCAGTTTTACAGCGGTTACATGGATACACGGGCAGGCAGCTTGGTGGTCAGTGGAGGAGTATTTAAAGTAGGGACCGCAGACAGGCTTCAAAGGCCTAACATAAGAAAATGGGCTGGCTGTAGGCACTTTATAATTGGTTCCAGGGGTACACGGGCAGCAGTGGTCTGGTCAGTGGAGGACTAGTGGAAGGAGGGACCGCAGACAGGCTTCAAAGGCCTAAAATAACAAACAATAGGCTCATGGCAGTTTTACAGCGGTTACATGGATACACGGGCAGGCAGCTTGGTGGTCAGTGGAGGAGTATTTAAAGTAGGGACCGCAGACAGGCTATCAAAGGCCTAACATAAGAAAATGGGCTGGCTGTAGGCACTTTATAATTGGTTCCAGGGGTACACGGGCAGCAGTGGTCTGGTCAGTGGAGGACTAGTGGAAGGAGGGACCGCAGACAGGCTTCAAAGGCCTAAAATAACAAACAATAGGCTTATGGCAGTTTTACAGCGGTTACATGGATACACGGGCAGGCAGCTTGGTGGTGAGTGGAGGAGTATTTAAAGTAGGGACCGCAGACAGGCTATCAAAGGCCTAACATAACAAACAATAGGCTCATGGCAGTTTTACAGCGGTTACATGGATACACGGGCAGGCAGCTTGGTGGTGGTGAGTGGAGGAGTATTTAAAGTAGGGACCGCAGACAGGCTTCAAAGGCCTAACATAAGAAAATGGGCTGGCTGTAGGCACTTTATAATTGGTTCCAGGGGTACACGGGCAGCAGTGGTCTGGTCAGTGGAGGACTAGTGGAAGGAGGGACCGCAGACAGGCTTCAAAGGCCTAAAATAACAAACAATAGGCTCATGGCAGTTTTACAGCGGTTACATGGATACACGGGCAGGCAGCTTGGTGGTCAGTGGAGGAGTATTTAAAGTAGGGACCGCAGACAGGCTTCAAAGGCCTAACATAAGAAAATGGGCTGGCTGTAGGCACTTTATAATTGGTTCCAGGGGTACACGGGCAGCAGTGGTCTGGTCAGTGGAGGACTAGTGGAAGGAGGGACCGCAGACAGGCTTCAAAGGCCTAAAATAACAAACAATAGGCTCATGGCAGTTTTACAGCGGTTACATGGATACACGGGCAGGCAGCTTGGTGGTCAGTGGAGGAGTATTTAAAGTAGGGACCGCAGACAGGCTTCAAAGGCCTAACATAAGAAAATGGGCTGGCTGTAGGCACTTTATAATTGGTTCCAGGGGTACACGGGCAGCAGTGGTCTGGTCAGTGGAGGAGTATTGCAAGTAGGGGCTGCAGACAGGCTACCAAAGGCCTAAAATAACAAACAGTAGGCAGTCATGGCAGTTTTACATCGGTTACATGGATACACAGGCAGGCACTCCAGGCAGCATTGTGGTCAGTGGAGGAGTATTGCAAGTAGGGGCCGCAGACAGGCTATCAAAGGCCTAAAATAACAAACAATAGGCTCATGGCAGTTTTACAGCGGTTACATGGATACACGGGCAGGCAGCTTGGTGGTCAGTGGAGGAGTATTTAAAGTAGGGACCGCAGACAGGCTATCAAAGGCCTAACATAACAAACAATAGGCTCATGGCAGTTTTACAGCGGTTACATGGATACACGGGCAGGCAGCTTGGTGGTGGTGAGTGGAGGAGTATTTAAAGTAGGGACCGCAGACAGGCTATCAAAGGCCTAAAATAACAAACAATAGGCTTATGGCAGTTTTACAGCGGTTACATGGATACACGGGCAGGCAGCTTGGTGGTCAGTGGAGGAGTATTTAAAGTAGGGACCGCAGACAGGCTATCAAAGGCCTAAAATAACAAACAATAGGCTCATGGCAGCTTTACAGCGGTTACATGGATACACAGGCAGCTTGGTGGTGAGTGGAGGAGTAGTGCAAGGAGTGTCTGTCCCAGTACTCCCAAAATATAAATAGATGTTAATGTCTCGCAAAACAACCAAAACAAAAAAAAGGTGGCATACTTAGGTACAGGGGTGGGCTCATCTACTGAGTTTCTGACATAGTAATTTGGCAGTAACTATTTAATGGTGCCAATATAGGACACAGACACAGACTACTTTAAGTTGCATCATAGATGTCTACAAATTTGTATTGTCAGTGCCAGACATTGAATGATGTCAGCGAATAGACTAAAGATTGGTGGAGCTGTGCGACATAATTTTGGACGTGGTAGAGCACATTTTGAGCTGGGGTAGGGGGGAACTCTCTTGAGGCCGGCGGGACCGCCCCAGGGCCCCTCATGTTACAACGGTGTGTCTGACGTTGGGTGCGCACCACCACCGCCAGAGACACTACATTGTACTATGAGGGACCCAGTAGCAATGCCGTCAACCAAAAGCGAGCACACCCACCTCTTCAGACAAACAGCAGTCTCACGGGTGCTTGCGCCAAGTCGCGATACCACGGCCCCGTGTGGGGAGTTTTGCCATTTAGGGAGGTGTAAACATGTCGTATGCTGTACAATCAGCTGCAGCAAATTAGACATTAGAAAAGTAATTCACAGGCAAGAGCTTTTCATAGGAAAGCTAGGTGTCGGCCGGGCAAGGTGGGGCAAAAGATTTCGAAATCCAGTTGTGGTTCATTTTAATGAATGTTAGATCGTCAACATTTTGGGTAGCCAGACGAGTCCTTTTTTCGGTTAATATTGAACCTGCAGCACTGAATACTCTTTCTGATAGGACACTTGCTGCCGGGCAAGCAAGCTCCTGCAATGCATATTCTGCCAATTCTGGCCAGGTGTCTAATTTGGAGGCCCAGTAATCAAATGGGAATGACGGTTGAGGGAGAACATCGATAAGGGATGAAAAATAGTTAGTAACCATACTGGACAAATGTTGTCTCCTGTCACTTTCAATTGATGCAGCAGTACCTGTCCTGTCTGCGGTCATAGCAAAATCACTCCACAACCTGGTCAGAAAACCCCTCTGTCCAACGCCACTTCTGATGTGTGCACCCCTAACACTCCTAGTCTGCTGCCCCCTGGAGCTCGTGTGAGAACGATCACGTGCGCTGTGTGCTGGGAATGCCTGAAGCAAACGGTCAACAAGAGTTGATTGTTTGGTTGCTAATATTAGTTCCAAGTTCTCATGTGGCATAATATTTTGCAATTTGCCTTTATAGCGTGGATCAAGGAGGCAGGCCAACCAGTAATCGTCATCGTTCATCATTTTCGTAATGCGTGTGTCCCTTTTTAGGATACGTAAGGCATAATCCGCCATGTGGGCCAAAGTTCCAGTTGTCAAATCTCCGGTTGTGATTGGTTGAGGGGCAGTTGCAGGCAAATCTACGTCACTTGTGTCCCTCAAAAAACCAGAACCCGGCCGTGACACGCAACCAATTTCCTGTGCCCCCGGGAAAGGTTCGGCATTAAAAATATACTCATCCCCATCATCCTCCTCGTCCTCCACCTCCTCTTCGCCCGCTACCTCGTCCTGTACACTGCCCTGACCAGACAATGGCTGACTGTCATCAAGGCTTTCTTCTTCCTCTGGTGCAGACGCCTGCTCCTTTATGTGCGTCAAACTTTGCATCAGCAGACGCATTAGGGGGATGCTCATGCTTATTACGGCGTTGTCTGCACTAACCAGCCGTGTGCATTCCTCAAAACACTGAAGGACTTGACACATGTCTTGTATCTTAGACCACTGCACACCTGACAACTCCATGTCTGCCATCCTACTGCCTGCCCGTGTATCCTCCCACAAATAAATAACAGCACGCCTCTGTTCGCACAGTCTCTGAAGCATGTGCAGTGTTGAGTTCCACCTTGTTGCAACGTCTATGATTAGGCGATGCTGGGGAAGGTTCAAAGACCGCTGATAGGTCTGCATACGGCTGGCGTGTACAGGCGAACGTCGGATATGTGAGCAAAGTGCACGCACTTTGAGGAGCAGGTCGGAGAACCCAGGATAAGTTTTCAATAAGCACTGCACCACCAGGTTTAAGGTGTGAGCCAGGCAAGGAATGTGTTTCAGTTGGGAAAGGGAGATGGCAGCCATGAAATTCCTTCCGTTATCACTCACTACCTTGCCTGCCTCAAGATCTACTGTGCCCAGCCACGACTGTGTTTCTTGTTGCAAGAACTCGGATAGAACTTCCGCGGTGTGTCTGTTGTCGCCCAAGCACTTCATAGCCAATACAGCCTGCTGACGCTTGGCAGTAGCTGGCCCATAATGGGACAACTGGTGTGCAACAGTGTCATCTGCCGATGGAGTGGTTGGCAGACTGCGTTCTGTGGAAGAGCTGTAGCTTCTGCAGGAGGACGAGGAGGAGGAGGAGGAGGGGGTGCGAACGCCTACAGCCAACTGTTTCCTAGACCGTGGGCTAGGCACAACTGTCCCTAAATTGATGTCGCCTGTGGACCCTGCATCCACCACATTCACCCAGTGTGCCGTGATGGACACATAACGTCCCTGGCCATGCCTACTGGTCCATGCATCTGTAGTCAGGTGCACCTTTGTACTCACAGATTGCCTGAGTGCATGGACGATGCGCTGTTTAACATGCTGGTGCAGGGCTGGGATGGCTTTTCTGGAAAAAAAGTGTCGACTGGGTAGCTCGTATCGTGGTTCAGCGTACTCCATCAGGGCTTTGAAAGCTTCGCTTTCAACTAACCGGTAGGGCATCATCTCTAACGAGATTAGTCTAGCTATGTGGGCGTTAAAACCCTGTGTACGCGGATGCGAGGATAAGTACTTCCTTTTTCTAACCAGAGTCTCATGTAGGGTGAGCTGGACTGGAGAGCTGGAGATCGTGGAACTTTCGGGTGTGCCGGTGTACATGGCAGACTGAGAGACGGTTGGAGACGGTATTGTTTCCGCCGGTGCCCTAGATGCAATATTTCCTCCTACAAAACTGGTGATTCCCTGACCCTGACTGCTTTTGGCTGGCAAAGAAACCTGCACAGATACTGCCGGTGGTGCGGAAAATGGTGGCCTTACAGTGACGGAAGGGATGTTGCGTTGCTGACTAGCTTCATTGGCCGAGGGTGCTACAACCTTGAGGGACGTTTGGTAGTTAGTCCAGGCTTGAAAATGCATGGTGGTTAAGTGTCTATGCATGCAACTAGTATTTAGACTTTTCAGATTCTGACCTCTGCTTAAGCTAGTTGAACATTTTTGACAGATGACTTTGCGCTGATCAGTTGGATGTTGTTTAAAAAAATGCCAGACTGCACTCTTCCTAGACTCGGATCCCTTTTCAGGGATTGCAGACTGAGCTTTAACCGGATGGCAACGCTGTGCTCCAACAGGTTTTGGCTTTGACACGCGTTTTGGGCCAGATACGGGCCCGGCAGATGGAACCTGTTGCGATGTTGATGCCTGCTGCGGCCCCTCCTCCACCTCCGCTTCTGAACTACTGCCGCCTGCACCCTGTTCCCCCAATGGCTGCCAATCGGGGTCAATAACTGGGTCATCTATTACCTCCTCTTCGAGCTCGTGTGCAACTTCGTCTGTGTCACTGTGTCGGTCGGTGGTATAGCGTTCGTGGCGGGGCAACATAGTCTCATCAGGGTCTGATTGTGGATCTGTACCCTGAGAGGGCAATGTGGTGGTCTGAGTCAAAGGAGCAGCATAGTACTCTGGCTGTGGCTGTGCATCAGTGCACTCCATGTCAGAATATACTTGTAATGGGCATGGCCTGTTAAATGTTTCACTTTCTAAGCCAGGGACGGTATGTGTAAAGAGCTCCATGGAGTGACCCGTTGTGTCGCCTGCTGCATCCTTCTCTCTTGTTGTAGTTTTTGCTGAGGAGGACAAGGAAGCGACTTGTCCCTGACCGTGAACATCCACAAGCGACGCGCTGCTTTTACATTTACCAGTTTCGGAAGAGGAGGCAAAAGAGCTAGAGGCTGAGTCTGCAATGTAAGCCAAAACTTGCTGTTGCTGCTCCGCCTTTAAAAGCGGTTTTCCTACTCCCAGAAAAGAGAGCGTTCGAGGCCTTGTGTAGCCTGACGACGAAACTGGCTCCACAGCTCCAGACTTAGGTGGAATATTTTTATCCCCACGACCACCTGATGCTCCACTACCACTACCATCATTACCAGCTGACAATGAACGCCCACGACGACCTCTTGCACCAGACTTCCTCATTGTTTTAAAATCTTAACCAAAGTAACTTTATTTGTTGCTGTCAAACAACTTACACGGTGAGCTATAACTTCAGTATGATTTCAATATCCCTTAACAGGTTGGTGAGACCACAAGGAAAATCAGGCACAATGTTACACACTCTGTTTTCTGTGGCACAAAATCACAGAGATGACACACACGCAGGACTGTCACTCAAGCACTAATGTCAATATTAATCTCCCACCTAATTTATGTTTTTTTTTTTTTCAGGGAGACTTTAGAAACCAAATAATATTAAAAAAAAAAAAAAAAAAAAAAGGCTTTCTATGGCCCACAATTAGAGAGAGAGAGGTGGCACACCCAGGAGTCAAGACTGGCACACAAGCTGAAAGGGCAATATTACTCTCCCACTGTTTTTTTATGTTTTTTTTTTTTTCAGGGAGACTTTAGAAACCCAATAATATTTAAAAAAAAAAATAAATAGGCTTTCTATGGCCCACTGAATGAAAGGGAGAGAGGTGGCACACCCAGGAGTCAAGACTGGCACACAAGCTGAAAGGGCAATATTACTCTCCCACTGTTTTTTTATGTATTTTTTGTTTTTTAAGGGAGACTTTAGAAACCCAATAATATTAAAAAAAAAAAATAAATAGGCTTTCTATGGCCCACTGAATGAAAGGGAGAGAGGTGGCACACCCAGGAGTCAAGACTGGCACACAAGCTGAAAGGGCAATATTACTCTCCCACTGTTTTTTTATGTATTTTTAGTTTTTTAAGGGAGACTTTAGAAACCCAATAATATTTAAAAAAAAAATAAATAGGCTTTCTATGGCCCACTGAATGAGAGGGAGAGAGGTGGCACACCCAGGAGTCAAGACTGGCACACAAGCTGAAAGGGCAATATTACTCTCCCACTGTTTTTTTAGTTTTTTTTTTTTTTTTCAGGGAGACTTTAGAAACCAAATAATATTAAAAAAAAAAAAAAAAAAAAAAATAGGCTTGCTATAGCCCACTGAATGAGAGATAGCACACACAGCAGTGGCACACAAGCCCTGACTGAGGCCAATATTTTTCTCCCACTGATTGATGTAGTGTTTTTGTGTTGAGGTAGAATTTAGAACACAAGTCACGGAAAAAATAAATAGGCTTTCTATGGCCCACTGAATGAGAGGGAGAGAGGTGGCACACCCAGGAGTCAAGACTGGCACACAAGCTGAAAGGGCAATATTACTCTCCCACTGTTTTTTTTATGTATTTTTTGTTTTTTAAGGGAGACTTTAGAAACCCAATAATATTTTTTAAAAAAAATAAATAGGCTTTCTATGGCCCACTGAATGAGAGGGAGAGAGGTGGCACACCCAGGAGTCAAGACTGGCACACAAGCTGAAAGGGCAATATTACTCTCCCACTGTTTTTTATGTATTTTTTGTTTTTTAAGGGAGACTTTAGAAACCCAATAATATTTAAAAAAAAAAATAAATAGGCTTTCTATGGCCCACTGAATGAGAGGGAGAGAGGTGGCACACCCAGGAGTCAAGACTGGCACACAAGCTGAAAGGGCAATATTACTCTCCCACTGTTTTTTTAGGTTTTTTTTTTTTTTTTCAGGGAGACTTTAGAAACCAAATAATATTAAAAAAAAAAAATATATATAGGCTTGCTATAGCCCACTGAATGAGAGATAGCACACACAGCAGTGGCACACAAGCCCTGACTGAGGCCAATATTTTTCTCCCACTGATTGATGTAGTGTTTTTGTGTTGAGGTAGAATTTAGAACACAAATCACGGAAAAAATAAATAGGCTTTCTATGGCCCACTGAATGAGAGGGAGAGAGGTGGCACACCCAGGAGTCAAGACTGGCACACAAGCTGAAAGGGCAATATTACTCTCCCACTGTTTTTTTATGTATTTTTTGTTTTTTAAGGGAGACTTTAGAAACCCAATAATATTTAAAAAAAATAAATAAATAGGCTTTCTATGGCCCACTGAATGAAAGGGAGAGAGGTGGCACACCCAGGAGTCAAGACTGGCACACAAGCTGAAAGGGCAATATTACTCTCCCACTGTTTTTTTAGTTTTTTTTTTTTTTTTCAGGGAGACTTTAGAAACCAAATAATATTAAAAAAAAAAAAAAAAAATAGGCTTGCTATAGCCCACTGAATGAGAGATAGCACACACAGCAGTGGCACACAAGCCCTGACTGAGGCCAATATTTTTCTCCCACTGATTGATGTAGTGTTTTTGTGTTGAGGTAGAATTTAGAACACAAATCACGGAAAAAATAAATAGGCTTTCTATGGCCCACTGAATGAAAGGGAGAGAGGTGGCACACCCAGGAGTCAAGACTGGCACACAAGCTGAAAGGGCAATATTACTCTCCCACTGTTTTTTTAGGTTTTTTTTTTTTTTTCAGGGAGACTTTAGAAACCAAATAATATTAAAAAAAAAAAAAAAAAAAAATAGGCTTGCTATAGCCCACTGAATGAGAGATAGCACACACAGCAGTGGCACACAAGCCCTGACTGAGGCCAATATTTTTCTCCCACTGATTGATGTAGTGTTTTTGTGTTGAGGTAGATTTTAGAACACAAATCACGGAAAAAATAAATAGGCTTTCTATGGCCCACTCAGTGAGAGATGGCACACACAGGGATGGCACTGTAGCAGAAATGCCAATCTTAATCTCCCACAAAAAAAAACAAAAAAAAACAAAAAACTGTCCTACAATTACTATCTCCCTGCAGTAATGTAAGCCAGGTATGGCAGGCAGCAATAGGAGTGGACTGATGCACAAATTAAATAAAAAGTGTGGACAAACAAAAAAGATAGCTGTGCAGAAAGGAAGGAACAAGAGGATATGTGCTTTGAAAAAAGCAGTTGGTTTCCACAGTGGCGTACACACAGCAATACAGCTATCACGGAGCCTTCTAGGGCAGCCCAATGAGCTACAGCGCTGAGGGGAAAAAAAAAAAAAATAGCTTCCACAGTCCCTGCACACCGAAGGTGGTGTTGGACAGTGGAAATCGCTGCAGCACAAGCGGTTTGGTGGTTAGTGGACCCTGCCTAACGCTCTCCCTGCTTCTGACGAAGCGGCAGCAACCTGTCCCTAAGCTCAGATCAGCAGCAGTAAGATGGCGGTCGGCGGGAACGCCCCTTTATAGCCCCTGTGACGCCGCAGACAGCAAGCCAATCACTGCAATGCCCTTCTCTAAGATGGTGGGGACCAGGATCTATGTCATCACGCTGCCCACACTCTGCGTTCACCTTCATTGGCTGAGAAATGGCGCTTTTCGCGTCATTGAAACGCGACTTTGGCGCGAAAGTCGCGTACCGCATGGCCGACAAGCACAGGGGTCGGATCGGGTTTCATGAGACGCCGACTTAGCCAAAAGTCGGCGACTTTTGAAAATGATCGACCCGTTTCGCTCAACCCTAGTGAGCACTGTACCCAACAGCGGTCTCTGACTGTTATGTTACGTGAGTCCTGCAGCCAATTTCACGCGGGCACCTAGAGACCCATTGTTACTGCAGCGGTGAGAAAAATGTTATATATATTTTTATTTTACATGGAGTCTACAGCATTTGAAAAGTATTTGTCCGAATAGTGGACGACCGCTTTATAAGCATTCCTTTGGCTACTAGCTTATTAAGTGACACATGAAAAATGAAGCTCCATCCTGAAGACCAAAATAGATCATACAAAAAGAGGGTAACAAAAAAGCTAAAGAATATATGTGATTCAACAGTTTCTCCATGGTTGTTATTAATGTGGCGCCACTACCGCTACATCTCCACAAATATCTCTTGCTTTATTCTATTTCCTTAATGTTCCACATTTATTCTACCAAGAGTGTATTTCCCATTTGACTTGATTCAATAAGTTTCTATATTAGTATCATTATTCTGCCACTCTTAATAGACAATTATAAAATACTTTACGCTGTCTGCCAAAAATTTTTGGAACACAGCATAGTACAGAACACTTGTGGTTTCTGATAACGGCATACTAAGTGCAAGCACCCAGCGTAGTATCTTGTGGCTGGGATGTTGTTACAAAGTACATTCCAGCCTTAATCACTTTTCAGCATTGTACTGGCTGCTTGCCAAACAGACGATATTGAAATCTTATATCAAAATATCCAGCAGCGCACAAACTAAAGCAAATACTGTACATGATGACCAAAAAATATCAATTCATGTAAGTGTATTGTAATTAATGTTGACAGCCATGTCAACCCACCCATATAATACTGTCATACTGCTATGCCTCTCATATTAAAACTAAAAAATATATATAATTTTAACTAGTAGTTATCCTATATTTTTTCTAACATAGATCTTGAAATTTACATGTGTTGTTTTGGGGTTTATATGTAAGTTAAAGGGTATGTGCCGTCAAAAAAAAGATTTTGCTGCAAATCAAAGTATTAATATTTTATTTTTTAAAGCAAAAATAACTATGAAAGGTTTGATATTTTCCACTGTTAAACACTAGTGGGGGCTGCTGCTGAAATTTGCCATGAAAGCCTAGTGTATTGCTAGGCGTCTGATGATACTTCTTGGATTCCGGTCGGACACCTCTCACTCAGCCAAACCAGATCTCCACTTTGCACTGACGAGGGCCAGTACCACGAAACACAGTGTCTGCAAATTGAGATTCTGGTTTGGCTCTTATCCTAAGTCATGTGACAAGACTCGTTAAAGGGTCGACATTGACTGTTAGGATTGCTACTTCCAATAGGTGGCACTAGAGTTTTAGTCCTGTTCCTCTCTGAGGAGGAGCATTGCGGCTTTAAGTCTCCTCATCTCGACATGCTTAACATGTCACTCTCTGCAAGGAGAAATGATACTTCTTGGATTTCTGTTTATAAGAAAGATTTGTTTTTAAAGGGATCATAATAGATTATACCATACAGTATTCCATTGACTTTCAATGGGATCAATGATGTTTCTGTTTGGTCCTGTTTTGCCCAGTCAGTTGAGGAGAAGCTTTATTTCTTCTGATGTCACAGCCCTTCTCCTTGGCTCACTGAGGTACAGTATATGTGCTTCTGATACTGATCTCCTACTGGTTGAGACTCAGCTCTTTGGAGCTGTGGTTCTCCAAACTAGTTTGCACTGAAACATGACTAGGACAGGCTGTCATTTGAATTATGTAATGGGGCCATTTTATTCAATTTTTGGGGAAACACATTAAGTCAGTGGTCTTCAGGAAAGCTCACTCTGTAAATCTGGTCACCTATCTGATATTGGGATCATAATAATACAATATATCACAGACTTTTGATGGCATGTTTAATGTAGTTTTAACATTTTTATATTTTAGAAGGTTTAACTGAAATAGTTCAATATGAAATAATCTTATTTCTATTATCTTTGTAGAAGAGGAATACATCAAGTACTTTCTAGCCGGGGACAGCAGCCTTAAGATGTCAGACAATGTAGTATTATATTGAGGGATAGAGAATCCTTGAAGTTTTTGAAGATCCATTATAGTGAAATAAAGGCGCTTTTGCTGCTGTAACAGTGGAAAATATTATAAAACACAGTAAAATATTGGGCATGTATATATGTCCTGTATTATAATATGTATTTTCACTAGGAATCTCATACCATCCACTAACTTTGCCTCTTATCCCACTAGTATCTTCTGGCCATGGTCTTTACTTACTTCGGAAGTGCACGACTTTGCATTGGGGAATACAGAACTTTCTTCTTACTATATCTGTGAGTTTCTCTCATTGTTATCCTCTCTCTCTACTCAATATACTTCTTACATCAGGTCTATACTGAATTATTTCAATAGGGTGTATTACTTATTCTTTTCTGACATTTTCTATAATTTACTGGCTTAATGTATTTGGTTGCATGGTGGCTCAGTGGTTAGCACTGTTGCTTTGTAGCACTGGAGTACTAGGATCAAAATCCCACCAAAAACAATATTTACAACGATTTTGTATGTTCTGCTCTTGTTTGCGTGGGTTTCCTCCCACACTCCAAAGACATACTGTTAGGGAATTTAGAATGGGAGCTCCATTGGGGACAGTGATGGCAAGATCTGTAAAGTGCTATATAAGCAATGCATAATATATTTTTTTCTTACAGGTTTTTGCCAGCGATTTTGAAAAGAATCATCTATTTTGAAGTGTGATTTGCTGGTAGGCCTTCAAATGGGCGTGGTTACAGCACCTATGCAACATGTTGTTCACCAGGTTTGGTGGACCGGACCACCTGTGATCTGGTTAGTAACATAAAACAGAAAAACTGTGAACTTTAACTAAAAGTCTGTGGTGATTAACATAGTTTACATGTCATTAAACTCTAGATCATGGCACAGGAAGCCGTATTTGACATAGAAAAGAAAGGAAGGTCCACCACAGTAGGGCAATATGTTGGTTCAGGAAAGAAAACTTTACAATTTGAATTCAAATGAAACCTATCCCTAGGTACCACCAGCAGAACAAAGTTGCGAACAGGCCGCCGCCGGGATCAGCCGAGTGATTCACTGACCGCTGCCATCTTTGTACAGGAGGAGCGCATACACAGTTTTAATGTGACCGCCGCTATCTGTCTGCACAAAGATGGCGGCAGTGAATCATTCAGCTGACCCCCGTGGCAGATCTGCAACGTGTCTACAGGCAGAGGAAGCCGGCCACATTAAAGGGGTTTTCCAACTAACGAAAGTTCAGTTTAAAAATTGTCTGTGTCTGACAGTGTACGGAGCATAGCACATCTGCTGGGCAGGAGAGGAAGCAAAACACAATACTGACATTACAGCAGGGGATCACAGAGGATTTCTTTTGTCAGGTTAGATATTTCACTGACTTTTTTTAAACAATATTTTACCTCACGAAATGTATCCTCTGCGATCTCCTGCTGTAATGTCAGTATTGTCTTTTGCTTCCTCCCCTGCCCAGGAGATGTGCTATGTTCTGTATACGGTCAGACACAATTTTTAAAATGAACTTTCATTCGTGGGAAAACAACTTTTAAAAGCAAATATCAATGCCAACATGGCTCATACTAAAAAGTACAATGACAATGAAAGGACCCCATCTTGACATTACCACCCTCCCGATGCGATAGCATTGGGCCTCCATCTAGTACACATATAATCACTATACACATGCACACACACATACTTGTTATAGTGGTAACGTCCCTTAGTATGCCCAGAGGAAAGGCAGTACAGAGATCAGGGCTTCCTTACAGGTTTCCTCCACTGGGGTTTTTTACCTGTGGTAAGTGTTGCTGTATTCTCCTCATGAATGATGGGAGGTAACCACTAGGTATAAAACATATAATAAACTTCATATTCTTAAACTTTCCATGAATTGTCTGAGTCTTTATTTTTCCTATATTTAATGTGGGGACACATTCATTTAAAAAGTAAGATAAAATTATAGTTGATGTGAGATATGTGACTCGATTCTAATGGTGCAGAACAGAGACAGCATCCAGCCAGGTGTAGAAAAATTCAGTGAATACTTTATTGATCAAGCACAGGAAGATTTCAACGTTTCGATCCACATAAAGATCTTTCTCAATCATACAGTGGGTCTACTTTACAGGGTGGGCCATTTATATGGATACACCTTAATAAAATGAGAATGGTTGGTGATATCAACTTCCTGTTTGTGGCACATTAGAATATGGGAGAGGGAAAACTTTTCAAGATGGGTGGTGACCATGGTGGCCATTTTGAAGTCAGCCATTTTGGATCCAACTTTATTTTTTTCAATGGGAAGAGGGTCATGTGACACATCAAAATTCATAATTTCACAAGAAAAACAATGATGTGCTTGGTTTTAATGTAACTTTATTCTTTCATGAGATATTTACAAGTTTATGACCACTTATAAAATGTGTTCAAAGTGCTGCCCATTGTGTTGGATTGTCAATGCACCCCTCTTCTCCCACTCTTGACACACTGATAGCAACACCACAGAAGAAATGCTAGCACAGACTTCCAGTATCCATTGTTTCAGAGGCTGCACATCTCGTATCGTATGCTTGTATGCGGTGTGGCTATCAGTGTGTCAAGAGTGGGAGAAGATTGTTGCATTGACAATCCAACACAATGGGCAGCACTTTGAACACATTTTATAAGTGGTTATAAGCTTGTAAATAACTGATGAAAGAATAAAGTTATGTGAAAACCAATCACACCATTGTTTTTCTTGTGAAATTCTCAAGTTTGATGTGTCACATGACCCTCTTCCCATTGAAAAAAATAAAGTTGGATCCAAAATGGCCAACTTCAAAATGGCTGCCATGGTCACCACCCATCTTGAAAAGTTTTCCCCCTCCCATATACTAATGTGCCACAAACAGGAAGTTGATATCACCAACCATTCCCATTTTATTAAGGTGTATCCATACAAAGGGCCCACCCTGTAGAGGTCACATCATGTAATTTACAGCAGGGTTAAAATACTTCTTTGGGGCATGTTTGAAGAGTATTTTTAAACCAAAGAGGAGTACTATATGTATATATATATATATATATATATATATATATATATATATATATACTCGAGTATAAGCCGACCCAAGTATAAGCCGAGGTACATAATTTTTCCACGGAAAACTGGGTAAACTTATTGACTCGAGTATAAGCCGCTGTTAGGTCACTGCCGCTGCCGATCCCCACGCCCTGCCATACTCACCTGTCCTCGGCGTCCCGGTGCGTCTCCTTGGCTGCAGCATCTTCCCCTCAGTGTTCGCTCCCGGCTTCTGCCACTCGGCAAGTGCGCGCGCACGCTAGGTTCAGTACTGCGCGCCCACACTTCTAAACTCTGTTTTAGCGCTCCTTTCCTGTCTTCTCTATCATCTTGGAGGACCTCCACCCGAGAGCACTGCGCAGCGCGGCCTTATTACCCAGCCCCTTCCTTTCCCCTGTGCCTGATACTCATTTGTAACTTCAAGTGATCTTGGCCATGCGCCTTCCCAGCTTACCCAGAGTTCTGACTTTGGTTCTTTCCTTGTCCTCCTCATATCCAGTCCTGTGTCTCTGCCGTACCTGCCAGTTCCGTGCCTCTATGGTGCCCGTCCAGTCCTGTGTCTCTGCCGTTCCTGTCCAGTCCTGTGTCTCTGCTGTACCTGCCAGTCCCGTGCCTCGCCCGTCCAGTCCTGTGTCTCTGCCGTCCCTGCCAGTCCCGTGCCTCTACCGTGCCCATCCAGTCCTGTGTCTCTGCCATACCTGCCAGTTCCATTTCTCTGTCTACCTTGTTCGTGCTCTTGTCTACCTTCTGACTGCCTACTCCCTCTGTCCTGTCTGTGTCCCCGTTACTCTCTCTCTTCCACCCTGGTCTTCCAGCTGCCGAGGCAATTGTCCCCCACGGACCTGCCCCTAACTCTCACTGTAAGTAACTTATTGGAATGGATTAAACAATAGCCTCTTATAACATGCCTTATTGCCCAAGATTTTTTCTGCCTGCTTTTCATATAATGTATTGGGCCATATTACGGTATTTCTGCCTTAATCAGCTTGTTTGATGACAATGTCATCAAATGATTGAAACTCTTTGAGTGCCCTATTTTCCTCAACATTGACATTAGAAATCCAATTAGGGACATTTGGCATCCCCTCAACCTCTTTGGTAACCATTTTAGTAAAAATTTCCACAGCCGAGCACATGCTCAGGCTAGGAAATTTGTTGGATTTGTTAATTAAATGCAATGGAAACTTACCATTATCAGCTTGCATATTTTCCTTCATTAGTTCCACCAAGTTTTGTAAGGCTTCCCTCTCAGCCTCAGTAGGGAACAAAAGATCCAAATCAGTCCTATGATGTAATTTTTGCAAAATAATATTGTGTGCAAAAAGGTGAAGATCCTTCACTACTTTGAACATATCTAAGTGTGAAGAAAGGGAAAAGGGTAGGTCTTTTTGTAACAATTTGATTTGTGATTAGGTCAGTACATGATTTGACAAGTTGATTACCTTAGATCTGTCGTTATTTCTTTTATTCGTTTTGTTATAGAAAATATCTGGATATTTTCTATTTTCTCTGGTTTTCGTCCTTGTATGTGTAAGACTATCACCAGTGCTTTCAGCTTCAATAGAAGAGGTGCTGCTTTCTGTGTATGAGAGCTGTTCTCTTCTAGATACATCACCCTTGGAGGAACAGGCCATGGATCATTTTTAGGGAGTTGCCATTTGAAAATTGTATCAATCTCATAGTCCGTAGTGTCCCTTACTAACTTCTTTAATTTAAGTTGACTAATTTCTGTTTCCCATTTATCTATATCCTTTTATAACAACTGAATAAAATGTTCGGTTTTTTCAACAGCTAGTAGCCTTTTAAGAGTTTTATGAAGTTCTTCAATCTCAACATCCAATAAATTTATGCATGTAGTATTTTTATCAATTATAATTCTCATAAACTCTAACGAACAGGTTGTGGCAGTTTTCTTCCATCTCTGTACCAAGTCAGAATCTTCTAAATCAAATGACGGGTAAACTTGTACTTTAGACCTCTTGCTATGATATTCTGGGCTATATAGTTCTCAAGTATGGTTTTATTCCACCATATCTTCGTTCTTTTGTGCACAGCATTTTTGTATTGTAAAGAAAGATCTCTATTTTCCATTGAAACCTCCTGCGATATTTTAAGAATATGTGTAGTTTGCCGACCACCTCTTCAGTGTTGCAAAGGTGGTTGGTTCTCTAGGGAAGGAGTGCTTGTTTGCATGCTGTTTCATTTAGAGCTTGCACACATTGTTCTGAAGTTAATCGGATGGCTGGATCTGGCCAGCTTTGCTTAGGCTAAGTCCACATTAGCATTTGAGTCCACATGCGTCCTGCGTATCTATAACATTGTGTACGTAGCGACATGCGCTGTATGCTGATGCGTCCACATGCGTCGTTTTGACATGTCCGCCGAACGCAAGAAAATGCAACATGTTGCGTTCAGCGGGCATGTCAAAACGATGCACGGGGACGCAATGTTAAAGATAGGTACGCAGGATGCATGCGGAAGTAGGCGGCCTGGGACAGCTCATACAATCCCATGATTTGCAGTATCATCTCTACGCCGATGACACGCAGATCTACCTATCCGGACCTGACCTCACCTCCTTACTCACCAAAATCCCACACTGTTTGTCTGCTATCTCGGCCTTCTTTTCTACTCGCTTTCTAAAACTGAACATGGACAAAACAGAATTCATCATTCCCCCATCTCACTCTACCCGTCCACCAGACCTATCCATCAATGTCAATGGCTGCTCACTTTCCCCAATCCTGCATGCTCGATGCCTCGTGGTGATCCTTGACTCTGCCCTCTCTTTCAAGCCACATATCCAAGCCGTTGCTCCTCTTGCCATCTCAAACTCAAAAATATTTCCCGGATCTGCGCATTCCTTGACCACGAAACCACAAAAACACTAGGGCCCGCCCTTATCATCTCCCGCCTTGACTACTGCAACCTCCTACTCTCTGGCCTCCCCTCTAGCACTCTGGCACCACTCCAATCCATCCTGCACTCTGCTGCCTGACTACCTGTCTCTGCGCTATTCCCCAGCCTCTCCCCTATACCAAGCCCTTCACTGGCATCCTATCGTCCAGAGACTGCTGTTCAAAACCCTTACTATGAAATACAAAGCCATCCACAACCAGTCTTCTCCATACATCTGTGACATGGTCTCCCGGTACTTACCTACACGCAACCTTTGATCCTCGCAAGATCTCCTTCTCTACTCCTCTCTTATCTCTTCTTCCCACAACCACATCCAAGACTTCTCCCGTGCCCTCCCCATACTCTGGAACTCTCTACCCCAACACATCAGACTCTCGCCTACCATAGAAACCTTCAAAAAGAACCTGAAGACTCACCTCTTCCGACAAGCCTACAGCCTGCAGTGATCCTCAACCTACTGAACCGCCGCACAACCAGCTCTACCCCCTCCTAGTGTATCCTCACCCATCCCCTGCAGACTTTGAGCCCTCGCGGGCAGGGTCCTCATTCCTTCTGTACCTGTTAGTGCCTTACTTTTTGCTCATGTTAATTATATTTGTCTATATTTGTCTATATTTGCCCCTTTCTTCACACATAAAGCACCATGGAATAAATGGCGCTATAAAAATGTATAATAATAATAATAATGTAAACCTGGCCTTAGAGAATGTTAGAGCACACACGTCAGACCAGCGACTGGTCCAAACTATCGGTGCTCAGGAGTGCATTGCCCCTGGCAGGCAGAAAACTGGGAGCAGTGCACTCCTGAACACAGAAAGAAAAAAAGCACTTTAATACTGTTTTGCTATGCAAATCTTATGCTACCTCTCTCTTTACAAGGTTTTATGTTTAGTCTGAAATTCCTGCTCCCCCCCCCCCCAACATGCAGAATACCAAAGTAAACCCTCTCCCTTTCCAGGTGAGGCATTTTGGCACTGATTCAATCATTCAGACATTTTTCTAGATGTAAAACAGGAACACATGAGCCGTGCGCACAGTGAACAAGCCTGTAGAGACATGTTCACACCACCAAGAGACTTGAAAACACAAAAAAGTAAAACCAAAAACACTCTGTTGCAAAAAAAACCCTGCTCATACAGGTATTGTACAGATGACCAGGTTTTTAAATACATCAGATAGGGATTACATACATCAGTTAGGACTGCTCTGATACGGGTATACCTTGACGTTTGGTACAGCGGCTTAGTATACATTTTTTGCAAAAAAACGTATCAACCAAATACCCTGTTTTTTCCATCTTTTTACTAGCCCTTGCTGTTCACTGTGATTTTTTTTTTGCACCAGAGTGTTTTTGGTTTTACTGTGCTTTTTTGTGTTTTCATTTTTATAGATGTCAATAAAAGGAAATCAGCGATTGCAAGTGTCTTTGCGAAGACCAAATTCTGTTTCAGACATACATTAACAATGTGCCATGGGCAAGTCATCCCTGCTGCTTGTGCTGTAGGCAATAAACGAGTACATTTAATCTCTATGGACAGAAGCTTAACTTTCCTGAAAAGTTAGTTTGCTGTTGCTTATAAATAAATGTTACTTTTTCCACCTCATGAGTTTTATGGGGCTTATACCTCCTGCACAGCCATGGGAATAGAACTTGTGCAGTGGCAAATACTCTATACAGACAGCTATAGGCACTTTCACTGAAAGGCAAGGAACTCAGCTGCGGTGTTATAAACTTGTCCACAGTGGTGGTGCTGAGGATTTGACACTTAAACACTCAGACTATAAGGACAGAAATTCTGTAGCAATTTCAACCCATATGGACAAGCCCTTGGGCTATGTGCTCATGATCATGAAATAGCAACAGTTTGGATGCAGCATATTTTTTCTGCTTTCTAATCATGCAGTTAAATCCGCATGTGTTCAGTGAATGGCTATGGGTGAAACTATACAGCAGAGACTAACGTCTCCGATGCAGATAATTAACGTGCTGAAGCTTGTAAACCCGCACCGTGGGTCAGTTTACACAGTGCTAAATAGAATCACAGTGGGCAAGGGATTTCTATAAATTCCATTCACTGTGCTTTTAATGTAGAACACAGCGTTTTGGATGAAGTGCAGGTGATCTGTGTCCAAACCTCTGCTCTTTCTGATACCCTTAGAGTGATTTCTTATATAGCAACTTTAAAAAAAAAAATCACTGCAGATTTTTGTGCAGTATTTCTAAGCCAATGCCAGAAGTGGATCCAGCAAGAAGAATTACATATTTTCTTTAAAGGGCTTGTTCGACCTTGGGTTACAAGTCTGCGGTCTTCTATGTGACTGCAGACTTGTGAATCCTCACATTGCATTGAAGATTCTCTATGATACATTCGTGCCACATTCTGACTAGATGGGTGCAAGCTCTCTCAAGTGTTTTGAGCTAGCTTTTAAACAGTCTAGTTGGAATTTGGCTGCAAGTATGTGGATCTCACCCAAGGGCTAGGGGATCACGGTACCGGGCCCTTCGGTTCTCAAGAGGGATGTCACGGTGGCTGACTCGGTCCGTGGCCCTCGGGAGGTCCGTGTAAAAGGGGAAAGGTCTTTAAAGGGGAAATGTTTGTGATGCCACCTGTGGTATTCGGTCAGGGTGACCGATGCTGCTTTAAGGGGTCCACTGGGGTGATGTTATGGCAGCTAGATGGTATACCTTCCCACAGGTGAAGTGTATCCCCAGGGCTTCCCAGTGTGTAGATTGTGGATGGTGAGAGGCGCAGTGAAGAATGAGGACACAAGGTTGCAGTCTCTTTACCTCTTTACTGAAGACTTCAGCATCCACAGTCCAGAGCACCAGATTACAGGGCAGGCAGAGTCCGGCTGGTTTGGAGGCAAATCCAGAGTCCCCTTATCCAGGTGGAAATCAGTATCCTTCCTCTAGCACCTGTGTGTTGTAGTACCTTATTGCTGAGCCTCTCATAAGGTCCTCACAACTGTTGTAGATGTTCTAGATGTTATGCCGCTCTCTGTCTCCCAGATGGATAGGACAAACCGTATGACCGGTGGCCTGAGGCTTTTTACAGGGACTCTATCATGTCCCGGCCTCTCGTGGGTGCCACCTTGCCTCCTGGGTATGGGTGGATCAGTAACGTGAAATTAGCTGCCGGTCTCTGGAGCAAGGCATAAAGGACTGTTGCTCCCTCGGTGTTCCAGCTACCAGATCCTGTGCCTCAGAAGGAGGCAGCCTGTGCAGGGCAGAACTCCTTCTGGTTTCCACTCCTTTGCTATGACTTCTTTCTCACCCTCTGTACAATACAGTTCGCTTTCGTGTCCGTTCTTAGAAACTGCCGCACGTGGGGCAGGCGCAGCTCCGTGACCTTCCGTCTGGGCCTCTGACAGGATCCCACCCCTGTCAGGGACCAACTACCTGAGCCGAAGCTCAGCCAGCAACTGCCTAACTTCCTCTCCAGGCCACCAGTTTTATCTAATTGTGAAGAGTGCTCTAATAATTAGGAGCATAGCTCCACCTGGTGGACTGGAGTAAGAAATGTGTTGTATGTTTGTGGTACCTGGTAAAGAGATCTCCTTTATTGCCTCCCAACGTAACATCACTCCCCCTAGAGGAGAATGATATTACTGCAACGACCAGGACCCTGGGGCGCTGCATATGCACATCACATATTTGAGGTCACTTGACCCCTACTTTTGGCACTGGCATCGGATGATATTCACAGCTCATAGTGCGCAATGTGAGGTTTCACAGGTCTACAGTCACATAAAGTGACTGTAGACTTATAGCTTAAGACTGGACAACACCTTCACACAATTTCACATGGCATGTGTAGTCAGTTACTGTCTCCAGATATTCACAATTCAAATCCAAAAATATGAATACACTAGGTACTTGCATGATTTTGGACATGTGATATACTCAAACATATAATGGTCTCTTACCAGTAAATCAAGAAGTGAACTAGTCTAGTAGCTTGCAGCAGAGCCATGTGCAATGTGTGCAGCAAGTGGAGGACTACACCGAGCTAGGCAGAAGCAAGCAGATCTTTCTGTGCTTCATGCTATTTGATAAATTCAGTGCATCTGTAGATTGCCTATTTTAAGTTTTACCACCTATTAGTTAATTATGTGTGGAAAAAAATTATGCCAATATATTGGTGCATTTTTTTCAGTATAGTGTTGTATCTTGGTCACACTATATAAGCTTGCTCCATTTCAATGTGGCCATGCCCCCTTGTAAATAAAGCATAGAAAACAAAAAATGCATAATAAATTGCAGCAGAGATTAAGTGCATTTAGTTTAGTAAATCTCTATCAATTTTTATGGATGGAAACAGGAACAAGTGGTAGTACAAGTTGTAGAATATATATATAAAATCAGTCTGAGTCTCCCAAGTGTTCTCCATATGATAAGCGTGTTAGGTGTCAAGTTCCTGCCCCTGCACGGGGGGAATCTAGAACCATGTCCGCTGCGGTCTCCCATTCTCCTCCAGCCACAGTGGAACCTGCTCAGCAGAGACATCGATCCCAGCATCTGGCTTAGGCCGGGGTCACACTAGACCGTAATACGGACGACTGCTATGCGATAAAAAATCGCATAGCACTCGGCCCAATGTTAATCTATGGTTCAGCTCCCATCATCCGATATTTTCTCCACCGTATTTCGGATCCGAGGGAACTCGCAGCAGGCTGCGATTGTCAGCGTATCTCGGCCGAGACTCACCAATGCAAGTCTATGGGTGCGAGAAAAAAATCGGATTACACACGGACCATGCGTGTGCATTGCGAGAAATACGCAGCGGTGTTCTATAGAAAAGCCGGTAGTTCAATTGCCGGCTTTGCATTTCTCCTTCACAAACCCGACAGGATATGAGACATGGTTTACATACAGTAAACCATCTCATATCCCCCTTTTTTTTGCATATTCCACACTACTAATGTTAGTAGTGTGTATGTGCAAAATTTCAGCGCTGTAGCTGCTAAAATAAAGGGTTAAATGGCGGAAAAAATTGGCGTGGGCTCCCGCGCAATTTTCTCCGCCAGAATGGTAAAGCCAGTGACTGAGGGCAGATATTAATAGCCAGGAGAGGGTCCATGGTTATTGGCCCCCCCGTGGCTAAAAACATCTGCCCCCAGCCACCCCAGAAAAGGCACATCTGGAAGATGCGCCTATTCTGGCACTTGGCCACTCTCTTCCCACTCCCATGTAGCGGTGGGATATGGGGTAATGAAGGGTTAATGCCACCTTGCTATTGTAAGGTGACATTAAGCCAGATTAATAATGGAGAGGCGTCAATTATGACACCTATCCATTATTAATCCAATTGTATGAAAGGGTTAAAAAACACACACACACATGATTTAAAAGTATTTTAATGAAATAAACACAGCGGTTGTTTTAATAATTTATTGTTCTCTCAATCCATTTTCAGACCCTCGCTTGGCAAAACAATAAACACACAA
This sequence comes from Ranitomeya variabilis, assembly GCF_051348905.1. NCBI lineage: Eukaryota > Metazoa > Chordata > Amphibia > Anura > Dendrobatidae > Ranitomeya > Ranitomeya variabilis. Next base: position 115,405,949 of record NC_135237.1, on the reverse strand, counting down.
TATACATACCCTCTCTGATGTCCTATCACGTCCCACGAGGTAATCCATCTGGAGGGGTTAACTAATATTACAGGCACGAGCTGCGATAAACCACTCGCTCGTGCCTGTAATCCTCGGGTGCTGAAAGGAAAGCTGGATCTGTACTTACATTGAGTCGCGGTGATGCGCCCCTGCTGGATGTTCTCATGAACTGCAGCCTGGGAACTTTTTCCCACGCTCCAGGTCATATGAGGACATCCACCAGGGGGCGCATCACCGCGACTGAAGGAAATGTAGGTCAATGACCTACATTTCCTTCATTCGCCGGGGAATTACAAGCACGAGCACACAGCTGCATTAGCAGGGCTCCTGCTTGTAAATTATTTTAACCCCTTCAGATGGATTACCTCGTGGGACGTGACGGTTCAGCTGAGGGTATGTATCTTGTGCGTTTATTATTTTGCCAAGCGAGGGTCTGCAAATGGATTGAGAGAGCAATAAATTATTAAAACAACCGCTGTGTTTATTTCATTAAAATACTTTTAAATCATGTGTGTGTGTGTTTTTTAACCCTTTCATACAATTGGATTAATAATGGATAGGTGTCATAATTGACGCCTCTCCATTATTAATCTGGCTTAATGTCACCTTACAATAGCAAGGTGGCATTAACCCTTCATTACCCCATATCCCACCGCTACACGGGAGTGGGAAGAGAGTGGCCAAGTGCCAGAATAGGCGCATCTTCCAGATGTGCCTTTTCTGGGGTGGCTGGGGGCAGATGTTTTTAGCCACGGGGGGGCCAATAACCATGGACCCTCTCCTGGCTATTAATATCTGCCCTCAGTCACTGGCTTTACCATTCTGGCGGAGAAAATTGCGCGGGAGCCCACGCCAATTTTTTCCGCCATTTAACCCTTTATTTTAGCAGCTACAGCGCTGAAATTTTGCACATACACACTACTAACATTAGTAGTGTGGAATATGCAAAAAAAAGGGGGATATGAGATGGTTTACTGTATGTAAACCATGTCTCATATCCTGTCGGGTTTGTGAAGGAGAAATGCAAAGCCGGCAATTGAATTACCGGCTTTTCACAGATATCGCGCTGAATGAAATATAAATACAGAATATATATATATATGTGTCTCAATGACATATATATATATATATATATATATATATATATATATATATATATATATACTGTATATATGTTTTCCCGAACATTTGAGCACATAAATCCATTAGATGTCGGTTTTGCAAGCTTGCGAGAAAATCTCGGCATACGGATGCCATACGGATGTCACACGGATGTCACACGGATCATTTGATGCGAGGAAATCGCATCCTCGCACTGCACACGGATCACTGTTTTTGAAACATTTGTGCGATTCTCGGCCGTGAAAAACGGACCGTTTTTTTATACGTTAAGTGTGTCCCCGGCCTTAAGCTGATACTGTGTGCTTGGTTATTGCAGTTTTTCCAGGCTCAGCCCTTGTAGCCAGCATTGATCAGTGGCAAGCAGACGTTCCAGGGACTATGTCCTGCTTTTCCCCTACTGAGCATGCCCACGGGTCGACCTCTCATTGGAGGTCGGGGGTCACATGCTCAGGTCCTGTAGCGGCTCCTATTGGATCACTAGGAAGGTCCTAGAGAGCTACAGCTATAAAAGGTCCGCACGGCCATGCGCTAGTATAAACCATTTATCGTGTGCGTGTGGATGTATGCCTGTTCTGGTGAAAGCTCCGAATCATACCCATTCCTAGTGTTGATAAATGTTCGCGAATGTTGGAGCTATCTAGCGCCAGTTAGCGCCATCCAGCAGACGGCACGATCTTATAGCATCTGTTAGCAGCATTAGCCAGTGCGCACCGTGCGCAACTAGTACGCTTTCCAGTCTATAGTTAGGGCGGTTAGTGGTGTCCGCCAGAGCGGCGCTGTGTGCACCCAGTGAGCTAAATCTATTTAAGTTTAGTTTACTCCTGACACCACTGTAGTGGTGTCAAGTGCAAGAGATCTAGAGGGACTCTTACCCTGAGTCTTGGGATAGAGTTCTGTGACTCCTTGCTTGCTCTCTCTGTGCGGTATCGCGGCCCTGTGATGCAACAGGGTTCGCTTCCTTCATACCTGGTGAAGCTAACCCATGTGTGTCTTCTCTTAATACCACCATATAGTCCGTCATTACCGAGCAGCAGGTGTATTTTCTGCACGGTGGACCCCGGACTGTGAACGCATCTTATATTGCCTCTTATTGATATTTGGTGCGTTCCGCCAGTCCTAACAACGTGTATGGCTTGCCAGTTCTCACCGCTTTTCCCCATTGAATTTAATGGCTCAATGGGCTGAAATTAGGAAAATGTGTGCGTAATTGTCGCAAGCTAGACGAATGGTCCGTGTGGTCTCCGAGTTTTTCTCGCACCTATAGGCTTGCATTGGTGAGTCTCAGACGATTTGCGTGTACAATCGCAGTATGCTGCAATTTTACATGCACGTCAAATACGCCTGAGAAAAAAATATGGTGATGTGATCTTCCCCATAGATTAACACTGGTTCAAGTGCTATGCGATGTTTTCTCGCATAGCACTCGCCCATATTCTATGGTAGTGTGACCCCGGCCTAAAGCTTCAAGTTCTGATTCCAATTGGCTAATTGAATGATGCTGCCCAGTGTTTCTGCTTTCACTCCACGTTGTCTACCTCTCCTTAGCAATCCCTCCCGAATCCCATTAAAAAATAAACATTTTCACTTGATACTATTTAACAATGCCGCCTATAATTCAGCCTGCACTGGCTATTGGATGCGTAGTGGTAAATATGGGACTGATCCTGAGCAAAAAACAACATATTTATATTTACCTTACTAATACTATTGTTTCCTGCCCGGTGAGCAACCACAAATCACAATAGTAATATACTGTAAGTCTGCAAAGTACTGAATGTGGTTTTTTTTTGTGGTTGTATGTATGTCCTGGTGGTCCAGTAGTACCTCGATTTTTTTTTTTTTTGTAATCCTATATAACCCAGTGATTTATATAATCCCTGGTGGTCCAGTAACCCTTTCTTTCGTAGACACAGGAACTGACTCTGGAACACATAGCAATTTACGTCTTAGCAATTGTTTTATAAAAATAAATGTTGTTCATATATTGCACTTAAAATAATAAAGCACATGTTTCCTTTCTAACCATTGCATGATGCGCTTGCCATTCTCCTGCTGTAAAGAAAAAGTCACTAAGTATTATTAAAACACAAATCCCTAGAAGCATCTGAGCACTTTACAATCAGACATCTGATTTGATGCAATCAGTAATCAAAGAATACAGCAAGGCACAGCACCAATCAACTAGTCGTAAAAGACGAAAAAGCTCTCAAGAAGAAGAACTGGCAAGTTTTATTCAGATCAAGTTTTTGAAAAGCCATATCAAAGCAGGAGTGAGATTTATAACATTACAGATATTTTATGTTTTTTTTATACTAGCATAATAAAAAGACAATTACACTTTACAGCAAAAAATAGGGTTAGTCATTTAGTGTTTCTATTTAGCACAATTCAGCTGTACATATTTCTGTTATTGCACATTTCAAAACATATTGTACAATAAAAATAAAACCTTGCAGCTATTATAAAAGGCAGCTTATTCTGGAGAAGAAAAAAAATCAGACACTTAATGGAAAGAATTTCCATTCCTTTCTGTACACTAAGGAATATCTGCAGTTTTGATGTAGAGCATTGGTTTTATACAACTCATATGTTTTAATATTTCCAATTCTCTCGATGTTTTTCCAGTTGTGGAGTTAAAAAGTTTGCCTGCAGGATGCCTTTTACAAACTTTCTGCTCAGGAATTCTGAAATGATAGTGGGGTCCCTTGCTGACATCCCTCATCTATAAGCCACATAAGGTCTCATGTGGTGACAGTTTTCACACATACCGGAGACACACACATATAGGAATGGGTCTGTGTACATGTCAGTGTGTTTCCATGGACCATGTGTCCATGGGCAAAATACCCTGATATGTCCGTTTCCAACAGCAGCATGGGCTGCAAAACATCCTGCACACGTGCAAAGATCTGCGGTGAACTCACAGAGCTGAACTGCGGTGAACTCACTGACTTTTTCTCACAGTGCTGAGGTCACCACAGTTCAGGCCAGCTGGGAACTCAGCCTCAGTGACCAGTGGTAACCTCGATGATGACACCGCTGCTCACTGAAGCTGCACTCGCAGGAGCTTATTAATCAGTGGTTTTCAGCGTGGACAGTTGCATCTTGGTACCTTCCAGGTTGAAAGCAATTTATCCCCAGACATGTATTAAGGCGTGGGACAGAACGTCGGACAGGTGAGGGATATTGTTATTGGTTCATTTTTGCTTTATTACAGGAGACAAGGGATTCAATGGACTGGGTGTTAGCTGAGTATAACTGAGTTTGTTATTTTTAAATAAAAATGGCAAAGTGTGTTTTGTTTTAATTTCAAATAAAATACTTTATACTTGCTGTGTGATTATTTATAATACAACTATAGGATTAGTAACGGATAGGTGTCTTATAGATGCCCCTTCATTATTAATCCATGGGCTTGATGTCACCAAACAATACAAAGGTGACATGAACCCCACTTGCCACCGCCACAGGGCAAGTGGGAAGAGCTGGGCAAAGCAGCAGAATTGGCACATCCAATAGATGTGGTTTCTCTGGGTTGCTGCAGGCTGCTATTTTTAGCCTGGGGGATATGTACCCTTACCAGCCTGAGATAACCAGCCCCCAGCTGTCTGCTTGAGCAAGGCTGGTTGTCAAAAATGGGGGGAACCCCACATTATTTTTTATTTAAGTAACTGAAATTATGGGTATGGAAGGCAACCTGTTTAACTTACTGTTAGGTGTTGAGTTCCGGCCACTGCACAGGGGGAATCCCGAACCATGTCCTCTGTGGTCTTCCATTCTTCCCTAGCCACAGTGGAGTCTGCTCAGCAGAGACATCGGTCCCAGCATCTGGCTTAAGCTGATACTGTGCGGCTGGTTACTGCTGCCTCCCCAGGTTCTGCCTTTGTAACCAGCATTGATCAGCGGCGAGCAGACGTTCCAGGGACTTACTCCTGCTTTTCATCTACTGAGCATGCCCGTGGGACAACCTCTCATTGGAGGTCGGCGGTCACATGCTCAGGTCCTGTAGCGGCTCTGATTGGACCACTAGGACGGTCCCGGAAGGCTACATCTATAAAAGGCTTGCATGGCCGCTCGGCGCCAGAGCCCGCATCAAAGAGAGGGACACAACATATGATGTACTTATACGTTATAGGTCATGAAAGGATTAAATCAGTCATTTATGTATTAAGAACTGGGATCCTAAAGCAGTATAAAAATCCTACAGAAAGTTTAAGTACTCCAAAATCCTATAAAAGCAATTGTTTATTAACGCAATTTAATAGCATAGATTACAACAAGTAAAATATTTTTGACTCTCTGTTCACATATATGTGAGAAAATCTGGTAGCCAGTGAACAGTTCTGGAAAAAATATTTATACACCAAGAACAAAACTCAATAGACCCCATTATTGTCAATGAGGTACGTCATTCGTTGTTGTTGTATATTGTGTAATGGATCAGGCGCTGCCATCATTTTTTAATTTCTGTTCCTAGCATGGGACAGAAAATTGGAAATATGAGTGCAGATGTGAAACTACAGTAGCTTGAACTATAGTATAAACCAAAAAGGCAATGTCCGTGTTATTGCTTCTTTTGATTGCATCTACTAAATAGTAGCACTTACTACAATACAGTTTTATGAAAATGTATGATTGAATAACAAACTCGTGAGCTCTATACACTGATTGTGTGTCTTAAAATGTATTTAAAATTTTCATGTAAGGCTGGAGACACACTTACTGTATAAAAAAATCGGTCCAATTTTGACAGCCGAGAATCGCACAAATGTTCCTGAACAGTGATCCGTATGTAATCCTTTTGCAATGTAAGGCCGGGGTCACACTACAGCGTAATGCAGACGAGTGCTAACCAGTGTGTTAGGACTATGTGCTGTATACACAGCGAAAAAAAAGCTTTTGAAGTTGAGCCAGGTACAACCTGTAGATTTAGTCCTGGAGAAAAGGCTGGGAGAATTAAATCTGCAGTTTGTAGCTGGCTGCACTATAAACCATAGGAGTAAGGTTAATACAGGTTGTAAATAAAGGTAAGTGACTTCCTATACACACGCCCACTGAAGAAGCATGACGCGAAACGTATGTCGGGGTGAGGAGGGACACTAAGGACTACCTGCACGGCTGTGCTCGGCCTGGCTGCCCTGGTAACACGTTTATTTACTCTACACACTTCTTTATCTTGTGTTTTGCATAGAAGTCTCCATACAGCTTGCATTTTTCCTAGGAGGTCTGTTGTGAACTCTATTTTTGGGCTCCCTCTAGTGGTCACAAGCGGTACTGTGTAGTGTTGTCTTTCTGCAGGTTGGCAGCATCAGCTGGTTCGTTATCCTTGGCTGGTTTCCTATTTAGCTCACCTGGATACTCAGTTCCTTGCCTGCTATCAATGTATTCAGTGCTCTTCAGATTCCTTGTGACTACCTTGCTCCCAGTCTCTCCAAGACAAGCTAAGTTTTTGTTTGTTCATTTTTTGATTATCAGCATTCATCATGTTTCTTGTCCAGCTTGCTAAAATGTGATTCCCTCGCTTGCTGGTTGCTCTAGGGGACTGAGTTTCTCCCCCCACACCGTTAGTTGGTGCGGGGGTTCTGGAAATCTCAGTGTGGATATTTTGTAAGGGTTTTTTACTGACCGCACAGACCCCTTTTCTATTTTCTGCTATCTAGTATTAGTGGGCCTCATTTGCTGAATCTGCTTTCACCCCTGTGTATGTGCCTTCCTCTTACCTCACCGTTATTATTTGTTGGGGGCTTCTATATCTTTGGGGATTATTTCTCTGGAGGCAAGTGAGGTCTTTCTCTCTCTCTAGGGGTAGTTAGTTCCTCAGGCTGGCTCGAGACGTCTAGGATTTTAGACACGTTCACCGGCTACTTCTAGTGTGTTTGGATAGGTTCAGATTTGCGGTCAGTCCAGTTTTCCACCTCCCTAGAGCTTGTCCTATGTTTGTTACTTAGCTGGAGTAATTTGTGATCCTCAACCACTAAGGATCATAACAGTATAGCAGGCCAAAAAGTGTTTAATGCATCGCAGAAGTGGGATAAAAAGAAGACCTGAGTACATTTTTTTTTTTCTCCTCCCGCTTTTCCTTTGCTGCAGTCTGTTTAGCTTCTTTCATCCCCTTGAACTCTGGGTGGTTTTGAGCTCAGCTGCAGACATGAATGTTCAGACTCTGACTTCTAGTGTGGATCATCTTACTGCACGGGTGCAAAGTATTCAGGATTTTGTTATTCATAGCCCTATGTCAGTACCAAAGATACCCATTCCTGAGTTGTTTTCTGGAGAAAGATCTAGGTTTCTAAATTTTAAGAATAATTGTAAGTTATTTCTATCTCTGAGACCTCGTTCCTCTGGTGATTCCGCTCAGCAAGTTAAAATTGTTATCTCCTTGTTGCGTGGCGACCCTCAAGATTGGGCTTTCTCTCTGGCGCCAGGAGATCCTGCATTGCTTAATGTAGATGCATTTTTTCTGGCTCTTGGACTGCTTTATGAGGAGCCTAATCTTGAGAATCAGGCAGAAAAAGCGTTGCTGGCTATCTCTCAAGGTCAGGATGAAGCAGGGGTGTATTGTCAAAAATTTCGGAAATGGTCGGTGCTTACTCAATGGAATGAGTGTGCCCTGGCTGCAAATTTCAGAGAAGGTCTTTCTGAGGCCGTTAAGAATGTTATGGTGGGGTTTCCCACCCCTACAAGTCTGAGTGATTCTATGGCTTTAGCCATTCAGGTTGATCGGCGTTTGGGGGAGCGCAAATCTGCTCATCCTTTGGCGGTATTTTCTGAACAGAGACCTGAGTCTATGCAATGTGACCGAACTCTGACCAGAATTGAGCGACAAAGTCATAGACGTCAAAATGGGTTGTGCTTTTACTGTGGTGATTCTACTCATGTTATCTCAGCATGCTCTAAACGCTTAAAAAAAATTCACTAAACCTGTCACCATTGGTACTATACAGCCTAAATTTATTTTGTCTGTTACTTTGATTTGTTCTTTGTCGTCCTACCCGGTTATGGCTTTTGTGGATTCGGGTGCTGCCCTGAATCTGATGGATTTGTCGTTTGCCAGGCGCTGTGGTTTTGTCCTGGAGCCTTTGGAATTTCCTATTCCTCTGAGGGGAATTGATGCTACGCCATTGGCTGAGAATAAGCCTCAGTATTGGACACAAATGACCATGTGCATGACTCCCGTACATCAGGAGGTGATTCGCTTTCTTGTTTTGTATAATTTGCATGATGTTGTCGTTTTGGGTCTGCCATGGCTGCAGGCTCATAATCCAGTTTTAGATTGGAAAGCTATGTCTGTGTCAAGTTGGGGTTGTCAGGGAATTCATGGCGATACTCCGTTGGTGTCTATTGCTTCTTCCACTCCTTCTGAGGTCCCTGAGTTTTTGCCTGACTACCAGGATGTATTTGATGAGCCCAGGTCCAGTGCCCTGCCCCCTCATAGGGATTGTGACTGTGCTATAAATTTAATTCCTGGTAGTAAATTTCCTAAGGGACGACTTTTTAATTTGTCTATACCAGAGCATGCCGCGATGCGGAGTTATATAAAGGAGTCTTTGGAGAAGGGACATATTCGCCCATCCTCTTCCCCTCTTGGTGCAGGATTTTTTTTTTGTGGCCAAGAAGGACGGTTCTTTGAGACCTTGTATAGATTATCGTATTCTGAATAAAATCGCAGTCAAATTTCAGTATCCTTTACCACTATTGTCTGATTTGTTTGCTCGGATTAAGGGTGCCAGTTGGTTCACCAAGATAGATCTCCGTGGTGCGTATAACCTTGTGCGCATTAAGCAGGGAGATGAATGGAAAACAGCATTTAATATGCCCGAAGGCCATTTTGAGTACTTGGTGATGCCTTTTGGACTTTCTAATGCTCCTTCTGTGTTTCAGTCCTTCATGCATGACATCTTCCGAGAATATCTGGATAAATTTATGATTGTTTATCTGGATGACATTTTGGTCTTTTCTGATGATTGGGAGTCCCATGTGAAGCAGATCAGGATGGTGTTTCAGGTCTTGCGTGCTAATGCTTTATTTGTGAAGGGCTCAAAATGTCTCTTCGGAGTACAGAAGGTCTCCTTTTTGGGTTTTATTTTTTCTCCTTCTACTGTGGAGATGGACCCAGTCAAGGTCCAGGCTATTCATGACTGGACTCAGCCCACGTCTGTTAAGAGTCTTCAGAAGTTCTTGGGTTTTGCTAATTTTTACCGTCGTTTCATCGCTAATTTTTCTAGCGTGGTTAAACCTTTGACGGATTTGACCAAGAAGGGTTCTGATGTGACTAATTGGTCTCCTGCGGCCGTGGAGGCCTTTCGGGAGCTGAAGCACCGATTTTCTTCAGCTCCAGTCTTATGTCAGCCAGATGTCTCTCTCCCCTTCCAGGTCGAGGTTGATGCTTCTGAGATTGGAGCAGGGGCTGTTTTGTCGCAGAGAAGCTCTGATGGCTCTGTGATGAAGCCATGTGCTTTCTTTTCAAGAAAGTTTTCGCCTGCCGAGCGGAATTATGATGTTGGTAATCGGGAGTTGTTGGCTATGAAGTGGGCATTTGAGGAGTGGCGACATTGGCTCGAAGGAGCTAAACATCGTGTGGTGGTCTTGACTGATCACAAAAATCTGATTTATCTTGAATCTGCCAAGCGCTTGAATCCTAGACAGGCTTGTTGGTCATTGTTTTTCTCCCGTTTCAACTTCGTGGTCTCATACCTGCCTGCTTCGAAGAACGTGAAAGCTGATGCACTTTCTAGGAGTTTTGTGCCTGACTCTCCGGGAGTTTCTGAGCCGGCTGGTATTCTCAGAGAGGGAGTGATTTTGTCTGCCATTTCCCCAGATTTGTGACGAGTGCTGCAGAAATTTCAGACGGATAGACCTGACCGTTGTCCACCAGAGAGACTGTTTGTCCCGGATAGATGGACCAGCAGAGTTATTTCCGAGGTCCATTCTTCGGTGTTGGCGGGTCATCCTGGGATTTTTGGTACCAGAGATTTGGTGGCTAGGTCCTTCTGGTGGCCTTCCTTGTCGTGGGATGTGCGTTCCTTTGTGCAGTCTTGTGGGATTTGTGCTCAGGCTAAGCCTTGCTGTTCTCGTGTCAGCGGTTTGCTTTTGCCTTTGCCTGTTCCGAAGAGGCCTTGGACGCACATTTCCATGGATTTTATTTCGGATCTTCCAGTATCTCAGAAAATGTCTGTCATCTGGGTGGTGTTTGATCGTTTTTCCAAGATGGTCCATTTGGTGCCCTTGCCTAAGTTGCCTTCTTCCTCCGATTTGGTTCCTCTATTTTTTCAGAATGTGGTTCGCTTGCACGCCATTCCTGAAAATATTGTGTCTGATAGAGGATCCCAGTTTGTGTCCAGGTTTTGGCGGACTTTTTGTGCTAAGATGGGCATTGATTTGTCTTTTTCGTCGGCCTTCCATCCTCAGACTAATGGCCAAACCGAGCGAACTAATCAGACGTTGGAAACTTATTTGAGATGTTTTGTTTCTGCTGATCAGGATGATTGGGTGACTTTTTTGCCATTGGCCGAGTTTGCCCTTAATAATCGGGCTAGTTCTGCTACTTTGGTTTCGCCTTTTTTCTGCAATTCTGGTTTCCATCCTCGTTTTTCCTCGGGTCAGGTTGAGCCTTCTGACTGTCCTGGGGTGGATTCTGTGGTGGATAGGTTGCAGCAGATTTGGAACCATGTGGTGGACAATTTGAGGTTGTCACAGGAGAAGGCTCAGCGCTTTGCCAACCGCCGCCGCGGTGTGGGTCCCCGACTTCGTGTTGGGGATTTGGTGTGGCTGTCTTCTCGGTATGTTCCTATGAAAGTCTCCTCTCCTAAATTCAAGCCTCGCTTCATCGGTCCTTATAAGATCTTGGAAATCCTTAACCCGGTGTCTTTTCGTTTGGATCTCCCAGCATCGTTTGCCATTCATAATGTGTTCCATAGGTCTTTGTTGCGGAGGTATGTGGTACCTGTGGTCCCTTCTGTTGAGCCTCCTGCTCCGGTGCTGGTCGAGGGCGAATTGGAGTACGTGGTGGAGAAGATTTTGGATTCTCGTATCTCTAGACGGAGGCTTCAGTATTTGGTTAAGTGGAAGGGCTATGGTCAGGAAGATAATTCCTGGGTTGTCGCCTCTGATGTTCATGTGGCCGATTTGGTTCGTGCCTTCCACGCGGCTCATCCTGATCGCCCTGGGGGTCTTGATGAGGGTTCGATGACCCCTCCTCAAGGAGGGGGGTACTGTTGTGAACTCTATTTTTGGGCTCCCTCTAGTGGTCACAAGCGGTACTGTGTAGTGTTGTCTTTCTGCAGGTTGGCAGCATCAGCTGGTTCGTTATCCTTGGCTGGTTTCCTATTTAGCTCACCTGGATACTCAGTTCCTTGCCTGCTATCAATGTATTCAGTGCTCTTCAGATTCCTTGTGACTACCTTGCTCCCAGTCTCTCCAAGACAAGCTAAGTTTTTGTTTGTTCATTTTTTGATTATCAGCATTCATCATGTTTCTTGTCCAGCTTGCTAAAATGTGATTCCCTCGCTTGCTGGTTGCTCTAGGGGACTGAGTTTCTCCCCCCACACCGTTAGTTGGTGCGGGGGTTCTGGAAATCTCAGTGTGGATATTTTGTAAGGGTTTTTTACTGACCGCACAGACCCCTTTTCTATTTTCTGCTATCTAGTATTAGTGGGCCTCATTTGCTGAATCTGCTTTCACCCCTGTGTATGTGCCTTCCTCTTACCTCACCGTTATTATTTGTTGGGGGCTTCTATATCTTTGGGGATTATTTCTCTGGAGGCAAGTGAGGTCTTTCTCTCTCTCTAGGGGTAGTTAGTTCCTCAGGCTGGCTCGAGACGTCTAGGATTTTAGACACGTTCACCGGCTACTTCTAGTGTGTTTGGATAGGTTCAGATTTGCGGTCAGTCCAGTTTTCCACCTCCCTAGAGCTTGTCCTATGTTTGTTACTTAGCTGGAGTAATTTGTGATCCTCAACCACTAAGGATCATAACAGAGGTCACTGACCTTCATGTACAACTTGTATTAACCCTACTCCTACGGTTTATAGTGCAGCCTTTTTATCACATGTGACTTACTGGATAGCAGCACGGCACAGTGTCCCTCCTTTTTCACTGCTCTGTTTTTGTTATATTCATTCTGCATTTTTTTCTATGGTTTTAACAAAATATCTAATAAAAATGAATTTTTTTAGTTCTCTGGTTCTCTTCATTCAGCTAATCCTCATGTTAGTCCGAATTTGTATTGTTCCCCTAAGGTGAAGTAAATTAAACCAGAAAACTACACCAGCCCCTCGCTAAAGTAACATTTTCGGTGGTGCAATATAGCAGTTTCATTGACTGGCTGGACCTGCTCTCCTGGGTCTCGCATGATTTTATGCCACGCTTCACTCTTACTTCCTTTATACAAAACTGACTTCTTCTAGAAGAAGTGAGAGCTGCTAACTCTCTGATTTCCTCCGAATTGCATTTTCATCTGAAGGAAGGATGAGTGAAGCAGCGGCTGATTGGCTGCAGTGCTCACATGGCATAAGAACATCATGTGAGCCCCGGGAGAGCCGGTGCAGTTATAGCTGGAATGACGCCGCCACCTGAGGTGAGTACAGGTTGTTTATATTTTACAAGGGGGATATAGCATGTGAGAAGTGGTCGTCCAACTCCTTATAACTGGTATACAAAATGTTCAAAATGACAGTCTTATTGAATAGATAGAAAGCTTCAATCAATTTTCTTAGGGTATCAAAGACACGCAGGTGTCCTGGGCAAACCGATTAGAAAAAGGAATGGAGTAGGGGGGCATCTAGGGCAATTTTGCACATTGTACCATTTATCCTAAGGCCGGCCCCGGTTGTTAGTGATGCAATAGGAGTGTGTTTCATTTTATTCAGTCACAATTATCACCGCCCAAGCACTTTCAGTGATGCTCTCGGGGTTGCGCACCGAAACTGTGTAGCACCCTGCTCCACTGACTGTGCAGCTGGAGCAGCTCTTCACGGCGCATGCACAGCTCCCCGATCGACACTGCACAAGCACAGTTCCATAATACACTGCACAAGTATGGGATTTTCAAATCGGATTTGAGTGATGCGCAACCCCATTAACATCATTCAAATTGAGTGGGAGGTGACAACCGTGACCCAACTCAATGAAGCACATCGCTATTACTAAATGAGCAGGTACAATAAAACTATATAAAGTGTTTTTTTTACAAATGATTAGATCTCCGTTTTTAATTTAAAAAACATTGAAGATAGTTCTTATTGACATTAGCTGTATGTACTGTATGTTGTCATTGTCCTACTGCAGAATACATTTGGAGCCAATTAGATGCCTCTCTGATGACATTGAATTATCAACAAGTATCTGCCAATAATTCTCAGCATTTAGGATATCATTAATCTTACTAAAGTCCCAATTTCATTTGACACGTAGCCAGAAACTTGCAAGAAACCTCCACAATGCTTCACTGTAGTCTGCAGTCACTCATTATTGTACTGCTCTACAGCATTTTGGGGAATAAACTGCCTTCTGTTACAGTCAAGTAATTCAAATTCTGACTCTTTAGCCCAGAGCACCTGCTGCCATTTTTATGCACTCCAGTTCCTGTGTTTTCATGCATAGCTATCTCACTTAGCCTTCTTTCCATGTTTAAGGTATGGCTTTTTGGCCGCAGTTCTTCCATTTTGGTAACATCTCTCTGAACAGTAGATGGTGAGACATTTTCTAAACCTGACCTTTTCGGAAAACCACTCCCTTGGATCTACTGTCTTCCTGCCATGACCTACATATAGCCCATATGATATCCATCTATCTTCATTGATCCATATTTCTATTCCCTTTTTCACTTCCCAGCTTGTTACAGCTACTACACATTTTCCTCTAATTAGCATATGGAATCTGCTTTTTGACTTATTCTTCTTTTTTACTGTCAGACCGCTATTCAGCATGTATGAGAATTGGATGGAAACTACTGAACATATGCACCTATCACTGCAAGTGGACCATGAGTTCAACTACAAAAATCAGCAAGAGGCACTTTAACTAATGATAATGTATATGCTTAACTGCTCACTATTTTTAGTGGATGTGTATGGCAAATACATTTCTTTTGATATGCTCTACTGAGTCCTGAATAAAACTTTTTGTAGGAAAACCCTTTGTCATATTTCCTCCAAGACTTAATGTATCCTGTTAAACAGCTGCTCTGCATTACCAAATGGCTACACAGCTACCTAAGGCAAAATTAACATCAATATCCATCAAAATTTTTAACAATAGTTATTAGAGCTTAACACCTGCTGTTAGAGACAGATACCACCAGAAGCGAATCTAGGCTACTGACTCCTCATACATTTCCTCCCCCTTTGCTCCCCATACTGTCTCCCCACACAATCCCCTTCACCGTCCCTAATCCCCATACTGTCGCCTACCTGAAAGTGGCAGCAATCAGGACTTCAATACTCTTGCCTAAAAGATGTGAGTACAATTGAAAGCCGTGAGCTGGCATTTTATACCTTGTTAGAATAAGCGAATCCCAATCAAAGTGGCGATAAAGTGCAGTGGCCTGGGAGACACCTTGGCCTGACAGCGCACCCCGCCGGTGGCACCAGGGACAAGTGCCCGCTCCCCTGTCCCCTAGATTTGCTCCAGACATAGCCATCATCTACCATGCATAGAGAGAGCTACTGATCTCTATCTACACATGGTGACCACAGTGCTGACGTACATGTACGTAATTTTGTGGTAAGGGGTTAAAATAATTATGTTCTAGTTCTGCTGTTCTGAATTGCTACTAAAGTCTGTGTTTCAGTCATCACACAATGTATTTGTCAGCATCCTCAAGATCATTCTTACCCTGCACTTGCATGCACCAGACCATATCAAAAGTAATAGAGCACAGACCTAGATTCTCTCAGATCTAGTTACCGTGAAAGTGGACTGCAATTTCCCAGGGGAATGTTACCAACTTTCTGACTTTTTATACAGTGAATTGCAAAAATAATTCCTGATTCCTGGAAAGAAAATACTAGAAAAGACTGTGGGAGCTATTTTACAACAGTTTGCTTCAGGTAATTCACTTGACACTGATTTTTTTCTACTTTATTGTACTTAAAAAAAGATAGATAGATAGATAGATAGATAGATAGATAGATAGATAGATAGATAGATAGATAGATAGATAGATAGATAGATTTTTAATTACATATAATTTTTTGAGGCTAGATAGATCAAGGTAGGAACCTGCTTAGGGCACCAATCAACTACAAATATGAGGAGGCAGAACATGGGCATATGGAAGAAGAGGAGAATAATCTCAATTGTCCAAGAGTTTTAAAACAAATAAGTAAGAAAATCATTGTTATTTAACAGGAAAAGCAAATGCTGAATCATCACATATAAGCACATCTGCAGTAGATGAACAATTCACATACCACATTATATACACAATTCTGATACAATGAGTAATATACAGTAAGTCATTTTAAATTATATAAAAAAGTCCCCAAATAGTTGTGAAGGTGATAACCAAATACTCCCATCAGTCTCTAAACTTCTGACACTTTTTCCCCAATGTGTGTGGGTCAATCAAGGAACAATATGGGATTTATTGTGAACAGATATCTATCACAATTTAATGGTCCAAAAAGTGCTTATTGTGTGCGTTAATAATTGCACAATGTGAATAGGTATTTATTATGAACACATTCACACTCACCCCAGGGAAACACCACACCTACACCCAACAGGTGCCTGTACAGACAAGAAATACCCTAGCCGCATAACTAATAAACAATACCTCGGACCTGGCTCTCTAAAAGGCTGTGGAGGGGTTTCTTGAATCTCCTGAGGATTCATAGGGGAGGCAGCAAAACTCTACCAACAAGGGGAACGGAAAATGTGAAGAAATATACAAGAACCAAAGGTGAGAAACTATGGCACGTTCAAATAAGGTGGGGGGGTGAAGGTTAAGGGGTACTAAATATAAAAAGCATAAGAAACAATTCCCAAGAGCCTAACAGTGGTAACAGGAAAATGTGCTGGTAGGGAATGCAAACCAACTCTGCAAGTATAACACTCTAGTTTACCCAATAAAGTAAACCCCTAAGATAAAGAGCTGGAACTCCTAAGTATACATTCACGATGAAATATAGCCAGCAAGGAAGTTCAGAGAAGGTATACTATATAAAGCTCTATCCAAAATGTGATAAAGCAAACCAAAATGGGAAAATGGAAAGCACCCAGAAAGGAGCAAACCAGGAAGGGAGAATAAGGACAAAGGAAGAATCAGCATTTTGGCAGGGAAGAAATAGAGCCATAACTCAACAGTCCGAAGAACTGACCACGAAGCAACAGTTCACAGGATCAAATCTACAAACTGAGCCATAACAGTATTTAAATTACATATTGTGTAGGTATAAGCATGTTGGACAATTTCTGTTCCTACCCCTGAAAGCACCAATTATGTTGTGTTAATTATGTCTTACATCTTTTGTATATACAGTAAAGAGCAAAAGTTTGGACACACCTTCTCATTTAAAGATTTTTCTGTATTTTCATGACTATGAAAATTGTAAATTCACACTGAAGGCATCAAAACTATGAACTAACACATGTGCAATTATATGCTTAACAAAAAGTGTGAAACAACTGGAAATATGTCTTATATTCTAGGTTCTTCAAAGAAGATACTGTGAAGTGAAAACCATTTCCGGTGACTACCTCTTGAAGCTCATCAAGAGAATGCCAAGAGTGTGCAAAGCAGTCATCAAAGCAAAAGGTGGCTACTTTGAAGAACCTAGAATATAAGACATATTTTCAGCTGTTTCACACTTTTTTGTTAAGTATATAATTCCACATGTGTTAATTCATAGTTTTGATGCCTTCAGTGTGAATTTACAATTTTTATAGTCATGAAAATACAGAAAAATCTTTAAATGAGAAGGTGTGTCCAAACTTTAGCTCTGTACTGTATATTGTGTCTTGTGAATTGTAATGTATTGTGATAAAGAGTGTGATAAGTAGTGTACAGTGTATAATGTGATAATGTATAAGATAGAGAGTATAGGCATAGATTGTTGACTGTAGTTTAAGTAATGGCAGGGTAAAATAGAGTTAATATTTGAGACTAGCACATAGTGGGAGGGACTTAGTGTTAAGGCTAGTGACGGATTCCTGATTTAGTTAGTGTAGGCGTGAACGTGAGCAGTGCTGTCATTGGCGTGATCCACAGTTACGAGGAAATTTAAGAACAAGGATAGTGAGATCTTGAAGTTACCTACAGGACTATGTGGCCTTCTGGAATAGGACGATGAGTCACAAGAAAACTTGAGCTTCCAAACACCGAAGTTAATGGGTCTAAACTGGACTGAGTATGTGGTACTAGTGGGGGTCCTGAGTGGCAGATCCAGGGCGCCAGCAGTGGAAAAAAAAATTGGACGTGGAAATGCTGAGTGAGTAGAAAGACTTTTTGATCAGGACTGTGGCTTAGAAAGTGGGTTGTGATGAAGTTGGGCAAAACCGTGTGCTTCACCAGCCCTGGAGTAGACTAGGGAGGAAGGATACTGTTTGAGTGAAAATTCTTTGTACTGCAAAGGAAACTTCCTTCTGAAAGACTTTGTGCCCACTTTCCCTTGTACATAGCTCTTACCAAGTTACCATCCAGTAAGGACTGTGTTTTTGAACAGGAACCTCCTTTATTGAACTGCGGAATCAATGGTCCTGGCCAGCCAACCCACCCGGCTACAGGAGGCCTGCATGGGCACCAAGCCCTCAAAACACAAGTACAAACACCCAGACAGGATCCACACTTTCATGTAGCGCTCCAGGGAGTGAAAGGAGGAGACAAGTGCGTCATCCATGGCTACCGCCCAGCGCTGCGCTATACAGTTACTTTGGAGCTATTTGTATCAAGCCATTTGCCTAGGGAAAAGGTAAAATCAGCTTCCGTACATGTTCAGTGCAAAATATCCAAAATTATTAAGAATTACTGCAGATAAACATCATAACAAATACAGATAAAAAATATCTCATATTCACAAAAGAAACATTCAGCATATGAATCAACACAGAATATATATTGGAAAACAATTATCAAAATTTGTGAACCATGGAGGTAGGTACTAGTATTTATTTATTTACTCATTTATAGAGTGCCATTAAAGTGAATCTGTCAGTAGGTTTTGCTTTGTAAACTGAAGACCGCATGCTGATGGGAATTAAGACAGATTTCAGTAATCCCTGTCTTATCAAGGTCTGTGCTTTGTTACTTGCAATGATTGTTTTAGCACCAGGAGCTTCTTATTGCTGGAACACAGCATACCTGAAAGTCCGACACGTCCGCTTCACTGAGAGCATGTGGTGTGTGGCGGGGCCAGCTGTGGTGTGGGCGGGGTTAGACTTCTCAGCTCTACTTCATGCTAAAACTAAAAACTGAATGTGTCATAACTGCTGCAGCCAGTAAATTAAGTGATACATTGTTGGATTAAGGGTCTCTCTGCTTACATCATGCTTCTCTCAGATGATGTAGCAGATTCCATTTAATTCCACAGTGTTTTACAGACATCATCATCACAGTCCTGATAGGGAATATGGATCATGAGCCCCAATCAGTAGGGTTGTTTTGGGTTGTCATTATGATTTAAAAAGAGAAAACACAGTAGTTTGATAATAAATGGCTTCACCCAACCACTAACCATGAGTGGAGAAAAAGTTTTAGTGTTATCATTCAAATTCCCTGAAAAGGGGCAAGAAAGCAAATATTCTGCCAGGGTATGTAAACTTTTGAGCACAACTGTATCTGGGTTAGGCTATACCAGATGGGCCGCCAACAGGGCATTACTGCCCTTAGCAGTGTTTTGGGCCCTCTGCGCAGAAGCAAAGAGGGGGGCCCTGACTGGGCTCCCTCTCTTTTTGTTTTTGCTCACTGGGCCCCAGGGGCAGGATTCTGCCAGTTCAGTAACGAGCCTTGCAATATTTAACTCTCCTCATACTGGCATGCTTGACTTCACTTGTCACTCTCCACAAGGAGAGATTGGAAAACCATAATCAATCAATACGATAATAAGTGATCCATGTCTACAGCCTTTAATTATAAGATGAAGACATCAGCTGCATTCACTGTAAACTGTAAACTTATGATAATTACAGTCAAAATAATTTGTATACGTTTCTTCAGCCTCAAATAATTACAAACTCCATCAATTTTTTTTATGGAGAGGGAAGAAAGTTAAAAATTTTTATGGCCTGTCCTGGAATTTTTGGATGATTGGGAACCCTGACTCCTCCTCCTCTATTTTGCGACTTTTGAAAACATTTTACAACAGTTTTCTGGCATAAAAGCTGTGATGAATCGCTCTCTATATGTGTAATGTGTAGTGACTAGTGTTGGGCATTCCGATACTGCAAATATCGGGTATCGGCCGATATTTGCTGTATCGGAATTCCGATACCGAGTTCCGATATTTTTGCGATATCGGAAATCGGAATCGGAAGTGTGCGGTGCGTATGGTTCCCAGGGTCTGGAGGAGAGGAGACTCTCCTTCAGGCCCTGGGATCCATATTCATGTAAAAAATAAATAATAAAAATAAAAAATATTGATATACTCACCCCTCCGGCGGACCCTGGTTCTTAGCGGTGCCTCCGTTCCTAAGAATGCAGGGAGTGAAGGACCTTTGATGATGTCGCGGCTTGTGATTGGTCGCGTGAGCGGTCACATGAGTGGTAACGTGACCAATCACAAGCCGCGACGTCATCGAAGGTCCTTCACTCTGCATTCTTAGGAACGGAGGCAGACGCTTGGACAGGTGAGAGCCGGGGCCGTCGGAGGGGTGAGTATATCAATATTTTTTTTTTTTATTCTTTATTTTATACATGAATATGGATCCCAGGGCCTGAAGGAGAGATTCCTCTCCTTCAGACACTGGGAACCATTCCGATATTTTGTGTCCCATTGATATGCATTGGTATCGGGTATCAGTATCGGCAATATCCAATATTTTTTGGATATCGGCCGATCCAATCTGATACCGATACCTTTGCATATCGGAAGGTATCGCTCAACACTAGTAGTGACTGGATGCGTAGTAAGTGTGAGTAAGTACTGTATATGGAGTGTATGGCTCTCAGCAGTTCTTTTGTTCCTCATGACCACCTTGAGAATAATTGCAAAAGAGGCAGTTCAAACTTGGATAAAGTAAATTTGTTGGTCTGCAGTACATGTCTGGAATGTAAGTAAGTGTGTGTGTAGTCTATTAACATAAGTAAAAAGTAAATGTGTGTGTGGATGGCTTATATTAGTGTGCTGAGTGTGTTATGCACCTGCCTCTGCACAGGGGGAATCTCAAACCATCTCAGCTGCGGTCTCCCATTCTTCTCCAGCCGCAGTGGAGTCTGCTCAGCGGAGACATTGGTCCCAGCGTCTAGCTCAGGCTGATACTGGGTGACTGGTTACTACTGCCCTTCCAGGCTCTGTCCTTGTAGTCAGCAATGTTCAGCAGCAAGCAGGTCTTTCTGGGAATAAGTCCTGCTTTTTCCCTTCTGAGCATGCCCAAAGGGAGACCTCTCAGTGGAGGTCTGGGATCACATGCTCGGCTACTGCAGTAGCTCCTATTGGTCCTCTTGGATGGTCCTGAAGTTGCTCAGTTACTGTAGCAGTTCTCATTGGTCCTCTAGGAAGGTCCTTAACTTGCTGCAGCTATAAAAGGTTCTCATGACAACACGGCCATGCGCTAGTGTATACTTGAATTTGTGTGTGTGTTGATGTGTGAAAATCGCTCATTAATCATCCCCTCCCTTGTGTATGACTGCTCGTGTAAGGTGGATGTTTGCTATCTAGCGCCCGAGAGAGCCATCAGTAATAAACACATGATACAGCGTTAATTGCTGTGACCGCCAGTGCGGCGCCGTGCGCTATTAGAGCGCTTTCCTATCCCAAGTCTGGGTGGTTAGTGGCGTCCGCCAAAGAGGCACAGCACGCACTCTTGTGCATTTAAATTATATGTTCAGTTACTCTGACACCCCAGTTGCAGTGTCGAGCGCAAGTGGTCTGAACGTACTCTAATCCTGTGCCTTGGGATAGAGTCCTGAGACTCCTTGCTTGCGCTCTTGGTGGGATACCGCGTCCCTGTGATGCAACAGGGTTTGCTTCCTTCTCACAGGGTGAAGTTAACCCATGTGTGTATCCACATTGTACTGCCATGCAGTCTGTCATTACTCAGCAGCAGGTTCCATCTCTGCACGGTGGACCTCGGGCTGCGAACGCACCTTATACCATCTCTCTTATAATTTGGTGCGTTCTGCTAGCCCTAACAGAGTGTGTGTGGGGATGGCTTATATTAGTGTGCGAAGTGTGTGTGGGGATGGCTTATGTTAGTGTGCGGAGTGTGTGTGAGGATGGCTTATATTAGTGTGCGGAGTGTGTGTGGGGATGGCTTATATTAGTGTGCAGAGTGTGTGTGGGGATGGCTTATATTAGTGTGCGAAGTGTGTGTGGGGATGGCTTATATTAGTGTGCGGAGTGTGTGTGGGGATGGCTTATGTTAGTGTGCGGAGTGTGTGTGGGGATGGCTTATATTAGTGTGCAGAGTGTGTGGGGGGATGGCTTATATTAGTGTGCAGAGTGTGTGTGGGAATGGCTTATATTAGTGTGCGAAGTGTGTGTGGGGATGGCTTATATTAGTGTGCGGAGTGTGTGTGGGGATGGCTTATGTTAGTGTGCGGAGTGTGTGTGGGGATGGCTTATATTAGTGTGCAGAGTGTGTGGGGGGATGGCTTATATTAGTGTGCAGAGTGTGTGTGGGAATGGCTTATGTTAGTGTGCGGAGTGTGTATGAGGATGGCTTATATTAGTGTGTGGAGTGTGTGCGGGGATGGCTTATATTAGTGTGTGGAGTGTGTGCGGGGATGGCTTATATTAGTGTGCGGAGTGTGTGTGGGGATGGTTTATATTAGTGTGTGGAATGTGTGTGGGGATGGCTTATATTAGTGTGCAGAGTGTGTGGGGGGATGGCTTATATTAGTGTGCAGAGTGTGTGTGGGGATGGCTTAGGCTAGTTTCACATTTGCGTTTAAAAATGCAGCGTTTTTAACGCAAACACATGTGGTGAAAAAACGCATGTAAACGCGTGCAAACGCTGCGTTTTTTAGACGCATGCGTTTTTGCATGCAGAAAAAAAATGTGGCGTTTTGCCGCGTTTACATGCGTTTTTTCCTGCATTTGCGTTTTTGAAACGCATGCTGAGAAGTGTGTGACAGCTGCCAATCATCAAAATCAACAAGAAAACCCACTATAAATAGAAATAGCTAGGGTTAGGGTTAGGGGTAGGGTTAGGGTTAGGATCCCTAGGGTTAGGGTTAGGGGTAGGGTTAGGGGTAGGGTTAGGATCTCTAGGGTTAGGGGTAGGGTTAGGGTTAGGGTTAGGGTTTGGATCCCTTTATCACCTTGATGGTGGGGGGTGGCTTATAAGTGTGTATTCTTGTTTTTTTCTATAAAAACGCATGCGTTTTGAACGCAAACAAACGCATGTGCTTAAAAACGCATGCGTTTACATAGACAGCAATACGTTTTTTTGCCGCAAAAAAACGCCTCTAGAAATTACTACATGTTGCATTTCTGCAACCAAACGCAAGCATGAAAAAAACGCATGCGTTGTCAAACGCGGCAAAACGCATGCAAAAAAACCGCATGCGTTTTTAATGTTAAACATAGGAAAAAAACCGCATGCTTTTTTTGCGGAAAAACGCAGCGGCAAAAAACGCAAATGTGAAACCAGCCTTATATTAGTGTGCAGAGTGTGTGTGGGAATGGCTTATATTAGTGTGTGGAATGTGTGTGGGGATGGCTTATATTAGTGTGCGGAGTGTGTGTGGGGATGGCTTATATTAGTGTGTGGAATGTGTGTGGGGATGGCTTATATTAGTGTGCGGAGTGTGTGTGGGGATG
Source organism: Ranitomeya variabilis (assembly GCF_051348905.1). Taxonomy (NCBI): domain Eukaryota; kingdom Metazoa; phylum Chordata; class Amphibia; order Anura; family Dendrobatidae; genus Ranitomeya; species Ranitomeya variabilis. The sequence goes on along the minus strand of NC_135237.1, from coordinate 115,382,887 downwards.
GCTTATATTAGTGTGCAGAGTGTGTGTGGGAATGGCTTATATTAGTGTGCAGAGTGTGTGTGGGAATGGCTTATGTTAGTGTGTGGAGTGTGTGTGAGGATGGCTTATATTAGTGTGCGGAGTGTGTGCGGGGATGGCTTATATTAGTGTGTGGAATGTGTGTGGGGATGGCTTATATTAGTGTGCGGAGTGTGTGGGGGGATGGCTTATATTAGTGTGCAGAGTGTGTGTGGGGATGGCTTATATTAGTGTGCAGAGTGTGTGGGGGGATGGCTTATATTATTGTGCAGAGTGTGTGTGGGGATGGCTTATATTAGTGTGCGGAGTGTGTGTGGGGATGGCTTATATTAGTGTGCAGAGTGTGTGTGGGGATGGCTTAGGCTAGTTTCACATTTGCGTTTAAAAATGCAGCGTTTTTAACGCAAACACATGTGGTGAAAAAACGCATGTAAACGCGTGCAAACGCTGCGTTTTTTAGACGCATGCGTTTTTGCATGCAGAAAAAAAATGTGGCGTTTTGCCGCGTTTACATGCGTTTTTTCCTGCATTTGCGTTTTTGAAACGCATGCTGAGAAGTGTGTGACAGCTGCCAATCATCAAAATCAACAAGAAAACCCACTATAAATAGAAATAGCTAGGGTTAGGGTTAGGGGTAGGGTTAGGGTTAGGATCCCTAGGGTTAGGGTTAGGGGTAGGGTTAGGGGTAGGGTTAGGATCTCTAGGGTTAGGGGTAGGGTTAGGGTTAGGGTTAGGGTTTGGATCCCTTTATCACCTTGATGGTGGGGGGTGGCTTATAAGTGTGTATTCTTGTTTTTTTCTATAAAAACGCATGCGTTTTGAACGCAAACAAACGCATGTGCTTAAAAACGCATGCGTTTACATAGACAGCAATACGTTTTTTTGCCGCAAAAAAACGCCTCTAGAAATTACTACATGTTGCATTTCTGCAACCAAACGCAAGCATGAAAAAAACGCATGCGTTGTCAAACGCGGCAAAACGCATGCAAAAAAACCGCATGCGTTTTTAATGTTAAACATAGGAAAAAAACCGCATGCTTTTTTTGCGGAAAAACGCAGCGGCAAAAAACGCAAATGTGAAACCAGCCTTATATTAGTGTGCAGAGTGTGTGTGGGAATGGCTTATATTAGTGTGTGGAATGTGTGTGGGGATGGCTTATATTAGTGTGCGGAGTGTGTGTGGGGATGGCTTATATTAGTGTGTGGAATGTGTGTGGGGATGGCTTATATTAGTGTGCGGAGTGTGTGTGGGGATGGCTTATATTAGTGTGCAGAGTGTGTGTGGGAATGGCTTATATTAGTGTGCAGAGTGTGTGTGGGAATGGCTTATGTTAGTGTGTGGAGTGTGTGTGAGGATGGCTTATATTAGTGTGCGGAGTGTGTGCGGGGATGGCTTATATTAGTGTGTGGAATGTGTGTGGGGATGGCTTATATTAGTGTGCGGAGTGTGTGGGGGGATGGCTTATATTAGTGTGCAGAGTGTGTGTGGGGATGGCTTATATTAGTGTGCAGAGTGTGTGGGGGGATGGCTTATATTATTGTGCAGAGTGTGTGTGGGGATGGCTTATATTAGTGTGCGGAGTGTGTGTGGGGATGGCTTATATTAGTGTGCAGAGTGTGTGTGGGGATGGCTTAGGCTAGTTTCACATTTGCGTTTAAAAATGCAGCGTTTTTAACGCAAACACATGTGGTGAAAAAACGCATGTAAACGCGTGCAAACGCTGCGTTTTTTAGACGCATGCGTTTTTGCATGCAGAAAAAAAAGTGGCGTTTTGCCGCGTTTACATGCGTTTTTTCCTGCATTTGCGTTTTTGAAACGCATGCTGAGAAGTGTGTGACAGCTGCCAATCATCAAAATCAACAAGAAAACCCACTATAAATAGAAATAGCTAGGGTTAGGGTTAGGGGTAGGGTTAGGGTTAGGATCCCTAGGGTTAGGGTTAGGGGTAGGGTTAGGGGTAGGGTTAGGATCTCTAGGGTTAGGGGTAGGGTTAGGGTTAGGGTTTGGATCCCTTTATCACCTTGATGGTGGGGGGTGGCTTATAAGTGTGTATTCTTGTTTTTTTCTATAAAAACGCATGCGTTTTGAACGCAAACAAACGCATGTGCTTAAAAACGCATGCGTTTACATAGACAGCAATACGTTTTTTGCCGCAAAAAAACGCCTCTAGAAATTACTACATGTTGCATTTCTGCAACCAAACGCAAGCATGAAAAAAACGCATGCGTTGTCAAACGCGGCAAAACGCATGCAAAAAAACGCATGCGTTTTTAATGTTAAACATAGGAAAAAAAAGCATGCTTTTTTTGCGGAAAAACGCAGCGGCAAAAAACGCAAATGTGAAACCAGCCTTATATTAGTGTGCAGAGTGTGTGTGGGAATGGCTTATATTAGTGTGTGGAATGTGTGTGGGGATGGCTTATATTAGTGTGCGGAGTGTGTGTGGGGATGGCTTATATTAGTGTGTGGAATGTGTGTGGGGATGGCTTATATTAGTGTGCGGAGTGTGTGTGGGGATGGCTTATATTAGTGTGCAGAGTGTGTGTGGGAATGGCTTATATTAGTGTGCAGAGTGTGTGGGGGGATGGCTTATATTATTGTGCAGAGTGTGTGTGGGGATGGCTTATATTAGTGTGCGGAGTGTGTGTGGGGATGGCTTATATTAGTATGCAGAGTGTGTGTGGGCATGGCTTATATTAGTGTGTGGAATGTGTGTGGGGATGGCTTATATAAGTGTGCGGAGTGTGTGTGGGGATGGCTTATATTAGTGTGCAGAGTGTGTGGGGGGATGGCTTATATTAGTGTGCAGAGTGTGTGTGGGGATGGCTTATATTAGTGTGCGGAGTGTGTGTGGTGATGGCTTATATTAGTGTGCGGAGTGTGTGTGGGGATGGCTTATATTAGTGTGCAGAGTGTGTGGGGGGATGGCTTATATTAGTGTGCAGAGTGTGTGTGGGGATGGCTTATATTAGTGTGCGGAGTGTGTGTAGGGATGGCTTATATTAGTGTGCAGAGTGTGCGTGGGGATGGCTTGTATTAGTGTGCAGAGTGTGTGTGGGAATGGCTTATGTTAGTGTGCAGAGTGTGTGTGGGGATGGCTTATATTAGTGTGCAGAGTGTGTGGGGGGATGGCTTATATTATTGTGCAGAGTGTGTGTGGGGATGGCTTATATTAGTGTGCGGAGTGTGTGTGGGGATGGCTTATATTAGTATGCAGAGTGTGTGTGGGCATGGCTTATATTAGTGTGTGGAATGTGTGGGGGATGGCTTATATTAGTGTGCGGAGTGTGTGTGGGGATGGCTTATATTAGTGTGCAGAGTGTGTGGGGGGATGGCTTATATTAGTGTGCAGAGTGTGTGTGGGGATGGCTTATATTAGTGTGCGGAGTGTGTGTGGTGATGGCTTATATTAGTGTGCGGAGTGTGTGTGGGGATGACTTATATTATTGTGCAGAGTGTGTGGGGGGATGGCTTATATTAGTGTGCAGAGTGTGTGTGGGGATGGCTTATATTAGTGTGCGGAGTGTGTGTAGGGATGGCTTATATTAGTGTGCAGAGTGTGCGTGGGGATGGCTTGTATTAGTGTGCAGAGTGTGTGTGGGAATGGCTTATGTTAGTGTGTGGAGTGTGTGCGGGGATGGCTTATATTAGTGTGTGGAGTGTGTGCGGGGATGGCTTATATTAGTGTGTGGAGTGTGTGTGGGGATGGCTTATATTAGTATGCGGAGTGTGTGTGGGGATGGTTTATATTTGTGTGTGGAGTGTGTGTGGGGATGGCTTATATTAGTGAGCAGATGGCTTATATTAGTGTGCGGAGTGTGTGTGGGGATGGCTTATGTTAGTGTGCGGAGTGTGTGTGAGGATGGCTTATATTAGTGTGTGGAGTGTGTGCGGGGATGGCTTATATTAGTGTGTGGAGTGTGTGTGGGGATGGCTTATATTAGTATGCGGAGTGTGTGTGGGGATGGTTTATATTAGTGTGTGGAGTGTGTGTGGGGATGGCTTATATTAGTGAGCAGATGGCTTATATTAGTGTGCGGAGTGTGTGTGGGGATGGCTTATATTAGTGTGTGGAGTGTATGTGGGGATGGCTTATATTAGTGTGCGGAGTGCGTGTGGGGATGGCTTATATTAGTGTGTGGAGTGTGTGTGGGGATGGTTTATATTAGTGTATGGAGTGTGTGTGGGGATGGCTTATATTAGTGTGCAGATGGCTTACCTTAGTGTGCGGAGTGTGTGTGGGGATGGCTTATATTAGTGTGTGGAATGTGTGTAGGGATGGCTTATATTAGTGTGCGGAGTGTGTGTGGGGATGGCTTATATTAGTCTGCGGAGTGTGTGTGGGGATGGCTTATATTAGTGTGTGGAATGTGTGTGGGCATGGCTTATATTAGTGTGTGGAGTGTATGTGGGGATGGCTTATATTAGTGTGTGGAGTGTGTGTGGGGATGGCTTATATTAGTGTGTGGAGTGTGTGTGGGGATGGCTTATATTAGTCTGCGGAGTGTGTGTGGGGATGGCTTATATTAGTGTGTGTAATGTGTGTGAGGATGGCTTATATTAGTGTGTGGAGTGTATGTGGGGATAGCTTATATTAGTGTGTGGAGTGTGTGTGGGGATGGCTTATATTAGTGTGTGGAGTGTGTGTGGGGATGGCTTATATTAGTCTGCGGAGTGTGTGTGGGGATGGCTTATATTAGTGTGTGGAATGTGTGTGGGGATGGCTTATATTAGTGTGTGGAGTGTATGTGGGGATGGCTTATATTAGTGTGTGGAGTGTGTGTAGGGATGGCTTATATTAGTGTGCGGAGTGTATGTGGGGATGGCTTATATTAGTGTGTGGAATGTGTGTGGGGATGGCTTATATTAGTGTGTGGAGTGTATGTGGGGATGGCTTATATTAGTGTGTGGAGTGTGTGTGGGGATGGCTTATATTAGTCTGCGGAGTTTGTGTGGGGATGGCTTATATTAGTGTGTGTAATGTTTGTGGGGATGGCTTATATTAGTGTGTGGAGTGTATGTGGGGATAGCTTATTTTAGTGTGTGGAGTGTGTGTGGGGATGGCTTATATTAGTGTGTGGAGTGTGTGTGGGGATGGCTTATATTAGTCTGCGGAGTGTGTGTGGGGATGGCTTATATTAGTGTGTGGAATGTGTGTGGAAATGGCTTATATTAGTGTGTGGAGTGTATGTGGGGATGGCTTATATTAGTGTGTGGAGTGTGTGGGGATGGCTTATATTAGTGTGAAGATGGCTTATATTAGTGTGCGGAGTGTGTGTGGGGATGGCTTATATTAGTCTGCGGAGTGTGTGTGGGGATGGCTTATATTAGTCTGCGGAGTGTGTGTGGGGATGGCTTATATTAGTGTGTGGAATGTGTGTGGAAATGGCTTATATTAGTGTGTGGAGTGTATGTGGGGATGGCTTATATTAGTGTGTGGTGTGTGTGGGGATGGCTTATATTAGTGTGTGTAATGTGTGTGGGGATGGCTTATATTAGTGTGTGGAGTGTATGTGGGGATAGCTTATATTAGTGTGTGGAGTGTGTGTGGGGATGGCTTATATTAGTGTGTGGAGTGTGTGTGGGGATGGCTTATATTAGTCTGCGGAGTGTGTGTGGGGATGGCTTATATTAGTGTGTGGAATGTGTGTGGGGATGGCTTATATTAGTGTGTGGAGTGTATGTGGGGATGGCTTATATTAGTGTGTGGAGTGTGTGTAGGGATGGCTTATATTAGTGTGCGGAGTGTATGTGGGGATGGCTTATATTAGTGTGTGGAATGTGTGTGGGGATGGCTTATATTAGTGTGTGGAGTGTATGTGGGGATGGCTTATATTAGTGTGTGGAGTGTGTGTGGGGATGGCTTATATTAGTCTGCGGAGTGTGTGTGGGGATGGCTTATATTAGTGTGTGTAATGTTTGTGGGGATGGCTTATATTAGTGTGTGGAGTGTATGTGGGGATAGCTTATTTTAGTGTGTGGAGTGTGTGTGGGGATGGCTTATATTAGTGTGTGGAGTGTGTGTGGGGATGGCTTATATTAGTCTGCGGAGTGTGTGTGGGGATGGCTTATATTAGTGTGTGGAAATGGCTTATATTAGTGTGTGGAGTGTATGTGGGGATGGCTTATATTAGTGTGTGGAGTGTGTGGGGATGGCTTATATTAGTGTGAAGATGGCTTATATTAGTGTGCGGAGTGTGTGTGGGGATGGCTTATATTAGTGTGCGGAGTGTATGTGGGAATGGCTTATGTTAGTGTGCAGAGTGTGTGTGGTACATTTGTGTAAACTGTGTATAAGTGCATAGAGAATATACCTAATGTGTTTACAGGAGTGCAGAAGCTTTAAAATAAAAAATAATAATCATTTTTTATGATCTTGTAATTGTGCTCCTTTCATGATTCATATTTGTTCAATTAATACAACCTGTCACAAATGAAAATCTGTACATTACAGTGGATGTTTTGGGCACAAAACCAGTTAATGACTTCATATCATTTCTTGGTATGTTTAAAATAGAATGAATCCTTTATATAGAAAATCCCCGTCTGCTTTTATCTTTAATTAGTGAGCATCTTCTGCTTACAAGGCCTCCTGGGGGTTGTCAGAAATAATCAGTATATCAAACCATTCATATAATTAAAAACAAATAAAATAACTCTCTCCTTTGTGTTATATATACGTTGTCAGTGTATTAAAGGCTCCAGAATCATTTCCTAATTGCAGCTTGCTGCCTCTTACGGAAACATTTATATAGATAAATAGTAATTATACCATATGCACTTACAATAAGTCTCCATATGTTACTCTGGTAAACGTTAGTTAAAGTATCAATTGATGACAGGTTTCTCTACTTTCATATAGAAGTTAATTACATTTTACTCTTAAGTACATTTCCACTGTTTTCTTAAATTTCTTTAAGATATAGGCATTATTAAAACAGCCTGGAATTAAAGCACCTCTCTGGCTGTTTTTTTTTATTTATTTCCCATCCGGAGAGGTATCACTAATGTACATTCCCTGCCCCTGGTAAAATACTTACCAGCGATCATCTTCTGCTCTTCCTAGAGCTACTCCGGTCCCATTCCAACATCTTGTGATCGCAGAGCTAACGGTCACAAATTCTCAGTTTAAGCCTGTTTTTGTCTCTCATAGACTTACATTAAGTTGTGATCTCTGGATTGCCCAGCAAACACTAGTGCAATCCAGCAGAAGATGACGGAAGCAGCACCGAGGACTAGGGTTGAGCGAAACGGGTCGATCATTTTCAAAAGTCGCCGACTTTTGGCTAAGTCGGCGTCTCATGAAACCCGATCCGACCCCTGTGCTTGTCGGCCATGCGGTACGCGACTTTCGCGCCAAAGTCGCGTTTCAATGACGCGAAAAGCGCCATTTCTCAGCCAATGAAGGTGAACGCAGAGTGTGGGCAGCGTGATGACATAGATCCTGGTCCCCACCATCTTAGAGAAGGGCATTGCAGTGATTGGCTTGCTGTCTGCGGCGTCACAGGGGCTATAAAGGGGCGTTCCCGCCGACCGCCATCTTACTGCTGCTGATCTGAGCTTAGGGACAGGTTGCTGCCGCTTCGTCAGAAGCAGGGAGAGCGTTAGGCAGGGTCCATTAACCACCAAACCGCTTGTGCTGTAGCATTTTCCACTGTCCAACACCACCTTCGGTGTGCAGGAACAGTGGAAGCTATTTTTTTTTTTTTTTCCCCTCAGCGCTGTAGCTCATTGGGCTGCCCTAGAAGGCTCCGTGATAGCTGTATTGCTGTGTGTACGCCACTGTGGAAACCAACTGCTTTTTTCAAAGCACATATCCTCTTGTTCCTTCCTTTCTGCACAGCTATCTTTTTTGTTTGTCCACACTTTTTATTTAATTTGTGCATCAGTCCACTCCTATTGCTGCCTGCCATACCTGGCTTAGATTACTGCAGGGAGATAGTAATTGTAGGACAGTCCCTGTTTTTTTTTTGTTTTTTTTGTGGGAGATTAAGATTGGCATTTCTGCTACAGTGCCATCCCTGTGTGTGCCATCTCTCACTGAGTGGGCCATAGAAAGCCTATTTATTTTTTCCGTGATTTGTGTTCTAAATTCTACCTCAACACAAAAACACTACATCAATCAGTGGGAGAAAAATATTGGCCTCAGTCAGGGCTTGTGTGCCACTGCTGTGTGTGCTATCTCTCATTCAGTGGGCTATAGAAAGCCTATTTATTTATTTATTTTTTTTAATATTATTTGGTTTCTAAAGTCTCCCTGAAAAAAAAAAAAATACCTAAAAAAACAGTGGGAGAGTAATATTGCCCTTTTAGCTTGTGTGCCAGTCTTGACTCCTGGGTGTGCCACCTCTCTCTAATTGTGGGCCATAGAAAGCCTATTTATTTTTTCCGTGATTTGTGTTCTAAATTCTACCTCAACACAAAAACACTACATCAATCAGTGGGAGAAAAATATTGGCCTCAGTCAGGGCTTGTGTGCCACTGCTGTGTGTGCTATCTCTCATTCAGTGGGCTATAGAAAGCCTATTTATTTATTTTTTTTAATATTATTTGGTTTCTAAAGTCTCCCTGAAAAAAAAAAAAAAACCTAAAAAAACAGTGGGAGAGTAATATTGCCCTTTCAGCTTGTGTGCCAGTCTTGACTCCTGGGTGTGCCACCTCTCTCCCTCTCATTCAGTGGGCCATAGAAAGCCTATTTATTTTTTTTTTTAAATATTATTGGGTTTCTAAAGTCTCCCTTAAAAAACAAAAAATACATAAAAAAACAGTGGGAGAGTAATATTGCCCTTTCAGCTTGTGTGCCAGTCTTGACTCCTGGGTGTGCCACCTCTCTCTCATTCAGTGGGCCATAGAAAGCATTTTTTTTTTTTTTTTCCTTGATTTGTGTTCTAAAATCTACCTCAACACAAAAACACTACATCAATCAGTGGGAGAAAAATATTGGCCTCAGTCAGGGCTTGTGTGCCACTGCTGTGTGTGCTATCTCTCATTCAGTGGGCTATAGAAAGCCTATTTATTTATTTATTTATTTTCTTATTATTTGGTTTCTAAAGTCTCCCTGAAAAAAAAAAAAAAAACATAAAAAAACAGTGGGAGAGTAATATTGCCCTTTCAGCTTGTGTGCCAGTCTTGACTCCTGGGTGTGCCACCTCTCTCCCTCTCATTCAGTGGGCCATAGAAAGCCTATTTATTTTTTTTTTTAAATATTATTGGGTTTCTAAAGTCTCCCTTAAAAAAAAAAAAAACATAAAAAAACAGTGGGAGAGTAATATTGCCCTTTCAGCTTGTGTGCCAGTCTTGACTCCTGGGTGTGCCACCTCTCTCCCTCTCATTCAGTGGGCCATAGAAAGCCTATTTATTTTTTTTTTTAAATATTATTGGGTTTCTAAAGTCTCCCTTAAAAAACAAAAAATACATAAAAAAACAGTGGGAGAGTAATATTGCCCTTTCAGCTTGTGTGCCAGTCTTGACTCCTGGGTGTGCCACCTCTCTCCCTCTCATTCAGTGGGCCATAGAAAGCCTATTTATTTTTTTTTTTAAATATTATTGGGTTTCTAAAGTCTCCCTTAAAAAACAAAAAATACATAAAAAAACAGTGGGAGAGTAATATTGCCCTTTCAGCTTGTGTGCCAGTCTTGACTCCTGGGTGTGCCACCTCTCTCTCATTCAGTGGGCCATAGAAAGCATTTTTTTTTTTTTCCTTGATTTGTGTTCTAAAATCTACCTCAACACAAAAACACTACATCAATCAGTGGGAGAAAAATATTGGCCTCAGTCAGGGCTTGTGTGCCACTGCTGTGTGTGCTATCTCTCATTCAGTGGGCTATAGAAAGCCTATTTATTTATTTATTTTTTTTCTTATTATTTGGTTTCTAAAGTCTCCCTGAAAAAAAAAAAAAAAACATAAAAAAACAGTGGGAGAGTAATATTGCCCTTTCAGCTTGTGTGCCAGTCTTGACTCCTGGGTGTGCCACCTCTCTCCCTCTCATTCAGTGGGCCATAGAAAGCCTATTTATTTTTTTTTTTAAATATTATTGGGTTTCTAAAGTCTCCCTTAAAAAAAAAAAAAAACATAAAAAAACAGTGGGAGAGTAATATTGCCCTTTCAGCTTGTGTGCCAGTCTTGACTCCTGGGTGTGCCACCTCTCTCTCTCATTCAGTGGGCCATAGAAAGGCTATTTTTTTTTTTGGTTTTTTTAATATTATTTGGTTTCTAAAGTCTCCCTGAAATAAAAAAAAAACTTAAAAAAACAGTGGGAGAGTAATATTGCCCTTTCAGCTTGTGCGCCAGTCTTGACTCCTGGGTGTGCCACCTCTCTCTCTCTAATTGTGGGCCATAGAAAGCCTTTTTTTTTTTTTTTTTTTTAATATTATTTGGTTTCTAAAGTCTCCCTGAGAAAAAAAAATAAATAAATTAGGTGGGAGATTAATATTGACATTAGTGCTTGAGTGACAGTCCTGCGTGTGTGTCATCTCTGTGATTTTGTGCCACAGAAAACAGAGTGTGTAACATTGTGCCTGATTTTCCTTGTGGTCTCACCAACCTGTTAAGGGATATTGAAATCATACTGAAGTTATAGCTCACCGTGTAAGTTGTTTGACAGCAACAAATAAAGTTACTTTGGTTAAGATTTTAAAACAATGAGGAAGTCTGGTGCAAGAGGTCGTCGTGGGCGTTCATTGTCAGCTGGTAATGATGGTAGTGGTAGTGGAGCATCAGGTGGTCGTGGGGATAAAAATATTCCACCTAAGTCTGGAGCTGTGGAGCCAGTTTCGTCGTCAGGCTACACAAGGCCTCGAACGCTCTCTTTTCTGGGAGTAGGAAAACCGCTTTTAAAGGCGGAGCAGCAACAGCAAGTTTTGGCTTACATTGCAGACTCAGCCTCTAGCTCTTTTGCCTCCTCTTCCGAAACTGGTAAATGTAAAAGCAGCGCGTCGCTTGTGGATGTTCACGGTCAGGGACAAGTCGCTTCCTTGTCCTCCTCAGCAAAAACTACAACAAGAGAGAAGGATGCAGCAGGCGACACAACGGGTCACTCCATGGAGCTCTTTACACATACCGTCCCTGGCTTAGAAAGTGAAACATTTAACAGGCCATGCCCATTACAAGTAGATTCTGACATGGAGTGCACTGATGCACAGCCACAGCCAGAGTACTATGCTGCTCCTTTGACTCAGACCACCACATTGCCCTCTCAGGGTACAGATCCACAATCAGACCCTGATGAGACTATGTTGCCCCGCCACGAACGCTATACCACCGACCGACACAGTGACACAGACGAAGTTGCACACGAGCTCGAAGAGGAGGTAATAGATGACCCAGTTATTGACCCCGATTGGCAGCCATTGGGGGAACAGGGTGCAGGCGGCAGTAGTTCAGAAGCGGAGGTGGAGGAGGGGCCGCAGCAGGCATCAACATCGCAACAGGTTCCATCTGCCGGGCCCGTATCTGGCCCAAAACGCGTGTCAAAGCCAAAACCTGTTGGAGCACAGCGTGGCCATCCGGTTAAAGCTCAGTCTGCAATCCCTGAAAAGGGATCCGAGTCTAGGAAGAGTGCAGTCTGGCATTTTTTTAAACAACATCCAACTGATCAGCGCAAAGTCATCTGTCAAAAATGTTCAACTAGCTTAAGCAGAGGTCAGAATCTGAAAAGTCTAAATACTAGTTGCATGCATAGACACTTAACCACCATGCATTTTCAAGCCTGGACTAACTACCAAACGTCCCTCAAGGTTGTAGCACCCTCGGCCAATGAAGCTAGTCAGCAACGCAACATCCCTTCCGTCACTGTAAGGCCACCATTTTCCGCACCACCGGCAGTATCTGTGCAGGTTTCTTTGCCAGCCAAAAGCAGTCAGGGTCAGGGAATCACCAGTTTTGTAGGAGGAAATATTGCATCTAGGGCACCGGCGGAAACAATACCGTCTCCAACCGTCTCTCAGTCTGCCATGTACACCGGCACACCCGAAAGTTCCACGATCTCCAGCTCTCCAGTCCAGCTCACCCTACATGAGACTCTGGTTAGAAAAAGGAAGTACTTATCCTCGCATCCGCGTACACAGTGTTTTAACGCCCACATAGCTAGACTAATCTCGTTAGAGATGATGCCCTACCGGTTAGTTGAAAGCGAAGCTTTCAAAGCCCTGATGGAGTACGCTGAACCACGATACGAGCTACCCAGTTGACACTTTTTTTCCAGAAAAGCCATCCCAGCCCTGCACCAGCATGTTAAACAGCGCATCGTCCATGCACTCAGGCAATCTGTGAGTACAAAGGTGCACCTGACTACAGATGCATGGACCAGTAGGCATGGCCAGGGACGTTATGTGTCCATCACGGCACACTGGGTGAATGTGGTGGATGCAGGGTCCACAGGCGACATCAATTTAGGGACAGTTGTGCCCAGCCCACGGTCTAGGAAACAGTTGGCTGTAGGCGTTCGCACCCCCTCCTCCTCCTCCTCCTCGTCCTCCTGCAGAAGCTACAGCTCTTCCACAGAACGCAGTCTGCCAACCACTCCATCGGCAGATGACACTGTTGCACACCAGTTGTCCCATTATGGGCCAGCTACTGCCAAGCGTCAGCAGGCTGTATTGGCTATGAAGTGCTTGGGCGACAACAGACACACCGCGGAAGTTCTGTCCGAGTTCTTGCAACAAGAAACGCAGTCGTGGCTGGGCACAGTAGATCTTGAGGCAGGCAAGGTAGTGAGTGATAACGGAAGGAATTTCATGGCTGCCATCTCCCTTTCCCAACTGAAACACATTCCTTGCCTGGCTCACACCTTAAACCTGGTGGTGCAGTGCTTATTGAAAACTTATCCTGGGTTCTCCGACCTGCTCCTCAAAGTGCGTGCACTTTGCTCACATATCCGACGTTCGCCTGTACACGCCAGCCGTATGCAGACCTATCAGCGGTCTTTGAACCTTCCCCAGCATCGCCTAATCATAGACGTTGCAACAAGGTGGAACTCAACACTGCACATGCTTCAGAGACTGTGCGAACAGAGGCGTGCTGTTATTTATTTGTGGGAGGATACACGGGCAGGCAGTAGGATGGCAGACATGGAGTTGTCAGGTGTGCAGTGGTCTAAGATACAAGACATGTGTCAAGTCCTTCAGTGTTTTGAGGAATGCACACGGCTGGTTAGTGCAGACAACGCCGTAATAAGCATGAGCATCCCCCTAATGCGTCTGCTGATGCAAAGTTTGACGCACATAAAGGAGCAGGCGTCTGCACCAGAGGAAGAGGAAAGCCTTGATGACAGTCAGCCATTGTCTGGTCAGGGCAGTGTACAGGACGAGGTAGCGGGCGAAGAGGAGGTGGAGGACGAGGAGGATGATGGGGATGAGTATATTTTTAATGCCGAACCTTTCCCGGGGGCACAGGAAATTGGTTGCGTGTCACGGCCGGGTTCTGGTTTTTTGAGGGACACAAGTGACGTAGATTTGCCTGCAACTGCCCCTCAACCAATCACAACCGGAGATTTGACAACTGGAACTTTGGCCCACATGGCGGATTATGCCTTACGTATCCTAAAAAGGGACACACGCATTACGAAAATGATGAACGATGACGATTACTGGTTGGCCTGCCTCCTTGATCCACGCTATAAAGGCAAATTGCAAAATATTATGCCACATGAGAACTTGGAACTAATATTAGCAACCAAACAATCAACTCTTGTTGACCGTTTGCTTCAGGCATTCCCAGCACACAGCGCACGTGATCGTTCTCACACGAGCTCCAGGGGGCAGCAGACTAGGAGTGTTAGGGGTGCACACATCAGAAGTGGAGTTGGACAGAGGGGTTTTCTGACCAGGTTGTGGAGTGATTTTGCTATGACCGCAGACAGGACAGGTACTGCTGCATCAATTGAAAGTGACAGGAGACAACATTTGTCCAGTATGGTTACTAACTATTTTTCATCCCTTATCGATGTTCTCCCTCAACCGTCATTCCCATTTGATTACTGGGCCTCCAAATTAGACACCTGGCCAGAATTGGCAGAATATGCATTGCAGGAGCTTGCTTGCCCGGCAGCAAGTGTCCTATCAGAAAGAGTATTCAGTGCTGCAGGTTCAATATTAACCGAAAAAAGGACTCGTCTGGCTACCCAAAATGTTGACGATCTAACATTCATTAAAATGAACCACAACTGGATTTCGAAATCTTTTGCCCCACCTTGCCCGGCCGACACCTAGCTTTCCTATGAAAAGCTCTTGCCTGTGAATTACTTTTCTAATGTCTAATTTGCTGCAGCTGATTGTACAGCATACGACATGTTTACACCTCCCTAAATGGCAAAACTCCCCACACGGGGCCGTGGTATCGCGACTTGGCGCAAGCACCCGTGAGACTGCTGTTTGTCTGAAGAGGTGGGTGTGCTCGCTTTTGGTTGACGGCATTGCTACTGGGTCCCTCATAGTACAATGTAGTGTCTCTGGCGGTGGTGGTGCGCACCCAACGTCAGACACACCGTTGTAACATGAGGGGCCCTGGGGCGGTCCCGCCGGCCTCAAGAGAGTTACCCCCTACCCCAGCTCAAAATGTGCTCTACCACGTGCAAAATTATGTCGCACAGCTCCACCAATCTTTAGTCTATTCGCTGACATCATTCAATGTCTGGCACTGACAATACAAATTTGTAGACATCTATGATGCAACTTAAAGTAGTCTGTGTCTGTGTCCTATATTGGCACCATTAAATAGTTACTGCCAAATTACTATGTCAGAAACTCAGCAGATGAGCCCACCCCTGTACCTAAGTATGCCACCTTTTTTTTTGTTTTGGTTGTTTTGCGAGACATTAACATGTATTTATATTTTGGGAGTACTGGGACAGACATTCCTTGCACTACTCCTCCACTCACCACCAAGCTGCCCGTGTATCCATGTAACCGCTGTAAAACTGCCATGAGCCTACTGTTTGTTATTTTAGGCCTTTGATAGCCTGTCTGCGGCCCCTACTTGCAATACTCCTCCACTGACCACAATGCTGCCTGGAGTGCCTGCCTGTGTATCCATGTAACCGATGTAAAACTGCCATGAGTGCCTACTGTTTGGTATTTTAGGCCTTTGATAGCCTGTCTGCAGCCCCTACTTGCAATACTCCTCCACTGACCACACCAATGCTGCCCGTGTACCCCTGGAACCTATTTAAAAGTTCATAGAGCCTAGTTATATATTTTATTTACTATTAATAAGGCCATGATGGACTACGCTGTACCACGCTACAAGCTAACCAGTCGACACTTCTTTTGCGAGAAAAGCCATCCCAACCCTCCACCAGCATGTAGAAGACCGCATTGTCCATGCACTCTGGCAATCTGTGAGTACAAAGGTGCACCTGACAACAGACGCATGGACCTGTAGGCATGGCCACGGAAGATTACGTGTCCATTACGGCGCAATGGGTTAATGTGGTGGATGCATGGTCCACAGGGGACAGCCTACTAAGTCTGTCTGCAGTCCCTAATTCAAATTGTCCTCCACTGTCTAAATTGGAGCTTCCACCTTCTGGCTTTCGGCCTATAGTATCAGAAATTAAACTGCATTTGGCCTTCAACTTTGGTTAGGGCCTACTAACGGCTTCTGCCCCTCCCTGGTGTTGCCCTCAACTAAATAAAGCTGAGCTTCAACCTTCCGGCTCTCATTAAGTGGTTTTAAAAAAAAAAAATGGTGGTTAGGGCCTACTAACGGCTTCTGCCCCTCCCTGGTGTTGCCCTCAACTAAATAAAGCTGAGCTTCAACCTTCTGCTCCAAATTACCATTTTAAAAAATGCAATAGGCTTTTCCGGCCTACTAAAGGTGTCTGTCTGTGTGCCCCTGCCTGGTGTTGTCCTCAACTAAATAAAGCTGAGCTTCAACCTTCTGCTCCAAATTACCATTTTAAAAAATGCAATAGGCTTTTCCGGCCTACTAAAGGTGTCTGTCTGTGTGCCCCTGCCTGGTGTTGTCCTCAACTAAATAAAGCTGAGCTTCAACCTTCCGGCTCTCATTAAGTGGTTTTTAAAAAAAAAAATGGTGGTTAGGGCCTACTAACGGCTTCTGCCCCTCCCTGGTGTTGCCCTCAACTAAATAAAGCTGAGCTTCAACCTTCTGCTCCAAATTACCATTTTAAAAAATGCAATAGGCTTTTCCGGCCTACTAAAGGTGTCTGTCTGTGTGCCCCTGCCTGGTGTTGTCCTCAACTAAATAAAGCTGAGCTTCAACCTTCTGCTCCAAATTACCATTTTAAAAAATGCAATAGGCTTTTCCGGCCTACTAAAGGTGTCTGTCTGTGTGCCCCTGCCTGGTGTTGTCCTCAACTAAATAAAGCTGAGCTTCAACCTTCTGCTCCAAATTACCATTTTAAAAAATGCAATAGGCTTTTCCGGCCTACTAAAGGTGTCTGTCTGTGTGCCCCTGCCTGGTGTTGTCCTCAACTAAATAAAGCTGAGCTTCAACCTTCCGGCTCTCATTAAGTGGTTTTTAAAAAAAAAAATGGTGGTTAGGGCCTACTAACGGCTTCTGCCCCTCCCTGGTGTTGCCCTCAACTAAATAAAGCTGAGCTTCAACCTTCTGCTCCAAATTACCATTTTAAAAAATGCAATAGGCTTTTCCGGCCTACTAAAGGTGTCTGTCTGTGTGCCCCTGCCTGGTGTTGTCCTCAACTAAATAAAGCTGAGCTTCAACCTTCTGCTCCAAATTACCATTTTAAAAAATGCAATAGGCTTTTCCGGCCTACTAAAGGTGTCTGTCTGTGTGCCCCTGCCTGGTGTTGTCCTCAACTAAATAAAGCTGAGCTTCAACCTTCTGCTCCAAATTACCATTTTAAAAAATGCAATAGGCTTTTCCGGCCTACTAAAGGTGTCTGTCTGTGTGCCCCTGCCTGGTGTTGTCCTCAACTAAATAAAGCTGAGCTTCAACCTTCCGGCTCTCATTAAGTGGTTTTTAAAAAAAAAAATGGTGGTTAGGGCCTACTAACGGCTTCTGCCCCTCCCTGGTGTTGCCCTCAACTAAATAAAGCTGAGCTTCAACCTTCTGCTCCAAATTACCATTTTAAAAAATGCAATAGGCTTTTCCGGCCTACTAAAGGTGTCTGTCTGTGTGCCCCTGCCTGGTGTTGTCCTCAACTAAATAAAGCTGAGCTTCAACCTTCTGCTCCAAATTACCATTTTAAAAAATGCAATAGGCTTTTCCGGCCTACTAAAGGTGTCTGTCTGTGTTCCCCTGCCTGGTGTTGTCCTCAACTAAATAAAGCTGAGCTTCAACCTTCTGCTCCAAATTACCATTTTAAAAAATGCAATAGGCTTTTCCGGCCTACTAAAGGTGTCTGTCTGTGTTCCCCTGCCTGGTGTTGTCCTCAACTAAATAAAGCTGAGCTTCAACCTTCTGCTCCAAATTACCATTTTAAAAAATGCAATAGGCTTTTCCGGCCTACTAAAGGTGTCTGTCTGTGTTCCCCTGCCTGGTGTTGTCCTCAACTAAATAAAGCTGAGCTTCAACCTTCTGCTCCAAATTACCATTTTAAAAAATGCAATAGGCTTTTCCGGCCTACTAAAGGTGTCTGTCTGTGTTCCCCTGCCTGGTGTTGTCCTCAACTAAATAAAGCTGAGCTTCAACCTTCTGCTCCAAATTACCATTTTAAAAAATGCAATAGGCTTTTCCGGCCTACTAAAGGTGTCTGTCTGTGTGCCCCTGCCTGGTGTTGTCCTCAACTAAATAAAGCTGAGCTTCAACCTTCCGGCTCTCATTAAGTGGTTTTTAAAAAAAAAAATGGTGGTTAGGGCCTACTAACGGCTTCTGCCCCTCCCTGGTGTTGCCCTCAACTAAATAAAGCTGAGCTTCAACCTTCTGCTCCAAATTACCATTTTAAAAAATGCAATAGGCTTTTCCGGCCTACTAAAGGTGTCTGTCTGTGTGCCCCTGCCTGGTGTTGTCCTCAACTAAATAAAGCTGAGCTTCAACCTTCTGCTCCAAATTACCATTTTAAAAAATGCAATAGGCTTTTCCGGCCTACTAAAGGTGTCTGTCTGTGTGCCCCTGCCTGGTGTTGTCCTCAACTAAATAAAGCTGAGCTTCAACCTTCTGCTCCAAATTACCATTTTAAAAAATGCAATAGGCTTTTCCGGCCTACTAAAGGTGTCTGTCTGTGTGCCCCTGCCTGGTGTTGTCCTCAACTAAATAAAGCTGAGCTTCAACCTTCCGGCTCTCATTAAGTGGTTTTTAAAAAAAAAAATGGTGGTTAGGGCCTACTAACGGCTTCTGCCCCTCCCTGGTGTTGCCCTCAACTAAATAAAGCTGAGCTTCAACCTTCTGCTCCAAATTACCATTTTAAAAAATGCAATAGGCTTTTCCGGCCTACTAAAGGTGTCTGTCTGTGTGCCCCTGCCTGGTGTTGTCCTCAACTAAATAAAGCTGAGCTTCAACCTTCTGCTCCAAATTACCATTTTAAAAAATGCAATAGGCTTTTCCGGCCTACTAAAGGTGTCTGTCTGTGTGCCCCTGCCTGGTGTTGTCCTCAACTAAATAAAGCTGAGCTTCAACCTTCTGCTCCAAATTACCATTTTAAAAAATGCAATAGGCTTTTCCGGCCTACTAAAGGTGTCTGTCTGTGTGCCCCTGCCTGGTGTTGTCCTCAACTAAATAAAGCTGAGCTTCAACCTTCCGGCTCTCATTAAGTGGTTTTTAAAAAAAAAAATGGTGGTTAGGGCCTACTAACGGCTTCTGCCCCTCCCTGGTGTTGCCCTCAACTAAATAAAGCTGAGCTTCAACCTTCTGCTCCAAATTACCATTTTAAAAAATGCAATAGGCTTTTCCGGCCTACTAAAGGTGTCTGTCTGTGTGCCCCTGCCTGGTGTTGTCCTCAACTAAATAAAGCTGAGCTTCAACCTTCTGCTCCAAATTACCATTTTAAAAAATGCAATAGGCTTTTCCGGCCTACTAAAGGTGTCTGTCTGTGTGCCCCTGCCTGGTGTTGTCCTCAACTAAATAAAGCTGAGCTTCAACCTTCCGGCTCTCATTAAGTGGTTTTTAAAAAAAAAAATGGTGGTTAGGGCCTACTAACGGCTTCTGCCCCTCCCTGGTGTTGCCCTCAACTAAATAAAGCTGAGCTTCAACCTTCTGCTCCAAATTACCATTTTAAAAAATGCAATAGGCTTTTCCGGCCTACTAAAGGTGTCTGTCTGTGTGCCCCTGCCTGGTGTTGTCCTCAACTAAATAAAGCTGAGCTTCAACCTTCTGCTCCAAATTACCATTTTAAAAAATGCAATAGGCTTTTCCGGCCTACTAAAGGTGTCTGTCTGTGTGCCCCTGCCTGGTGTTGTCCTCAACTAAATAAAGCTGAGCTTCAACCTTCCGGCTCTCATTAAGTGGTTTTTAAAAAAAAAAATGGTGGTTAGGGCCTACTAACGGCTTCTGCCCCTCCCTGGTGTTGTCCTCAACTAAATAAAGCTGAGCTTCAACCTTCTGCTCCAAATTACCATTTTAAAAAATGCAATAGGCTTTTCCGGCCTACTAAAGGTGTCTGTCTGTGTGCCCCTGCCTGGTGTTGTCCTCAACTAAATAAAGCTGAGCTTCAACCTTCTGCTCCAAATTACCATTTTAAAAAATGCAATAGGCTTTTCCGGCCTACTAAAGGTGTCTGTCTGTGTGCCCCTGCCTGGTGTTGTCCTCAACTAAATAAAGCTGAGCTTCAACCTTCCGGCTCTCATTAAGTGGTTTTTTAAAAAAAAAATGGTGGTTAGGGCCTACTAACGGCTTCTGCCCCTCCCTGGTGTTGCCCTCAACTAAATAAAGCTGAGCTTCAACCTTCTGCTCCAAATTACCATTTTAAAAAATGCAATAGGCTTTTCCGGCCTACTAAAGGTGTCTGTCTGTGTGCCCCTGCCTGGTGTTGTCCTCAACTAAATAAAGCTGAGCTTCAACCTTCTGCTCCAAATTACCATTTTAAAAAATGCAATAGGCTTTTCCGGCCTACTAAAGGTGTCTGTCTGTGTGCCCCTGCCTGGTGTTGTCCTCAACTAAATAAAGCTGAGCTTCAACCTTCTGCTCCAAATTACCATTTTAAAAAATGCAATAGGCTTTTCCGGCCTACTAAAGGTGTCTGTCTGTGTGCCCCTGCCTGGTGTTGTCCTCAACTAAATAAAGCTGAGCTTCAACCTTCCGGCTCTCATTAAGTGGTTTTTAAAAAAAAAAATGGTGGTTAGGGCCTACTAACGGCTTCTGCCCCTCCCTGGTGTTGCCCTCAACTAAATAAAGCTGAGCTTCAACCTTCTGCTCCAAATTACCATTTTAAAAAATGCAATAGGCTTTTCCGGCCTACTAAAGGTGTCTGTCTGTGTGCCCCTGCCTGGTGTTGTCCTCAACTAAATAAAGCTGAGCTTCAACCTTCTGCTCCAAATTACCATTTTAAAAAATGCAATAGGCTTTTCCGGCCTACTAAAGGTGTCTGTCTGTGTGCCCCTGCCTGGTGTTGTCCTCAACTAAATAAAGCTGAGCTTCAACCTTCCGGCTCTCATTAAGTGGTTTTTAAAAAAAAAAATGGTGGTTAGGGCCTACTAACGGCTTCTGCCCCTCCCTGGTGTTGCCCTCAACTAAATAAAGCTGAGCTTCAACCTTCTGCTCCAAATTACCATTTTAAAAAATGCAATAGGCTTTTCCGGCCTACTAAAGGTGTCTGTCTGTGTGCCCCTGCCTGGTGTTGTCCTCAACTAAATAAAGCTGAGCTTCAACCTTCTGCTCCAAATTACCATTTTAAAAAATGCAATAGGCTTTTCCGGCCTACTAAAGGTGTCTGTCTGTGTGCCCCTGCCTGGTGTTGTCCTCAACTAAATAAAGCTGAGCTTCAACCTTCCGGCTCTCATTAAGTGGTTTTTTAAAAAAAAAATGGTGGTTAGGGCCTACTAACGGCTTCTGCCCCTCCCTGGTGTTGCCCTCAACTAAATAAAGCTGAGCTTCAACCTTCTGCTCCAAATTACCATTTTAAAAAATGCAATAGGCTTTTCCGGCCTACTAAAGGTGTCTGTCTGTGTGCCCCTGCCTGGTGTTGTCCTCAACTAAATAAAGCTGAGCTTCAACCTTCTGCTCCAAATTACCATTTTAAAAAATGCAATAGGCTTTTCCGGCCTACTAAAGGTGTCTGTCTGTTTGCCCCTGCCTGGTGTTGTCCTCAACTAAATAAAGCTGAGCTTCAACCTTCTGCTCCAAATTACCATTTTAAAAAATGCAATAGGCTTTTCCGGCCTACTAAAGGTGTCTGTCTGTGTGCCCCTGCCTGGTGTTGTCCTCAACTAAATAAAGCTGAGCTTCAACCTTCCGGCTCTCATTAAGTGGTTTTTAAAAAAAAAAATGGTGGTTAGGGCCTACTAACGGCTTCTGCCCCTCCCTGGTGTTGCCCTCAACTAAATAAAGCTGAGCTTCAACCTTCTGCTCCAAATTACCATTTTAAAAAATGCAATAGGCTTTTCCGGCCTACTAAAGGTGTCTGTCTGTGTGCCCCTGCCTGGTGTTGTCCTCAACTAAATAAAGCTGAGCTTCAACCTTCTGCTCCAAATTACCATTTTAAAAAATGCAATAGGCTTTTCCGGCCTACTAAAGGTGTCTGTCTGTGTGCCCCTGCCTGGTGTTGTCCTCAACTAAATAAAGCTGAGCTTCAACCTTCTGCTCCAAATTACCATTTTAAAAAATGCAATAGGCTTTTCCGGCCTACTAAAGGTGTCTGTCTGTGTGCCCCTGCCTGGTGTTGTCCTCAACTAAATAAAGCTGAGCTTCAACCTTCCGGCTCTCATTAAGTGGTTTTTAAAAAAAAAAATGGTGGTTAGGGCCTACTAACGGCTTCTGCCCCTCCCTGGTGTTGCCCTCAACTAAATAAAGCTGAGCTTCAACCTTCTGCTCCAAATTACCATTTTAAAAAATGCAATAGGCTTTTCCGGCCTACTAAAGGTGTCTGTCTGTGTGCCCCTGCCTGGTGTTGTCCTCAACTAAATAAAGCTGAGCTTCAACCTTCCGGCTCTCATTAAGTGGTTTTTAAAAAAAAAAATGGTGGTTAGGGCCTACTAACGGCTTCTGCCCCTCCCTGGTGTTGCCCTCAACTAAATAAAGCTGAGCTTCAACCTTCTGCTCCAAATTACCATTTTAAAAAATGCAATAGGCTTTTCCGGCCTACTAAAGGTGTCTGTCTGTGTGCCCCTGCCTGGTGTTGTCCTCAACTAAATAAAGCTGAGCTTCAACCTTCTGCTCCAAATTACCATTTTAAAAAATGCAATAGGCTTTTCCGGCCTACTAAAGGTGTCTGTCTGTGTTCCCCTGCCTGGTGTTGTCCTCAACTAAATAAAGCTGAGCTTCAACCTTCTGCTCCAAATTACCATTTTAAAAAATGCAATAGGCTTTTCCGGCCTACTAAAGGTGTCTGTCTGTGTTCCCCTGCCTGGTGTTGTCCTCAACTAAATAAAGCTGAGCTTCAACCTTCTGCTCCAAATTACCATTTTAAAAAATGCAATAGGCTTTTCCGGCCTACTAAAGGTGTCTGTCTGTGTTCCCCTGCCTGGTGTTGTCCTCAACTAAATAAAGCTGAGCTTCAACCTTCTGCTCCAAATTACCATTTTAAAAAATGCAATAGGCTTTTCCGGCCTACTAAAGGTGTCTGTCTGTGTTCCCCTGCCTGGTGTTGTCCTCAACTAAATAAAGCTGAGCTTCAACCTTCTGCTCCAAATTACCATTTTAAAAAATGCAATAGGCTTTTCCGGCCTACTAAAGGTGTCTGTCTGTGTGCCCCTGCCTGGTGTTGTCCTCAACTAAATAAAGCTGAGCTTCAACCTTCTGCTCCAAATTACCATTTTAAAAAATGCAATAGGCTTTTCCGGCCTACTAAAGGTGTCTGTCTGTGTGCCCCTGCCTGGTGTTGTCCTCAACTAAATAAAGCTGAGCTTCAACCTTCTGCTCCAAATTACCATTTTAAAAAATGCAATAGGCTTTTCCGGCCTACTAAAGGTGTCTGTCTGTGTGCCCCTGCCTGGTGTTGTCCTCAACTAAATAAAGCTGAGCTTCAACCTTCCGGCTCTCATTAAGTGGTTTTTTTAAAAAAAAAATGGTGGTTAGGGCCTACTAACGGCTTCTGCCCCTCCCTGGTGTTGCCCTCAACTAAATAAAGCTGAGCTTCAACCTTCTGGCTTTCGCCCTATACTATCAGATATTAAACTGCATTTGGCCTACTAGTGTGGTTAGGCCCTTGAAACAGTGTCTGCTGCTCTTGGGTTTGCTACTCCACTGAACAAAGCAATGCCGCCTGTTTAGTCCTGTTACCAATTTTGAACTGCATTTAGCCTACTTTATTCTTTGGCCCTATATCTGTTTCCTCCTCATCCTGCCCATTGCCCAGCCACTGCTAGATGAGTCTGCTGGTACATTGACCTAGACCACTACATTCCCCTTGTACTCTACACAGCCAGAATCTGACCCTGCTGAAAGTAAGGTTCCCCTTCCCGCATGTTATACCACCTTACACAGGGACAAAGAGGAAGGTGCAGATGAAAGTGCAGGTTCCTTCATCAGGTGGGGGGGCATACTCGTTGGCGACGTCACTGGCACAGGGCCCCTCAGAGTACGCAAAAGTGTCGCTGCTGGTGGGAGGCGCCCCCGCCATGCAAACACACCGCCGTACTTTGAGGGGCCCTGTGCCAGTGCCAATGCGAACGAGTGGGCCCCCCCCTGCTTGCTCAGGATCACAGCACTTGCAACGTTTAAATACTTACCTTTCCCTGCAACACCGCCGTGACGTAGTCCGCATTTCCTGGGCCCACGAAAAACTTGAGCCAGCCCTACTCCCCCCACAACTTTCCCCCAATTCCCTATGCCCAACTATTATTATACAGTTAATTAAGATTGGCAAGCTTCAGAAACAAGAATGGATGTTTTTGGCATTAAAATGGGCACTGTAGGTGTTTTCCTGGCCTCCACTCACTGCCGACTATGCTTCCCCATTGACTTGCATTGGGTTTCGTGTTTCGGTCGATCCCCGACTTTTAGCGATAATCGGCCGACTGCACTCGACTCGACTCTGGACAAAATCGGGTTTCCCAAAACCCTACTCGATCTTAAAAAAATGAAAGTCGCTCAACCCTACCGAGGACAGAAGAAGATGATGGCTGGTAAATATCTTGCTAGGGGCAGGGAACATGTATTAGTCATACCACTCTAGCGGTAAAATTAAAAAAAAATCAAACTCAGGAGAGGTGCTTTAATGATGTTCTATTATTTTTATTGTTACCAACTGTATGATTTCAGCTTTCATTTTAATGAAGGCAAATAAACATGAGAGTATCCATATACTGAGGATTGACTTCGAGTCGAAATTTGACTTGCAACTTTTTAGCATATGATTAGTTATGCAGATTCTTGTCATGTCACTGCATTGCTACTGTTTTGCTCCTAAAGATTTAAATTTAAATTTTTATTATTTTGTTAGTATTTTGTAAATCCACCTTTGGCTTTCAAATCTGCTTGAATCGTTCTAGGCATGCTCTCTATCAGATTCAAACATGTGTTGAGCGAAATATGATCTCAGGTGATTTCTACACGTTCCCAAAGTTCGTGCATACTGATGGAATCACTTGAGTATGTATACACTTTTTTCAAATATACCCACAAGTGTTTTCTTGGGTTGGGTTGAGGTCTGGGGACTGTAGGGGCAATTCCAGCACCTCTGCTTCATTGTCATTGAACCATTTCTTCACCAATCTCGACATATGCTTCGTGTTGTTGTCCTGTTGTCCTTTTCATACACATAGTACTTGCTTGTACAAAATAATTCATTTTGTAGGATACTCATATATAGCTCAGCATTGAGACCACCATGGATACAGGTCAAGTATCCAATGCCTTTGGCTATGAAACAACCCCATATCCATATCATCAGGCTTCCTCCACCAAAATTGACATTTCCTTCAACTTCTCTATCAGTTAGCCCTTTATTCCCTTGTTTATTTCAGACCTATTTGCACCTCTCTATCGACTTTCATGCCATCGACCAAATCACACATTTCAAATCTTTAAATGTCCACTTTTTGTACTTGCTTGCAAGCTCGAGCCAACACTACTTATGACAATATTATTTTTATTTTTTTGTTTTTGTATACCAACTCATCTATGTTTGTTTATCTATGTAATATAGGATATCTATCTATTGGTTTTGTTTCCCAGAGCTAAAGAATTACTGAATAAGTGCCAGATATACGATGCAGGAAAGAAATATATCTTGGTACCGTGTTAGCCAGTAGATAGAAAAATATTTAGAATTGAGAGTCCTCAGTGGTTGATATCTAGGTATCTAGCCATTAAAAGGTATCAACCACTGAGGGCTCTCAATTCTAAATATTTTTCAGATATACGATGAACACAGTGGCCTTTGACATATTGGTCCTCTGGATAAGAACCAACAAATTGACCTTACTATTGTTGCTTCAAACTATTATCTTATGTGTACAATGTTATAAACGAGGCCACATAGTTGTTTTCTTTCCCTATAGCACTTGTATCTTGTAATAATATATAAACATATGCACTTATGCACTTTAATATATATGTTGTCTATTTTTATTATCACTTTGTATAGATTAGTCATATTTGGTACTTGTTCAACACCTGTATGTTTTTATTTGTATATTTGTACCAGTATTAGTCTTACACTTATTTCAGATATGCACTTGTAACTACAGATACATTTGTTCACATATCATTATTCTCATTATATATGTCACGTGTTAATGTTTTTAATATTTATATATTATGCACTCTATATAATAATTATGGGTCATGTGGCTATGGAGATGAGGGTTACTATTTACTGTGGATAGCCTTATACGCTATCTTAATGGTGATGTCACTTTATGTTTGTATTGACTTTTGTTACTTCTGGGTTACGTTTACCTGATAGATGTCCGGTTTATGTGCAGATTTGTGCGCGACCCGCGCATGTGCTTTTGTTTGGTATGAGGGCTGGCGCTCTATAGAGGCATCGCGTTGACTTGGCAACGGGTCCGGTCAGCTGATCGGATCATGTGGCCGGAAGACGCGATCCGTGAGCGCCGCTCTCATTACTGAGCGACAACATGCCGGGGACGCGCCGCTACAGCTGCAGACACTTAGGTAATTATAACCACTATATATATAGATGCCATACACAATACTGGCTACCTCCTGATGAAGCTGCTGTGCCAGCGAAATGCGCGTTGAGGTGTTTTCGTGTGCCCGTTATCCTTTTACTTCAATGGCCGCAGGTAATATATACATTTAATTGTGAGCATGCTCTTTGAGATATAGCCCACCTATGCCTATATTGGCAAGGCCTATGGTGTGATATATGATTGTGCCTATTTTTGTTAGGTGGGGTGTAGCGGCCATGCAGATCCACATTATATGTGATTTTTCTATATGATATAATATCTATATATTTTTTTCCCCTATTATATTGCTGTGGATTAGTAGTATTTGGATTGGTCACACTCTCTATTTTGTCTCTGTTGCTGATTAACTCTAGTCCATGTGCAGCAGAGCTGTGCCTTTCATCTCTGTTGCTAATTATATATGTGGTTACTTTTAGTGAGATATATTTATATTTAATTATATTCTACTGGCTATTTATGGAATACTCCGGTCTGATTTTCTAACAAAGATATTTACCCATTTTACTTAACTTGATCGTGTTGTGACTTCACTGTCTCTGTTAGTTATAGTTGATTTAGTGTGAAGAGGATCATTGTTTATTTTACATATAGAGGAATTGTTTTGGTGGTACTACTTATGACAGTATTGGAGTTGAGGCTTCTTCACCTTTTTTCGTCCACCATTCCAGACTTGTGTAATGTGCGTTGCACGGTGCTTGCATCGTCGTTTGTGATATCACTATTATGAAGCATACAAGCCACCAACACTGCCGTGTTTGTCGCACCAGAACTGATAGGCCTTGTGATGAGCCAACATGTTGACTGGATATCCACCTTTTGGCTTCTAAATGGATGGACGGACTTCATTTTGCATTCTAACAACTGTCATGGCACTCACATGATCCAGTTGAACAATTTCCTTGGCCAAGAGACCTCTATTGATGAGTTGGATGATGCTATTTCTCTTTTCTTGGGAACTTGTTTTCATGGCTGCTTCTCGATTCGAACCAATGACCTTTCCCTTGGGAATCAACCTAATAATACCCTGAGGAATTGGGGAATGAGAGAACAGGTTGTATTTTGCCCTATTCAGGAAGAAAAATATTTTTCCACCATCAGAAGCAAAACAGAAAGAATGCAGTAGCATGACAAGAATCTGCATAACTAATCGTATGCTAAATAGTTGAAAGGTAAATTTATGTATGAGATAGCCAAGATGATTGTCTATAAAATGATGGTACTCTCACAATCAAAGCAGTACTGGATGGTGAGATATGGAACCTGAATGTCAAAAGTTCAAAACATTGTTACTCTTTTGCTCTTCACTGTACATAGATTCCAGGCATATTGATAGCTTTATTGTATGTATACTCTGTTACAGATGCGAGGATATTTTATCAATTCTTTGGGCTTATCAACTTTGAAAATAAGAGCTAGTTTATTTTCTAAACTAGCTAAAATGTTCAGTTTGGGGTCTGGGGTGGAGGCCGATATTGTGTCACATTTTATTTTTATTTCTGTGTATGTCTGACTGTAATGCATCTTTATCTCCTTACTATTGACTTCATTTTGTGTATAACATTGCACTACTTGTGTGCATTACATTGCGCCAAATGTCTATAGATCAAACTTTCAGAATTTCATTGTAACTTACCTTGTGGATATACATATGTCCATATGCTGTACATAACTGTTATCACTATTTCTTGGCTATATTCTGTCATCTGGTGGATGCTCTTTGTATTTTCTTCTTATCTTCATTATTTTGTGCCTCTAAACGGCCTCCCCTTGCTTTTATTTTGTCTTGATTTTAATTATCAATTTTTAATTATTATTATGTAGTTGTATATCTCAATAAAACATTTTTTGTTCATATACATTTACTGGTGTTTTGATTATTATGGAGTAACACATATAATATTTAAGGCTTGCTCTGTGTGCTCTCATTTACATTGAATTTACATTTTTTTTTTATTATAGGCTCCTTTACGGTATTTATACTCTATTATAGATACAGAAATATTTTATCCATTCTTTGCGCTTTCAACTTTGAAAATAAGCGCTAGCTTCCTTTCTAAACTAGCTAAAACTTTATTTCAGTGTTACTCTGCGTGACGCATGTACATTTGGTCTGATTGCATTATCAAGAAAATGTATTAGCCATTTTCTATTCTCCAAGAAGTAGCATTATTAAATGAAAAAGAGCTTTTCTGTATATTAATTAAGTTATTTCACTGCCTAGGCATTTTGCATAATTTTCCCATTTTATGCACATGGGATTTAGTATCTAAGGCCGGTTTCACATTTGCGGTTGTGTCTGCTGCGTTTCTGACACATACATCCGCATGCGTCTTGATTTCCTATCTTTAACATTGTAGATGCAGGTGCATGCGTTTGTATGCGTTCGCCCGCATTTGCTTATGCATGCGTATTTTTGCTGAGTGTGGCATGTTAGAATTTTTTTAGCATCAAATTTGCGCCGCATACATAGTTACATACATAGTTACATAGTTATTAAGGTTGAAGGAAGACTTTAAGTCCATCTAGTTCAACCCATAGCCTAACCTAACATGCCCTAACATGTTGATCCAGAAGAAGGCAAAAAAAAAACATGTTGCAAAGAGTAAGCTCCACATTGGGGAAAAAAATTCCTTCCCGACTCCACATACGGCAGTCAGACTAGTTCCCTGGATCAACGCCCTATCAAGGAATCTAGTGTATATACCCTGTAACATTATACTTTTCCAGAAAGGTATCCAGTCCCCTCTTAAATTTAAGTAATGAATCACTCTTTACAACATCATACGGCAGAGAGTTCCATAGTCTCACTGCTCTTACAGTAAAGAATCCGCATCTGTTATTATGCTTAAACTTTTTTTCCTCCTGACGTAGAGGATGCCCCCTTGTCCCTGTCTCAGGTCTATGATTAAAAAGATCATCAGAAAGGTCTTTGTACTGTCCCCTCATATATTTATACATTAAAATAAGATCACCCCTTAGTAGTGTTGAGCATTCCGATGCTGCAAGTATCGGGTATCGGCCGATACTTGCTGTATCGGAATTCCGATACCGGGATTCCGATACTCTTGTGGTATCGGGTATCGGGTATCGCAACAACATTAATGTTAAAATGTGTAAAAGAGAGAATTAAAATAAAAAATATCGCTATACTCACCTGTCCGACGCAGCCGGGACTTCAGCGAGGGAACCGGCAGCGTTGTTTGTTTAAAATTCGCGCTATTACTTGGTTACGTGAATTCCCGGCTTGTGATTGGTCAGGTCGGCCATGTTGCCGGGACGCGGACCAATCACAGCAAGCCGTGACGAAATTACGTCACGGTTTGCTGTGATTGGTCCGCGTCCCGGCAATATGGCCGCCCTGACCAATCACAAGCCGTGACGTCACGGGAGGCTGGACACGCGCCCATTTTAAAATGAGCGCGTCCAGCCTCCCGGCTTGTGATTGGTTGACCGCGGCGCAACCAATCACAAGCCGTGACGTCACGGGAGGCTGGACACGCGCCCATTTTAAAATGAGCGCGTCCAGCCTCCCGGCTTGTGATTGGTTGACCGCGGCGCAACCAATCACAAGCCGTGACGTCACGGGAGGCTGGACACGCGCCCATTTTAAAATGAGCGCGTGTCCAGCCTCCCGTGACGTCACGGCTTGTGATTGGTCAGGGCGGCCATATTGCCGGGACGCGGACCAATCACAGCAAGCCGTGACGTAATTTCGTCACGGCTTGCTGTGATTGGTCCGCGTCCCGGCAACATGGCCGACCTGACCAATCACAAGCCGGGAATTCACGTAACCAAGTAATAGCGCGAATTTTAAACAAACAACGCTGCCGGTTCCCTCGCTGAAGTCCCGGCTGCGTCGGACAGGTGAGTATAGCGATATTTTTTATTTTAATTCTTTCTTTTACACATTTATATGGTTCCCAGGGCCTGAAGGAGAGTTTCCTCTCCTTCAGACCCTGGGAACCATCAGGAATACCGTCCGATACTTGAGTCCCATTGACTTGTATTGGTATCGGGTATCGGTATCGGATTGGATCCGATACTTTGCCGGTATCGGCCGATACTTTCCGATACCGATACTTTCAAGTATCGGACGGTATCGCTCAACACTACCCCTTAGTCTTCGTTTGTCCAAACTAAATAGCCTCAAGTGTAATAACCTATCTTGATATTGCAGACCCCCCAGTCCTCTAATAACCTTGGTCGCTCTTCTCTGCACCCGCTCCAGTTCAGCTATGTCTTTCTTATACACCGGAGACCAGAACTGTGCACAGTATTCTAAGTGTGGTCGAACTAGTGACTTGTATAGAGGTAAAATTATGTACGCATGCAGACGATTGCGGAAGGAGTGCGTCAAAACAACGGTTTACAGTCTATGGGAACGCATAGGAGCACAAGGACAAGGGTC
Organism: Ranitomeya variabilis; assembly: GCF_051348905.1. Classification (NCBI taxonomy): domain Eukaryota; kingdom Metazoa; phylum Chordata; class Amphibia; order Anura; family Dendrobatidae; genus Ranitomeya; species Ranitomeya variabilis. The sequence goes on along the minus strand of NC_135237.1, from coordinate 115,352,291 downwards.
CTATATAGAAAAGTCTATATACAGAAATCCCATGAGCCATTGGGCGTGGCTTGTGTCAATGAAATTCTCCTTGAAAAATGTGTTCATAACAAACGCATGTGCCTAAACAACGCGAACGCATGCAAGAACGCATGCAAACACGTGCAAACGTTGCGGTTTTTTATCCGTCATAGGTAAGTTAATGCGGATAAAAAATGCAGCATTATCATGTGTTTGCATGCTTTTGCCATTCGTTTGTGGTTGCGTGCGAAATGCTGAGGACTCAACTGCAAATGTGAACCTAGCCTTAGTCTTATTGGCAAACGAGACAGTTTTATTGCAAAAATAAAATCAATGAACTATTGATATTTGGGTATAAACATAAATATATATATATATATACATATATATATATATATACCATGTTCCAAATTATTATGCAAATTATATTTTTCTCAGATTTTCCTAAATGGTCGGTGCAAATGATAGTCAGTCTAATAAAGGTCATCACCCGTTAAGAGTATAAATCGAATTTTATTGAAGAAACCTCCCAATGATAACAGTATAATCTCCAAAATGAATAAAAACTCCAAATGCACTGTTCCAAATTATTAGGCACAGTAGAATTTCTAAACATTTGATATGTTTTAAAGAACTGGAAATGCTCATTTGTGGAATTTGCAGCATTAGGAGGTCACATTCACCGAACAAAAAAGCTATTTAACTCCAAAACATCCTAACAGGCCAAGTTGCATGTTAACATAGGAACCCTTCTTTGACATCACCTTCACAATTCTTGCATCCATTGAACTTGTGAGTTTTGGAGAGTTTCTGCTTGTATTTCTTTGCATGAAGTCAGAATAGCCTCCCAGAGCTGCTGTTTGGATGTGAACTGCCTCCCACCCTCATAGATCTTTTGCTTGATGATACTCCAAAGGTTTTCTATAGGGTTGATGTCAGGGGAAGATGGTGGCCACACCATGCGTTTGTCTCCTTTTATGCCCATAACAGCCAATGACTCAGAGGTATTCTTTGCAGCATGAGATGGTGCATTGTCATTCATGAAGATGATTTTGCTCCTGAAGACACGTTTCTGCTTTTTATACCATGGAAGAAAGTAGTCAGTCAGAAACTCTATATACTTTGCAGAGGTCATTTTCACATGTTCAGGAACCTTAAAGGGCCATACCAGCTGTTTCCCCATGATTCCGGCCCAAAACATGACTCCTCCACCTCCTTGCAGCCTCGTCGCAGCCTTGTTGGGACATGGTGGCCATCCACCAACCATCCACTACTCCATGCATCTGGACCATCCAGGGTTGCTCGACACTCATCAGTAAACAAGACTGTTTGAAAATTAGTCTTCATGTATGCCCGGGTCCACTGCAACCATTTCTGCTTGTGAACACTGTTTAGGGGTGGCCGAATAGTAGGTTTATGCACCACAGCAAGCCGTTGAAGGATCCTACACCTTGAGGTTTAAGGGACTCCAGAGGCACCAGCAGCTCCAAATAACTGTTTGCTGCTTTGTAATGGTATTTTGGTAGCTGCTCTCTTAATCCAATGAATTTTTCTGGCAGAAACATTCCTCATTATGCCTTTATCTGCATGAACTCTGTCTGTGCTCTGTTTCAGTCATGAATCTCTTCACAGTATGATGCTCACTCTTTGGTTTTCGTGAAATATCTAATGTTTTCATCCCTTGACCAAGGCATTGCACTATTTAACGCTTTTCAGCAGCAGAGAGATCCTTTTTATTTCCCATATTGCTTGAAACCTGTGGCCTGCTTAATAACGAGGAACATCATTTTTAAGTAGTTTTCCTTTAATTAGAATCACATGGAAAACTTATTATCACATGTTTAAGATTGATTTCAGTGATCCATTGAGCCCTGAGACACAATACCATCCACAAGTTTATTTGAAAAACAAAACAATTAAATCTTTATGACACTTAAATCCAATTTGCATAATGATTTGGAACACACTGTGTATATTATTCATTAATAATTATTATGCAAATTATTGAGCAGATAATATAGACTCATACACTCTATTTTTGGCATCTGTAGATGTATTATACAGTGGGGCAAAAAAGTATTTAGTCATTCAGCAATAGTGCAAGTTCCACCACTTAAAAAGATGAGAGGCGTCTGTAATTTACATCATAGGTAGACCTCAACTATGGGAGACAAACTGAGAAATAAAAATCCAGAAAATCACATTATCCGTTTTTTTATCATTTTATTTGCATATTATGGTGGAAAATAAGTATTTGGTCAGAAACAAACAATCAAGATTTCTGGCTCTCACAGACCTGTAACTTCTTCTTTAAGGGTATGTGCACACGTTCAGGATTTCTTGCAGAAATTTCCTGAAGAAAACCGGAAATTTTCTGCAAGAAATCCGCATTTTTTTTTTTGCGTTTTTTTTCCGTTTTTTTAGCATTCTGCAAGCGTAATTAGCTTGCAGAATGCTAAAGTTTTCCAAGCGATCTGTAGCATCGCTTGGAAAACTGACTGACAAGTTGGTCACACTTGTCAAACATACTGTTTGACAAGTGTGACCAACTTTTTACTATAGATGCAGCTTATGCAGCATCTATAGTAAAAGATAGAATGTTTAAAAATAATAAAAAAAATAAAAAAATGCTTATACTCACCCAGACATCTCATCAGCGGCGACCGTTCGTCTTCCTATAGCTGGTGTGTGCGCACAGGACCTAGCGTGACGTCACGGTCACGTGAGCGGTCACATGACCGCTCACGACCAATCACAGGACAGTGACGTCATCGGCTAGGTCCTTCGCCGCACATCAGCTACAGGAACCGAACGGCAGCGTGCAGTGGAGGCGGGAACACTGCGCGGGACATCGAGGGTGAGTATAGGCCTATTTTTTATTTTATTTCTTATTTTTTGACCACTTATATGGTGCCCAGTGCGTGGAGGAGAGTCTCCTCTCCTCCACCCTGGGTACCAACCGCACATAATCTGCTTACTTCCCGCATGGTGTGCACAGCCCCGTGCGGGAAGTAAGCAGATCAATGGACCCCTAGGTGTGCGGAATCCCTGCAATTCCGCATTTTTAATGAACATGTTGCTTTTTTTTCCGCTATGCGATTTTTTCGCGGAAAAAATCGCAACATTTGCACAAAAAATGCGGAATACCTTGTAAATAATAGGAGGCATATGTTAGCGTTTTTTTCGCGTTTTTATCACGTTTTTATAGCGAAAAAACGCGAAAAAAACGCTAAAAATCCTGAACGTGTGCACATACCCTAAGAGTCTCCTCTTTCCTCCACTCATTACCTGTAGTAATGGCACCTGTTTAAACTTGTTATCAGTATAAAAAGACACCTGTGCACACCCTCAAACAGTCTGACTCCAAACTCCACTATGGTGAAGACCAAAGAGCTGTCAAAGGACACCAGAAACAAAATTGTAGCCCTGCACCAGGCTGGGAAGACTGAATCTGCAATAGCCAACCAGCTTGGAGTGAAGAAATCAACAGTGGGAGCAATAATTAGAAAATGGAAGACATTCAAGACCACTGATAATCTCCCTCGATCTGGGGCTCCACGCAAAATCCCACCCTGTGGTGTCAGAATGATCACAAGAACGGTGAGCAAAAATCCCAGAACCACGCGGGGGGACCTAGTGAATGAAATGCAGAGAGCTGGGACCAATGTAACAAGGCCTACCATAAGTAACACACTACGCCACCATGGACTCAGATCCTGCAGTGCCAGACGTGTCCCACTACTTAAGCCAGTACATGTCCGGGCCCGTCTGAAGTTTGCTAGAGAGCATTTGGATGATCCAGAGGAGTTTTGGGAGAATGTCCTATGGTCTGATGAAACCAAACTGGAACTGTTTGGTAGAAACACAACTTGTTGTGTTTGGAGGAAAAATAATACTGAGTTGCATCCATCAAACACCATACCTACTGTAAAGCATGGTGGTGGAAACATCATGCTTTGGGGCTGTTTCTCTGCAAAGGGGCCAGGACGACTGATCCGGGTACATGAAAGAATGAATGGGGCCATGTATCGTGAGATTTTGAGTGCAAACCTCCTTCCATCAGCAAGGGCATTGAAGATGAAACGTGCCTGGGTCTTTCAACATGACAATGATCCAAAGCACACCGCCAGGGCAACGAAGGAGTGGCTTCGTAAGAAGCATTTCAAGGTCCTGGAGTGGCCTAGCCAGTCTCCAGATCTCAACCCTATAGAAAACCTTTGGAGGGAGTTGAAAGTCCGTGTTGCCAAGCGAAAAGCCAAAAACATCACTGCTCTAGAGGAGATCTGCATGGAGGAATGGGCCAACATACCAACAACAGTGTGTGGCAACCTTGTGAAGACTTACAGAAAACGTTTGACCTCTGTCATTGCCAACAAAGGATATATTACAAAGTATTGAGATGAAATTTTGTTTCTGACCAAATACTTATTTTCCACCATAATATGCAAATAAAATGATAAAAAAACAGACAATGTGATTTTCTGGATTTTTTTTTCTCAGTTTGTCTCCCATAGTTGAGGTCTACCTATGATGTAAATTACAGACGCCTCTCATCTTTTTAAGTGGTGGAACTTGCACTATTGCTGAATGACTAAATACTTTTTTGCCCCACTGTATTAGCTGTATTGCTCTTAACCCAACCAGACATTTCCCTTCCCATATTTACAGGTTTTCCATAGACAAACTTCTTAGGAACTTAGAAGTTTTAATGAATATTTACAAAGAGTCTGCCCTGAAAGCAGGAAATGAGGAAGTTTAGGCTTCTACTTTTTCCTACAGAGGTTCATGTATTTAAATATTGAATACACCCTCCATGCACACGATTAACTGCACTTGATACTTGACTATTGCACTTAAACACACGGGCTGATGACCGGATCATGCAGCTTTGTATGAAAATCCCTATGTATTATAATTGCCAGACCTGAAATAACAAGCACTTTTCACCTATTGTGTCCCCCCATTTCCTTGTAGATTGTAAGCTTGCAAGCATGGACCTCACTCCTAATGTCACTGTTTAAATTGTCTTAACTCGTACTGAATTTATTGTTTGCACATGTTACCGCTTAATTGTAAAGTGCTGCGGAATATGTTGGCGTTATATAAATAAAAATTATTATTATTATTATTATTATTAATTTCACAGTTATGATAAAATGACAATAGACATGCTTTAATAGGCATTTGTTTATTTATTCATTTATTTGACTCACTTATATATTGCCATCATATTCCACAGCGCTTTGCAGACATTATCATTACTGACCCCACTGGAGCTCACAATCTAAATATATTCGATCTGGTCTGGATAATATGAGTACCAAATATGGCAAAAAATGTACATACAAATTGACCAACACTGCCTACAGTATTTAAAGTGGTGGTTTGACACTTAAAATGTATTTTCTGAATATCTATCTTTAAACCCTAACCACATTTGTGATTTGTTTTATTGCATGATGCCCTACACTTTATTCTAGAGTTTAGGAGTGATAAGGTTAAAATTTTTGTGTTTGTCATTTAAACTCATTGATGGTGATGTGTGTCAGGGCTCTTTATATCACTGAAAGCAATTGCAGATACCTGTGCAAATTAGCTTGGCAGGTGTGTCCAAATAAAGGCAAGACTACTTAAGAAGGCTGTTCCACATTATTAAGCAGCCTACATTTTTTGCCAAAATGGGAAAGAAAAAGGATGTGTCGGCTGCTGAGAAACAACAAATTGTGGAGTATTTAGGTCAAGGCATGACTACAATCAACATTGCCAAGACACTTCATCGTGATCATCGCACAATCAAGAAGTATGTAGCTGATTCCCAGCACACACGTGTGCGTGCTGATAAGGAAAGATTGAGGACTCTTTCCAACAGGCAATTGCGTAAGGTTAAAAGAGCAGCTGCAAAAATGCCATGTCATAGCAGCAGACAAGTTTTTGAAGCTGCTGGTGCCTCCATCGTCCCCAGAACAACAAGATGCAGGGTCCTTCAGAGGTTTGCAGCTGTGCGTAAGCCATCCTGTCGACCACCTCTATCCACTGCACACAAGCAGAAACGGCTCCAGTGGGCCAAACGATACATGAAGACTGACTTCCAAACTGTTTTGTTCACCGATGAGTGCCATGCAACGCTTGATGGTCCAGATGGATGGAGTGGAGGATGGCTGGTTGATGGACACCCCATGAAAACACGGCTAATGTGCCAACAAGGAGGAGGTGGAGTAATGTTTTGGGCTGGAATCATGGGGAGAGAGATTGTCGGCACCTTTATGATCCCTGAAGGGGTAAAGATGAACTCCATAATCTATGTGGAGTTTCTAAAACAACACTTCCTGCCATGGTTCAAGAGGAAGAACCGTGCTTTCCGCAGCAAGATCATTTTCATGCATGATAATGCACCGTCTCATGCTGGAAAAAACACATCTGCATCTCTGGCTGCTATGGGCATAAAAGAGGACAAACTTATGGTGTGGCCACCATCTTCCCCTGACCTCAACCCCATTGAGAACCTCTGCAGCATCATCAAAAGGAGTGTCTATGATGGCGGGAGGCAGTTCACATCTAAGCAACAGCTCTGGGAGGGTATTCTGTCCACATGCAAAACAACTGAAGCAGAAACCATCCAAAAACTGACAAATTCAATGGACGAGAGAGTTCAGAAGCTTCTTTCGAACAAGGGGTCCTATGTGCAAATGTAACATCACCTAGAATAAAGTTTTCACTTGAAAACTGTTTGATTTCATTTTGTAATAAGCTGATAATGCTTATAACTTCACAATTGACCATTTTTTTGTTCAAAATAAAAAAAAAGGTTGAAAACTGCTGTGCATAATAATTTGGAACATGCATTTTGAGTGTTTATTTTTTTAAAAAAGATACTGTTTTCATAGGCAGTTTGTTCCAAAACATTGCAACTATACTAGAATAGTAGATGACTGGAAAATAACAATGACTGCAATTCAGATAGGTAATTTAGAGAAAATATGAGGAAATATTATTTGCATAATAATTTGGAACACAGTGTATGTACTTCTATGTAATCCCTATATATGTTTTTATTTACTGTACTTCTTGTGATGTTTCGTTTGGTAGGAGTCTCAAATGTGACGTCACAGGAGGTTAGAACTGCACTCACTCCCTGGAGCCTCAATCACCCCTCCTAGATCCGGACATCATGTGGGGGCAGAGTTGAAGTAACTCACTAGTTTCTTGCATTGCTGCCCTCTCTGAAGATGTCCTGGATCCTGGTTGATGCACGATGTGGGAGATGTGAGCACAGCGCCAACACTTTGGTTCTATCTCCACCGCCGCTCTAGAATGATCTTAGGAGACATCAGGAGACAAATGGAAGGCACCAGGTAGAGTCATGCGAAATGTATAGTCTGCAGTCCCAGGATGACAGGTCATATTAACTTGATAATGACCACATAGCGTTAATTTATGGCATGTTTTTTGCAGTTAATGACCTGGAGCCGAGGATCATTAGCATATTGCATACAATGCTCTCGCATCGGATGCCATATCCTGGTGTGATTCCAGCCATAGGTTGAGCCCCATAGGAGAATTACAATTTTGCAGTATACACATGTGGTCAAAATTGTTGGTACCCCTCGTTTAATGATAGAAAAAGCCACAGTGGTCACAAGAATAACTTGAATCTGACAAAGGTAATAATAAATAAAAAATCCATGAAAATGAACAAATGAAAGTCAGACATTGCTTTTCAACCATGCTTCCACAGAATAAAAAAATAAATAAAACTCAACAACAAGTGGAATACAATTGTGAAGTTGGACGAAATGTATTGGTTATTTTAAATTTTTGTGGAAATTCAAAAAACTGAAAAGTGGGGTGTGCCCCTTTGCTTTCAGTGCAGCAAACTCACCCCAGAAGTTCATTGTGGATCTCTGAATGATCGAATGTTGTCCTAAATGCCTAATGATGATAAATATAATACACCTGTGTGTAATCAAGTCTCCGTATAAATGCACCTGCTCTGTGATAGTCTCAGGGCTCTGTTTGGAGCACAGAGAGCATCATGAAGACCAAGGAACACAACAGGCAGGTCCGTGATACTGTTGGTGAGAAGTTTAAAGCTGGATTTGGATACAAAATGATTTCCAAAGATTTAAACATCCCAAGGAGCACTGTGCAACAATGCCAAATGATATGTTTGGTGTAAAGGCAACACAGCTCATCACCCAGAACATACCATCCCCACTGTCAAACATGGTGGTGGCAGCATCATGGTTTAGGCCTGCTTTTCTTCAGCAGGGACAGGGAAGATGTTTCAAATTGATGGGAAGATGGACGGAGCCAAATTCAGGACCATTCTTGAAGAAAACCTGTTTGAGTCTGCAAAAGACCTGAGACTGGGACGGAGATTTGTCTTCCAACAAGACAATGATCCCAAACATAAAGCAAAATCAAAATCTACAATGGAATAGTTCACAAATAAACATTTCCAGTTGTTAGAATGGCCAAGTCAAAGTTCTGACCTCAATCCAATCGAGAATCTGTGGAAAGAGCTGAAAACTGCTGTTCACAAACGATCTCCATCAAACCTCACTGAGCTCGAGCTGTTTGCCAAGGAAGAATGGGCAAGAATTTCAGTCTCTCGATGTTCAAAACTGATAGAGACATACCCCAAGCGACTTGCATCTGTAATCGCAGCAAAAGGTGGCGCAACAAAGTATTAAGTTAAAGGAGCCGAATAATATTGCATGCCCTATTTTCAGTTTTTGAATTTCCACAAAAATTTAAAATAACCAATAAATTTCGTTCAACTTCACAATTGTGTTCCACTTGTTGTTGATTCTTCACCAAAAATTTACATTTGGTATCGTTATGTTTGAAGCATGACGTGGAGCCTAATACTTTCACAAGGCACTCTAAAAAAGACACTTCAAGAAAAACACTGACAGCGTTTTCCTGAAGCATCTCCTGAGAGAGAGAGTTTTGAATTAAAGTTCAAGTTGGGTACCAGAACCCGAACTTCCACGGGTCTGCTTATCCATAGTGCCTAGGCCTCCTAACAAGAGAGGAAGGTTGAAATCCAGCTATACTTTGATCTAATTGAAAACAGTCTTGGAAAGATCAGTGACTAAAAAGATGCAACGTTTGGAGATAGTCACACTGCCCAATGTACACTGCAGAAAATAGACATACAAATGTATGTAGACATATGTAACTGCAATACAAACATATATCACTATGCAACAGCAATCGGCAAACATTATATACTGTACATATATTCCACTATTATTTGAAAGCATTTAAAAAGAAAGGGGAGACTAAACCAAGTATTCCCCACTAACTTGATAAAAGTGGTGGATTTCCAGCACGTAAGTATTGGGAGGATTATTCAAAATGTATCAATAAAAGAAATCATTTGGTGCAGCTCACTTCCACTTTGGGAGATTAGTACTTCTGATTATATCACTTCAACAGAATAATATATGACTAGCAGATATGTGCAGACATTACATCATCTACGCCACTCACCTCCAGTTGCAGAAATGAGTGGCATGAGCAACACCTCTTTAGCCCCTTAACGACCACCGATACACCTTTTAACGGCGGTAGTTAAGGGTACTTAAACCACAGCGCCATTAATTAACGGCGCTGTGGAAAAAGTGTATAGTGCCACCCAGAGTCAGATTTTCTCTGGGGTCTTGGCTGCCGTGGGTGCAAGAGACCCCAGACAACATGTTTTGGGTCGGTTTTTACCAACCCCCCATGGTTGCGATTGCTGGTAATTAACCATTTACCGGCGAACGCAAAAAAAAGCGTGATTTACCATTTAATTTCTCTCTCCTCTGATGTGATCACACAACAGAGGAGAGAGAAATAGGGTCTACGATCACCCCCCGATACTTACCAGTGTCTCCCCTTGTCCGTGGGTCCTCCCACTTCCTCCCTTATGGGCACCGCCATCTTTTACTGGGGAAAAATAGCAGGCGCCTGCGTAGTGCACTTGCCAAGATCTGCCAGACAATACACGGCAGATCTCGGGGTCTCGGCTGCCGGGGGTAGCCGAGACCCCAAAGAACATAATTCGGGTCGGTTTTTCCCAACCCGGTTTTGCAACCGCGGCTACTAACAGTGTAGCGGCGGCCGCTAAAAAAAGAAGAGTCTGATGTGCCATGTAATTTCTCTCTCCTCTGATGTGATCGCACATCAGAGGAGAGAGAAAAAGGGTCCCCGATCCCCCCTATACTAACCAGTGTCTCCCGATGCTCCTCGGCCCTCCTGCTTCCTCCAGTTGATACCGCCATCTTTATTAGGGAAAAATGGCAGGCGCATGCGCAGTGCGCCTGCCGAGATCTGCCCGGCAACAATAGGAAGAATTTTCCTATTGGTTCATTTTGGTCACTGTGACAAACCCTACCACAGTGATCAAAATAAAAAAATAGTAAATAATCCCACCCTTTATAACCCCCTTAGTTAGGGAAAATAATAAAACAAAGAAAAGGTATTTATTTCCATTTTCCCATTAGGGTTAGGGTTGGGGCTAAAATTAAGTTTAGGGTTAGGGTTGGTGCTAAAATTAGGCTTAGGTTTGGGGCTAAAATTAGGGTTAGGGTTGGGGCTAAAATTAGGGTTAGGGTTGAGGCTAAAATTAGGGTTAGGGTTAGGCTTGGGGCTAAAATTAGAGTTAGGGTTGGGGCTACAATTAGGGTTAGGATTAGGGCCAGGGTTGGGGCTAAAATTAGGGTTAGGGTTAGGGTAAGGCTTCTTTTACACTTACAGTGGTTTTGCGTCCCGTTTTTGCAGTCCTAATAGATTTCTATGGGGCCTCAAAAATGGGCCGCAATAATTCTACAGAGCGCCATATGCCGTATGGCCGTGAGGGCCGTATTTATGGCTGTGAAAAAATATCGAGCCTGCTCGATATTTTTCGCGGCTAACGGAAGGTTGTTTTTGCGGTGCACTGTGACTTCCGGTTTTGCGGACCGGCTTTTTTTCCAATACTTTTGCCATAGTATTGCAAACCCGAAAAACGGCAATCCACAAGTTTTTTGTGGTCCGTTAGTGCGGCAGACCATGAAAATTGCGGCAATGCAGCCCACAATAACGTGCCGTAAAAAAAACAGTAAGTGTAAAAGAAGCCTTAGGTTTGGGATTAGGGTTATGGTTAGGGATGGGATTAGGGTTAGGTTTAGGTTTGGAATTAGGGTTAGGTTTGGGATTAGGGTTAGGATTAGGGTTATGGGTGTGTTGGGATGAGGGTTAGGTTTGTGTTTAGGGTTGGGATTAGCGTTAGGGGTGTGTTGGGGTTAGGGTTGGAGTTAGAATAGGGGGTTTCTGCTGTTTAGGTACTGTACATCAGTGGGTCCCCAAACGCGAAATGGCTCCACCATTGATTCCAGACAATTTTGCGTTGAAAAAGTCAAATGGTGCTCCCTCCCTTCTGAGCTCTGTCGTGCACCCAAACAGTGGTTTAGCCCCACATATGGGGCTTCAGCGTACTCAGGACAAATTGGACAACAACTTTTGGGGTCCAGTTTCTCCTGCTACCCTTGGGAAAATAAAAAAAATTGGCGGCTAAAAGATCTTTTTTGGGGGTAAAAAAAGATTTTTTATTTTCAAGGCTCTGCATTTTAAACTTCTGTGAAGCACTTGGGTATTCAAAGTGGTCACCACATATCTAGATAAGCTTCTTGGGGGATCTAGTTCCCAAAATGGGGTCACTTGTGGGGGGTTGCTACTGTTTAGGCACATCAGGGGCTCTCCAAACCCACCATGGTGCCAACAGACCAATCTATCAAAGTCTGCATTGCAAAACATCACTACTTCTCTTCCGAGCTCTGCCATGCACCCAAACAGTGGTCCCCCCACATATGGGACTTCAACGTACTCAGGACAAATTGCACAACAACTTTCAAGGTCCAATTTCTCCTGTTACCCTTGTGAAAGTAAAAATTTGGGGGTGAAAAGATAATTTTTGTGGAAAAAATATGATTTTTTATTTTCACGGCTCTACATTATAAAATTCTGTGAAGCACTTTGGGGTTCATAGTGCTCACCACACATCTAGATAAGTTCCATGAGGGGTCTAGTTTCCAAAATAGGGTCACTTGTGGGAGGTTTCTACTGTTTAGGCACATCAGGGGCTCTGCAAACACAACATGACGCCCGCAGACCATTCTATCAAAGTCTGCATTCCAAAAAGGCCCTCCTTCCCTTCCAAACTCTGCCATGCACCCAAACAGTGGTCCTCCCCCACATATGGGATATCAACATACTCAGGACAAATTGCACAAGAACCTTCATGGTCCAATTTCTCCTACTACCCTTGTGAAAGTAAAAATTTGGGGGTGAAAAGATCATTTTTGTGGAAAAAATATGATTTTTTATTTTCACGGCTCTACGTTATAAACTTCTGTGAAGCACTTTGGGGTTCATAGTGCTCACCACTAGTGATGAGCGACTATACTCTTTACTCGAGATTTCCCGAGCATGCTCGGGTGACCTCCAAGTATTTTTTAGTGCTCGTAGATTTTGTTTTCCTCACCTCAGCAGAATGATTTACATCTCTTAGCCAGCTTGATTACATGTGGGGATTCCCTAGCAACCAGGCAACCCCCACATGTACTTATGCTGGCTAACAGATGTAAATCATTCAGCTGTGGCGATGAAAACTAAATCTCCGAGCACTAAAAAATACTCGGAGGTCACCCAAACGTGTTCGGGAAATCTCGAGTAACGAGTATATTTGCTCATCACTACTCACCACACATCTAGATAAACTCCTTGGGGGTTTATTTTCCAAAGTGGGGTCACTTGTGGTTTTTTTGACTGTTTAGGTACATCAGGGGCTCTGCAAACGCAACATGATGCCCGCAGACCATTCCATCAAAGTCTGCATTTTAAAACATCACTACTTCCCTTCCGAGCCCCGCTGTGTGCCCAAACAATGATCCCCCCACATATGGGGTATCAGTGCAGCTCCTCAGAGTCCTGGTCATTGCAGTAATGTCACTCTCCCACTAAGGGGAGTGATGTTGCATCTGTTTGCACTAAAGGAGTTCACCTGACCAGGTATCACAGACACACACTACACTCCACACTCCGGCCACCAGGGGGGTGGTTCTATCTATTAGGCCACTCCTCACACTTTGGGAAAACTGGGGGTTGGACAGGAAGTTAGGGAGAAAGCAGCCCGAGAGAGTTTGGGAGAGGACCTGTCAGGGGTGGGATCCTGACAGAGACTCAGCGAAAAGAACAGATCGTTACGGAGCCATGCTTGAGTGATATAGCGGCAGGCTTCTTAGAAAGGTCACAAAGCGAAGTTTATTGTGGAGAAGTGAGAAGCGAGATCACAGTACAAAGGAGAGTAGAACCAGTAGGAGTCGTGCCATAAGATCGTGGCAACATCCTACTGAGGCGCATAGCCGGTGGCCGGGCACCGAGGAAGTAACAGACTCTAAGCAGTACTTCGAACTACGGCAGGACAGTTAACTTCAGGTTGGTTGTCTCACCCTAAAACACCTAACGAAGACAACGGAGGCAATTGTGGGAGAGGGGCGTCTCTAGGGTCCCAGAATAACCTAGGCCTACCCCATCATACGGGTGCGTCCTAGCCATATCATCTGGGGGACGGAGAAGAACATCAGAATAGATACGAGTTGTGAGAAAGAACATCAGAAACAGACATGACAGTTGTGAGGACTATCCCGTGGTGCTCAGCAGGGAGGTACTACAACACACAGGCGCTAGAAGGTAGGCACTGATCTCCACTTGCAAAGGGAACTCTGTATGTGCCTTCGGACCGGCCGGTCTCAGCCAGCCCTGTTAGCAGTGATCTGGATTGCGGATCCCGAAGCCTTCAGTAAAGAGGTAAAGAGACTGCAACCCTGTGTCCTCGTTATTCATCGTGACCTGCACCACGCACCATCATCACACCTTTCATTGGACGCCCCTTAGCAGTGTCACGGACCGGGTCTAGCCACCGTGACAACCCTAGGACTGAGACTGAGAGGCCCGGTACTGAGTACCCCGCGGCCCTGCGTCTGGGGGCGCTCCATCAGCGTACTCAGGACAAACTGGACAACAACTTTTAGGGTCCAATTTCTTCTGTTACCCTTGTGAAAGTAAAATATTGTGGGCTAAAAAATCATTTTTGAGGAAAAAGAAAAGATTTTTTATTTTCACGGCTCTATGTTATAAACTTCTGTGAAGCACTTGGGGGTTCAAAGTGCACACCACACATCTATGTAAGTTCCTTAAGGGGTCTAGTTTCCAAGTGGTGTAATTTGTGGGGGGTTCCACTGTTTAGGCACATCAGGGGCTCTCCAAACGCAACATGGCGTCCGATCTCAATTCCAGCCAATTCTTCTTTGAAAAAGTCAAACGGCTCTCCTTCCCTTCCGAGCTCTGCCGTGCGCCCAAACAGTGATTTACCCCAACATATGGGGTATTGGCATACTCAGGACAAATTGCACAACATCTTTCGTGGTCTAATTTCTCCTGCTACCATTGTGAAAATAAAAATTTGGGGTGAAAGATCATTTTGTGGAAAAAATATGATTTTTGATTTTTGCGGCTCTAAGTTATAAACTTCTGTGAAGCACTTGGGGGTTCAAAGTGCTCACTACACATCTAGATAAGTTCCTTAAGGGGTCTAGTTTCCAAAATGGTGTCACTTTTGGGGGGTTCCACTGTTTAGGCACATCAGGGGCATCCTAAACACAACATGGCGTCTGATCTCAATTCCAGCCAATTCTGCGTTGAAAAAGTCAAACAGCACTCCTTCTCTGCCAAGCTCTGCTGTGCACCCAAACAGTGGTTTACCCCCACATATGGGGTATCAGCGTATTCAGGAGAAATTGCACAACAAACTTTGTGGTTCATTTTCTCTTTTTACACTTGTGAAAATAAAAAACATTGGTTCTGAAGTAAAATGTTTGTAAAAAAAAAGTTAAATGTTAATTTTTCCTTCCACATTGCTTCACTTCACGTAAAGCGTTAATACAATTCTTGAATGTGGTTTTGAGGGGTAATTTACCCCGTTTAAGAATTAAGATCTGCTCCAATGACATATCTAATCAGTGCATATAGTGACACTTTAACTCCCCAAGTATTTCACAGCACATTGATGCTAATACACTGGGTATATCTGGTTGGTTATCATACGCACTCTTCTTAACATACTACCTTCTGACATATAGTTTTGTGCGCTGTGCACCTTTTTTTGTGCCTATATCTTACAAGCTTTATGAATTCTGAATATAAATATAGCCTTGTGGTATATTAATCTAGCTTTTTTGGATTTCTTGTTGTGCCATAGTGCTGTGGTGTGCCTCCCCTGGTTTTTGGAGGTTTCCGTTCCCCCCTTCTTTGTCTAATTTTATATCATGTGTTATACACTTTTAGAATAAGTTCTGAATAAATTTATTGATTTTATTAGTATTTCTCTCTCACTTCATTTTTCTTGTGGCACCCACCATTTGAAAATGTGTTCATACCTTATGTCGAAGTGACCTTAGCCATTGCTAAATACAGGACTATGGAAATAATTTCAATAACTAGGTAACATAGGCGGTAACACAATTTAAAAATTGTTTAACAGTAAAAGTCTTTCCTGTAACGACAGAACAAAAACAAGTTTTCCGATGTACAATCATATTAGAACAAACGCATTTATTTTTATTGTTCCATAAAAAGGGAGTGTACAGTACATTGTGAAGCCATAACTCTCAACTGACAAGGAACACGGAGATTCTTTAAATTCTTATTTTTCCAAGAGGTAATATTAGGTCTCAGGGGGATTGGGATTTACTCATTTCTAATGACAAATATTTACTGAGGATATCTTTAATACACAGATAAGAATTATTAAACGTGATGATAAGATTAAATTGACATTTAGCAATATTAATTTTATTTTTATTTTCACTATTGATGATCTCTCAAACGGTTCAGTCTATTTGTTGAAATTTGGAAATTTGGAAACATTTTTAAAAGCTCAGGAAATTAGAGTATTTAGGCTTTTGTATATGGATATTGTCTTATATAGGTGTATACTGTAGGTTTTTTATTAATTTTACTTTTTATCTCTGTATAGAAATGGTTTTATAATTTGAATGTTGTACATATATTTGTAATTTTTCTATTTTCCCTCCCCCTGAACATGTTATTTGTACTAAGGGTGCCGACCTATAAGGCCTGTGTTTTTTCTATTTTGATATGTCTGAAGAAGGAGATTGACTAACTCTGAAACACGTAGCATATTTACACAATTAAAGGTTTCTATCTTTCGACCTCTTTGGACAGCTCCCTCTTATCTTTCAATTTTTATTTAATGATTGGCTAGAATGGTGCTGCAAGCTTTTGATGCAGACTCCCTGGATCCAGGAAGGGTGAGTATCTGCTTTGTTTATTATTTTTGAGGGTTTCGGGTCCACTTTCCTGAAAGTGGAAAACTTCTTTAAAGAGAATCTGCCACAAGGGTTTTGCCACTTAATCTGAGAGAAGCATAATGTACAGACCCTGATTCTAGTGATGTGTCACGTACTGAGCTGCTTGCTGTAGTTTTGAGAAAATTACTGTTGTATCAGCATGATATTATCACTAGAGGTCTCATAACTTGCTGCCAGGTAGTACAACCACGCCCCCACCACTGATTGGCAGCTTTCTGACTATGCACAGTGTACACAAAAAGCTGCCAATCAATGGTGTGGGCGGTGTTATGCAAAGCTCGGCATTCAGAGAACTGCTATATCTGCAGCAGAGAAACAGTGGTTGCATCAAACCTTCATCAGGTCGACCAGTAAGTGATACATTGTATGAATCAGGGTCTCTGCCCCTACATTATGCTTCTCTTCACTGAAACTGTAGGTAATGGAATATATGTCACTTGATAAACAAATCCTAGGATCAAAATGAATCAATGTATTTATAATTGAATCCAATTAAGAAATAATTTATTTTTAATACTTGAATAAGACATCTCCAAGTGAGAAGGTCACATTCGGCTTTACCAGAAACTTTAGGCAAGAATCAGTTTGTCTTCTTTTAATTACGGTATATACAGAAAACCTGCCAAGAGAAAAGTCTGTATACAAACATGAACTGAATTATTTTTCGACTGCACTCTATTGGTATAGTTAATTGAAACATTAAAAACATCTTAATTCAGGTTGAAAGGGGTTGTCTTATCCAATAAGTCTGCAGTCACTCGCCAGTTTCAGACCCGGTAACGGAGTTTTAATCTTAACTTTATTTCTTTTATGTGTGTTGGGTCTTTTTATGTTTGTCCTTTTGGAGATATATTTGTGTGTTTTACATTGGTATTGAGTGTTTTATTTTTATGTCCATCTAGATACTTACCCGTTCTCTGTTTGTGATCCGCTTCGTGTGGTGGGACTTCGTGGTGGGTTCTATCGAATAGAACGCTGTATCTATTAAAAGAAGAAGAATTCCATCAATTTTGGGACCAATGTTTCACATCAACCATCGTTTGGGTCCCTTTCCATCCTAAATGTCTTATGCTTTATTCTGGACTTTATTGGATTTACCAATCGGGTTATAATTAGTGTTGAGCGATACCGTCCGATACTTGAAAGTATCGGTATCGGAAAGTATCGGCCGATACCGGCAAAATATCGGATCCAATCCGATACCGATACCCGATACCAATACAAGTCAATGGGACTCAGGTATCGGACGGTATTCCTGATGGTTCCCAGGGTCTGAAGGAGAGGAAACTCTCCTTCAGGCCCTGGGAACCATATAAATGTGTAAAATAAAGAATTAAAATAAAAAATATCGCTATACTCACCTGTCCGACGCAGCCGGGACCTCGGCGATTGTAAGCGGCAGCGTTGTTTCTTTAAAATTCGCGCTTTTACTTGCTTACGTGAATTCCCGGCTTCTGATTGGTCAGGGCGGCCATGTTGCCGGGACTCGGACCAATCACAGCAAGCCGTGACGAAATTACGTCACGGCTTGCTGTGATTGGTCCGCGTCCCGGCAATATGGCGCCGTGACCAATCACAAGCCGTGACGTCACGGGAGGCTGGACACGCGCGCTTTTCAAAATAAGCGCGTGTCCAGCCTCCCGTGACGTCACGGCTTGTGATTGGTTAATGGCGGCCATGTTCCTGGGACGCGGACCAATCACAGCAAGCCGTGACGTAATTTCGTCACGGCTTGCTGTGATTGGTCCGCATCCCGGCAATATGGCGCCGTGACCAATCACAAGCCGTGACGTCACGGGAGGCTGGACACGCGCGCTTTTCAAAATAAGCGCGTGTCCAGCCTCCCGTGACGTCACGGCTTGTGATTGGTTAATGGCGGCCATGTTCCTGGGACGCGGACCAATCACAGCAAGCCGTGACGTAATTTCGTCACGGCTTGCTGTGATTGGTCCGCATCCCGGCAATATGGCGCCGTGACCAATCACAAGCCGTGACGTCACGGGAGGCTGGACACGCGCGCTTTTCAAAATAAGCGCGTGTCCAGCCTCCCGTGACGTCACGGCTTGTGATTGGTTAATGGCGGCCATGTTCCTGGGACGCGGACCAATCACAGCAAGCCGTGACGTAATTTCGTCACGGCTTGCTGTGATTGGTCCGCATCCCGGCAATATGGCGCCGTGACCAATCACAAGCCGTGACGTCACGGGAGGCTGGACACGCGCGCTTTTCAAAATAAGCGCGTGTCCAGCCTCCCGTGACGTCACGGCTTGTGATTGGTTAATGGCGGCCATGTTGCCGGGACGCGGACCAATCACAGCAAGCCGTGACGTAATTTCGTCACGGCTTGCTGTGATTGGTCCGAGTCCCGGCAACATGGCCGCCCTGACCAATCAGAAGCCGGGAATTCACGTAAGCAAGTAAAAGCGCGAATTTTAAAGAAACAACGCTGCCGCTTACAATCGCCGAGGTCCCGGCTGCGTCGGACAGGTGAGTATAGCGATTTTTTTTATTTTAATTCTTTCTTTTACACCTTTTTACATTAATGTTGTTTCGATACCGATATCCGATATTACAAAAATATCGGATCTCGGTATCGGAAATTCCGATACAGCAAGTATCGGCCGATACCCGATACTTGCAGCATCGGAATGCTCAACACTAGTTATAATGAGTGCTGCTATTATCATTATTATTATTATGCTGTTTTTGTACGCCATCTATTCAGCAGTATATCAACGTTTGTATATTTTCTTCTTTTTTGTGTTTTTCAGCATATTTTTCTTATAATTTGTTTCAATACTGCTTTGCACGGCTTTGCAGAGTGTGAAACGTTGGTATTACCTTTACCTCCGTTTCCCATTATAGGTTCATCTATTATTTTCACACTCTGCAATCCCGTGCCAGGTAAGGCATGTTTCATTACATATTTCTTATTTTCTTTGCTTTTTATGCTTCAACTGTTTTGTAATTGAAATATTCTTCACTTTGGGGGCCTATTATCTGCCACCCGGCTGAGGTGTGCCTGTGCATTCTTTTGCCTCTTTCATCCCCTTCCTTGGTTTGCCCGTATAGTCCGTTCTATTCCTGTGTTTACCTGCGGTATCGGCCTCCTTTATCCATCTTTTATCCGGAGCGCGCTCCATGCATGCGCTGTGGTGCCCCTGGCCATGTCGGGTGTTTGCGGCGTTGCCGTGGAGATGGGCGGAGATGACGTTAGTCCTCCCGTCCATGCCCCATGGTGCGCTGCTGCATCCGCCGGCTCGGGGCTTCCGCATCATGATGGATGCGCGCCGAGCTGATAGTACACCATTTCCCACCCACTTTTGCCCAGCTTATTTATTACCTTTCTGGGCAGTTCGCTGCATTACTTTTAGTGGCGGTTCTGGTTCTCTGTCCTGAGCGCGCCCCACGCATGCGCTGTGGTGGCCCCGGCCGGGTTGGGTGTTTGCGGCATTGCCATGGGGATGGGCGGAGATGACGTTTGTCCTCCCGCCCACGCCCCATGGTGCGCCGCTGCACCCACCGACCGGGGGCTTCCGCATCATGCTGGGTACGCGCCGATTGGATAGTGTTTTATTTCCTACCCCTACATATTTCCCAGCCCATCTAGCATTTAGCCACGCCTCCTGATGAAGCCCGTTAAGGCTAAACGTACGTCGAGGTTCCTTCCTGCCCACACCACGCTGGTGCCCGGTTACTACCATGTCTCAAGGTAATGTCTCTTACCATCTTTAGCATGCATACATTTTCCCTTAGACGTGGAGGTACCGGTTCTAGTCACACCTCTATGCCCTGCCTTTGACCTGGCGCAGTGATTTTGTCATCTTATACTACACGTGTGATTCCACACTATGGTTAAGGGGTCTACTCCATGGCTTTATGAGTTATTTTAACTTTTATTTTTTCTACCTGGAGGTCTCAGTTATTTAGTTACATCACTGTGTGCCATGGGTCTCATTCTTGGGCATTTCCCAGCGTGGGTGTGGAGCTTGGTTGCCTGAATGTGTTGTGTCTGCCTCCAGCCATTTATTAACACCTGGTCTTGCTGGTGGCACTAGTTGAACGTCCTCGCTTTCACCAATTTTGTCCGTATGTAGTATTACATTATTATGTATAGGTTATCTCAATAAAATTATGTGTTTTTGTTACCTCTTCTGCTTGGTTGTGAATTTTCATCTATACTTGGTTCCTGACCTTGCAACTTAGCAGGTTTTTTGTAGGTTTACATACCGGTAACGGAGGGTATGTCTGCGCTATACATACCCCCGGCCAGTGGGTGCGACCTTGGTCTCTATACACTTGTATGAATCAAGGCCGTGTCCTCTACTCGTCCATGCCCACTTACCGGCCGCGTCTGTCGGGGCGCGGCCTCGGCTCCATACAAGCGTATGGAGCAAGGCCACAATTAACGGACGGAGGTATGTATATCTCATACCTACCTTCTGTTCCCCAGTCTGAAACCAGCAGATCCCCACAGCGAACAGTGTGTGCGCTGGGGGGATTCATAAGTCTGCAGTCGCACAGAGTGGTATAGACAGGACAACACCTTTAAAGCAAACATCCACTCACATATAACTTTTTGTGGCACCATCTAGTGTTCTTCTTGGTGTGTTCCAAAGTGACTTAAGAACTTAGGTTATGTTCTTCTGACTATTCCAGCACACATACAATATGTTATATAAATGTGATCCTTATTGCTGTTATTTCATATTTATTATATCAGTTTCTAGCTTTGTCATTTTTCATGTAGTTTTGCAAATCATACAGGCACCTAAAGTACCAGAGGTCACAACAGTATTGCTGCAGGATCCAATGCAAGAGAGGAATGCAAATAGAAATATAATTAGTTATTCTTTTCATTCTGCCTTGAAGCCATCAGCGAAGGCGGTCATTTCCATATTGTGACCTTTATAACATTTTACTGTTAAATCAGCACAATATTCTTAGACAACCATATATTGTAATTTCAATAGATAATTTTCTTAAGAGCTTTTAGTAAAATGCTAATGTAGATGGGGTTTACTTATTTCCAAACATTTAAATACAATTATGCAGCACAAATGATTGTCTACAAGATACTTTACTAATAATAGAGGAATACGTGACATCTTATAAAACTAAATATCTGATGTGATGTAATATTACCATGCTCTTCCTGTCAGTACATGTATACAGCACCAAGTTAGTACAGTGATCAATTGTAATGTCAGGTCAGCCCCACATATAATAGCTTCACATGAACCTATAATTCCATGTATGCCTTTAACAATAGTAAGGAGATGCTGGGTGTTAAGGTTATTATTAGTGATGAGCGAGTATACTCATTGCTCGGGTGACCTCCGAGTATTTGTTAGTGTTCGGAGATTTAGTTTTCGTCACCTCAGCTGAACGATTTACAGCTACTAGCCAGGCTGAGTACATGTAATCAAACTGTCTAACAGTCGCAAATCATCCAGCTGCTGGGAAGAAAACTAAATCTCCGAGCAGTCATAAATACTCGGAGGTCACCAAAGCGTGCTCTGGAAAACCCGAGCAAGGAGTACACTCGCTCATCACTAGTTATTATCAGTCATCATCAGACTGTGGACCATACAGGAACCACAGTACTGATTAGATGGAGGCAGTATCACAAATAAACATTAACATCCAGGGACCTTATGTTTGCATGTAGCACAGATGTCATGATGAGATTTTACACACAGAGCTTGTCTCTCCAGACCTCCCTCTTCCCCGTCTTCGGCAACACTTTCCAACATGGTGCCACTAAAAATAAAAATATCATTATACTTTAAAAAATATCTCCCATCTTGTGTCCCTGAATAAATAATTGTCTCTTACTCTGCTTCCCGCACAAAAAAAAACACAAAATGCCCCTTTCAATAATATCCCCCCACACTCCTCTCCATAATGTCCCCTGACATAATATACCCACGCTGCCCATCTCTATAATGTCCCCACACATACAGCCCCTTTTATATCTCTCCCCACTGCTTCTCTGGATAAAGACCCCTCCACCCAACTTTTCTTTGATGTGGTGTGCCTGCTTTCACAATCCCCCTATATTTTCCCTTAATGTACCCCATTAGCCCATAATGTCTCAAATTGCCCCCAAAATGTCCCTTATTGCTTCGTAATGTCTCAAATTGAACCATTATGTACCCCATTGTGCCACAATGTCCCCCATTGCCACATTATGTACCTTGGTAGTAACACAACTTGCCTCTTCCCCCTGCCCCCTCATCTAGCGCTTACTGGATCCTGACATCTCTGCTGCCTGTTTGGTGCCAGCAGCAGTGTGATGAGGTCAACAGCGTGCAGCTCCCTTTGGCTGTCTACATGCGGCCTGCAGTGGTGGCATATAACATCAGTTTTGTCAAACAAGGATATATCCGATTTATGGTCCATACTGGTATCCTTAGAAAGCTAATCCCATAAATTTATTGTTTGATATGAACACATCATACAAGATTCATTTGTCTTCACCATTAACCCTGCACCTTCATATCAATACTTTGAAGTACCGTAGTTATACAGAAAGTAACCTTTATAATCAATCCTATCAAATATGTAATAATTTAATCAAATGATGGGGAACGCGATAGTTTAATTTCTATTTTTTAGGTGAAAACTGTCTGCCTCCTGTACATTGCTGTCTAGTCGTGATAAAAAGAAATCTTCTCCGCTCTTCTCCTCTCTGTGATGGAGAAAGAAGAGAAAAGCAGCGTCCGGTAAACTCAGGAAAACATGAATCAATATAACACATGGATGCCTATTTATATGAATGTCCATCATTTAATTATGCATTTTCCCTGCAGCTGCAACAGGCTGGTTGTGTCTGTCCACTGCAGAGGCTCCCATATTCATGGGTTGTTTCATCAAAGCAACCCCTTTCATGCGGTTTTCCACTTTCAAAAGTGTTTTGATGTATGTAAAGTTTAAAAGGATGCAACTTACTAATATCTGAATAAAGAAGGTTTTCCCAGAAAAATCAATGCCGGTCTTGGATACCAGCACCTTTTATTTCTAGATAAGTTTTGACTCAAGAGAAGGCATTTTGTGTTGGCACATCGCCGGTGATGTGTATGAAGGGGCAGGTGCAGACACTATCAGAAGAGGGCCTCTGTGCATGAAGAGTAGATGGGCCATTCAATAGTTCATCATAATGCACAATTCTACCTGCGTTAGAGGTGATACTATCCGCACTTATCTTTTGCACCTCTATGATGCTGCACAGGCTGGACTAATGCTATGTCCATCCCTGGGTAGGGGGCTGGTTGACCGGCTCATTTCAATAGCTCCACTAGCCCTCTTCTTAAGGTACCGTCACACTTAGCGACGCTGCAGCGATACAATGATGCCGATCGCTGCAGCGTCACTGTTTGGTCGCTGGAGAGCTGTCACACAGACAGCTCTCCAGCGACCAACGATGCCGAGGTCCCCGGGTAACCAGGGTAAACATCGGGCTGATAAGCGCAGGGCCGCGCTTAGTAACCCGATGTTTACCCTGGTTACCAGCGTAAAATGTAAAAAAAACAAACACTACATACTTACATTCGCGTCCCCAGGCGTCCGCTTCCCTGCACTGACTGAGCCCGGCCCTAACAGCAGAGCGGTGACGTCACCGCTGTGCTGTACTTTCACTTTGCGGCCGGCAGTCAGTCAGTGTGGGAAGCGGACGCCGGGGGATGCGAAGGTGAGCATGTACTGTTTGTTTTTTTACATTTTACACTGGTAACCAGGGTAAACATCGGGTTACTAAGCGCGGCCCTGCGCTTAGCAACCCGATGTTTACCCTGGTTACCATTGTAAAACATCGCTGGTATCGTTGCTTTTGCTGTCAAACACGACGATACACGCCGGTCTGACGACCAAATAAAGTTCTGAACTTTCTTCAACGACCAGCGATATCACAGCAGGATCCTGATCGCTGCTGCGTGTGTTGTGGATTCTGTTTGTGGGCTCCCTCTGGTGGTTACTGCTGGTACTGGGTGACTTTGGTGGGTTGCGGCCTTTGGTTTCCACCTGTCCATCAGAGGCTGGGTGTTTCCTATTTTACCTGGCCTTTCTGTCATTCCCTTGCCGGCTATCAATGTATTCAGATGTGCTCTGTTTGGTTCCTGCCTACCTGCTCCCAGATCTTTCAGGATAAGCTAAGTGCTGATTTTTCAGTTGTTTGGTTTTTTGTCCAGCTTGCTTATTATGTCTCTATGCTAGCTGGTAGCTCTAGTGGACTGAGGTTCTCCCCATGTGCCATGAGTTGGCACATGGGTTCTTGTAATCTCAGGATGGTTTTTTTGATTAGGGTTTTTTGCTGACCGCTCAGTCCCCTTTTGTATCGTTCTGCTTTCTAGTTTACAGCGGGCCTCAATTTGCTAAATCTATATATATCATCTCTATGTGTGTGCCTTCCTCTCATTTCACCGTCAATACATGTGAGGGGGCAACTATATCTTTTGGGGTTCATTCCTCTGGAGGCAAGTGAGGTCTTTATTTTCTCTGCAGTACTAGTTAGCTCTTAGGCTGGTGCGTGGCGTCTAGAACCAACGTAGGCACGCTCCCTGGCTATCTCTAGTTGCGTTTGTCAGGCGTAGGGCAGCGGTCAGCCCAGGTTCCATCACCCTAGAGCTCGTCCGTTATTTATTTGTACTTTGCTTGTCCTGTGCTATCCCTAGCCATTGGGGATTCATGACAGTATAGCCGGCCCACAAAGTGTTAATTGTTTGGGCTGAAGCAGGAGAAAAAGAAGTGTTTAAGGGAATTTTTTTTTTTTTTTTTCCCTTCAGAGTTTTGCTGCCTAGCCCTTGATTGCTGTCTAGCTGCTTCTTACCTCCTCTTAACCCTTGAATGGCTCTGATCTTAGCTGTTTAACATGGATGTCCAGAGTTTGGCTTCCAGCCTGAGTAATCTCGCGGCAAAAGTTCAAAACATACAGGATTTTGTTGTTCACACTCCCATGTCTGAACCTAGAATTCCTATTCCAGAGTTCTTCTCTGGAGATAGATCTACCTTCCTGAATTTCAGGAACAATTGTAAATTGTTTCTTTCTTTAAAATCTCGCTCCTCTGGAGACCCTGCTCAACAGGTCAGGATTGTAATATCTTTCCTGCGGGGCGACCCTCAGAATTGGGCATTTGCATTGGCACCAGGGGATCCTGCATTGCTCAGTGTGGATGCGTTTTTTCTGGCATTGGGATTGCTCTATGAGGAACCCAACCTGGAGATTCAGGCTGAAAAGGCTTTATTAGCCCTCTCTCAGGGGAATGATGAAGCGGAAATATATTGTCAAAAATTTCGGAAATGGTCGGTGCTTACTCAGTGGAATGAGTGCGCCCTGGCTGCAAACTTCAGACATGGTCTTTCTGAGGCCATTAAGGATATTATGGTGGGGTTCCCTACGCCTACAGGTCTGAATGAGTCTATGGCTATGGCCATTCAGATTGATCGGCGTTTGCGGGAGCGCAAACCCGTGCACCAGTTGGCGGTGTCTTCTGAACAGGCACCTGAGACTATGCAATGTGATAGAATTCAGTCCAGAAGTGAACGGCAAAATTATAGGCGGAAAAATGGATTGTGTTTTTATTGTGGTGATTCAGCTCATGTTATATCAGCATGCTCTAAACGCACAAAAAAGCTTGATAAATCTTTTGCCATTGGTACTCTGCAGCCTAAGTTCATTTTGTCTGTGACTGATTTTTTCACTGTCTTCCATTTCCGTTGATGCCTATGTGGATTCGGGCGCTGCCCTGAGTCTTATGGATTGGTCATTTGCTAAACGCTGCGGTTTTAGTCTGGAGCCTCTGGAAGTCCCTATTCCTCTGAAGGGAATTGACTCTACACCATTGGCTATGAATAAACCGCAGTATTGGACACAAGTGACCATGCGCATGACTCCCGTTCATCAGGAGGTGATTCGCTTCCTTGTACTGTATAATTTACATGATGTACTAGTGCTGGGTCTGCCACGGTTACAAACTCATAATCCTGTCCTGGACTGGAAAACAATGTCTGTGTTAAGCTGGGGATGTCAGGGGGTTCATGATGATGCACCTCCGATTTCTATCGCTTCATCTACTCCTTCTGAGATCCCTGAGTTTTTGTCTGACTATAGGGATGTTTTTGAGGAGCCTAAGCTCAATTCGCTCCCTCCTCATAGAGATTGTGACTGTGCTATAGAATTGATTCCTGGCAGTAAGTTCCCTAAGGGTCGTTTATTTAATCTGTCACTGCCAGAGCATACTGCTATGCGGAATTATATTAAGGAGTCCTTGGAAAAGGGACATATTCGTCCATCTTCGTCCCCTCTGGGAGCAGGGTTTTTTTTCGTGGCAAAAAAAGATGGTTCCCTGAGGCCTTGTATAGATTATCGCCTTCTGAATAAGATTACAGTCAAATATCAGTATCCATTGCCATTATTGACTGACTTGTTTGCTCGCATTATGGGGGCTAGGTGGTTCACTAAGATAGATCTTCGCGGTGCGTATAATCTGGTGCGGATAAAACAAGGTGATGAGTGGAAAACCGCATTTAATACGCCTGAGGGCCATTTTGAGTATTTGGTAATGCCTTTTGGACTCTCCAATGCTCCGTCAGTCTTTCAGTCCTTTATGCACAATATTTTCCGTGAATATCTGGATAAGTTTATGATTGTGTATTTGGATGATATTTTGGTGTTTTCTGATGACTGGGAGTCTCATGTTCTACAGGTCAGGAAGGTGTTTCAGGTTCTGCGGGCCAATTCTCTGTTTGTGAAGGGCTCAAAGTGTCTCTTCGGAGTCCAGAAGATTTCTTTTTTGGGGTACATTTTTTCTCCTTCTACTATTGAGATGGATCCCGTTAAGGTTCAGGCAATTTGTGACTGGACACAACCTACATCTGTTAAGAGCCTACAGAAGTTCTTGGGGTTTGCTAATTTTTATCGTCGGTTCATTGCAAATTTTTCCAGTATTGTTAAACCTTTGACTGATTTAACTAAAAAGGGTGCTGATGTTGCTAATTGGTCTCCTGCGGCTGTGGGGGCCTTTCAGGAACTTAAGCGCCGGTTTTCTTCTGCTCCTGTGTTGTGTCAACCAGATGTTTCACTTCCTTTTCAGGTTGAGGTTGATGCTTCCGAGATTGGAGCGGGGGCGGTTTTGTCACAGAGAAGTTCTGATGGCTCGGTGATGAAGCCATGTGCATTCTTCTCTAGAAAATTCTCGCCCGCCGAGCGCAATTATGATGTGGGTAATCGGGAGCTTTTGGCCATGAAGTGGGCATTTGAGGAGTGGCGTCATTGGCTTGAGGGTGCTAAACATCGTGTGGTGGTCTTGACTGATCACAAGAATCTCATTTACCTTGAGTCTGCCAGGCGTTTGAATCCTAGACAGGCTCGTTGGTCATTGTTTTTTTCTCGTTTCAATTTCGTGGTTTCATACCTGCCAGGTTCAAAGAATGTGAAGGCAGATGCTCTTTCCAGGAGTTTTGTGCCTGACTCTGCTGGAGACTCTGGGCCTACTGGTATCCTTAGGGATGGGGTAATATTGTCCGCCGTATCCCCTTGCGACGTGCATTGCAGGAGTTTCAGGTGGATAAACCGGATCGTTGTCCACCAGAAAGACTGTTTGTTCCGGATGATTGGACCAGTAGAGTCATCTCCGAGGTCCATTCTTCTGTGTTGGCTGGTCATCCTGGAATATTTGGTACTAGAGACTTGGTGGCCAGGCCTTTTTGGTGGCCTTCCTTGTCTAGGGATGTGCGTACCTTTGTGCAGTCTTGTGAAGTGTGTGCTCGAGCTAAGCCTTGCTGTTCTCGGGCCAGTGGGTTGTTGTTATCCTTGCCCATCCCGAAGAGGCCTTGGACGCACATTTCCATGGATTTTATTTCTGATCTCCCGGTTTCACAGAAAATGTCCGTTATCTGGGTTGTGTGTGACCGCTTTTCTAAGATGGTTCATTTGGTGCCCTTGCCTAAGTTGCCTTCCTCCTCTGAGTTGGTCCCTTTATTTTTTCAGAACGTGGTTCGTTTGCATGGGATTCCGGAGAATATCGTTTCTGACAGGGGATCCCAGTTTGTGTCTAGATTTTGGCGGACGTTTTGTGCCAAGATGGGCATTGATTTGTCTTTCTCGTCTGCATTCCATCCTCAGACGAATGGCCAGACGGAGCGAACTAATCAGACCTTGGAAACTTATTTGAGGTGTTTTGTTTCTGCTGACCAAGATGACTGGGTTGTTTTTTTTGCCACTGGCCGAATTTGCTCTTAATAATCGGGCTAGTTCTGCCACGTTGGTCTCTCCTTTTTTTTGTAATTCGGGGTTTCATCCTCGTTTTTCCTCTGGTCAGGTGGAGTCTTCGGATTGTCCTGGAGTGGACATGGTGGTGGACAGGCTACATCAGATTTGGAATCAGGTGGTGGACAATTTGAAGTTATCTCAGGAGAAGACTCAGCAGTTTGCTAATCGCCGTCGCCGCGTGGGTCCCCGACTTCTTGTTGGGGATTTGGTGTGGTTGTCTTCTCGTTTTGTCCCTATGAAGGTCTCTTCTCCTAAGTTCAAGCCTCGGTTCATCGGTCCTTATAGGATCTCGGAGATTCTTAACCCTGTATCTTTTCGTTTGGATCTCCCAGCATCGTTTGCTATTCATAATGTGTTCCATCGGTCGTTGTTGCGGAGGTATGAGGTGCCCGTTGTTCCTTCGGTTGAGCCTCCTGCTCCGGTGCTGGTGGAGGGAGAATTGGAGTATGTTGTTGAGAAGATCTTGGATTCTCGTGTTTCCAGACGCAAACTCCAGTATTTGGTTAAGTGGAAGGGTTATGGTCAGGAGGATAATTCCTGGGTGGTCGCCTCCGATGTTCATGCGACTGATTTGGTCCGCGCCTTCCATAGAGCTCACCCTGATCGCCCTGGGGGTTCTCGTGAGGGTTCGGTGACCCCTCCTCAAGGGGGGGGGTACTGTTGTGGATTCTGTTTGTGGGCTCCCTCTGGTGGTTACTGCTGGTACTGGGTGACTTTGGTGGGTTGCGGCCTTTGGTTTCCACCTGTCCATCAGAGGCTGGGTGTTTCCTATTTTACCTGGCCTTTCTGTCATTCCCTTGCCGGCTATCAATGTATTCAGATGTGCTCTGTTTGGTTCCTGCCTACCTGCTCCCAGATCTTTCAGGATAAGCTAAGTGCTGATTTTTCAGTTGTTTGGTTTTTTGTCCAGCTTGCTTATTATGTCTCTATGCTAGCTGGTAGCTCTAGTGGACTGAGGTTCTCCCCATGTGCCATGAGTTGGCACATGGGTTCTTGTAATCTCAGGATGGTTTTTTTGATTAGGGTTTTTTGCTGACCGCTCAGTCCCCTTTTGTATCGTTCTGCTTTCTAGTTTACAGCGGGCCTCAATTTGCTAAATCTATATATATCATCTCTATGTGTGTGCCTTCCTCTCATTTCACCGTCAATACATGTGAGGGGGCAACTATATCTTTTGGGGTTCATTCCTCTGGAGGCAAGTGAGGTCTTTATTTTCTCTGCAGTACTAGTTAGCTCTTAGGCTGGTGCGTGGCGTCTAGAACCAACGTAGGCACGCTCCCTGGCTATCTCTAGTTGCGTTTGTCAGGCGTAGGGCAGCGGTCAGCCCAGGTTCCATCACCCTAGAGCTCGTCCGTTATTTATTTGTACTTTGCTTGTCCTGTGCTATCCCTAGCCATTGGGGATTCATGACATGCGTGTCACACTCAACGATATCACTATCCAGGACGCTGCAACGTCACGGATCGCTAGCGATATCGTTTAGTGTGACGGTACCTTAAGTCTATAAATAAGCAATGGCAGAGAATGGGGCTGGCTTAACTATTGAAATGAGTGGTCAGCAAGACCCCATTTACACACAACAGTAGTGAAGAGCCAATTCAAGAAGCTCTTTCTGTGTGGAAACAATGCCAACAGTAGCAATGCTGGGACCCAAGACCAATACTGATATCTCAAGATCAGAGAAACTTCCTTAACTCAATTATATTGGTAAGTTGTATCTTATTGAACTTTACACACGTAAAAGGCAACTTTTTTTTCAAGCTCGACAACCTCTTTAATATTCATAAATTCTTTATAAAAGTAAAGCCCCAATACACCTTAGACTAATGTCAGCCGAAACCACCAATATTGATGGGTTCGGCCAACACTGTAATGGATATGGGGGCGCTGGCTAACTGCTCACTGGGATAGATGTCAATCGGGCATGTCCAAATTTTGGTCTGCTGATCGCATTGTTCTCCCAGAGTTAAAGGGACTCTTTCAGCAGAGAATGACTGCTCAAGCTAAGTACCATGGCTTGATGCTTCATGCACTCGGTGCTTCACGGTGGGACCAGTCATTCCGTGCTGTCAGAGCACCGTCAGATTTGTCTGATGATGTCTTTCTCATATAAAACACAGGAACGCTCGGTTCTAATGTGTATGGACGCTTTATCAGGTTTCAGAACTCCTTTAATGTGATTCCATAATATCCATATTTTGGCAGCAGCATCTACGCCCTCCAGATATTTTATGATTTAGCTTTGGCTCCTTAGAACCAACTGAAAGGCGTCTTGTTCTTAGTAATACATACATTAACATGAGCACTGGTTTATGGCCATGTGAAACAAAATGTCAGTTTCCCAACACTGCCAGAATTATCATCAATAATATACATTATATATACTGTTATATTAATAACAGCAAGGTAATAACATAATTACATCTTCCACCACTACACAGAAATTCACACAATTTATCTCAATTACTAGGAATAATTGAACGCAGCCACTAAGGCAAAACATACATATTTTAATAATATATCGTGGCACCTAGGAATATTATATCTGCCAATATTTTGCCATCTTGGTAGCTGGAAGCTTTTTATTGAATACATTAGAAGTTTATGTTAGCTTTTTCAATCCTGTCCGCTCCCTGAGGCAACATATGGAGAAGGCTGATAAGCTGTAAGCATAATTACTAGTATCCTTTCTCCCTGGAAAGTTACATTTGCTGCTGAGGTTTTCCTTGGTATGCATTCTGATATTGTTTAGTGCTGAGAAATAGTTTCCAAACGCCTCAAGCTTAAAAAGATGGACACAACTTAGTCGCCCTGTGCATTTACTTTGTACATCATATTAGTCATTGCATGGTCCTACAGCTCTCATTTATCAAGGCAAAGTGCCTCCGCTGGCACAAAGCTGTTCATCAATGCCTTTTGAGCATGATTTGCAGTAGCTTAGAGTAATTGTATGTTTCAATGTTTTCTACATAACCCAATAGATGTCCTCATTTTGCCTAATGTGATTGCCATGCTTCACTGGACATGCCGCCTCTACTTATTCACAAAAAACGCTTTGCTATTTTGATAACAATGCTTTATGTGCTAGACAGCACCTGCGAATACCCGAAGGCTATGCAAAAGGTAGATTGAGGATTTGCTGTAATGTCAGTGCCATCTGATTTATTTTTTTCACTCTTTTGTCATAAAAATCCACAGACGTGTCTATTATATAAGATAAATTTATTTCCCATTAGGACCATGTTGCTTTGATAATGATACTACGAATTAAATTTTTAAATGTCTGAGTCCAAGTGATTTCTGAATGGCCCTAAATTTATAACCAAAATGTCACCAGAAAGTTCAGCTTTCTCTTTTGTATCTATGTTCTCTGAAGACATAATGTGGAATCTTATTATGGAAAGATTCTAAATCTAGAGAATAATCTAATTCCTGCAAATTCTACTATCATTGTTACATTGATAACCCCATAATGGCATGTTAAACTTTAGAAAATACATTTTTCATTTCTCTCTCTTATTTATTTATTCATTCATTTTATTTTATTCACTTTGCTGCACAGATCTCGTCCTTAGGCAAGGTTCACACAACCGTTTTCTTTCCATCCAAGAAAAAGAAAAACGGTCCAGTTATGTTAATCAGACTCTGATCAGAGTTTGATCAGAGTTTGGTCAGAGTGGAACCCGTTAGTCTTGGAGGTGGTGAGAAAAAATAATTTTCTCCACCTTCTCCTTTCATAGTTACATAAATACATACAGTACAGGCCAAAAGTTTGGACACACCTTCTCATTTAAACATTTTTTTGTATTTTCATGACTACAACAATTGTACATTCACAGTGAAGGCATCAAAACTATGAATTAATACATGTGGAATTATATACTTAACAAAAAAGTGTGAAACAACTGAAATTATGTCTTATATTCTAGGTTCTTCAAAGTAGCCACCTTTTGCTTTGATGACTGCTTTGCACACTCTTGGCAGCTCTCTTCAAGAGGTAGTCACTGGGAATGGTTTTCACTTCACAGGTGTGCCCTGTCAGGTTTAGTAAGTGGGATTTCTTGCCTTATAAATGGGGTTGGGACCATCCGTTGTGTTGTGCAGAAGTCTGGTAGATACACAGCTGATAGTCCTACTGAATAGACTGTTAGAATTTGTATTATGGGAAGAAAAAAGCAGCTAAGTAAAGAAAAACGAGTGGCCATCATTACTTTAAGAAATGAAGGTGAGTCAGTCCGAAAAATTGGGCAAACTTTGAAAGTGTCCCCAAGTGCAGTGGCAAAAACCATCAAGAGCTACAAAGAAACTGGCTCACACGAGAACCGCCCCAGGAAAGGGAAGACCAAGAGTCACCTCTGCTTCTGAGAATAAGTTTATCCCAGTCACCAGCCTCAGAAATCACAGGTTAACAGCAGCTCAGATTAGAGACCAGGTCAATGCCACACAGAGTTCTAGCAGCAGACACATCTCTACAACAACTGTTAAGAGGAGACTTTGTGCAGCAGGCCTTCATTGTAAAATAGCTGCTAGGAAACCACTGCTAAGGACAGGCAACAAGCAGAAGAGACTTGTTTGGGCTAAAGAACACAAGGAATGGACTTTAGACCAGTGGAAATCTGTGCTTTGGTCTGATGAGTCCAAATTTGAGATCTTTGGTTCCAACCACCGTGTCTTTGTGTGACGTAAAAAAGGTGAACGGGTGGACTCTACATGCCTGGTTCCCACCGTGAAGCATGGAGAAGGAGGTGTGATGGTGTGGGGATGCTTTGCTGGTGACACGGTTGGGGATTTATTCAAAATTGAAGGCATACTGAACCAGCATGGCTACCACAGCATCTTGCAGCGGCATGCTATTCCATCCGGTTTGCATTTAGTTGGACCATCATTTATTTTTCAACAGGACAATGACCCCAAACACACCTCCAGGCTGTGTAAAGGCTATTTGACCAAGAAGGAGAGTGATGGGGTGCTACACCAGATGACCTGGCCTCCACAGTCACCAGACCTGAACCCAATCGAGATGGTTTGGGGTAAGCTGGACAGCAGAGTGAAGGCAAAAGGGCCAGCAAGTGTTAAGCATCTCTGGGAACTCTTTCAAGATTGTTGGAAGACCATTCCCGGTGACTACCTCTTGAAGCTCATCAAGAGAATGCCAAGAGTGTGCAAAGCAGTCATCAAAGCAAAAGGTGGCTACTAGGGTTGAGCGACTTTTACTTTTTCAGGATCGAGTCAGGTTTCGCGAAACCCGACTTTGTCAAAAGTCGGGTCGGGTGAAATCGGCCGATCATTGCAAAAAGTCGGGGGCCGACTGAAACACGAAACCCAATGCAAGTCAATGGGGAATAAAAGTCGGCAGTGAGTGGAGGACAGGAAAACACCTACAGAGCCCATTTTAATGTCAAAAACATCAATTATTGTTACTTAAGCTTGTCAATCTTAATTAACCTTATAATAATAGTTAGGTTTTGAAAATTGGGGGTCATTTGGTTAAAGTTGTGGGGGGGGGGAGGGCTGGCTCAATTTTTTCTTGGGCCCAGGAAATGTGGAATACGTCACGTCGGTGGAGCAGGGAGAGGTAAATATTTCAACTTTGCAAGTGCTGTGATCCAGAGCAAGCAGGGGGGCCCACTCGTTCGCATTGGCACTGGCACAGGGCCCCTCAAAGTACGGCGTTGTGTTTGACGGCGGGGCGCCTCCCACCGGCAGTTACACTTTTGCGTACTATGATGGGCCCTGTGACAGTGACGTCGCCAACGAGTATGCTCCCCCCACCTGATGAAGGAACCTGCACTTTCATATGCACCTTCCTCTTTGTCCCCGTGTAAGGTGGTATAGTATGCGGGAAGGGGGACCTGACTTTCAGCAGGGTCAGATTCTGGCTGTGTAGAGTGCAAGGGGAATGTAGAGGTCTGGGTCAATGTACCAGCAGACCCATCAAGCAGTGGCTGGGTAATAGGCAGGATGAGGAGGAAACACAGATATAGGCCCAAAATAAAAAAGGAGGCTAAAAGCAGAAAAAAATTGGTAACAGGAGTAAACAGGCAGCATTGCTTTGTTCAGTGGAGGACAACAACAAGCAGCAGCAGACACTGTTAGTAGGGCCCAACCAAACTAGTAGGGCAAATACAGTTTCAAATTCTAAATACAGGCCGAAAGCCTGTAGATTGAAACTCAGCTTTGTTTCTTTGAGGAAACCAAGAGGCAGCAGCAGACGTCACTAGGCCCAAACCAAGAACCAGGCCAAATGCAGTTTCATATTGTTGACAGAGGCTGAAAGCCTGTAGATTGAAACTCAGCTTTGTTTCTTTGAGGAAACCAAGAGGCAGCAGCAGACGTCACTAGGCCCAAACCAAGAACCAGGCCAAATGCAGTTTCATATTGTTGATAGAGGCCGAAAGCCTGTAGATTGAAACTCAGCTTTGTTTCTTTGAGGAAACCAAGAGGCAGCAGCAGACATCACTAGGCCCAAACCAAGAACCAGGCCAAATGCAGTTTCATATTGTTGATAGAGGCCGAAAGCCTGTAGATTGAAACTCAGCTTTGTTTCTTTGAGGAAACCAAGAGGCAGCAGCAGACGTCACTAGGCCCAAACCAAGAACCAGGCCAAATGCAGTTTCATATTGTTGATAGAGGCTGAAAGCCTGTAGATTGAAACTCAGCTTTGATTCTTTGAGGAAACCAAGAGGCAGCAGCAGACGTCACTAGGCCCAAACCAAGAACCAGGCCAAATGCAGTTTCATATTGTTGATAGAGGCCGAAAGCCTGTAGATTGAAACTCAGCTTTGTTTCTTTGAGGAAACCAAGAGGCAGCAGCAGACGTCACTAGGCCCAAACCAAGAACCAGGCCAAATGCAGTTTCATATTGTTGATAGAGGCCGAAAGCCTGTAGATTGAAACTCAGCTTTGTTTCTTTGAGGAAACCAAGAGGCAGCAGCAGACGTCACTAGGCCCAAACCAAGAACCAGGCCAAATGCAGTTTCATATTGTTGATAGAGGCCGAAAGCCTGTAGATTGAAACTCAGCTTTGTTTCTTTGAGGAAACCAAGAGGCAGCAGCAGACGTCACTAGGCCCAAACCAAGAACCAGGCCAAATGCAGTTTCATATTGTTGATAGAGGCCGAAAGCCTGTATATTCAAACTCAGCTTTGTTTAGTAGAGGTAGAGTGGGCACACCCACCTGTCCAGGCAAACGGCACTTGCACGGGTGCTTGCGCCAAGTGGTGACCACGGTCCTGTGGGGGCAGTTAGCCCATTTAGGGAGGTATAAAAATGGCCTATGGTGGACATTCAGCAGCTGCAAATGGAGGAATTGGCAAAGTCAGTAAGAGGAGGGCAAAAGCGAGTCATTTATCACCCAAGCTACGTGTCAGCAGGAGAAGGTGGGGCAAAAGAATTGGCAATCCATGATTGGTTCATTTTAATGAAGGTTAGATCATCTACATTTTGGGTAGCCAGACGTGTCCTTTTTTCAGTCAGTATTGAACCAGCAGCACTTAAGACTCTTTCTGAAAGCACACTGGCAGCAGAGCAAGCGAGCTCCTGTAATGCATATTCTGCCAATTCGGGCCAGGTGTCTAGTTTAGATGCCCAGTAATCAAAGGGGAATGACCTGTGAGGGAGAACATCGATAAGGGATGAAAAATAGTTTGTAACCATACTGGACAAATGCTGTCTCCTGTCACTTTGAATAGATGCAGCAGTCCCTGTTGTGTCAGAGGTCATTGAAAAATCACTCCACAACCTTGTCAGAAAACCCCTCTGTTGTTGTGAATTTGGATTCTGGGCTCCCCCGGTGGCTACTGGTGGAATTGAATTGGTGTCTTCATCTTCTCTGTTCACCTGTTCCCATCAAGATGTGGGAGTCGCTATATAACCTTGCTGCTCTGTTAGTTGCTTGCCGGTCAACAATGTTATCAGAAGCCTCTCTGTGCTTGTTCCTGCTCCTAGACAACTACTAGATAAGTTGGACTCTTGTCCATGTTTGTTTTTGCATTTTTGTTCCAGTTCACAGCTGTAGTTTCGTTACTGTGTCTGGAAAGCTCTTGTGAACAGGAATTGCCACTCTGGTGTTATGAGTTAATGCCAGAGTTTTAAAGTAATTTCTGGATGGTGTTTTGATAGGGTTTTCAGCTGACCATGAAAGTGTCCTTTCTGTCTTCTGCTATGTAGTAAGTGGACCTCAAATTTGCTAAACCTATTTTCATACTACGTTTGTTATTTCATCTTTATTCACCGCCAATACATGTGGGGGGCCTCTGTCTCCTTTCGGGGTATTTCTCTAGAGGTGAGCTAGGACTGATATTTTCCTCTGCTAGCATTATTTAGTCCTCCGGCTGGTGCTGGGCATCTAGAATCAACGTACGCATGCTACCCGGCCACTGCTAGTTGTGCGTTAGGTTTAGTTCATGGTCAGCTCAGTTCCCATCTTCCAAGAGCTAGTTCCTATATATGCTTATGCTATGTTCTCTTGCCATTGAGATCATGACAGTTTGACCGGCCCACTAAAGGGTTAAAATCCTTGGCTGAGAAAGGAGAGAAATAAGTAGTCTGCTGAAATTTTTTTTTTTTTTCTCTCCTTCTAATCTTTGAATGGCTCTGTGTCCACCTGTTTGTAATGGATCTTCAGAGTGTAACTGCAGGTTTGAATAATCTCGCCACGAAGGTACAAAATTTGCAAGATTTTGTTTGTCATGCACCTGTATCTGAGCCGAGAATTCCTTTGCCGGAATTTTTCTCGGGGAATAGATCTGGGTTTCAGAATTTTCGAAATAATTGCAAATTATTTTTGTCCCTGAAATCTCGCTCTGCCGGAGACCCTGCACAGCAGGTCAGGATTGTGATTTCCTTGCTCCGGGGCGACCCTCAAGACTGGGCTTTTTCATTGACACCAGGGGATCCTGCGTTGCTCAATGTGGATGCGTTTTTTCTGGCCTTGGGGTTGCTTTATGACGAACCTCATTTGGAGCTTCAGGCAGAAAAAACTTTGATGTCCCTATCTCAGGGGCAAGATGAAGCGGAAATTTACTGCCAAAGATTCCGTAAATGGTCTGTGCTTACTCAGTGGAATGAGTGCGCCCTGGCGGCGACTTTCAGAGAGGGTCTCTCTGATGCCATTAAGGATGTTATGGTGGGGTTCCCTGTGCCTGCGGGTCTGAATGAGTCCATGACAATGGCTATTCAGATCGATAGGCGTTTGCGGGAGCGCAAACCAGTGCACCATCTGGCGGTGTCCACTGAGAAGTCGCCAGAGAGTATGCAGTGTGATAGAATTCTGTCCCGAAGCGAGCGGCAGAATTTTAGACGGAAAAATGGGTTGTGTTTCTATTGTGGTGATTCTACTCATGTTATATCAGCATGCTCTAAGCGCACTAAAAAGCTTGGTAAATCTGTTTCCATTTGCACCTTACCGTCTAAGTTTATTCTATCTGTGACCCTGATTTGCTCTTTGTCATCTATTACCACGGACGCCTATGTCGACTCTGGCGCCGCTTTGAGTCTTATGGATTGGTCCTTTGCCAAACGCTGTGGGTATGATTTAGAGCCTTTGGAGACTCCTATTCCTCTGAAGGGGATTGACTCCACCCCATTGGCTAATAAAAAACCACAATACTGGACACAAGTAACTATGCGTATTAATCCGGATCACCAGGAGATTATTCGCTTTCTGGTGCTGTATAATCTACATGATGATTTGGTGCTAGGATTGCCTTGGCTGCAATCTCACAACCCAGTCCTCGACTGGAGAGCTATGTCTGTGTTGAGCTGGGGATGTAAGGGGGCTCATGGGGATGTACCTGTGGTTTCCATTTCATCATCTATTCCCTCTGAAATTCCTGAGTTCCTGTCTGACTATCGTGACGTCTTTGAAGAATCCAAGCTTGGTTCGTTACCTCCGCACCGAGAGTGCGATTGTGCCATAGATTTAATCCCGGGTAGTAAATACCCAAAGGGTCGTTTATTTAATCTGTCTGTGCCTGAACATGCTGCTATGCGAGAATATATAAAGGAGTCCTTGGAAAAGGGACATATTCGTCCATCGTCATCTCCCTTAGGAGCCGGTTTTTTCTTTGTGTCAAAAAAAGACGGCTCTTTGAGACCATGTATTGATTATCGGCTTTTGAATAAAATCACTGTTAAATATCAATACCCATTGCCGTTGCTGACTGATTTGTTTGCTCGCATAAAGGGGGCCAAGTGGTTCTCTAAGATTGACCTTCGTGGGGCGTATAATTTGGTGCGAATCAGGCAGGGGGATGAGTGGAAAACCGCATTTAATACGCCCGAGGGCCACTTTGAGTATTTAGTGATGCCTTTTGGTCTTTCAAATGCTCCGTCAGTTTTCCAGTCCTTTATGCATGATATTTTTCGTGATTATTTGGATAAATTTATGATTGTGTATCTGGATGATATTCTGATTTTTTCGGATGACTGGGACTCTCATGTCCAGCAAGTCAGGAGGGTTTTTCAGGTTTTGCGGTCTAATTCTTTGTGTGTGAAGGGTTCTAAGTGTGTTTTTGGGGTACAGAGGATTTCCTTTTTGGGATATATTTTTTCCCCCTCTTCCATTGAAATGGATCCTGTCAAGGTTCAAGCTATTTGTGATTGGACGCAGCCCTCTTCTCTTAAGAGTCTTCAGAAATTTTTGGGCTTTGCTAACTTTTATCGTCGATTTATTGCTGGTTTTTCGGATATTGCTAAGCCATTGACCGATTTGACTAAGAAGGGTGCTGATGTTGCTGATTGGTCCCCTGATGCTGTGGAGGCCTTTCGGGAGCTTAAGCGCCGTTTTTCCTCTGCCCCTGTGTTGCGTCAGCCTGATGTTGCTCTACCTTTTCAGGTTGAGGTCGACGCTTCTGAGATCGGAGCTGGGGCAGTGTTGTCGCAGAAAAGTTCTGACTGCTCCGTGATGAGGCCTTGTGCCTTCTTTTCCCGTAAATTTTCGCCCGCTGAGCGGAATTATGATGTTGGGAATCGGGAGCTTTTGGCCATGAAGTGGGCTTTTGAGGAGTGGCGCCATTGGCTTGAGGGGGCCAGACATCAGGTGGTGGTATTGACTGACCACAAAAATTTGATTTATCTTGAGACCGCCAGGCGCCTGAATCCTAGACAGGCGCGCTGGTCATTATTTTTCTCTCGGTTTAATTTTGTGGTGTCATACCTACCGGGTTCTAAGAATGTTAAGGCGGATGCCCTTTCTAGGAGTTTTGAGCCTGACTCGCCTGGTAACTCTGAGCCCACAGGTATCCTTAAGGATGGAGTGGTATTGTCAGCCGTTTCTCCAGACCTGCGGCGGGCCTTGCAGGAGTTTCAGGCGGATAGACCTGATCGTTGCCCACCTGATAAACTGTTTGTTCCTGATGATTGGACCAGTAGAGTCATCTCTGAGGTTCATTCTTCTGCGTTGGCAGGTCATCCTGGCATTTTTGGTACCAGGGATTTGGTGGCAAGGTCCTTCTGGTGGCCTTCCCTGTCACGAGATGTGCGAGGCTTTGTGCAGTCTTGTGACGTTTGTGCTCGGGCCAAGCCTTGTTGTTCTCGGGCTAGTGGATTATTGTTGCCCTTGCCTATTCCTAAGAGGCCTTGGACGCACATCTCGATGGATTTTATTTCAGATCTGCCTGTTTCTCAGAAGATGTCTGTCATCTGGGTGGTGTGTGACCGTTTCTCTAAGATGGTCCATTTGGTTCCTCTGCCCAAGTTGCCTTCTTCTTCCGAGTTGGTTCCTCTGTTTTTTCAAAATGTTGTTCGTTTGCATGGTATTCCTGAGAATATCGTTTCTGACAGAGGGACCCAATTCGTGTCTAGATTTTGGCGGGCATTCTGTGCTAGGATGGGCATAGATTTATCTTTTTCGTCCGCTTTCCATCCTCAGACGAATGGCCAGACCGAGCGGATTAATCAGACCCTGGAGACATATCTGAGGTGTTTTGTGTCTGCTGACCAGGATGATTGGGTTGCTTTTTTGCCATTGGCGGAGTTCGCTCTCAATAATCGGGCCAGCTCTGCCACTTTGGTGTCCCCGTTTTTCTGTAATTCGGGGTTTCATCCTCGATTTTCCTCTGGTCAGGTGGAATCTTCGGATTGTCCTGGAGTGGATGCTGTGGTGGAGAGATTGCATCAGATCTGGGGGCAGGTGGTGGACAATTTGAGGTTGTCCCAGGAGAAGACTCAGCTTTTTGCCAACCGCCACCGTCGTGTTGGTCCTCGGCTTTGTGTTGGGGATTTGGTGTGGTTGTCTTCTCGTTTTGTCCCTATGAGGGTCTCTTCTCCTAAGTTTAAGCCTCGGTTCATCGGCCCGTATAAGATATTGGAGATTCTTAACCCTGTTTCCTTCCGTTTGGACCTCCCTGCATCCTTTTCTATTCATAACGTTTTTCATCGGTCATTATTGCGCAGGTATGAGGTACCGGTTGTGCCTTCCGTTGAGCCTCCTGCTCCGGTGTTGGTTGAGGGTGAGTTGGAGTACGTTGTGGAGAAAATCTTGGACTCTCGTGTTTCCAGACGGAGACTCCAGTATCTGGTCAAGTGGAAGGGATACGGCCAGGAGGATAATTCTTGGGTGAATGCATCTGATGTTCATGCCTCTGATCTGGTTCGTGCCTTTCATAGGGCCCATCCTGATCGCCCTGGTGGTTCTGGTGAGGGTTCGGTGCCCCCTCCTTGAGGGGGGGGTACTGTTGTGAATTTGGATTCTGGGCTCCCCCGGTGGCTACTGGTGGAATTGAATTGGTGTCTTCATCTTCTCTGTTCACCTGTTCCCATCAAGATGTGGGAGTCGCTATATAACCTTGCTGCTCTGTTAGTTGCTTGCCGGTCAACAATGTTATCAGAAGCCTCTCTGTGCTTGTTCCTGCTCCTAGACAACTACTAGATAAGTTGGACTCTTGTCCATGTTTGTTTTTGCATTTTTGTTCCAGTTCACAGCTGTAGTTTCGTTACTGTGTCTGGAAAGCTCTTGTGAACAGGAATTGCCACTCTGGTGTTATGAGTTAATGCCAGAGTTTTAAAGTAATTTCTGGATGGTGTTTTGATAGGGTTTTCAGCTGACCATGAAAATGTCCTTTCTGTCTTCTGCTATGTAGTAAGTGGACCTCAAATTTGCTAAACCTATTTTCATACTACGTTTGTTATTTCATCTTTATTCACCGCCAATACATGTGGGGGGCCTCTGTCTCCTTTCGGGGTATTTCTCTAGAGGTGAGCTAGGACTGATATTTTCCTCTGCTAGCATTATTTAGTCCTCCGGCTGGTGCTGGGCATCTAGAATCAACGTAGGCATGCTACCCGGCCACTGCTAGTTGTGCGTTAGGTTTAGTTCATGGTCAGCTCAGTTCCCATCTTCCAAGAGCTAGTTCCTATATATGCTTATGCTATGTTCTCTTGCCATTGAGATCATGACACTCTGTCCAACGCCACTTCGGATTTCGGCACCTCTAGCACCTCTGTCATGTTGCCCCCTACGGCAAGTGTGTGGACCATCACCGCCTCTGTGTGCTGGGAATGCTTGAACCAAAGGGTCTACAAGAGTTGCTTGTTTGGTAGCCAATATTTGCTCAAGGTTCTCATGTGGCATGATGTTTTGCATTTTCCCTTTATTGCGTGGATCCAGGAGGCAGGCCAACCAGTAATCGTCATCGGTCCTCATTTTGACAATGCGGGGGTCCCTTTTTAGAATACGCAAGGCATACTCAGCCATGTGGGCCAATGTTCCTGGTGTCAATTCACTGGTCCTGCTGGGTTGAGGAGCACTTTCTTGGAAATCCACATCACAAGTGTCCCGCAAGAAACCTGTACCTGACCTTGCAACGCCACCAGTTTCAAGTGGCCCCTGAGAAGCATCCTCCTCCCATACATAGTCATCCCCATCATCCTCCTCCTCATCCTCTTCAACCGCCACCTCGTCCTGGACAGTTCCCTGACCAGACAATGGCTGACTGTCATCA
This sequence comes from Ranitomeya variabilis, assembly GCF_051348905.1. Taxonomy (NCBI): domain Eukaryota; kingdom Metazoa; phylum Chordata; class Amphibia; order Anura; family Dendrobatidae; genus Ranitomeya; species Ranitomeya variabilis. The sequence goes on along the minus strand of NC_135237.1, from coordinate 115,309,662 downwards.
AGGATTCCCTCCTCCTCGGCTGCAGACGCCAGCTCCTTGATGTGCGTCAAACTTTGCATCAGCAGACGCATAAGTGGGATGCTCATGCTTATGATGGCGTCTTCTGCACTTGCCAGCCATGTGCATTCCTCGAAACACTGAAGGACTTGACAGAGGTCTTTGTTATGATCCTTAGTGGCTGAAGATCACGAATAGACCAGCAAGTGAATAAACTAAGGACAAGCTCTAGGGAGATGGTAACTGGACTGATCGCAAATCTGAACCTATCCAACACAACTAGAGGTAGCCAGCGAACGTGCCTAAAAAATTCCTAGACGTCTCGAGCCAGCCTGAGGAACTAGCTACCCCTAAAGAGAACGAAAAGACCTCGCTTGCCTCCAGAGAAATAATCCCCAAAGATATAGAAGCCCCCAACAAATATTAACGGTGAAGTAAGAAGAAGGCACATACGTAGGGATGAAATCAGATTCAGCAAAAGAGGCCCACTAGTACTAGAAAGCAGAAAATAGAGCAGGGGTCTATGCGATCAATAAAAAACCCTTACAAATTATCCATCCTGAGATTTCAAGAACCCACGCACCAACTAATGGTGTGTGGGGAGAAACTCAGTCCACTAGAGCATCCAGCAAGCGAGGGAATCACATTTTAGCAAGCTGGACAAGAAAACATGATAAACACTGCTGATCAAAAAATGAGCAAACAAAACTAAGCTTGTCCTGGATGGACTGGGAGCGAGGTAGTCAGAAGGAATCTGAGTAGCACTGATTACATCGACAGCCGGCAACAAGTGAAAGCAAAACAGAGCTATATAGGAACCTCCCAGAGGATAACGAACCAGCTGATAGCCAGAGACCAGCAGGATAACAAACAAAGCCACCAGGGGGAGCCCAAAGCAAAAGTCACACCATACCACCAGTGGCCACAAGAGGGAGCCTGAAAACAGAGTTCACAACAGTACCCCCCCCCTTAAGGAGGGGTCACCGAACCCTCATGAAAACCCCCAGGGCGATCAGGATGAGCCACATGGAAGGCACGAACCAAATCGGCCGCATGAACATCAGAGGCGACAACACAAGAATTATCCTCCTGACCATAGCCCTTCCACTTGACCAAATACTGGAGCCTCCGTCTAGAAACACGAGAATCTCCACCACGTACTCCAATTCTCCCTCAACCAGCACCGGGGCAGGAGGCTCAACCGGAGGAACCACAGGTACCACATACCTCCGCAACAACGAGCGATGGAACACATTATGAATAGCAAATGATGCCGGGAGGTCCATACGGAATGACACAGGGCCAAGGACTTCCAGAATCTTATAAGGACCGATAAACCGAGACATGAACTTAGGAGAGGAGACCTTCATAGGAACGAAGCGAGAAGACAACCACACCAAGTCCCCAACGCAAAGTCGGGGACCCACACAGCGACGGCGGTTGGCAAAGAGCTGAGCCTTCTCTTGTGACAACTTCAAATTGTCCACCACATGATTCCAAATCTGATGCAACCTATCCACCACAACATCCACTCCAGGACAGTCAGAAGGCTCCACCTGACCCGAGGATAAACGAGGATGAAACCCCGAATTACAAAAAAAAGGAGAAACCAAAGTAGCAGAACTAGCCCGATTATTAAGGGCAAACTTGGCCAACGGCAAAAAAGTAACCCAGTCATCCTGGTCAGCAGAAACAAAACATCTTAAATAAGTCTCCAAGGTCTGATTAGTTCGCTCGGTTTGGCCATTCGTCTGAGGATGGAAGGCCGACGAAAAAGACAATTCAATGCCCAACTTAGCGCAAAAGGTCTGCCAAAATCTAGACACAAACTGGGATCCTCTGTCAGAAACAATGTTCTCTGGAATCCCGTGCAAACGAACCACATTTTGAAAAAACAGTGGAACCAACTCAGAGGAGGAAGGCAACTTAGGCAAGGGCACCAAATGGACCATCTTAGAAAAACGATCACACACCACCCAGATGACAGACATTCTCTGAGAGACAGGGAGATCTGTTGTGTATCCGCTTTTTGGGCTCCCCTGGTGGTTGCTGGTGGTACTGGTGACTTGTTTGCACTTTGCTGCTTCTGTTCACCTGCTTCCATCAGTGTTTGGGAGTTTCCTATTTAGCCTTGCTCTCCAGTCTTTTCCTTGCCGGTCATCATTGTAACCAGAGCCTTCGGTTGCATGTTCCTGCTACTAGTCTGCTGATCAGCTAAGTGGACTTTGTCCTTTTGTTTTGTACCTTTTGTCCAGTTTGCAGTTTTGTTATTCTCTGTAGCTGGAAGCTCTTGCGGGCTGAAATTGCCACTCCTGTGTCATGAGTTGACACAGGAGTCTTAAAGTAATTTCAGGATGGTTTTTGAAAGTGTTTTCAGTTGACCGTGAAGTCCTCTTTTGTATCCTTCTGCTATCTAGTAAGTGGACCTCCCTTTGCTAAATCTACTTTCATACTGTGTATGTCTTTTCCTCTTAATTCACCGTTATTACATGTGGGGGGCTGCTATCATCTTTTGGGGTATTTCCCTAGAGGTAAGCCAGGTCTGTTTCTTCCTCTACCAGGCGTAGTTAGTCCTCCGGCTGGCGCGTGGCATATAGGAAGCCGTAGGTATGCTCCCTGGCTACTGTTAGTTGTGTGGTAGATTTAGCTCACGGTCAACTCGAGTTTCCATCACCCGAGAGCTCGTTCGTTACTTATATGTTTCTTACGTTCCCTTGCCATTGGGAACCATGACAGTATGACCGGCCTGTGTTAAACTTATTGGCAAAAGACTGGAGAGCAAGGCTAAATAGGAAACTCCCAAACACTGATGGAAGCAGGTGAACAGAAGCAGCAAAGTGCAAACAAGTCACCAGTACCACCAGCAACCACCAGGGGAGCCCAAAAAGCGGATACACAACAGAGATCTGAAATAAAATCCATGGAAATGTGCGTCCAAGGCCTCTTCGGGACAGGCAAAGGTAACAGCAAACCACTGGCACGAGAAAAGCAAGGCTTCGCCCGAGCACAAATTCCACAAGACTGCACAAAGGAACGCACATCCCACGACAAGGAAGGCCACCAAAAAGACCTGGCCACCAAGTCTCTGGTACCAAATATTCCAGGATGGCCCGCCAACACCGAAGAATGAACCTCGGAGATGACTCTGTTGGTCCATCTATCCGGGACAAACAGTCTCTCCGGTGGACAGCGGTCAGGTCTATCCGCCTGAAACTCTTGCAGCACACGTTGCAAATCTGGGGAGATGGCAGACAAAATCACCCCTTCTCTAAGGATATCAGCCGGCTCTGAATCTCCAGGAGAGTCAGGCACAAAACTCCTAGAAAGAGCATCAGCCTTCACATTCTTCGAACCCGGCAGGTACGAGACCATGAAATCAAAACGAGAGAAAAACAACGACCAACGAGCCTGTCTGGGATTCAGCCGCTTGGCCGACTCGAGATAAATCAAATTCTTGTGATCAGTCAAGACCACCACACGATGTTTAGCTCCCTCGAGCCAATGTCGCCACTCCTCAAATGCCCACTTCATAGCCAACAGCTCCCGATTACCGACATCATAATTCCGCTCGGCAGGCGAAAACTTTCTTGAAAAGAAAGCACATGGCTTCATCACAGCGCCATTGGGGCTTCTCTGCGACAAAACAGCCCCCGCTCCAATCTCGGAAGCATCAACTTCCACCTGGAAGGGAAGTGAGACATCTGGCTGACATAAGACCGGAGCCGAAGAAAACCGACTCTTCAGCTCCCGAAAGGCCTCCACAGCCGCAGAAGACCAATTAGTCACATCAGAACCCTTCTTGGTCAAATCCGTCAAAGGCTTAACAACGCCAAAAAAATTAGCTATGAAGCGACGGTAAAAATTAGCAAAACCCAAGAACTTCTGAAGACTCTTAACAGATGTAGGCTGCGTCCAGTCATGAATAGCCTGAACCTTGACTGGGTCCATCTCAATAGTAGAAGGAGAAAAAATGAAACCCAAAAAAGAAATCTTCTGGACTCCAAAAAGACATTTTGAGCCCTTCACAAATAAAGCATTGTCACGCAGGACCTGAAAGACCATCCTGACCTGCTTAACATGAGACTCCCAATCATCCGAAAAAAACAGAATATCATCCAGATACACAATCATAAACTTATCCAGATATTCACGGAAGATGTCATGCATAAAGGACTGAAAGACTGAAGGAGCATTAGAAAGTCCAAAAGGCATCACCAAGTACTCAAAATGGCCTTCAGGCGTATTAAATGCAGTTTTCCATTCATCACCCTGTTTTATACGCACAAGGTTATACGCACCACGAAGATCTATCTTGGTTAACCAACTAGACCCCCTAATGTGAGCAAACAAATCAGTTAACAATGGCAAAGGATACTGAAATTTGACCGTGATTTTATTCAAAAGGCGATAATCAATACAGGGTCTCAGGGAACCATCCTTTTTAGCCACAAAAAAGAATCCTGCACCAAGAGGGGATGAGGACGGGCGAATATGTCCCTTCTCTAAAGACTCCTTTATATAACTCCGCATGGCAGCATGCTCCGGCACAGATAAATTGAAAAGTCGTCCCTTAGGAAACTTACTACCAGGAATCAAATTTATAGCACAATCACAGTCCCTATGAGGAGTTAGAGAATTGAGTTTGGGCTCCTCAAATACATCCTGGTAGTCTGACAAAAACGTAGGGACTTCAGAAGGAGTGGACGAAGCAATTGACACCACAGGAGCGTCACCATGAATTCCCTGACAACCCCAACTTGACACCGACATAGCTTTCCAATCCAAGACTGGATTATGAGTCTGCAACCATGGTAGACCCAACACGACGACATCATGCAAATTATGCAGTACAAGAAAGCGAATCACCTCCTGATGAACAGGAGTCATGCACATGGTCACTTGTGTCCAGTACTGAGGTCTATTCGTAGCCAATGGTGTAGAATCAATTCCCCTTAGTGGAATAGGGAATTTTAAAGGCTCCAAATCAAAACCACAGCGCCTGGCAAATGACCAATCCATCAGACTCAGGGCGGCACCTGAATCTACAAAAGCATTAACCGGGTAAGATGACAGGGAACAAATCAGGGTAACAGACAAAATGAACTTAGGCTGTAAAGTACCACTGGTGACAGATTTATCAACCTTTTTTTGCGCTTAGAGCATGCTGAGATAACATGAGCTGAGTCACCACAGTAAAAGCACAACCCATTTTGCCGTCTATAATTTTGCCGTTCACTTCTGGTCAGAATTCTGTCACATTGCATAGATTCAGGTGTCTGTTCAGAAGACACCGCCAAATGGTGCACAGGTTTGCGCTCCCGCAAACGCCGATCAATCTGAATGGCCAGAGTCATTGACTCATTCAGACCTGCAGGCGTAGGGAACCCCACCATGACATTCTTAATGGCTTCAGAAAGACCTTCTCTGAAATTTGCAGCCAGGGCACACTCATTCCACTGAGTAAGCACATACCATTTCCGAAATTTCTGGCAGTACACCTCTGCTTCATCTTGCCCCTGCGAGAGGGCCAATAACGTTTTTTCAGCCTGGTTCTCAAGATTAGGTTCCTCATAGAGCAATCCAAGGGCTAGAAAAAACGCATCTACACTAAGCAATGCAGGATCCCCTGACACCAATGCGAAGGCCCAATCTTGAGGGTCACCACGCAAAAAGGAAATGATAATCTTAACTTGCTGAACGGCATCACCAGAGGAACGAGCTTTCAAAGAAAGAAACAACTTACAATTGTTCCTAAAATTCAGGAACCTAGATCTATCTCCAGAAAACAACTCCGGAATAGGTATTCTAGGCTCTGACATAGGACTGTGAACAACAAAATCCTGAATACTTTGAACCCTAGCAGCAAGATGATCCAGACTGGAAGCCAAGCTCTGGACATCCATGTCAGCAGCTGAACTCAGAGCCACACCAACATTAAGAGGAGGAGAGAAGCTAGCCACAGCAGCTAGACACACGGCAACAAAAAAAAAAAAAAAATTTCTCAAGGCTTCTTTTCTCCTGCTTCTGCCATGCAATTAACACTTTAGTGGCCGGCTGTACTGTTATGATCCTTAGTGGCTGAGGATCACGAATAGACCAGCAAGTGAATAAACTAAGGACAAGCTCTAGGGAGATGGTAACTGGACTGATCGCAAATCTGAACCTATCCAACACAACTAGAGGTAGCCAGCGAACGTGCCTAAAAAATTCCTAGATGTCTCGAGCCAGCCTGAGGAACTAGCTACCCCTAAAGAGAACGAAAAGACCTCGCTTGCCTCCAGAGAAATAATCCCCAAAGATATAGAAGCCCCCAACAAATATTAACGGTGAAGTAAGAAGAAGGCACATACGTAGGGATGAAATCAGATTCAGCAAAAGAGGCCCACTAGTACTAGAAAGCAGAAAATAGAGCAGGGGTCTATGCGATCAATAAAAAACCCTTACAAATTATCCATCCTGAGATTTCAAGAACCCACGCACCAACTAATGGTGTGTGGGGAGAAACTCAGTCCACTAGAGCATCCAGCAAGCGAGGGAATCACATTTTAGCAAGCTGGACAAGAAAACATGATAAACACTGCTTATCAAAAAATGAGCAAACAAAACTTAGCTTGTCCTGGATGGACTGGGAGCGAGGTAGTCAGAAGGAATCTGAGTAGCACTGATTACATCGACAGCCGGCAACAAGTGAAAGCAAAACAGAGCTATATAGGAACCTCCCAGAGGATAACGAACCAGCTGATAGCCAGAGACCAGCAGGATAACAAACAAAGCCACCAGGGGGAGCCCAAAGCAAAAGTCACACCATACCACTAGTGACCACAAGAGGGAGCCTGAAAACAGAGTTCACAACAGGTCTTGTAGCTTGGACCACTGCACACCAGACAACTCCATGTCTGCCATCCAACTGCCTGCCCGTGTATGCGTATCCTCCCACAAATACATGACAGCACGCCTCTGTTCACACAGCCTCTGAACCATGTGCAGTGTGGAGTTCCACCTTGTTGCAACGTCGATAATTAGGCGGTGCTGTGGAAGATTGAGCGATCGCTGATGGTTCAGCATACGGCTGGAGTGTACGGGCGACCGGCGGATGTGCGAGCAAAGTCTTCGCACCTTCAGGAGCAGGGCTGGTAACTCCAGATAATTTTTAACAAAGCACTGCACCACCAGGTTCAAAGTGTGAGCCAGGCAAGGTATGTGTTTGAGTTGTGAAAGGGCTATGGCAGCCATAAAATTCCTTCCATTATCACTGACTACCTTGCCTGCCTCAAGATGTACACTGCCCAGCCATGACTGAGTTTCTTGCTGCAAGAACTTGGCCAGAACTTCCGCGGTGTGTCTGTTGTCGCCCAAACACTTCATTTCAAACATGGCCTACTGACGCTTCCCACTAGCTGTTCCGTAATGGGACACCTCGTGTGCAACACTGGCAGCTGCGGATGGAGTGGTCGTGCGACAGCGCTCTGTGGATGAGCTTTCGCTTCTGGAGGAGGAGGAGGAGGAGGTGGGGTGGCGAACGTCTACAGCCAACTGTTTCCTAGATCGTGGGCTAGGCAGAACTGTCCCACTATTGCTGTCCCCTGTGGACCCTGCATCCATGACATTAACCCAGTGCGCCGTGATGGACATGTAACGTCCCTGGCCATGCCTACTGGTCCATGCATCTGTTGTGAGGTGCACCTTCCCACTGACAGACTGCCTCAGTGCATGGACAATGCGGTCTTTGACATGCTGGTGGAGGGCTGGGATGGCTTTTCTCGCAAAGAAGTGGCGACTGGGTACGTCATAGCGTGGTACTGCATAGGCCATCAGGGCTTTGAAAGCTTCGCTTTCAACCAACCGGTAGGGCAACATCTCTAACGAGATAAGTCTGGCAATGTGGGCATTCAAACCCTGTGTACGCGGATGACAGGATGAGTACTTTCGTTTCCTAACAAGAGTCTCTTATAGGGTGAGCTGGACTGGAGAGCTGCCTATGGTGGAACTAGCGGTGGTGGTGGCTGTGGACATGGCAGATTGAGAGTGAGTTGGTGATGTTGGCCTACATACAGTGCTTCCTACCAATAACCTTCTGACTCCCTGACTGCTTTGGCCTAGCGACGATCCCTCCACATTTGCTGCTGGTGTCCTAACCGGTGGGCTTACAGTGAGGGAAGCAATGTTGCGGTGCTGACTACCTTCATTCAGACCTGGTGCACCAACGGTACGGGACGTTAGGTAGTTAGTCCAGGCTTGCAAGTGCATGCTGTTTAAATGTCTACGCATGCACGTTGTATTTAAATTGTTAAGAATCTTCCCTCTGCTAAAGGTCTTTGAGCATTTTTTACAGATCACTTTTGACTGATCATTGGGATCTTGGTCAAAAAAATGCCACACTGCACTCTTCCTACCATGGAATTCCTTTTCAGGCATTGCACGCTGTGCAACTTTCACAGGATGGCCACGCTGTCCTAAAACTGGTTTTGTCAAACGTTTTTTGCCTGATACGGGCCTGCCAGATGACAGCTGTTGCGATGTAGATTGGTGCTGCTGTGGATAACCCTCCTCCGCTTCTAAGCTACTGGCAGCGCCACCCTCTTCCCCCAATGGCTGCCAATCTGGGTCAACAACTGGGTCATCTATCACCTCCTCCTCCTCAATGTCATGTGCACCTTCCTCAGTGTCACCGTGTAAGGTGCTATAGCGTTCGGGACAGGGCACCATAGTCTCATCAGGGTCAGATTCTGGCTCAGCAAACTGTGAGGGCAATGTAGTGATCTGACTCAACGGAACAGCATCATAATCTAGCTGTGGCTGTGCATCAGTGCACTCCATGTCCGATTCTTCTAGTAATGGGCAGGGTACAATTTCCCTTTCTAACCCAGGCACGGTATGTGTAAAGAGCTCCATGGAGTAACTTGTTGTGTCGCCTGACGCATCCTTCACTTTTGGTTTGGGAGAAGGACACAAGGAAACGTCTTGTTCCTGACCGGGAGCATCCACTGACGACTGGCTGCTGTGACATTTTGAACTTTGGGAAGAGGAGGCCAAAGAGCTAGAGGCTGAGTCAGCAAGGAAAGCCAAAACTTTTTCCTGCTGCTCTGGCTTTAAAAGCTGTTTTCCTACTCCCAGGTAAGGGAGCCTTCGAGGCCTTGTGTAGCCAGACAATGACGCAGGCTCAACACCTCCAGCCTTAGGTGCTACTGTGCTTTTGCCACTACCACCAGATGCAGCACCACCATCAGTACCAGGTGACAACCCCCGCCCACGGCCTCTTCCACCAGACGTCCTCATTTTTGGGGAGGAGACACAGAACCACAACTCTGGCCCTGTGGTATAACAGTAAACTATGAACGTGGCAGAAAGTGGCTGCCTGATATATACGACACACTAGCAGTACAGCAGAATATACACTGTGTGCGAATTTTAATCTCCCTTTTTTTGGGGGGGAGACACAGAACCACAACTCTGGCCCAGTGGTAAAACAGTAAACTATGAATGTGGCAGAAAGTGGCTGCCTGATATATACGACACACTAGCAGTACAGCAGAATATACACTGTGTGCGAATTTTAATCTCCCTTTTTTTGGGGGGGAGACACAGAACCACAACTCTGGCCCAGTGGTATAACAGTAAACTATAAACGTGGCAGAAAGTGGCTGCCTGATATATACGACACACTAGCAGTACAGCAGAATATACACTGTGTGCGAATTTTAATCTCCCTTTTTTTGGGGGGGAGACACAGAACCACCACTCTGGCCCAGTGGTATAACAGTAAACTATGAATGTGGCAAAAAGTGGCTGCCTGATATATACGACACACTAGCAGTACAGCAGAATATACACTGTGTGCGCATTTTAATCTCCCTTTTTTTTGGGGGGAGACACAGAACCACAACTCTGGCCCAGTGGTATAACAGTAAACTATGAATGTGGCAGAAAGTGGCTGCCTGATATATACGACACACTAGCAGTACAGCAGAATATACACTGTGTGCGAATTTAATCTCCCTTTTTTTTGGGGGGAGACACAAAACCACAACTCTGGCCCAGTGGTATAACACAACACTATGAACGTGCCAGAAAGTGGCTGGAATTATTATTTAAAAAAATTAATAAATGACAAGCTCCCTACAATGAGCTCAGGACAAGTATGGCAGCAATAAAAAGGACTGCTGAACACAAAAATGTGGACAAATAAACAAGATAGGTAACTGTGCAGAAAGGAGCAACAGGAATTTTGCTTTTAAAAAAGCAGTTGGTTTGCACAGCACCGTGCACACAGCTATGCAGCTGCTGCACTAAAATACGACCTCCACTGTCCCTGCACAAAAAGGTGGTGTGGGACAGTGAAAATCTCTCCAGCACAAGCGGTTTGGGGGTTTATATTTCCTCCCTAACTCTGTCCCTGCTTCTGACTAACTGCAGCAAAACCTCTCCCTATGCTCAGATCGGCAGAAGTAAGATGGCGGTCGATGTGCACGCCCCTTTATAGCCCCTGTGACGCCGCAGACAGCAAGCCAATCACTGCCATGCCCTTCTCTAAGATGGTGGGGACCGAGACCTATGTCATCACGCTGCCCACACTCTGCGTCCTCCTTCATTGGATGAAAAACGGCGGTGACAGCGTCATATGAAACGCGACTTTGGCGCTCTGATCGTGTACCGCATGACCGATCCCAAACTAGGATCGGTTCGGGTTTCATGAAACCCGACTTTGCCTAAAAGTCGCCGATTTATGAAAATGACCGATCCGTTTCGCTCAACCCTAGTGGCTACTTTGAAGAACCTAGAATATAAGACATATTTTCAGTTGTTTCACACTTTTTTGTTAAGTATATAATTCCACATGTGTTAATTCATAGTTTTGATGCCTTCAGTGTGAATGTACAATTTTCAGTCATGAAAATACAGAAAAATCTTTGAATGAGAAGGTGTGTCCAAACTTTTGGTATGTACTGTATGTTAAAAAAGATCTACACACATGGTCAAAATTATTGGCACCCCTCGTTTAATGACAGAGAAACCCACAATGGTCACGGAAATAACTTGAATCTGACAAAAGTAATAATAAATAAAAGATCTATGAAAATGAACATATGAAAGTCAGAAATTGCTTTTCAACCATGCTTCCAAAGAATTAAAAAAAATAAAACTCATGAAATACGACTTAAAGGGACTCTGTCACCTCAAATTGGCGGGATATTTAAATGACTTTTTACCTGTCCGATGGGTGGCGTTCAATCTTCATTTCTCCACCCTGTCCATCCCTGTTGTCCCCAATATACTAGTGAATTAGAGTACTTGTGCTCCATAGTTGGCGCACTATGTCCCGGAAGTATTTCGCTGTATTGCGGGACATAGTGTGCGGGCACACTCAACATGGACCAGAGGAAGCGAAGGAAAGAGTTGTCTCAGGAGATTAGAAAGAAAATTATAGACAAACATGCTAAAGGTAAAAGTTATAAGACCATCTCCAAGCAGCTTGATGTTCCTGTGACTACAGTTGCACATATTATTCAGAAATGTAAGATCCATGGGACTGTAGCCTACCTCCCTGGATGTGGCCGCATGAGAAAAATTGATGACAAATCAAAGAGACAGATAATACAATGGTAACAAGAGTCCAGAAAAACTTCTAAACAGATCAAAGATGAACTTCAAGCTCAAGGAACATCAGTGTCAGATTGCACCATCCATCATTATATGAGCCAAAGTTGGACTTCATGGGAGGTGACCAAGGAGGACACCATTGTTGAAAAAAATAATAAAAAAGCCAGACTAGAATTTGCCAAATTACATGTTTACAAGCCACAAAGCTTCTGGGAGAATGCCCTATGGACAGATCACATCAGTTTTATGTTCACAGACAGAAAAATGAAGCATATCAAGAAAAGAACAGTGTCCCTACTGTGAAACATTGAGGAGGCTCTGTTATGTCCTGGAGCTGCTTTGCTGCATCTGGCACAGGGTGTCTAGAATCTGTTGCAGGTTACAATGAAATTTCAAGACTGTCAAGTAATTCTAGAGAGAAATGTGCTGCCCAGTGTCAGAAAGCTTGGTCTCAGTCGCAGGTCATGGGTCTTGCAACAGGATAATTACCTAAAATACACAGCTAAAAACACCCAAAAATGGCTAGAGGAAAACATTGGACTATTCTGAAGTGGCCTTCTATGAGGCCTTGTGAAGTTACTGTAAGGTTTTGGAACTCCTAGAGTGAACCCGCAGATCCGTGACAACGAACCTCCCAAGGGTGAGCTAGCCAGGTAGACCACCCCCAATATAGGGAGCATTAGGGGCAGGCCCAAGGGAGACTATTGCCACAGAAGCTGGCACTTGTGGACAGGAAATAGGAGGTTCAAAAGAGAGAGGGAGGGCGTAGGTCTGACCGAGCGAGAAAAGACGGATGGACTGGTGTGGACTGGAAAGAAACAAGACAAGAAGATAACTGAAAATGATGCAGACACAGGGATGGCTGGGTGAGACAGAGGCGGAACATGGACAGGATATGGAGAAGACACAGGACCGACCGGACTAGAATGGAGAAACAAGGAAGACTTGAAAATGACTGAGACACTAGGCGAACCGGACTGAGCAGAGACACAGGATGGACCGCACAGAGACGAGAGGACCTGGGTCATTAGTAGCACAAATGACAATCAGGCAAGGAGGCAGAGGAAGGGTTACCTTAAATACATGGGAAGCAGGAGGACTTCCGGGTCAGGGTCAAAGAGAGGAGAAGCGGAGCGCCTGTATATCAAAAGCAGAAGTGCACGTGCACAGAGGGAGCTGGAGTGCGAAGTGCGCACGCGCAGCCGGCGGAATCCCAGAAGCTGTGGTGAGTCATGAAGAGGAGAAAGAAGAATGCGCGTCTGCAGAAGGAGCACACCGAAGCAGGTAAGTATGCTGGCGAGCGGAGAAGGGAGCGAGGGGCAGAGCGGCAGGCAGGGCAGCAGGAGCGGCGGCACAGAGCGGCGCCGTGACAGCCCTGACCTAAATCCTATTGAGCATCCTTGGAAAGAGGTAATCTTCAAACACGAAACAACTGGAGCAGTTTGCTATTGAAAAGTGGGCCAAAATACCTGTCGAGAGGTGCAGAAGTCTCACTGACAGTTACAGGAATCGTTTGATTGCAGTGATAACCTGAAAAGGTTGTGCAATAAAATATTAAGTTACGGGTACCATCATTTCTGTCCAGGCATATTTCATGAGTTTTATTTTTTTTTTAATCTGTGGAAGCATGGTTGAAAAGCAATGTCTGACTTTCATTTGTTCATCTTCATAGATTTTTTATTTATATTACTTTTGTCAGTTTCAAGTTATTTCTGTGACCATTGTGGGGTTTTCTGTCATTAACCGAGGGGTGCCAACCATTTTGACCATGTGTGTAGGTCCATCAAGTTCAGCCTTCCTCCACTAAAAGTATATTTTTTACTATTACCCACAATGTTATGTGTATCATGGAAATAATTCAGTCAATCCATTATGTCATTGAAGCGCGGTCCACTGTTGGATTAATAGAAATCTCCTATCCACTGTGCTTATTTTTTACCCTTTTTTATGCTATGTAAACTCACCTGCGGTGTGTGTTTCAAAGCCTCAGCCTGTCAATTTTGCATTCGCTCAGTCTTCTCGGAATTTCCCCATAGATTTGCATTTGGTGCAGAAAATCTGCAGTTAAAAAAACCCACATGCGTTGTAAGTGTGTTTATGCAGGTGTATTTAGACTGGTTTAACCTAATAAATAAATATATAATTTTAAAAAATTATGTGCAGTCTCCTCTATTTTTCATAACCAGTCAAGGTAAAACTGACAGCTATGGGCTTTACCTTGACAGAAATAAAGTATAATATTATTCTAAAAGGAAACTTCTATTTAAAAATGGCAAAACTTTATTAATTCAAATACAAGAAAAACAGCATTAAAACAAGAGCAGTGAGATAGTATAAAGAAAACAGACTATGCGGCATAGCCATAAAAGTATTCAGCACATGCAGGACAGCGTGGTAAATAAATGGAGTTTCTCATAGGAGCAGTTTAATAATATACAGTCCATACCTCCAACAAAAAAGTCTATTGCAACATATGCATAGAGATGACAGTAAGGAAAAAACAATGAACTATGTATGGGTTACAAAAATAATAAAGTTTATGTGCATACAATTCTTATATAGTAATCCACAAGGAAGTGGGAATAAACTGCTAAGTGCAACAATAAAGGGTATTAAATATATTACTCCTACAGAAATAAATAAATCGGATTTCACAAACATAATTTTAAAAATAATCATCACCCTTTATTGATCTGCATAACTAGAATATCAAGAAATAGTGAAACAAAATCCCAATTGCATGCAGCCTTATGTATAAAGGCTGTAAATTAAAATTATTTCTTGAATGGTCCCAGATTTAATCTACATAGACGGTATTTTTATATTTATTGTTATGCACGCCGTTGGTGCACATGGTTCATGGACGCACTGTGCCACGTGGCCAAGCTTACCAAGGAGGGGCTATCAAGTGTTCATAGGAGCTCTTGATGGTGAAGTCAGGATTGGCTGAAGATAGTTGCCAGTTCCCACTACTAGGCAGTCCCCAGTAGTGCAGCTGCTGACCCCAGGGGTCAGGTATCCAGACACAGAAATGACTAGAGCAATCACAATCAGTGATGGTTTGTGGAGCTATGTCATCTGCTGGTGTAGGTACACAGTGTTTTATCAGGACCAAAGTCAGCACAACCGTCTACCATGAAATTTTAGAGCACTTCATGCTTTCCTCTGCCGACAAGCTTTTTGGAAATGGAAATTTCATTCTCCAGCAGGACTTGGCACCTGTCCACACTGCCAAAAGTACCAATTCCTGGTTTAAAAACAACAGTATCACTGTGCTTGATTGGCCAGCAAACTCACCTGACTTTAACCCCATAGAGAATCTATGGGGTATTGTCAAGAGGAAGATGAGAGACACCAGACCCAACAATGGAGACAAGCTGAAGGCTGCTATCAAAGCAACCTGGGCCTCCATAACACCTTAGTGCCACAGGCTGATCGCCTCCACGCCATGCCGCATTGATGCAGGAATTGATGCCAAAGGAGCTCCGACCAAGTATTGAGTGCTTTTGCTGAATACACATTTCAGTAGGCCAACATTTCGGATTTTAAAATCATTTTTTCAAGCTGGTGTTATAAAGTATTCTAATTTACTGAGATAATGACGTTTGAGTTTTCATCTGCTGTAAGCCATAATCATCAACATTAACAGAAATAAACACTTGAAATAGATAACTCTGTTTGTAATGACTCTATATAATATATGAGTTTCACTTTTTGTATTGAAGAACTGAAATAAATTAACTTGTTGATTGTATTCTAATTTTGTGAGATGCACCTTTAGCTACCAGCTGTGTAGTTTGGATAAATTAACACAAGATCCCCATGTGGGTGACTATGTAATCCAGAGGATACTGGGTATTATGTAATGCTATGAACTGGACATCAATGTTATGCACTTGGGTGAATTGGACCTTAATGCTGTGAAATAAATTGCATTAAAGAGACTTTGTGTTGGAACTTTGTGGGTCACTGCCTCATCACTGCATAAGTGTGATACCGCTGCACTACTGGAGAATGCTGGAAGTGTGAACTGAGGCATACCCCAAAGCATGCTGCATGTTGTTGTGCAAATCTGCTGGAAAGATGGAGGAACTTTTGGAGCAGTATGTTCTTAGCCAGCAACGGCTTCAGCAATACGTGCAGTAGGTCCAGCAACAGTAAGAGGCGCTGCAGTTCCAGCAGTGGCAAGAGGTGCTGCAGTTGCAGCAGCAGCTGCAAGAGGTGCTACAGTGGAAGCTACCAGAGCTTTGGCGGTGTAAAGAGGAGACCCGTAAGGTGAGGGGCAATCAGCAGGGTCTAGAAGAAGCCCCAAAGGTAAGGAGTGATCAGTTGGTGTACCAGTGGTCCTATGTAGAGTCTAGGCCCGCCAGGTCTCAGGCAAATGACTTGTTGCAGTTGGTGGAGGAGTGGCTCAAAACTAAGTTTTTGATCCCGACCAAGATGGTAGAGAGAGTGGTGGTCGATGGGATGGTATGGGCTCTGCCGGCCACCATGAATTGTTGGGTCAGGCTAAGGGACCTAGGCACCCTGGACCTACTGATAGGATTGATTGAGTGGTATAAACCATCTCAGGACATTGTACCAGAGCAGGGGAAAAGTCCACAAATCACTGTTGGGGCTAACCAGAACCAAGCCCGTGATGTGGAGGTAAGCCAAAGTGAGGGTGATAAAACTCTGTTTCTTCAAGGTCTAGTTGGGCTGCAGTTGTTGAGTGTTGGCAGTGTCAAAAGCCCGGCATGGGGCTGTCAACTGTTCTGTTACATCTGAGCCCATGGACTGCGGGAATACTCGCCATGTATCTATGTATGCCCAGCCAGTCTGTACCACCACTACAGGCACTGCCGGCAGCAAACCGCAATTGTGCCAGGTACTTGTGAACGGGTGCTGAACAGAGGCCCTCCTGGACAACGGGAGCAAAGTGACTTTGGTCCATAGGTCCCTTGTTGCCGGAGACAGCTCCGAAGGAAAGAAAGTGAAGGTGATGTGTATCAATGGGAAAGTCCATAAATATCCAACTATGGAGGTTACATTTTCCACATCATGTGGGGACTTTAAACATGTGGTGGGAGTGGTGAAGACCCTTCCCTATGGGAGTGTGTTGGGTGAGACTTGTCCCTGTTTTGGTTGCTGTGGGAGACCAGGGTCAACCCTCTCATGGTAAAGGTAGTGTCGGGTGTAGAACCGGAAGATGTTGAGTGTAATCCCGATAGGTTCCCCCTAGAGGTATTGGCAGGAGATATGAAAAATGTTGTTTCGGGCGCAGAACCTGAAGATCCCGAATCAGGGATATCTGCCACAGGGGTTGCCAACTTACGGACAGAGTGTAACCCTAATAAGCTTCCCCTAGAGGTTGGGCCAGTAGACGTCGTGGAGACCCCATTGAATCCCGAGCTGGAAATGTCCACTGGTAAGTTCAGGACAGTTTAGTTCCAGGGTCCCATGCAGAGAAGCAGGTGTAAAAAATGCAGGTTTAAAAAGAAAGCAGGGAGGAACCGGGAGTGTGTGGTCGCAGAGGCGACTGAGGACATACGCACGAGAAACCCTCTGGTACGAGCCAAGGTTGTGGCTGGGGGTCAGGGTAAAATAGAGAGAGCACTTACTAGATAGCAGTGTCAGGAGGCTCGGGTTCGGGTGCTACACAATACGGATGTATGCTCGGAGTTGCCGTGGTGGATCGTGGCGTTTCAGTGTGACATAGTCACTGAGGCACGGGTGAGGGTACGGAGGAAACGGTACCAGGGGCCCAAAGGCAGGTACTTAGGTGACAGGATGAGCTGCGAGGTTAGTGAACCCAAAATAAACAAGGTCGAGACCACCCAAAACTGGCCCAAATCTACGGTTAGTAAGAAAAGTGGGCATGTCATCGGCAACGGAGGACAGGATGGTGGGTGGTGCCATAATGAAGCATGGAGAAAAAACGCAAAGGGGAGGGATGCATGTGCTGATCGATGGTTCCGCTTCCTACTTTGGTTTTGTAGTGCAGGATCAGACAGGGATGTCACAGGGTCATGCAGATGCCCTCTCTCGTGCCCATATGGGGTGACACGTGTTCAACCCCACAGGTATGAACGGGGGGATATGTGAGACAGTGACCGGTGTCACAGGTAGGGGTCACTGTTTGATCTCCCCAGGATGCGCATGGAGACGTAGTAAGTCCATGTGGGGGCTTCTCCCCCTCCTCTATGATGTGACCTGTTGTGATTTTGCTTTTTGCTCCCTCTAGTGGTCATTAGTGATTTGACTCTGGAGCGTCTGTCTTTTTCTATATCCTCACCTGGGCCGTTAGTTCAGGGGCGTTGCTATATAAGCTCCCTGGACCTTCAGTTCAATGCCTGGCATCGTTGAAATCAGAGCTAATCTGTTGTGCTCTTGTCCTCTGATCCTGGTTCCTGTTTTTCAAGCTAAGTCTGCTTCTTTGCTTTTTGCTTTTGTTTTGTTTTGTATTTTTGTCCAGCTTGTTCCTATCTGTATCCTGACCTTTGCTGGAAGCTCTAGGGGGCTGGTGTTCTCCCCCCGGACCGTTAGACGGTTCGGGGGTTCTTGAATCTCCAGCGTGGATTTTTATAGGGTTTTTGTTGACCAGATAAGTTATCTTGCTATATTCTGCTATTAGTAAGCTGGCCTCTCTTTGCTGAACCTAGTTCATTTCTGTGTTTGTCATTTCCTCTTACCTCACCGTTATTATTTGTGGGGGGGCTTGTATCTTGCTTTGGGGTCCCTTTCTCTGGAGGCAAGAGAGGTCTTTGTTTTCTTCTCCTAGGGGTAGTTAGATTCTCCGGCTGGCGCGAGTCATCTAGCGATCACCGTAGGCATGATCCCCGGCTACTTCTAGTGTTGGCATTAGGAGTAGCTATTTGGTCAACCCAGTTACCACAGCCCTATGAGCTGGATTTTTGTATCTTGCAGACTTACACGTTCCTCTGAGACCCTGTCCACTGGGGTCATAACAGTATGCCAGGCCAGTATTAAATGTTTAATGCATTGCAGAAGTGGGATTATAAGAAAGAAAATTTTGAGTTTTTTTTTTTCCCTCTCTCATTTTTTTTTTCTTTTCCCCTTTACCTCAGAGTGGCTTAAGCTTGCTGCAGACATGAATGTCCAGACCTTGATTACAAGTGTGGACCAGCTTGCCGCTCGTGTGCAGGGTATACAAGATTATGTTACCAGAAATCCTAGGTCTGAACCCAAGATTCCGATTCCTGAACTGTTTTCAGGAGACCGATTTAAGTTTAGGAATTTCAGGAATAATTGTAAATTATTTTTGTCCCTGAAACCTTGTTCGTCTGGAGACTCTGCTCAACAAGTAAAAATTGTTATTTCATTCTTACGGGGTGACCCTCAGGATTGGGCTTTTTCGTTGGCGCCAGGAGATCCGGCATTGGCTGATATTGATGCGTTTTTTCTGGCGCTCGGTTTACTTTATGAGGAACCCAATCTTGAGATTCAGGCAGAGAAAGCCTTGCTGGCTATGTCTCAGGGCCAGGACGAGGCTGAGGTGTATTGCCAAAAATTTCGGAAATGGTCCGTGCTGACACATTGGAACGAGTGTGCACTGGCCGCTAATTTTAGAAATGGCCTTTCTGAGGCCATTAAGAATGTTATGGTGGGTTTTCCCATTCCCACAGGTCTGAATGATACCATGTCCCTGGCTATTCAAATTGACCGGCGGTTGCGGGAGCGCAAAACCGCAAATTCCCTCATGTTGTTGTCTGAACAGACACCTGATGTGATGCAATGTGATAGAAAAAACGCAAATTCCCTCATGGTGTTGTCTGAACGGACACCTGATTTGATGCAATGTGATAGAATCCTGACTAGAAATGAGAGGAAAATTCATAGACGCCGGAATGGCTTGTGCTACTACTGTGGTGATTCTACACATGTTATCTCAGCATGCTCTAAACGTATATCTAAGGTTGTTAGTCCTGTCACCGTTGGTAATTTGCATCCTAAGTTTATTCTGTCTGTAACTTTGATTTGCTCACTGTCATCTTATCCTGTCATGGCGTTTGTAGATTCAGGTGCTGCCCTGAGTCTTATGGATCTCTCATTTGCTAAGCGCTGTGGTTTTATTCTTGAACCATTAGAAAATCCTATCCCTCTTAGGGGTATTGATGCTACGCCATTGGCAGAAAATAAGCCGCAGTATTGGACACAGGTTACCATGTGCATGACTCCTGAACACCGCGAGGTGATACGTTTTCTCGTTCTACATAAAATGCATGATTTGGTTGTTTTGGGGCTGCCATGGTTACAGACCCATAATCCAGTCCTTGACTGGAAGGCTATGTCAGTGTCTAGTTGGGGCTGTCGTGGTATTCATGAGGATTCCCTGCCTGTGTCTATTGCTTCTTCTACGCCTTCGGAAGTTCCGGAGTACTTGTCTGATTATCAGGATGTCTTTAGCGAGTCCAGGTCCAGTGCATTGCCTCCTCATAGGGACTGTGACTGTGCAATAGATTTGATTCCAGGCAGTAAGTTTCCTAAGGGAAGACTGTTTAATCTGTCGATACCTGAACATACCGCTATGCGTTCATATATCAAGGAGTCTCTGGAGAAAGGACACATCCGTCCGTCTTCTTCCCCTCTTGGTGCGGGATTCTTTTTTGTGGCTAAAAAGGACGGATCTTTGAGGCCTTGTATTGACTATCGGCTTTTAAATAAGATCACTGTCAAATTTCAGTATCCTTTGCCGCTGTTGTCTGACTTGTTTGCCCGGATTAAAGGTGCCAAGTGGTTTACCAAGATAGACCTTCGTGGTGCGTACAACCTTGTGCGCATTAAGCAAGGGGATGAATGGAAAACCGCATTCAATACGCCCGAAGGTCATTTTGAGTACTTGGTGATGCCTTTTGGGCTCTCTAATGCCCCTTCAGTTTTTCAGTCCTTTATGCATGACATTTTCCGGAACTATCTGGATAAATTTCTGATCGTTTATCTGGATGATATTCTGGTTTTTTCTGATAATTGGGACTCGCATGTGGAGCAGGTCAGGATGGTCTTTAAAATTTTGCGTGAAAATTCTTTGTTTGTCAAGGGCTCAAAGTGTCTTTTTGGTGTACAGAAGGTTCCCTTTTTGGGGTTCATTTTTTCCCGTTCTGCTGTGGAGATGGACCCAGTCAAGGTCCGAGCTATTCTTGATTGGACTCAGCCCTCGTCAGTTAAGAGTCTTCAGAAGTTCTTGGGTTTCGCTAACTTCTACCGTCGTTTTATCGCTAACTTTTCTAGCATTGTGAAACCTTTGACGGATATGACCAAGAAGGGCTCCGATGTGGTTAATTGGGCTCCTGCTGCCGTGGAGGCTTTCCAGGAGTTGAAACGTTGGTTTACTTCGGCGCCTGTTTTGTGCCAGCCTGATGTCTCGCTTCCCTTTCAAGTTGAGGTGGATGCTTCAGAGATTGGAGCAGGGGCCGTTTTGTCGCAGAGAGGCCCTGGTTGCTCTGTTATGAGACCTTGCGCCTTTTTCTCTAGGAAGTTTTCGCCTGCGGAGCGAAATTATGATGTGGGCAATCGGGAGTTGTTGGCCATGAAATGGGCATTTGAGGAGTGGCGTCATTGGCTCGAGGGTGCTAAGCATCGTGTGGTGGTCTTGACTGATCACAAAAATCTGATGTATCTCGAGTCTGCTAAACGCCTGAATCCTAGACAGGCCCGCTGGTCATTGTTTTTCTCCCGTTTTGACTTTGTTGTCTCGTATTTACCAGGTTCAAAGAATGTGAAGGCCGATGCTCTTTCCAGGAGCTTTGTGCCTGATGCTCCTGGAGTCGCTGAACCTGTTGGTATTCTTAAGGATGGTATTATCTTGTCAGCTATTTCTCCAGATCTGCGACGTGTGTTGCAGAGATTTCAGGCTGATAGGCCTGATTCTTGTCCACCTGACAGACTGTTTGTGCCTGATAAGTGGACCAGCAGAGTCATTTCCGAGGTTCATTCCTCGGTGTTGGCAGGTCACCCAGGAATTTTTGGCACCAGAGATCTGGTGGCCAGATCCTTTTGGTGGCCTTCCTTGTCTAGGGATGTGCGGTCATTTGTACAGTCCTGTGGGACTTGTGCTCGAGCTAAGCCTTGCTGTTCTCGTGCCAGCGGGTTGCTCTTGCCCTTGCCTGTCCCTAAGAGACCTTGGACACATATCTCCATGGATTTCATTTCTGATCTTCCGGTGTCTCAGGGCATGTCTGTTATCTGGGTGATATGTGATCGCTTCTCCAAGATGGTCCATTTGGTTCCTTTGCCTAAGCTGCCTTCCTCTTCCGATCTGGTTCCTGTGTTTTTCCAGAACGTGGTTCGTTTGCACGGCATCCCTGAGAATATTGTGTCAGACAGAGGATCCCAGTTCGTTTCCAGATTCTGGCGATCCTTTTGTAGTAGGATGGGCATTGACTTGTCGTTTTCGTCTGCTTTCCATCCTCAGACTAATGGACAGACGGAGCGAACTAATCAGACTTTGGAGGCTTATTTGAGGTGTTTTGTCTCTGCTGATCAGGACGATTGGGTGACCTTCTTGCCGTTAGCTGAGTTTGCCCTTAATAATCGGGCTAGTTCCGCCACCTTGGTTTCGCCGTTTTTCTGTAACTCTGGTTTCCACCCTCGTTTTTCTTCGGGTCATGTGGAACCTTCTGACTGCCCTGGGGTGGATTCTGTGGTGGATAGGTTGCAGCGGATCTGGAATCTTGTGGTGGACAACTTGAAGTTGTCACAGGAGAGGGCTCAGCGCTTTGCCAACCGCCGCCGCGGTGTGGGTCCCCGACTACGTGTTGGGGATTTGGTGTGGCTTTCTTCCCGCTTTGTTCCTATGAAGGTTTCCTCTCCCAAATTTAAACCTCGTTTTATTGGTCCTTACAAGATATTGGAAATTCTTAATCCTGTATCCTTTCGCCTGGATCTTCCTGTGTCGTTTGCTATCCACAACGTGTTTCATAGGTCCTTGTTGCGGCGGTACGTTGTGCCTGTGGTTCCTTCTGCTGAGCCTCCTGCTCCGGTGTTGGTTGAGGGCGAGTTGGAGTACGTGGTGGAGAAGATCTTGGATTCTCGTCTCTCCAGGCGGAGGCTTCAGTACCTGGTCAAGTGGAAGGGCTATGGTCAGGAAGATAATTCCTGGGTGGTCGCCTCTGATGTTCATGCGGCCGATTTAGTTCGTGCCTTTCACGCCGCTCATCCTGATCGCCCTGGTGGTCGTGGTGAGGGTTCGGTGACCCCTCACTAAGGGGGGGGTACTGTTGTGATTTTGCTTTTTGCTCCCTCTAGTGGTCATTAGTGATTTGACTCTGGAGCGTCTGTCTTTTTCTATATCCTCACCTGGGCCGTTAGTTCAGGGGCGTTGCTATATAAGCTCCCTGGACCTTCAGTTCAATGCCTGGCATCGTTGAAATCAGAGCTAATCTGTTGTGCTCTTGTCCTCTGATCCTGGTTCCTGTTTTTCAAGCTAAGTCTGCTTCTTTGCTTTTTGCTTTTGTTTTGTTTGGTATTTTTGTCCAGCTTGTTCCTATCTGTATCCTGACCTTTGCTGGAAGCTCTAGGGGGCTGGTGTTCTCCCCCCGGACCGTTAGACGGTTCGGGGGTTCTTGAATCTCCAGCGTGGATTTTTATAGGGTTTTTGTTGACCAGATAAGTTATCTTGCTATATTCTGCTATTAGTAAGCTGGCCTCTCTTTGCTGAACCTAGTTCATTTCTGTGTTTGTCATTTCCTCTTACCTCACCGTTATTATTTGTGGGGGGCTTGTATCTTGCTTTGGGGTCCCTTTCTCTGGAGGCAAGAGAGGTCTTTGTTTTCTTCTCCTAGGGGTAGTTAGATTCTCCGGCTGGCGCGAGTCATCTAGCGATCACCGTAGGCATGATCCCCGGCTACTTCTAGTGTTGGCGTTAGGAGTAGGTATTTGGTCAACCCAGTTACCACAGCCCTATGAGCTGGATTTTTGTATCTTGCAGACTTACACGTTCCTCTGAGACCCTGTCCACTGGGGTCATAACAGTGACCGGGTTACTCTTTTTCTCCAGGATCCAACAGGTCTTATGCAGCCTTACTCTTTCTTTATCCTCCTTTAACCCTCTGTTTATTTCCCAGAGGGTGATTTATCTTTTTTGACCATCTTTTAGGATTACTGAACTGCTTTTAGGGGGGTTATAAGCTTTATTTATTTAATCATTATTATTATTTTGCTACATTTTGTGAGTCTGCAGACCGTATCCTGTTGAGTTAATTTTGTCTTTGGTACCACGATTGTATTTTGTCATCACATTTGCTGCTGTTAGCTCTGGTTACCATCCTGAGTAGCCTAGTATGTTTTATCATAAAACACTCCCAGTGCACATAGTGGAGGAAGGTCTCTTTGTGTGTTGGGGGCACTTACAAGGCCCTACAGACTGTTGTTCACTTGTTAACCTCGTGGTTTTCTAATTGTTTTTAACTTGTTTGTGGCTTGTTTAACGTTAATTGTTTGTGGTGATCCTTACCTTTACACGCTACTTTCTTCTCTTGAGTCCATGAGGGGAGTATTGCAGTTGCAGGTGTAGCTGTGATTGCAATGGTGAAGCAGTGACCAATGTCACAGGTAGGAGTCACTGTGTGTTCTCCCCAGGTTGTGCACGGAGGCATATGAAGGCCATAGGAGTGCATGGCAGTCACGGGCGTAGCAGTGGCTGTAATGCAGACTAGAAATAATAAAAGTAAGTGTTAGTCTTGGACATGCTAGTGTCCAAGGCAGATGTAGGGGAAACCTGCTCTGGGATGTTGTGTTGTGAAACAGACTGCAGGATGGTTGTCGTGCAGTCCGTTTCATTCCAGGCTTGGGTTTTCCATGTGGCTGAAGGCCACAGATTTCTTTGTTAAAAGCCCTCAGTAATGGGTTTGGGTGTGTCACGGCCAGTTCAGTTTTGGTGCAGGTGAGAGAGTGCAGAGCAGAGGTTCTGCAGAGCTTTTGTCTATGTGAAGAAACACAGGATAGAGCGGAGCCAATAGGCCTGGCACCCGCAGCGTACACAGCGGTGCTGCCGTCCACAGTGTCTGGTCTCGGAGGTGGACTGTCTTGTGCCCAGAGGTGAACAGGAGGTAGACTGTCCTGTGCCTGAAAGAGGACTGGTGTGCTTAACGGCTGCAAACAGGTGGATATGGTACCCGGCTGTAATCCGGAGGATATCAAGGACTGTGTACGGCTGTGAGTAAAAGACATTCACATGGCGGTTCAGTCGCACACGGCTACTGGTCAAAGGGAAGGCCAGCATGTTTAGTGACTGTGTAACCCAGAGTATATGTGTCCAGCTGCTTTCCAGAGGATACTGGGTATTATATAGTGCTATGAACTGGACATCAATGTTATGCACTTGTGTGAATTGGACCTTAATGCTGTGAAGTAACTGCATTAAAGAGACTTTGTGTTGGAACTTTGTGGGTCACTGCCTCATCACTGCAAAAGTGTGCTACCGCTGCACTACAAGACAGAGACCCTGATTACAGTAGTATGTCACTTACTGAGCTGCTTGCTGCAGTATTGATAAAATCTTTGTTTTATATACTGCAGAACTTCCAATTTTCTGAATGCAGAGCTCTGTAAAACTCCTCCCACAGCTCTGATTGGTAGCGTCTGGTGTGCACTGTGCATAGGCAAAAAAGCTGCCAATCAGTGGTGTGGGTTATACAGAGCTTATGAATATGAAAGCAGCAGTTTTACTAGTCCTCTAGTGATAATCTCCTGCTGATAAAACAGTGATTTTATCAAAACTACAGCTATCAGCCCAAAAAGTGATAAATCACTTGAATCAGGATCCCTGTCTCTACAGTATATCATACTCTCATCATGCTCTAAGACTTGTGCAAAAACCTTTAAATAAGGGAACCTGTCATCGGGATATTAAATTCCTAACTAGAATTTATACAGAAGAATTGTAAAATCCTTACATTTAACAAATTAGAATAGAAAATATTTTTTTTCTGCCAAGCTGAAAACCCCATTAAAGGAATTCTGTCATCAGGATATTAGACCCCATTCATCTTGTTAAATATAAAGTTTGTAATTCTCCATCTGTGTAAATTTGGCAGCTCCTAATCGGAACTGGATTTCTTTAGCCCTTTTTTAAGTCTCTGCTATGTCTGTATACTAATGCTTTAGTACTAATGACCCTGTCGATGTAATTCTATCACTCTGTAATGAGAATACAGACATGAAAGCATAATATAAAAGCTTTAAAAAATGTGAAAACTTCACAAGTTTTTGATTCTTCTTTTTCAAGCCTGTCGTACATGCCACAGAACAAGATAACTAGCTCTCAGGAGGCGCTGATCCTCTTTGTAGAGATCTTTAGGGCAATGCTCACATGCAAAATAGCTTTCCTCTAAAAAAATAAAGAAAACTGTATCTTGTGACTCCAATAAGTGACTACCCCGTAAGTCATGCAGAGAGTACTTTTGCTTAACTGAGAGCTCAAGAGTACACTTCCTGTCACCTAACTAAAAGAAGTGTATGACGATACAGCTCAACACAAGCACTCCACAAAAGGAGACAGTCCTTAACCCCTTCACCCCCGGAGCTTTTTCCGTTTTTCCGTTTTCGTTTTTCGCTCCCCTCCTTCCCAGAGCCATAACTTTTTTATTTTTCCGTCAATTTGGCCATGTGAGGGCTTATTTTTTGCGGGACGAGTTGTACTTTTGAACGACATCATTGGTTTTAGCATGTCGTGTACTACAAAACGGGAAAAAAATTCCAAGTGCAGTGAAATTGCAAAAAAAGTGCAATCCCACACTTGTTTTTTGCTTGCCTATTTTGCTAGGTTCACTAAATGCTAAAACTGACCTGCCATTATGATTCTCCAGGTCACTACGAGTTCATAGACACCTAACATGACTAGGTTATTTTTCACCTAAGTGGTGAAAAAAAATTCCAAACTTTGCAAAAAACAAAACAAAACAAAATTGCGCCATTTTCCGATACTCGTAGCGTCTCCATTTTTCGTGATCTGGGGTCAGGTGAGGGCTTATTTTTTGCGTGCCGAGCTGGCGTTTTTAATGATAGCATTTTGGTGTAGATACGTTCTTTTGATCGCCCGTTATTGCATTTTAATGCAATGTCGTGGCGACCAAAAAAACGTAAATCTGGCGTTTCGAATTTTTTTCTCATTACGCCATTTAGCGATCAGGTTAATGCTTTTTTTTAATTGATAGATCGGGCGATTCTGAACGCGGCGATACCAAATATGTGTAGGTTTTTGGGTTTTTTTATTGATTTATTTTGATTGGGGCGAAAGGGGGGTGATTTAAACTTTTATGTTTTTTTTATTTTTTTCACATTTTTAAAAACTTTTTTTTTTTACTTTTGCCATGCTTCTATAGCCTCCATGGGAGGCTAGAAGCAGGCACAGCCCGATCGGCTCTGCTACATAACAGCGATCATCAGATCGCTGTTATGTAGCTAAAATGCAGGTGTGCTGTGAGCGCCGACCACAGGGGGGCGCTCACAGCCACCGGCAATCAGTAACCATAGAGGTCTCAAGGACCTCTATGGTTACAATGGAGGAGCATCGCCGACCCCCGATCATGTGACAGGGGTCGGCGATGCGCTCATATCCGGCCGCACGGCCGGATGCGGTAGTTAAATGCCGCTGTCTGCGCTTGACAGCGGCATTTAACTAGTTAATAGCGGCGGGTGATCGCGATTTCACCCGCCGCTATTGCGCGCACATGTCAGCTGTAAAAAACAGCTGACATGTCGCGACTTTGATGTGCGCTCACCGCCGGAGCGCACATCAAAGCGGGGGTCCCGACATGTGACGTACTATACCGTCACATGTCGGGAAGGGGTTAAAGGGCTTTCCTTAGGCTACAAGCAGGGCCAGCATTAGGGGCAGGCAGACTAGGCAGCTGCCTAGGGCCCCCACACCCCAAGGGCCATCAGCCACTAATAGCGGCACACCACATGGCCATTATGGGGCCAGTGAGTTAGGCGGGCCTGCTGCCAGCGTCGTCCCACCACCCATAGATGCTAATACAGTTAAAAGCAATAATGGAGAAGAGAACGTCAGATGCTTCTCCTTCTTCCATCATTCCCCTCTGCCTCTGACACAGCAGGTGCGCAATTCTATGGGAGGCTTCATTATATTCTATCCGGGGATGCATTATATTTTTTGGGGTGGCTGCACTATACTCAGAGGGGGACTGTATTATACTCTATCAAAAACTATGGGGTGCATTATACTGTATGGGGGGCTGCATTCTATACTATGGGCAGTGCATTATACCATATCTACAGTTGTGCTCAAAAGTATACATACCCAATTTTTGCTTTCTTGGTCTTTTTTCAGAGAATATGAATGATAACACCAAATCTTTTTCTCCACTCATGGTTAGTGGTTGGGTGAAGCTGTTTATTGTCAATCAACTGTGTTTTCTCTTTTTAAATCATAATGACAACCTAAAACATCCAAACGACCCTGATCAAAAGTTCACATATCCTGGTGATTTTGGCCTGATAACATGCACAGAAGTTGACACAAATGGGTTTGAATGGCTACTAAAGGTAACATCCTCACCTGTGACCTGTTTGCTTGTAATCAGTTGGTGTGCATAAATGCTGAGTGAGTTTCTGGGATCCAGACAGACTCTTGCATCTTTCATCTAGCCACTGATGTTTCTGGATTGTGAGTCATGGTGAAAGCAAAAGAATTGTCAATGGATCTACAGGAGAATGTAGTTGAACTGCATAAAACAGGAAAAGGATACAAAAAGATATCCAAGGAATTGATAATGCCAGTCAGCAGCGTTCAAACTGTGATTAACAAATTGAAAATCAGGGGCTCTGTAAAAACAAAACCACGGTCAGGTAGACCAACAAAAATTTTGTCCACAACTGCCAGGAAAATTGTTCAGGATGCAAAAAAAAAAAACCTACAAATAACATCAGCTGAAATATTAGACTCTTTGAAAACTAGCGGTGTGGCTGTTTCAAGATCCACAATAAGGAGGCACTTGAAGAAAAATGGACTGTATGGTCGAGTCTCCAGAAGAAAGCCATTACTGCGCAAATGCCACAAAGTATCTCACCTACAATATGCAAAACAGCACAGAGACAAGCTTCAAAACTTCTGGAACAAGGTAATTTGGAGTCATGAGACCAAAATTTAACTTTTTGCCCACAACCATAAACGTGACATTTGGAGAGAGGTCAACAAACCCTATGATGAAAGGAACACCATTCCTACTGTAAAGCATGGAGGTGGATTGTTGATGTTTTGGGGATGTGTGAGCTACAAAGGCAAAGGAAACTTGGTCAAAGTTGAAGGAAAGATGAATGCAACACGTTATCAGCAAATACTGGAGGCAAATTTGCATTCATCAGGCCGGAAGCTGCGCATGGGACGTACTTGGACATTCCAACATGACAACGATCCAAAACACAAGGCCAAGTCAACCTGTCATTGGCTACAGCAGAAAAATCTGAAGGTTCTAGAGTGGCCATCTGTCATGCTGGCTTCAGACTCTGTTCACACTGGAGAGTCTGTGGTGAGTCTTAGACCTTCCTGATGCTCAGCCTGAGTTTGAACATTGGCCGTGGTTTGTTCACTGATGTTCAGCTTGGCAGGAGTTAACTTTTTGATTAGTGCCTGAGGCTGTTGGGAATGCCTTTTCCCTTTTAGTATGGTTCAGAACATTCCTGGATGCCGATTATAGTGTGAGGAACATCGTGACTGGTAAGTCTAACTCAGTACATGTGTTCCGCTATGTTCTGGATGAGTGGGGCAATGCAGCGCATGGAAAGCTTTCTGGGACGGGGCACAACCGCTGTCCGGCAGGACTTGTGGCACGTGACTGCTGGGGGTGGAATCGGGGGTGGAGCAAGCCGCAGCGCTACCAGAGAAGACAGCGGAGGACAGTGGGCAGCGACAGAACAAGAGAAGGTCAGGAGAGCTGTGGTCAAAACTGAGAGGTCATCGAGGTACAGAAGCGAGGTACAAAAGAGGAATCAAATACAGGCCAAGTGTCAGAAACTGGAGAGGGCAGCAAAAGTACCAGGGGGGCAGGCAGAACGAGTGGTCAGAATGGAGCAGAAGTCAGAAACCAGGCAGAATAAATGAGCAGTACAGAATCAAAAGACAATAGCAAAAATGGGGGACAGAGCTGGGTCAGTGACAGGATAACACACAAGAGCTGGTACAAGGCACAAGCACACAAGGGTCAAGCTAATCAGCCGAGGGCAGAAGTATAACTGACAAAGACCAGAGCCCAGCTGCTGCCATATAAAGCCCTAACACAGCCAGAGAGAGGCTGAAAAGTCTTAACCCCTGAGGGTACAGCCAAAACTTCCAAACAAACCATGACATATAGCATTTGTGTGTCTCTTGGATACCGGTCCCGTGTTGGAGTAGCTGTTGATACTCAAGTCCTTATTTAGGAGTTTGGTGAACTATACTTTGTTGTTTGTTCATTTCCCTATTAACATTGTGTTACCCCACACACATATTGTGTCATCATGTTAGTTTGCTTTGTGGTGCAGTTTACTTTATTCCCTGTCGTTCTTTATCTGTGGTTTCCATTACTGTTCACCTCCTGGGGTGGGGGTTGGGGGCTTAGCTAAGGGCTGGACAGGATATAGGGACAGGTCGGTGCCTCGGGCTTCCCTACTATCAAGGGTACCCCAAGTTAAGGAAAGACAGGGGTCCCCCTAGTCTGAGGGGCAGTTCAGGGGCCCTGGTTCCTCATAGATGGATCTCATAGCTTCCCTGACTAGACAGTTGGAGACTCTGTCTACCCAGGTTACAGAGCTTAAAGGGGAGGTTCAGCAACAGGCCTTGTCAGCTTCTGCGATGCAGTCCGAGGCATCGACTATGTCATCTGAACCAAAAGTAGCCTTTCCAGAGAGGTTTGCAGGAGATCACAGTAAGTTCATTTCTTTCTGGAATCCTGCAAACTGTATTTCCATCTGCATCCTCTCTCTTCAGAGTGAGAAGCTCAGCGTGTTTGTATAGTGGTCTCTTTGCTAAGTGGGGACGCACAAGCGTGGGCTTTTTCTCTACCCTCCGATTCTCCTGTGTTTGAATCAGTGGACTTTTTTTTTTCTGCGCTCGGCCTTATTTATGACGATCCAGATAAACTGGCTTTGGCCGAGTCAAAGATTCAATCTCTCGTTCACGGGAACCGGACGGCCGAGGAGTATTGTGCTGAATTTCGCCGCCGCTCCGTGGATACTCAGTGGATTGACCCTGCTCTTAGAAGTCAGTTTTTGCAGGGGGCTTCTGAGAGGATCAAGCAGGCATTGGAGATGTATGAGTCTCCCGCCTCTCTGGAGGTTTCCATGGCACTTATAGTCCATATTGACCGCCGTTTTCATCAAAAGTCTCTGGAGACCAAATCAGTATGGGAGGGGGCAGCAACATCTATAGCAACCCCGGAGACCTCTGTAGAGCCAATGCAGATCGCTGGGATGTCGCATGAGAATAAAAAGCCCTTTATCTCTAAAGGAGGGGGGTCTGTTTTTTTCTGCCGCAAGAAGGGACATTATATTATCGCTTGTCCCATGGTAAGAAAAAAGGTGCGCTGGCGGAAAACTGGTAGGCTCAGGGGGTTTGGAGGATCCCAGCCTGAGCCTACGTGTATCCTCCATGATAGCGTCTCAGTGTATTTTCCCCGCAAGGGTAATAATTGGGGGACAGGAGGTTTCTATTGAAGTTTTCCTGGATAGTGCTTCCATGGCGAATATTATTGACAAACATTTCACCCGCACATCCGTGTTAAGAGTCCACAAACTCCCAAGTCCTATACGGATTGTGGCCATTGATGCATCTCCACTCTCTCAAGGGGTTAAGGAGTGTGCACGGGATTTGGAACTCCGCATCAGGGTCTTACATTCGGAGTGTTTAATGTGCAATGTGCTAAAAAAACTACTCTCCTAGGTAGTTTTGGGGTTTCCTTGGTTGTCAGTTCATAATCCAGTAATTGACTGGAATGCACAGGACTTAGTCCAGTGTAGCGCATTCTGCAAAGAGAACTGTCTAGGCACATGTATTTCATCTGTGATTCCTAATATCCCTGAACCTTTACTGGAGTTTTCTGATGTGTTTTCTGTAAAAGGGTGTCAGGAGTTGCCACCACACCGGCCCTATGGCTGCACTATAAGGTTGAAACCAGGGGCCAAACTTCCTAACTGCAGAATGTATAATCTGTCCGGTCCGGAGAAACAAGCCCTTAAGGACTACATTATGGAGAGTTTGAGTAAGGGTCATATTAGAGCATTGTCGTCTCCAGTGTCTGCCGGTTTCTTCTTTGTCAAGAAAAAAGATGGCTGATTACGTCTGTGTCTGTACTTTAGGGAGCTTAATGAGATTGCGGTTAGTGATCCGTATCCTATGGCGCTGATTCCAGATCTGTTTAATCAGGTGTTGGGTGCCAAGTGGTTTACTAAGCTTGAACTCAGGGGGGTGTTCAGCCTCATAAGAGTCCATCAGGGGGATGAGTGGAAGACAGCTTTTAATACTTCTGAGGGTCACTTTGAAAATTTAGTAAAATGCCTTTTGATTTAACCAACGCACCGGCAGTTTTTCAGCATTTTATAAATTATGTGTTCGCTCACCTCTTAGGTAAATTAGTGATTATTTATTTGGATGACATACTCATTTATTCGCTTGACCGCAATTCACACATGGAGCATGTTAAACAGGTGTTGCAACTACTCAGGGAGAACAAGCTATACACCATGCTTGAAAAGTGTGTTTTTGCTGTACAAGAATTACCGTTTCTGGGATACATCATTTCGCCTTGGAGTTTAGGATGGATCCCGCTAAGTTGCAGGCTGTGTTAAATTAGGACCATCCCAATAACCTCAAAGTGTTATAGCAGTTCTTGGGTTTTTCAAATTATTACAGGAAGTTCATCAATAACTTTTCTGTGGTTGCTAAACCTTTAACCGATATGACTAAAAAGTGTACAGACTTTACTAACTAGTATGAGAATGCTGTGCGCGCTTTTGATTGTTTGAAAAGAAGATTGGCTTCAGCGCCCATCCTTGTTAAGCCGGATGTGTCCCTTCCCTTCACTGTCGAGGTGAATGCTTCTGAGGTAGGGGTGGGGGCAGTGTTGTCTCAAGGCCCGTCTCTTGGTAAATTGCGCCCTTATGCCTTTTTTTTGAAGAAGTTGTCGCCAGCGGAGCTCAATTATGACATAGGTAACATGGAATTACAAGCCATTAAGTTGGCTTTTGAGGAATGGCGACATTTCTTGGAGGGGACCGCTCATCCTGTTATGGTGATTACTGACCACAAGAATCTCTTGTATCTGGGGTCAGCCAAGCGTCTTTCACCTAGACAGGCTCGCTGGTCTCTGTTCTTTAACAGGTTCAATTTCTTCATTACTTACCATCCTGGTTCGAAAAACACAAAAGCTGATGCATTGTCCAGAAGTTTTCCTGGTGGAGAACTACGTGAGGAGCTGGTTCCCATCCTCCGGAAGGGTGTGGTAGTGTTGGCTCTCAGTAAAGAGGTAGAAGCTGAGATAGCTGAGGCTCAGGAGGAGGTACCGCCAGGTCTTCCGGTTAACAGGTCTATTGTTCCCTTGCACCTTCTACTTAAAGTGTTGGGGGAGCATCATGATTTGGTCCTGGCTGGTCATCTAGGGTTTAAGGGCATGTTGGAGCTTCTGTTGCATCAATTTTGGTGGCCCAAAATTCGGAGGGATGTCGCCTCCTATGTATCAGTCTGTTCCACTTGTGTGCGTTCCAAGTCTTCGCACTCTCGTCCTTCTGGTACATTGTTTCTGCTTAGTGTGCCTAGCAAACCACAGATAGATATTTCTATGAATTTTATTATGGATCTACCTTCCTCTGATTGTAACACTGTTATTTTGGTGGTGGTCGACCGCTTTTCTAAAATGACAGATTTCATTGCACTACCATCCTTACCCAATGCCAAGACACTGGCTCAGATATTCACACGTGAAGTGGTCAGACTCCATGGGGTTCCATCTGACATGGTATCTGACAAGGGTACCCAGTTTGTTGTTAATTTCTGGAGAGCAAACTGTTCGCGTTTGGGGATTAAGTTGTCTCACTCATCGGCTTTCCATCCTCAGTCGAATGGACAGAGTGCATGAATCAAACCCTAGAAGAGTATTTGTACTGTTTTGTCTCTGACAATCAGGATTTCCCTTCATCTTGTGGACTTCGCCATTAATAATCATCGTCAAGAGTCCTCTGGGGAGTCCCATTTTATCTGTGTTTATGGCCAACATCCTCAGTTCAGTACTCTTCCTCAAGGGAATTTATCTAGGGTCCCTGAAGAGGATCAGGTGGGTGTGTGATTATTGTCTACATGGAGGAATATTTAGCAGCGTTTACTTAGTATGGGTTCTAGGTATAAGCATGTGGCTGACTGTAGATGTGTGCCTGGTCCAGACCTGAATGTGGGTGATTTGGTGTGGTTATCCACTAGGAACATCAAACTCAAGTTACCATCACTTAAGTTGGGTCCTCGCTTTATTGGTCCATTCAGAATCTCGGCCGTCATCAACCCAATGGCCTTCCGATTGGACTTACCTGCTATGTACAGGATTCATAATGTTTTCCATAAGTCTCTTCTGAAGAAGTTTGTGGGTTCAGGGGACGTTACTCCCGCTCCTCCGCCACCAGTCTTAGTTGATGGCTCTTTAGAGTTTGAGGTATCCAGGATTGTTGACTTTTGTATTGTTCGTCGTTCTCTACAATATCTGGCGCATTGGCGAGGCTATGGTCTGGAGGAGAGGACTTGGGTGCCTGTGACAGATATCCATGCTGCCAGACTAGTCACTGGTTTTCATGGCAAAATGAAGGACAGCATCCAATCCAGGTGAAAAACGTTTCTTTATTGTGCCAAATGCGACATTTCAACCATCAAAGGTCTTTTTCAAGCATACAAAACAATCAAAATGGTGGCCTTAAATAGGAAATGGATGGACAACCACCAATCCCCATTCAAGGAACCACCCATGCAATTTACATATCAGCGTTTAATAATTAAACAAACAAATATTTAAATATAACATCTTATATACCATATATGTCTAAAATTAGTGCACAGTGTTATAAGTATAGACAAGTTCCTATAATTGTTACCGCAGACATCCCTAGTGACACATGGCTAGAGTTACAAGTGAGTAAACAAATGCATGCTGCCCCATCTCGACCAATCACCTTGACCATCACAAAGCACTTCTAGAGCACCCACCAATGTGGTATCCCATAACACGTAGTAGACCCCACGTCAGGGCTGTACCAATCAAGGATCAGGATATCATAGCCAATCATCACGCTAGTCTCAGTATTGCCTCCTATCAACACTATTCATATATGCGGACTATCCACCGCTCATAGGTCCCAGGAGCCAACAGGCACAATAGACTCACCGCCAAAAGCGAACCACATCACATGATCGGACCTCCAACAGCGCGTCCAGAGCGGCAAAGACACCTGCCCCACTCCATCGCGCGTCACCGGCTCCAGCACGCAACTGCGCATGCTCTCAAGCTCCACACTCACAGCGTCACCTGACAAGTCATGTGACACCATTGTGGAAGCAAAGAGTCACGCCCACCCGCAGCGAACCCGGCTCTCGCACAGAGAAGGGGCAGCACTCTGTCACCAAGTCACGTCATCCTCATATGCCGGACCATGTACAGGAATCACCTAAAGGGGGGGGGTTGTGTGCTCATACCTGCTCGGCCTATATTAAAGGTGTATCCATATCCAAGGCATCCCATACCTATAAAAAACAATCATAATATGATGATCTATGCAGATATCATAATAGACACTGGCTCCTTACATTTATTAGATTAATAAGAGGAATCATATTCGTATGACAATTACTAAAGTAGCTCGGGTCCCAGCAAAAAAACTTTTTACAAAACCATTCAAAGACCTCTAACCAGTAAATATCCTAGATTACTTACCTATACCAATATAACAATTAAAAAACCAAACACTTATTAAAAGCATGTTAAAAACAATCCTACACAAAACATATGACCCACGGATATGGTCAAATTCCCTTAAGTTGTGCATAATTGTAAGTTATAATCCATATTTAAACCTCCAGGGTAAAGAGAACCCAGCCTAGAGATCCACCTCAGTTCCTTTTGTTTTAATAATTTAATCCTATCCCCACCTCTTCTCAATACAGGTACACTGTCAATTACCCTGAACCTTAGTTGACTAACCGAGTGCCCACTATCAACAAAGTGTTTTGGAACCAACAATTCTACCATTCTATTCTATTCACTGGTTTTCATCATCGTCACCCTGATAAACCAAGTCCCTCGTAGAGGGCGGGGTACTCTCATGCCGGCTTCGGACTCTGTCCACACTGGGGAGTCTGTTGTGCAATCTTAGACCTTCCTGTTGCTCAGCCTGAGTTTGGACGTCAGCTGTGGTTTGTTCACTGATGTTCAACTTGCCAGGAGTTAACTTTTTGATCAGTGGCTGAGGCTGCTGGGAACGCCTTTTCCCTTTTTAGTATATTTCAGAACATTCCTGGTTGCCGACTATAGCATTTGTGTGTCTCTTGAATACCAGTCCCATGTTGGAGCAGCTGTTGATACTCAAGTCGTTATTTAGGAGTTTGGTGAAGTATACTTTGTTGTTTGTTCATTTCCCTATTGGTATTGTGTTCCCCACACACATATTGTGTCATCCTATTAGTTGGCTTTGTGGTGCAGTTTACTTTATTCCCTATCTTTCTTTGTCTGTGGTTTCCATTACTGTTCACCTCTTGGGGAGGGGGTTGGGGATTTAGTTCAGGGCTGGACAGGAGATAGGGACAGGTCAGTGACTCGGGCCTCCTTACCATATAGGGTACCCCCAGAGTTAAGGAAAGACAGGGCTCCCCCCTCATCTGAGGGGCAGTTCAGGGGCCCTGGTTCCTCATCTCCTGCTTTCCCATTGCTTCCTGTGACACCACCTCAGTCTCCTGACCTCAATATCATTGAGACACTCTGGGGAGATCCCAAGCACGCAGTTCATGCTAAACAGCCCAGGAATTTACAGGAACTGGAGGCTTTTTGCCAAGAAGAGTGGGCAGCTTTACCATCTGAGAAAATAAAAACCTCGTCCACAAGTACAACAAAAGACTTCAAGGTGTCATTGATGTTATGGTAATACACGGTATTAAGAAATGGGGTATGTGAACTTCAGTAATTTGACAATATAATGGTTTCATCCAACCACTAACCATGAGTGGAGAAAAAGTTTTGGTGTTATTATTCATATTCTCAGAAAAAAGGCCAAGAAAGCAAACATTCTGCCAGTGTATGTAAACTTTTGAGCACAACCATACTATATTGGAACTGCATTATACTATATTGAAGACTATGGGGAATACATTATGCTATATGACGACCCATGGGGTGCATTACACTATGGGGAATGTATTGTACTACATGGACGACTATGGAGTATGCATTATACTATATGGAGGACTATAAAGAGAATGCCAAGAGTGTGCAAAGCAGTCATCAAAGCAAAAGGTGGCTACTTTGAAGAACCTAGAATATAAGACATCATTTCAGTTGTTTCACACTTTTTTGTTAAGTATATAATTCCACATGTGTTAATTCATAGTTTTGATGCCTTCAGTGTGAATGTACAGAAAAATCTTTAAATGAGAAGGTGTGTCCAAACTTTTGGTCTGTACTGTATATATATCTTGGGAAAAATAAATCCCCTTCTGCAGGCATATGCTAGCGGTGGCCCCTGTGCTGCAGCCTGATCGCATATGTACTGTGTACATAATTAATTTGTTAAAGGTTGTCCTGAAATTCATTAAAAAAAAATCTGTTTTGAAAATGGCACCAGCCTGCGCAGTAGCAGCTATCAATGTACATAGAGGTGATCCAATAGCTGCTACTGTGCAGGCGGCGCCATCTTTGTAGAGAAAAAAAAAATCCTCCTCCAAGATGGCACCACCGGCGCATGCGTAGTAGCAGCTATTGGATCACCTTTATATAGACCCAATAGCTGCTACTGCACAAGCTGTGGTTGTGGTTTACAAATATTGATGTAAAATACTGAACGTGTGAACAGGACCTTATTCTGTATACACACTATATATACACTTCTCCTGTCACATTGTCGGAGAGGCTGTATTGCACCTCTGGATTGTCATTATTGCTTTATTTTTTATAGTCCTATGGCCAAACAAAAACAAATCTTGGAAAACCTGTTTAAATGGGTTACCCCAAGTAACCCCCTCTCCTCGGTATATGGGATAACTTGCCAATCTCTGGGACCCCCATAATCTCGGGAACCGGAGCTCTGAAGAGCATCACAAAACTAGATCTGTGGTCGATTCTGCGCACTGCAACGCCATTCACATGTAGCTCCTCAAATAACTCCTTTAAAGCACCACTCCAGCATTTTTCTTTGTAGCACAGCTGGAGTGGTACTTTAAATGTAAGTCTGCAGCCCCCTGTCTAATACTCACTTTACTCTGCCTTAATTGGTCTCCAGCATTGCCCCATTCATCTCCTATGAAAAGTGACCTGCTTGCAGCTCTAGTGTTTCATGGAGCGGCGCAGAGATCACTTTTCAGTTCAAGTCTATGAGACCATCCTCCTGGCCCCGTTCTGGCTCTCATAACCTTGTATTGACAGCTTGTGATGTAACTTCTGACTTCCGTCTGTCAGAAGCTGCACTTACAAAATGGTGCTGAAAAGAAGGGAAGATGCCGGAGGGTGAGAATATCACTGAGGTCAGGGGGCTTACACTTGAAGCGCCATTCCAGCGCTGAAAAAAAAACTGCTGGAGTAAGTAAATAAAAATCCAGAAAATGACCCCAGGTGAAAACATAGACGCCTTTTTAACTGTTTTTGAAAGGGTCACTGATAGGGAGAAACTCCCTCCAGAGCAGTAGCCAGAAGTCCTGGCGCCATACTTAAAAGGGGGGCCACAAAAGGCCTACTATGATTTGACCTTAATACACATAAACCCAGACTCACTTTACAAAGTGTCCAGGAACCATATCCTGGCAAATACTGTATATATACTACTCCCAACAAATACTTATGCAACAAGGAGAAAAACAGGAGCTTTCAATATTTGTGTAAAACATGATACACAAAAGTTTATTTGAAAAATTCAGACATAAAACACACATATACATACATAAAATCAGGACACCAAGCTGACCTCCCACAATACATTGAATACCTTAAGTTGTAACCAGCCCATAAGTAACTTCACTTAGATAGGAAGGTATACCCCATCTGTAACCCCTATACAGATCAATATGTAATACTATCCGTAGTTAATACTTAATCTTGCATATTCTAGACCTACATAGGTCAAATAGATCCAGGGTTCAGAGTGGACTATGGAGAAAATCCCCATAACATGATATAAGTAACATGCCAACTGGCGTAAAAAATATCATGGGAACACCATATTCACCTTCTTACCAATTGCAGGAGACAGGCGCGATTGGGTGTCTCCCACCAATGTATTGCGGGAGGTCAGCTTTGTGTCCTGATTTTATGTATGTATATGTGTGTTTTATGTCTGAATTTTTTAAATAAACTTTTGTATATCATGTTTTACACAAATATTGAAAGCTCCTGTTTTTCTCCTTGTTGCATATGATTTGACCATACAGGATGCCAAGGAATATGTAAAATTGAAAACAGAAATTTTGGCGTGTTTGTGGGTGACAATGTTTGTCAGGGCACAACGGGTCCACCGCTGGAGCATATCACCATGACAAACTCCCCCACTCCCAAATGTTTGATCTCTTGTACCTCATCCAAAAGTTGTTACAGTCCTCTACACCAGCACAGCTGGTGGAGCGAGTTGTAATGGGCCAGATCATGAACTCCTTTCTGAACCCATGCAGAGGTCGGACTGATCGAAAGGTATCAGGGGATCAACGATTCCTTGGGTAGGCAATCCACTCCATTATGGGGGGCAAAAGTTAAAAAGGGGGTAGGGTGTCCAAAGTCCAAGAGGGCGGTGAAGGTCATACCGAGGGCCTCATTGGGGAATGTAATTTTCTGGACATTTCTCGGCCCAGATCATATATCTGCCCATTGTCCCCTAACCATGGAGCAAATGGACTGTAGCATGGGACGCCGATGTTCATTCTGCGCATATCCGGTTTGAAGTGTGGACTGTCCACCCGACAAGGGACCACAAGCTTGTCCTGTAAAGTGAATGGTCTGCAAACGACTGGACTACTAGACTCAGGGAGTTTGGTGATGCTTGTGAGAACCACACTCCCTCTCCAATTGATCTCTGGAAAGAAGATGGACGTCTGCTGCATCCACAATGATGCTAAAGACTATACGGTGGCCAGAGTGGTCATTGAGACGGCTGAGGTACTGAGTCCCATGAGGTCGGCGTGGTCCAGGATTTGTTGCACTCATTTATCATAGGCCGGGACTTTATGTTGTTTTGGGACTTGTGGGGGAGGGGCGCAGACGTCGATTGCTTGGCTAAGAAACAGGTTGGCCCTAAAAAAGTCTCACCAACCCCAGAGTCTAACAGGTTTCTCTTCGGTATAATGGGACAAGAGGAGAAGATAGTATCTCCTGAGGCAGACATTCCTGAGATGGGTGCGTTCAAATAAAATTTTGGGTTCACCCAAAATAGGGAACTATCTCTAATAGAAGGGTTCAATAAGGTAACTGTTATAAATGACATAACACAGGAGTCGGGGCTGACACTAGGTTTCTCTATTTTATGTTGAGAGGGGACTTATTGTACTGGGTTGCTGAGATGAGGGAGGAGATAGTGGAACAATTGTTGGTACAAGGACCCTATAGACAAAGAAGTGTTGGACATGGCCCATTCACATGTCTTGGTTAGCCATCTGGGGGTGGACAAAACTCAAGAACGGGTCATGCGGAGGTTCTATTGGCCCAGATGTCTTTGGGAAATTCTAAGGTTTTTCAAGTCTTGTTCCACCTGCCAGTTA
Source organism: Ranitomeya variabilis (assembly GCF_051348905.1). Lineage (NCBI taxonomy): Eukaryota > Metazoa > Chordata > Amphibia > Anura > Dendrobatidae > Ranitomeya > Ranitomeya variabilis. The sequence continues at coordinate 115,269,158 of NC_135237.1, read as the reverse complement.
AATGCTACCACCTCTCCCTTCCAAAATCCTCTCAGCCCCTACCCATCAAGGCACGGCAACAGAGGGACCCCGTTGAAACTCCATGTTGGCTGGACAGGCCTGAAAGAGACACTGAGAATGTCACAGTGGCAGAGACACTGTCATCGGCCAGAAAACAACAGTGCCAAGAACTGGTTCAGCGGAATCAAGACCTGTTTTCGAAGTTGCCAGATCATATGCAGGTTGTTGAACATAAAAAAAATCCCCAAAAACACCAAATATATTTTGTACAGGGTAAACTTAGAAACAGAACCAAAAATTGAAAAAAACCCTAAAAAAATACTTTTAATAGATATGCATTAAAAGATGCTGACCATCGCTTGAAAAAACACAAAATACAAATTACCAACACCCGAGCTGGGTAGAGTAGTGAACACAGGGCCAAAAAATACCGAAAGGAGGGTGAAAAATTCCTCAAATAACCCTGGAGGGCTCCTAATAGACTAGCCCTTCCTATCAGTGGAGGTTGGCACCCTATAAGTCGATGTGACACCCCCACTCCTCGTCGACTGTCCCTCTTAGCCCTAAACGTCCCTACCAGGTACCCATGCCCACACCCAACAACATACACACAAAGCTCTATCTAGCTGGACTATTCTGCAATGAAATTACACAGCTGATAATAAATCAGTGAAATATCGTAACTCCACGGTACTGACCTAATGAAAGGGATATTTTTCATATAGTCATTAGAGTATAATAACCTTAAATACTTAGGCCAATATAACTTGAGAAAAATAGCATAAGTGAATCCAACTAAAATAGATAGAGACTATCTGCATTAATATCACAGTGACCACGACTTGTCCTAACATCTTTCTAGTCTCATTAGATGTGAGATCATTATATGCTCCACCTATCCACGTATTAGGTGAAACAACATCCATACCAGCAGACTCCTTTTAACGTATCCCAATCCTGAAAAATGAAACCAGGTTCTTGCAGAAAAATAGCTTAATGAATAAATCCCCGTATCTCAGTCATTCTAGGTTCAGTATACATACAGGGACAAGGCAGTCTGATGTTGCACAGTGTAAGTCATGGTTCATAATCATAATGCAATCAAGTATCTTGCTAAAGCCACCATAATGGGTCACTTATCTGGTCACTTGTCTGATCATATCTGGTCATTTGTCCCAGTTTTTCTTATAGCGTCCCTACGCGTTTCGCCCTCTCCCATCAGGGCTCATCAGGGGACAATGGATAGGAGCATGCCGAAATGGCTGTGATAATAGATGATCAGTGTGGATGTGTCCGGAGGTCCCACATTTCCTTTTAAAAAGTGCGCTTACCGTAATTGCTATTGCACATACTATATGTCCCTTTCCCAAAAGGCCCAAAAGACGTCTGTTCATGCCTCTATTACAGTAAATACCTTACGACAGGCGTGGGGGATGCAGTGAGACGCACGCCTGCCTCTCGTGCCAAGCCTCCTTTTCAGGTGAAGAGCGCATACTTCCGGACCCGCGCACCATATACTCCCTGTGGAGCACAGATGACAGGCGCACACTTCCGGGCTTGCACACTGAATTCTCTCCTTTTGGAGCACAGATAAGAGGCGCGCAGCTCCGGGCCTGCGCACTGGGTTCTCTCCTGGTGGAGCACAGATCTGTGCCTGCCTGGCATGCGCAGTATCTACACTGCCGAGCTCAGATCACTCAGGATTGTGAACATGCGCAATGGCATGTAACCACCAAATAAATATATGTAATGCTCAGTGGCTAACCCCAGGCTATTAGGAGGGCGGACAAATATCATTGCAGCTGGAATACTCAGCGATCTTATATGTCAATAAGCCGCTTGCTTTCTATTGGGCCTCCATCAGATCAATCTTATTAATTTCTTTCCAAAAAGGGGGTCATTGATCACACCCACCAAGAATTAAGTGGCAACTTGGGTTAAGGAGGATAAATATCTCCAAAAGCTTACAAGCTAATGTGATGTAGGTAATCTTGCAGATCTTATAATCATACTGCAGATATATTAACCAAAATTGGTTAAAAATGGACAAAAAGAAATTCCATCAGTTAAAATACACTCACTGGCCACTTTATTAGGTACACCTGTCCAACTTCTTGTTAACACTTAATTTCTAATCAGCCAATCACATGGCGGCAACTCAGTGCATTTAGGCATGTAGACATGGTCAAGACAATCTCCTGCAGTTCAAACCGAGCATCAGTATGGGGAAGAAAGGTGATTTGAGTGCCTTTGAACGTGGCATGGTTGTTGGTGCCAGAAGGGCTGGTCTGAGTATTTCAGAAACTGCTGATCTACTGGGATTTTCACACACAACCATCTCTAGGGTTTACAGAGAATGGTCCGAAAAAGAAAAAAAATCCAGTGAGCGGCAGTTCTGTGGGCGGAAATGCCTTGTTGATGCCAGAGGTCAGAGGAGAATGGGCAGACTGGTTCGAGCTGATAGAAAGGCAACAGTGACTCAAATCGCCACCCGTTACAACCAAGGTAGGCCTAAGAGCATCTCTGAACGCACATTGCGTCGAACTTTGAGGCAGATGGGCTACAGCAGCAGAAGACCACACCGGGTACCACTCCTTTCAGCTAAGAACAGGAAACTGAGGCTACAATTTGTACAAGCTCATCGAAATTGGACAGTAGAAGATTGGAAAAACGTTGCTTGGTCTGATGAGTCTCGATTTCTGCTGCGACATTCGGATGGTAGGGTCAGAATTTGGCATAAACAACATGAAAGCATGGATCCATCCTGCCTTGTATGGAGCATCTTTGGGATGTGCAGCCGACAAATCTGCGGCAACTGTGTGATGCCATCATGTCAATATGGACCAAAATCTCTGAGGAATGCTTCCAGCACCTTGTTGAATCTATGCCACGAAGAATTGAGGCAGTTCTGAAGGCAAAAGGGGGTCCAACCTGTTACTAGCATGGTGTACCTAATAAAGTGGCCGGTGAGTGTATATGTGACACGGAGGGCTTTAAATGAAGCAGGTATATGTGAGTTGTTCATTAATGCCGTCAGGACTAGTACTTTCCATCCAAAAGATCCATCTGGATTCTCTTTGGAGGATCTTTTTGTCCCAATCACCTTGCCTGATTGAGGGACTCACCACCTCGATGACTTTGAAGGTGATGCTTTCCAAGTCACCTCCATGTACTGTATTGACATGTCTGGCTAGGGGGGTGTCTCTGTTGTTTCTGACATCTCCCAGATGTTCCCCTATCCTCACACACAATTGTCTCTTCGTTTTTCCCACGTAGTCAAGGGGACAAGAGCACATGCACAGATAGACCACACCTCAGTTTTGCAGTTCGCAAAACATCTATTTTTATAGGTACGTTTGGTTACTGCACTTTGAAATGTATTGGACGGTGAAATGTACTTGCAAAAGCTGCAGTGTCCACATTTAAAAGTGCCCACAGATCTATTAGTGAGCCATGTCTCTATTTTTTGGGGGGAATGTAGTGACTACTTACTACTTGATCTTTTACTGATCTCCCTGTTGTAAATTCTGCTCTTGGGCTCCCTCCGGTGGTTGTAAGTGGTAGCGCTGCTGTCTCTGAATCACAGCATTTATCAGGTGTTTTCACTTTTTGCAATTTGGACATGGCTATTTAGTCTTGCTTCACCCTTTAGTCAGTGCCAGTTGTCCATTGTTCCTGGAGGATTCACATCCCTGCCTGGTCTCTTCTGCTTTGCAGTTCTTTTCAACAAAGATAAGTTCTGGCCTTGATTTTGCTGTCCACATGCTGTGGTCTTATTGTTCAGTTATTTTCCATGTTTTGTCTTGTCCAGCTTGGTCTGTATAAGGATTTGTTTAGCCAAGCTGGTATCTCTGGAGATGCAGATATACCCTCCATGTCTTTAGTTAGCTGTGGAGTTTTTGTATTTTCTGTGGTGGATATTTTCTAGTGTTTTAATACTGACCGCATAGTAGTCAGTCCTGTCCTTTCTATTTAGCTAGATGTGGCCTCCTTTGCTAAATTCTCATTTCAGTCTGTATATGTTTTTTCCCTCTCCTCTCACAGTCAATATTTGTGGGGGGCTGCCTGTTCTTTGGGGATTTTCTCTGAGGCAAGATAGTTTTCCCTTTTCTATCTCTAGGGGTAATTAGTCCTCCGGCTGTGTCGAGATGTCTAGGGAGCGCTAGGTACATTCCACGGCTACTTCTAGTTGCGGTGTTAGGTTCAGGGTCTGCGGTCAGTACAGGTACCACCTTCTCCAGAGTATGTCCCATGCTGCTCTTAGGCCACCAGATCATAACATCTCCCCTTCCTATAAGTCACAGACGGGTAGGGGGAGATACATTTAGCCACATCTGGGTCCGTTCTTAATATTCCCCAGTGTTTTCTCAGGATGCCCATCACTTTAGACTGTTGGTCGTCAAAAGTTCCTATTAGTCTTGTTATATGCTCATCAGTGTCCCTCACACGTGGACTGAGCAAACTGGCTCTATTGGTCCCACGAGCATTATTACAGGCCTCGTCCAGTAATGCTCTAGGATAGCCTCTATTCTTAAACCTCCTCTTGAGGTCCCTGGCCTTATGATTGTAATCCATGTCGTGGGAGCAGTTCCTCCTCAATCTTAAAAACTGCCCCTTTGGAATGCCACGTTTAAGGTGAAGGGATGGTGACTTTCCCACCTTAAGAGGCTATTGACTGCAGTTGGTTTTCGATGTAAAGTGGTTTTAATTGACCCATTTTTTCAATTGTAATTCTAACATCAAGAAAAGCTATGGTGTCTCCCCCTAATTCATGTGTGAACCTCAGTCCCAGGTGATTCTTATTTAAGGACTCCATGAAGGCGCCGAACATGGATGTATCGCCGCTCCAGAGGACGAGGATGTCGTCTATATATCGGCCCCAAAATTGTATATATGGGCCCCAGGCTGCATCCCCATCCCCAAAGACCAGCGTGTCCTCCCACCAGCCCATGAGCAAATTTGCGTATGTGGGCGCACAAGGGCTGCCCATCGCAGTGCCCCTGAGCTGGTGGTAATATCTGCCATTGAACAGAAAAAAATTGTGCCGTAAAATGTAGTCCAGCAATTCAACCACAAAGCCATTCTGTGGAACAAGGTGGTTCCCTCTGGTTTTCAAGAAATACTCCACCACTTTGAGACCTGCGTCGTGATGAACACTGGAGTACAAAGCCTCCACATCTATTGAGAACAGTGTCGTGCCTGGTTCAGCCACAACACCATCTAGTTTGGTTAGCAGGTCGGTCGTATCCCTTACATACGAGGGTAGAGCAATAACAAAAGGTCTTAAGATTTGGTCAGAATAGACACTACTGTTTTGTGCAAGGGCGTCTATTCCCGACACTATGGGCCTCCCTTTTAGGGGTGGGTACCCCTTATGGATCTTTGGAATGGCGTAAAATGTTGCCGTAACAGGGTGCTTAGGTACCAGAAAATCAAACTCTTCATTTGAGATTAGTAAGGATGTGTTTGCTTTCACCAAGATCTCATTCAGTCTTTTTTTGTAACTCAAAGATGGATCCTGACGTAAAATCTCATACGTAGATTTATCAGACAGGATATCATTGCACATTCTCTCATAGTCAAGTCTATCCATTAATACCGTGTTCTCCCCTTTATCTGAAGGTTTGATTACCAGAGAGGTATCCATTTGTAAATTCTCTATAGCATTCTTTTCACCCTCGGTTATATTCTTTTCTTTTCACCCTCGGTTATATTGGGGGGAGCGGCATTATTTTTTGGATTTATTTTTCTAATGTCAGCAACAACTAGTTTTTGAAAGGCATCAATCATTCCTTGGTCACCCAGAGGTGGCATTTTCCTACTTCTTGGTTTGAGGTTTGAAAAGGGTCCTTCCCCCAGACCTCTTGCCCCCTCCTCTGCCAGGCCTGCAAGGAGACGTACATCCTCAAGCTCATCTGACATTAGACCAAGTTGCTGACATTTATTGCGATCATTATGGGCAAAGAATTTTCTCCATCTAAGTTTATCTGCAGTATGATTATAAGATCTGCAAGATTACCTACATCACATTAGCTTGTAAGCTTTTGGAGGTATTTATCCTCCTTAACCCAAGTTGCCACTTAATTCTTGGTGAACAATCGCAAAATGAGCAAGCAGAAATGGAAGCTCTTAGAGCCTTGGAGGAACTTCTAGCTGAACAAGATCCGGCAGCAGCAGGTATGTTTCCACGCTCCATATACCCACGGTCGACTCGTTTTCCCCCCTTGTCGGTATGCCCTGCGGTCGACATCTTTACCAGGTTGGTTATGGAGGATTTCCAACAGATGTCGACGTACCGTGCGAATGATAACCTCACGGCTAAACAACGGATAGCTTTGAGGGATCTCAAAAGCTATAGAGACATAGTTATAAAACCTGCCGACAAGGGGGAAAATACACTCACTGGCCACTTTATTAGGTACACCTGTCCAACTTCTTGTTAACACTTAATTTCTAATCAGCCAATCACATGGCGGCAACTCAGTGCATTTAGGCATGTAGACATGGTCAAGACAATCTCCTGCAGTTCAAACCGAGCATCAGTATGGGGAAGAAAGGTGATTTGAGTGCCTTTGAACGTGGCATGGTTGTTGGTGCCAGAAGGGCTGGTCTGAGTATTTCAGAAACTGCTGATCTACTGGGATTTTCACGCACAACCATCTCTAGGGTTTACAGAGAATGGTCCGAAAAAGAAAAAAAATCCAGTGAGCGGCAGTTCTGTGGGCGGAAATGCCTTGTTGATGCCAGAGGTCAGAGGAGAATGGGCAGACTGGTTCGAGCTGATAGAAAGGCAACAGTGACTCAAATCGCCACCCGTTACAACCAAGGTAGGCCTAAGAGCATCTCTGAACGCACAGTGCGTCGAACTTTGAGGCAGATGGGCTACAGCAGCAGAAGACCACACCGGGTACCACTCCTTTCAGCTAAGAACAGGAAACTGAGGCTACAATTTGTACAAGCTCATCGAAATTGGACAGTAGAAGATTGGAAAAACGTTGCTTGGTCTGATGAGTCTCGATTTCTGCTGCGACATTCGGATGGTAGGGTCAGAATTTGGCGTAAACAACATGAAAGCATGGATCCATCCTGCCTTGTATGGAGCATCTTTGGGATGTGCAGTCGACAAATCTGCAGCAACTGTGTGATGCCATCATGTCAATATGGACCAAAATCTCTGAGGAATGCTTCCAGCACCTTGTTGAATCTATGCCACGAAGAATTGAGGCAGTTCTGAAGGCAAAAGGGGGTCCAACCCGTTACTAGCATGGTGTACCTAATAAAGTGGCCGGTGAGTGTATAGTCATCTGGCCACAGGGGATGTATGAGAAGGAGGCATATAGGCAATTGAAAGATAAAAAAACGTATCGCCACCTGGATCACAATCCCTTAACATCTTTCTCTGCAGAACTTGAGTTAATTTTGCAGCAGGCCTTTGATAGAGGCGTTATTCCCAAGAAAGTCATGGAGGGTCTTTTTACTAAAACTCCGAGGGTCCCTACGATTTACTTTACACCTAAAATCCACAAAGATCCAATGTCCCCACCAGGACGACCTATAGTGTCAGGTTTGGGTGGATTGTGCAAGCCTATCTGTAAATTTATAGATTATTATTTAAAGCCACTAGTAGAATCTTTGCCTTCATATGCGCGAGATACTATGGATGTACTGGCTAGGATTGACGGCATGTCCCTGGATAGGGAGATGATACTCGTGACAGCTGACATCGAGTCACTGTATACGTGCATCCGACATAGTGATGGTCTGGAAGCTTGTCGGTTTTTTCTCACCAACAGTAACTGGGATGGCCCTGTGTGTGAGCTCATTCTGGAGCTGCTACAGTACATCCTCACACATAACTTCTTTGTTTTTCGAGATGTTTTTTACCTGCAGCAGTGCGGCACTGCCATGGGGGCGGCCTGTGCGCCCTCTTTTGCTAACCTCTTCCTTGGTTACTGGGAGAGGGGCATTTTTTGGGGGGAGGGCGCCCAGGCCGCGGACCATGTGCAGTGCTGGCTGCACTATATAGATGATTTATTTATAGTGTGGCAGGGTAGTGAGGGGCAGCTCCGGAATTTTATGGATGGCTTGAACTCTAATAATCTTAACATCAGACTTACCTATAAATACAGCAGGACTGAGGTGGACTTTTTGGATGTCAAAATATTGGTTGATGGAAATTTACATCTGCAGACGGACGTCTATCGAAAGCCCACCTCGGTCAATGCACTGCTGCATGCGAGTTCAAGCCATCCTGGGACCACCATTAGGGCCATCCCAGTGGGTCAATTCCTCAGAATGAGGCACATCTGCTCATCTGAGGAATACTTTGAAGCCCAGGCAGCGGACCTCCATGACAGATTTCGGATGCGTGGATACAGTGAACGCTGTATAAAACGAGGCTACCTGCGGGCTAAGAGTAACAGCTGTCCATCCTTGTTACATGGCCAAGTGAGAACCAGACAGAGCAGTGATCAAATTAGGTTTATTTCTACCTTTAATAGCCGATGGACACAGATGAGGGAAAGCCTCAAACGCCATTGGAATGTGTTACAAACGGATCCTGTTCTGTTGAAATATTTACCCAAAGACCCTTTTATGACAGCTAGAAGAAGTCAAAATCTGGGAGATATGCTTGTGCGTAGCCACTACGTCCCTGAAATAAGAAATCCCTTTAACTCCCGTGGACCACCACAGGGTTGCTTTCCCTGTGGGAAATGTATGGCATGCAAGAACACATTGAGAACATCTATTTTTACCTCCTCGGACGGAACACGTAACGTTGATATCAAGCAATATATAACATGTGCAACCACACAGGTTATATATTATGCCACTTGCGGCTGCCATAAAATTTATGTAGGTCTGACATCACGTCAGCTTAGGATACGCACTCGTGAGCACGTGCGCGACATAATTGCGGCAGCCTCGGTTGAAGACCTGTCTTTGCTTAAGACCATACCTATTCACTTTAGGATATTTCACCAGAGTGACCCGAGGACATTTATGGTCAGGGGCATTCAGCATATCCAACTCGGAATCCGTGGTGGGGACATTAAGCGTGTTCTTGCCCAGAAAAAATCTAGATGGATCACCATCCTGGGCACCATGTCCCCCCATGGACTTAACGAGTCACAGGGGTTTGCTTCTTTCCTCTGACCAAGAATGCCCTTTAGTTAGACCTCGCTATCCTGATTGCCTGTCACTGTGGTTTGTTGATTTTATTTGGTTTTATTTGTTGTCTTTATGTGTTGCTCATTCATTGTTTTTTATCTTCTTTTTTAGTGAATATATGTAACACGTAACATCCATGATGTACCCTTCCTATTACTGTACCTTTGGTTTCGTGCGGAGGAGTTATGCTTTATAGCTTTTCTAACAACTATTTACTAACAGCTATCCACAAACCTTCGCTCCAACATCTAATGAAGATATGCAGGACCTGGAGAGAGAAAAATTGTGATCTTATGACATATGTGTGGAAAAAAATGTTTAATTTTTTTTTTTTTTCCATTCTGTGGCTGGATGTCTGCCAATATTGCACAACTGATGTTTATTAGCACAATATATGTAGTGGTATTTTTGTAATTTCAAGTTTGTATGTGCATATATGATGTAGGAACTTATACGTGTGGTGTTTCTGCGCGCGTGCGCGCTCGTTGTGCCCGGTGATCGCTCCTGTTCCATTGCCCTCTCCCTGCTGTGCTTCGTTACGTGGTGTGGGCTGGCGCCGGCCACGCCATGTGACTGTTGCTGGTGGGCGGGGATATGGACGGCAGCGCTCTGACGAGCGTCGGCAGGTGCGCTTGCGCAGATGGAGTATTTCCATTGGTACCTTTACATCAGGTGACTTACTACACCTGTTATATAAGGAGGGACTATGTTATGAGTAAAACCACGCCCCCTGAAGAAGGTGATCTCGCACCGAAACGTGCGTTGGGGAGAGAGCACGGTGACGCCTGTCTCTGTTACAATGTGGGTAAATATCTTTGTTAGGCTGCCTATACTTTGTATGGTCTTTTGTTGTTTGGCATTTGGGGGATTATTTTATATGCTGCTATGGGCTGGTTGGAGTCTTTGGACCATGACTAATTATCTGGCTGCTACAGGTGTCAGGCAACCACTAGGAGTTGCTGACTTTAATATCTTCTATTGGCTGTAGTCTGTCCAGCATTATAACACCCACCAACTCTCTGTGGCGCCCCATACATATGAAATGCTAAACACAAGATCCATTTATGTGTTTATAAGCTATATCTGTACTATGACCCATATGTGCTGACAAGGTGCATCGTTCCTCATTTTTCTTGGAATGTCATATCACTTACCCTGTGGTGTTACATTATTTACTATATTGCTCATAGCTTTGTGCACATTGTGTGCACAATATTGATTTTAATGTTTGTATATGTCATTTAATAAAGTTTCTCATAATTTTTGTAACTATTGGCATTTTGACTCTATTTTTCTCCGGTTTTGCAATTCAGTGTTTGAGTCGTTTTTTGCCTCATATTCTAAAAATGCAATTTAGCATTAATATGCAATTATATGCATGGTAAAAATCTTATTATAATTATGTTTTGGGGACTATTTGTACAATTAATTCTTGGTGGGTGTGAACAATGACCCCCTTTTTGGAAAGAAATTAATAAGATTGATCTGATGGAGGCCCAATAGAAAGCAAGCGGTTTATTGACACATAAGATCGCTGAGTATTCCAGCTGCAATGATATTTGTCCGTACTCCTAATAGCCTGGGTTTAGCCACTGAGCATTACATATATTTATTTGGTGGTTACATGCCATTGCGCATGTCCACAATCCTGAGTGATCTGAGCTCGGCAGTGTAGATACTGTGCATGCCCAGCAGGCACAGATCTGTGCTCCACCAGGAGAGAACCCAGTGCGCAGGCCCGGAGCTGCGCGCCTCTTATCTGTGCTCCAAAAGGAGAGAATTCAGTGCGCAAGCCCGGAAGTGTGCGCCTGTCATCTGTGCTCCACAGGGAGTATATGGTGCGTGGGTCCGGAAGTCTGCGCTCTTCACCTGAAAAGGAGGCTTGGCACGAGAGGCAGGCGGGCGTCTCACTGCATCCCCCACGCCTGTCGTAAGGTATTTACTGTAATAGAGGCATGAACAGACGTCTTTTGGGCCTTTTGGGATAGGGACATATAGTATGTGCAATAGCAATTACGGTAAGCGCACTTTTTAAAAGGAAATGTGGGACCTCCGGACACATCCACACTGATCATCTATTATCACAGCCATTTCGGCATGCTCCTATCCATTGTCCCCTGATGAGCCCTGATGGGAGAGGGGGCGAAACGCGTAGGGCTGCTAAAAGAAAAACTGGGACAAATGACCAGATATGATCAGACAAGTGACCAGATAAGTGACCCATTATGGTGGCTTTAGCAAGATACTTGATTGCATTATGAACCATGACTTACACTGTGCAACATCAGACTGCCTTGTCCCTGTATGTATACTGAACCTGAATTTATTCATTAAGCTATTTTTCTGCAAGAACCTGGTTTCATTTTTCAGGATTGGGATACGCTAAAAGGAGTCTGCTGGTATCCTATATGGATGTTGTTTCACCTAATACGTGGATAGGTGGAGCATATAATGATCTCACATCTAATGAGACCAGAAAGATTTTAGGACAAGTCGTGGTCACTGTGATATTAATGCAGATAGTCTCTATCTATTTTAGTTGGATTCACTTATGCTATTTTTCTCAAGTTATATTGGCCTAAGTATTTAAGGTTATTATACCCTAATGAGTATATGAAAAATATCCCTTTCATTAGGTCAGTACCGTGGAGTTACGATATTTCACTGATTTATTATCAGCTGTGTAATTTCATTGCAGAATAGTCCAGCTAAATAGAGCTTTGTGTGTATGTTGTTGTGTGTGGGCGTGGGTAGCTGGTAGGAACATTTAGGGCTAGGAGGGACAGTCGACGAGGAGTGGGGGCGCTGTTATGATCCTTAGTGGTTGAGGATCACAAAATATTCCAGCTAAGTAACAAAACATAGGACAAGCTCTAGAGAGGTGGCAAACTGGACTGACCGCAAATCTGAACCTATCCAACACACTAAAGGTAGCCGGTGAACGTGTCTAAAATCCTAGACATCTCGAGCCAGCCTGAGGAACTAACTACCCCTAGAGAGAAAGAAAGACCTCACTTGCCTCCAGAGAAATAATCCCCAAAGATATAGAAGACCCCAACAAATAATAACGGTGAGGTAAGAGGAAGGCACATACACAGGGGTGAAAGCAGATTCAGCAAATGAGGCCCACTAATACTAGATGGCAGAAAATAGAAAAGGGGTCTGTGCGGTCAGTAAAAAACCCTTACAAAATATCCACACTGAGATTTCAAGAACCCCCGCACCAACTAACGGTGTGGGGGGAGAAACTCAGTCCCCTAGAGCAACCAGCAAGCGAGGAAATCACATTTTAGCAAGCTGGACAAGAAACATGATGAATGCTGATAATCAAAAAATAAACAAGCAAAAACTTAGCTTGTCTTGGAGAGACTGGGAGCAAGGTAGTCACAAGGAATCTGAAGAGCACTGAATACATTGAGAGCAGGCAAGGAACTGAGTATCCAGGTGAGCTAAATAGGAAACCAAGCAAGGATAACAAACCAGCTGATGCTGCCAACCTGCAGAAAGACAACACTACACAGTACCGCTTGTGACCACTAGAGGGAGCCCAAAATAGAGTTCACAACAGGGCGCCACATCGACTTATAGGGTGCCAACCTCCACTGATAGGAAGGGCTAGTCTATTAGGAGCCCTCCCCTCCAGGGTTATTTGAGGAATTTGTCACTCTCCTTTTGTTTTGTTTTTGGCCCTGTGCTCACTACTCTACCCAGCTCGGGTGTTGGTAATTTGTATTTTGTGATTTTTCAAGCGATGGTCAGCATCTTTTAATGCATATCTATTAAAAGTATTTTTTTTAGGGTTTTTTCAATTTTTGGTTCTGTTACATAATAAATCCCCCAAGCCCGCTGCAAGATGATTTAGAAGGAGATGAGGAGAATGTTGAGCCTGGGCGTCATCGAGGAGTCAAAGAGCAGTGGGTTCAGCCCCCATGTCCTTGTGCAGAAGCATGGTGGAGAGGGGCATTTCTACAACACCTATAGGAAACTAAATGAGGTGGCTAAATTTGGCGCATATCCGATGCCCCACGTCGATGAATTCATAGAGAAGCTAGGGTCAGCCAGATATATCACCACTCTGGACCTAACAAAAGGTTATTGGCAAATCCTGCTCTTTCAAAGTACAAAGGAGAAGACAGCCTCTTCTACAACTGACGGTTGCTTCCAGTGTACCAGAAGGCTGTTTGGCCTGCAAAGAGCCCCAGCTACCTTCCAGAGGGCTATGGACCAGATCCTAGCTCCTCACAAAAAGTACATCGCAGCTTGCCTCAACAATATTGTGATATTCAGCCCGGATTTGGGGAAGTCACCTGCAGAAGGTCCAGGCCATGCTGGATGCGCTAAGGAAGGGGTGGTTAACCATAAACTCAAAGAAGTGTGCCCTGGGGAAAAAGAAGGGAAAATATGTTAACCTTTAGATCCCAGTCTTAAGCTTCTCACCTAGACAAACTAGATCTCATACTTTCCACTGACGAGGTGCAACACCCCAGGACTCCGTGTCTGTAAATTGACATTCTGGTTTGCCTTTTATCGTAAGTCATATGGCAAGGCTTGTTAAAGAGTTGATATTGACTTTTAGGATTGCTACTTCCAATAGGTGGCACTAGAGTTTAAGTCCTCATCCTCGTTAAAGATGCAATTTGCATATTTAATTTCCCAAAGGAGCATGTATGTGGTATAAGTTTCTTCACTCTGATATGCCGGCCTAGCTTGTCACTCTCCACAAGGTGAAACGTTACCCCTTAGATTGTAATAGTTAGAAATAGTGTTTTTTCTCATGAAAAACAGCTCGTTTAGAAAAGTCACCTAATGTAACTGGTACACTTTTTGAAGAAATGTTTCTTGGACTATTCCTTAATACTGAGTATTTTCTTATATCAGCAAAGTATGAAAACAAATGTTTGAAAACAGCCTTAGTTATACATATTATAATCTCCTATACCATTACTTTCAATTACGAAGAGATCACAGACACATCACAAGTAACAAGCACATAAATAAATTGGTCCTGAGAGGGACATATTGCAGGAAGCAATGGATCATGTACATGTTTAAATGCATTGTAAATGACTGATTTTTGTGCTGGAATTACACATTTACACTATAATGGCATAAATAAGCTATAGCCTTAGGGGACAAATTAGTTGTTGTGGATGATACTGGTAGAACTGTAAATATACAGATGTTCACTTGGGTGTAGTTTGTTGTGCTACAAGAAAATGGCAGTTAATAACATAGAGTAGCGTGTAATGAGTAATCCAAATAAATTGACTATGTTGTTTAGATTTTAATTCTAAAATGTCAATAATATAAATAGTATTTTATAGTCTTTTATATATATAATCTTGTAGATTTCTACATTATTGTTTTATGTCTACATGTGTCCTTTGTGACTGCCCACATGCTTATACACACGTGGTAAAAATTGTTGGTACCCCTCGTTTAATGACAGACAAACCCACAATGGTCACTGAAATAACGTGAATCTGACAAAAGTAATAATAAATAAAAGATCTATGAAAATGAACAAATGAAAGTCAGACATTGCTTTTCAACCATGCTTCCACAGAATTTAAAAAAAAAAATGAAACTAATGTAATACAGTAGGCCTGGACAGAAATGACCTTAACGTAATATTTTGTTGCACAACCTTTTGAGGCAATCACTGCAATCAAACGATTCCTGTAACTGTCAATGAGACTTCTGCACCTCTTGACAGGTATTTTGGCCCACTCCTCAAGAGCAAAGCAATATTTGTATTATGAATGTAAGTCACACAGATGATACCACTAACAATTAGTCATTATAAAGCAAAAGTGGATATAATAAAACGTAACTGTTAATAATTCAAAGAAACATAAAAGAACCAGTCACCCAAGTGAAAACACAAACTGAGGCAGCGTCTCAACCATATGGTGTAATGGTCATAGAGACCAATAAACCTCTATAGGATTGAAAAGATTCCGACTACGTCAGTGCTTGCGGAATCAATATAACTATGGTATGATATTCATGAAAAACTGTAAACAAACCACTCCTGTAAAGCAGCATCAATTTACATACACATAGTCGCATATGAGGACAATGATTGGTTACCATCAATCATAGCAAATAATGTGAGGCTGTTCACAAGTTGAAAGAAATTAAAAATGGAACAGTCTCACCAATTCCATGGGCATCAGAGTACCGGATATTCCCTGGTCAGGCGGTAATCCGGGAAATGGAGAGATGACAATCCCTATGTCAATCCCTATAGGGCTACCTTGGTGTTCCAACCGATAAGCTACAGTAGATGACGTCAGATTGTTGCATAGTATTGGGGAGATGGACCCCAACCTACTTGGCATGGGTCATTTTACCCAATTAAAAAATAAGAGTCACAGGATGCCACCACCCACTGGTGATCTTTCAGCTATTGATGTTTTTTCTAACCTTGTAACATCTGATCTGATTAGTCTCTCCCAATCCCATGTACCATGTAAGTTTAATTGTTCCAAGAGGGAAATGGAAGCAATTAATCGCCTTGAATGTGACGATACTATCATAATTAAACCCTCAGACAAGGGTGGCAATGTTGTCATCCTTGATATTGCGTACTATCAACGTATGTGTGAATCCATACTTGCTGATAGGGATTCTTACGAGATTCTTACATGTGACCCACACAAAGAATATTGTGATGAACTTTGTCTTATCTTACAGGAAGGTCTTGATAGTGGCGTAATAAATAAAACTGAATTTGATTTCATTTTTCCCTGCCACCCTATCACAGCTACCTTCTACTGCCTCCCCAAGGTGCACAAGGGTCTTAACCCCCTAAAAGGTAGGCCCATTGTTTCTGGGGTAGGCAGTCTTTGTCAGAACGCAGGTGTCTACTTGGATCGGGTATTGAGTCCCTTTGTATCTTCACTGCAATCATTTGTTAAGGACACGCCAGATCTCCTTCGCCGTCTTGAGGGTCTCACCATCGATTCGGATGCATATCTCGCAAGTATCGATGTGGAGGCCCTCTATTCCTCCATCTCCCATGACAAGGGTTTGGAGGCTGTCAGTTTTTTTCTCCAAATGAGGGGTCGTCAATTTCAGGAACACAATCATTTCATCTTGAAGCTGAATCATTTCACGCCTTTCTTTTAGGCCTGCCATGGCTACGGCAGCACGAACCTGTGTTGGACTGGAGAACTGGAGAGGTGCTCCGCTGGGGATATTCCTGTCATGAAAAGTGTCTGGTTCCAGTACGTCTGGCTAAGGCCCCGTCTTGTTCAGTATCGCTGCTCAGTTTGCCGTCTGCCTATTGGTCCTTTGCTGATGTTTTTGACAACGAAGAAGCAGAGACTTTGCCGCCCCACAAGCCATATGACTGCCCTATTGATTTGATTCCTGGAGCTACACCCCATTGAGGCCAAATTTACCCTCTGTCCCCAGCTGAGACTCAAGCTATGTCAGACTACATTCAGGAGAATTTGGTCAGGAGGTTCATTCAGAAATCTGCTGGGGCCAGCTTTTTCTTAGTTAAGAAGAAAGATGGATCACTCCGACCCTGTATTGACTATTGAGGTCTCAACCAGATCATGGTAAAAAATAAATACCCTATCCCACTGATTCCTGAGTTGTTCGACCAAGTAAGAGGTGCCAGGATCTTCACCAAATTAGACTTAATAGGCACCTACAATCTAATGTGCATTCGCTGGGGAGCGAATAGAAGACGGCTTTCAACACCAGGGACGTACATTATGAATACCGAGTGATGCCCTTTGGTCTCAGTAATGCACAGGCAGTTTTTCAAGAATTCATCAACAACTTCCAGGACCTGCTTTGTTCCTGCGTTGTTGTGTATCTGGATGATATTTTGTTATAATCCTCGGTTCTGGCCTCTCACAGATGAGCAGCATCTGAGGGAGAATTGCCTCTACGCCAAGTATGAGAAATGCATTTTCGAACAGTCCTCTTGTCACAGCTCCCGGGTATTAATGCTGCGGAGAGAGCTGCACATAGCAGCCACGGAGCCGAGCCAAACGCCGGGTACTAATCTGATCACCCACAGGACCTTTAGACATGTGACAGAGTGATCTGATAACCAGACAGGACCTCAGACATGTGACAGAGTGGGAGGAGGTCAGGGGGCGGAGCCAGATGCTGGGGAATAGGGAAGGCATAACTACATAGAGAAATACCAAACAAACAGAGATCTGGGCAAGAATATCACGAAGTACAAAAGGGATGAAGCAGAGGATAGTCAGAAGCAAAGTCAGAGATCAGGAATCCGGAATAGCAAACAGAGACTCACACGGAAAGCAAAGTAAACACAGTGCAGACCAAACATACACTCCAGGAGTCAGACACACAAACCAAAACAGAAGGTATAGCTGACAAGGAACCTCAGCTGGGAGCGAGTATAAATACCCCTCCTCTCTTGGAAGAGAGGCCAACCATATTAACCCTATGAGAACAGGACATTAACCATGTCCTAACCATGACACCTCTCTTCCCTTCTTGGGTTACATTATCTCGGATACCGGACTCAAGATGGATCCTGAAAAAGTCTCTTCCATCCTTAAATGGCCGCTGTACATGGGAGTCAAAGCAATTCCTTGGATTTGCTAATTATTATCGGCAATTCACTCCTCACTTCTCCATGCTGACCGCTCCCATATCTGCTATGACCTGAAAGGGAGCCGATCCAAAGAACTGGTCCTCCGGTGCTGTAGAGGCCTTCTGCACTCTTAAACAGTCCTTCTCATCGCTCCCTTTCTGTATCACCTGGATTTGAACAAACAGTACTTCCTAGAAGTAGACGTATCCTCCTTAGGGGCTGGAGCTGTGCTCACCCAGAAGTCATCCTCGAGTCACCACATGTTTTGTGGTTTCTTCTCTAAGGCCCTCTCCACTCCTGAGCGTATCTACTCTATCAGGGACCTAGGGTTAGATGCCATTAAGATGGCTCTGGAAGAGTGTCAATACCTGCTGGAGGGCGCAGTCTATCCAGTGGTCATCTACACAGACCATAAGAACCTGGCATATCTCCAGTCCGCCCAGAGATTTAATCCACGCCAAGCTAGGTGGTATTTGTTTTTTGCCCTCTTTAACTTTCATTTATATTTCTTTTATATTTCAGGTCTGGTGACAAGAAAGTCAGAGCCGATGCCATCTCTCACTTTTTTCTGTCCAAAGATCAAGAGGAGGATCCACAATTTATCATTGAACCATCCAAGATAATCACTGTCGCTCCAGTCAGTCTGTCACAAATTCCCCCAGGGAAGACTCTTGTGGCTGAATCCGAGAAGGAGCAAGTGTTTTCTTGGGGCCACTTGTCCAAGGTGGCTGGTCATGTGGGACAAAGGAAGACTCTATGCTTATGTGGTTGCCTGTCCGATTTGTGCCTGCAATAAAGTCCCCAGACAACTTCCTGCCAGTTCTCTTCTGCCATTACCCGTACCATCTGGTCCATGGCAGCACATAGCTATGGACTTCTTTATGGATTTGCCAGTATCCGAGGGTTGCACTGTCATTTGGGAAGTCGTGGATCGCTTCTCCAAAATGGCGCACTTTACCTCGTTGTCTGCTCCTGAACTGGCTGACAGCTTCATCAAACATATTTTCCACAGTTCGCAGTTCACTTCCAGATTCTGGTGAGCTCTCTGTAAACATCTGGATATCGCCTTGGATTTCTCATTGGCCTATTATCCCCAGTCCAAGTGGAGCATGTCAACCAGGTCCTGGGCAATTACCTGCAACACTTCATCAATGCCCACCATAATGATTGGGTGAAATTGCTTCCCTGGGTTGAGTTCTCGTACAACAATTACATTGGTGAAGCCTCGGGAAAATCTCCGTTCTACATTGTGTTCGGTCGACAACACAAGGTTCCCCTCCTGGTCAAAGTTTCTTCTGATGTCCCTGCGGCAGATGTCCTCTCCAAGGATTTTATGAAGTTGTGGGAGGACACCAAGGCCACTTTAGAAGCGTTTTCTACCCGTAGGAAGAGACATGCAGACAAAAGGCGTCTGGATCCTCTGTGCTTCCATCTTGGTGACAAGGTATGGCTCTCGTCCAGATACGTCCGGCTGAAGATTCCTTCTTACAAGTTGAGTCCTCATTTTCTCAAGCCTTTCAAGGTGTTGAAGCGGATCATTGAGGTCTCCTATAAATTGAAGCTGCCTCCTTCTTTACGGATTCCAAATTCCTTCCACATATCTCTACTAAAGCCGGTCTTCCCAAGTCCCTTCCTCAAGGATGCCAGAACCACGCCCATGCCAACAGCCTCTGATGATGTTTTTGAGGTGAAGAACATCTTGGCCATGAAGAAGGTGAGAGGCAAGACTTTCTTCCTCATTGACTGGAAGGGATTTGGTCCCGAAGAGAGATACTGGAAGCCGAAGGAGAGCATTCACGCTCCGATTCTCCTTTGGAAATTTCTCGACGGTCGGAATAGGAGGGGGCGTAATGGGGGGTAATGTTAACACCACGCCGGAGTCCTGCTCTGACAGGCTGGGTCTCCGGCGTGTCACTTCACTCACCCATGCTGCGCTCAGTTCTTCCCTTCCAAATGCTCTGCATGCTTCCAGCCAGTCCTCTAGCAATGTCCTTAGGGCGCGTGCTTGTGCACTCCTGCTCTCTTAAAGTGTCAGCATGTGCACTTGCTATTTCCTCCCCAGCCAATAGCTGTGGGACATTATGCATACAGTATATTGCTTCCTCTCCACTTGGGAGGTGCCTGAGTAACCTTCCTGTTTTTTCAGTTTAAGTTGTGTAAGGTTGCATATCTGTCCCTTCTGCACTCTGGTGCAAATCCTGCCTAGTGCACTCCAGTGCAAATCCTGCCTACTGCACTTCAGTGCAAATCCTGCCTACTGCACTCCAGTGCAAATCCTGCCTGCTGCACCCTGTTGCAAATCCTGCCTGCTGCACTCTGATGTAGATCCTGCCTGCTGCACTCTGATATAAACACTGCCTGCTGCAATCTGGTGCAAACCCTGCCTATTGCACTCTGATGCAGATCCTGCCTGCTGCACTCTGGTGCGAACTCTGTCTGCTGCACTCTGGTGCAAACTCTGTGTTAGGGCTAGCGGAATGCACCAAGTAATAGAGAGATTGATGCGAGGTGCGTTCGCAGCCCAAGGTCCACCGTATACAGATACCTGCTGCAAAGTAATGGCGGATGGACACTGAGCTCACACATAGGTTAAACTTCACCCCGTGTGAAATGGAAGCGAGCTCTGTTGCCTCACAGAGTCGCACTTTACACAGAAAATAATACCCTAACTAGGGTTGGGCTTGCTCTGAAACTCTTCTGTGCTAACCACACACATGAAGGAACCAGATGCTCTGCCAAGGCTAATTGCCCCCACTGACTCTAGCTGCCTGCCTGAGTGTACATCCCCAACGCTAAACAGTCTCACACCACATATAGACAGAGTAATAGAGTATTCACTGGCAACAGCCAAACACAAATGATACTAGCGCATGGCCGTGCGGCCATGCAAACCTTTTATAGTTGTAGCTTTCCAGGACCTTCTTAGTGGACCAATAGGAGCTGCTACAGGACCTGAGCATGTGACCCCCGACCTCCAATGAGAGGTCTTCCCTTGGGCATGATCAGAAGGAGAAAAGCAGGACTTAGTCTCAGGAGCGCCTGCTCACCACCGAACAGTACTGGTTATAATAGCTGAACCTGGAAGGGCAGCAGTAACTAAACATGCAGTATATGTCCGAGCCAGGCACTGGGACCGATGTCTCTGCTGAGCAGGCTCCACTGCGGCTGGAGAAGAATAGGAGACCGCAGTGGACATGGTTTGAGATTCCCCCTGTGCAGTGGCAGGAACTCGACACCTAACACTCTGTTTGCTGCATTCTGATGCAAACTCTGTCTGTTGCACTCTGATGCGAACTCTGTCTGCTGATGCAAACTCTGTCTGCTGCATTCTAATTCAAACTCTGCCAGCTGCTTCTTCCAGTCTGTCCTATGGGTCCAGCTGCTGCAGGTCCGTTGGTCTGTCCTGGAGTGGCACCTGGCGTTCATCGAGAGCCAAGTCTATCCTCACCATCAGAGGCTTTAGTGAACAGTCAAGTGTTCACTTAGTCATGCCCCTTTAGGCTCTCCATGGTCCTTGGCACAGTGGTTCCACAAACCACGTCCATGACACTATGTAAGACATCTGTCTTTAATGCAGATAACAAGTTGATTAGGAGCGTCTAACTGGTCTGTAGGAGCCAGAACTCTTAATGGTTTGTAGGGGATCAAATACTTATTTCTCACTGCAAAACGCAAATAAATTTATATAATTTATACCATGTGCTTTTCTGGATTTTATTTTTCATATTCAATCTCTCAATGTTAAAATTAACCTACCCTTAAAAATATAGACTGTTAATGTCTTTGTTAGTGTGCAAACTTACAAAATCAGCAAGGGATCAAATACTTATTTCCCCCACTGTAGCTATACGCTGTATACATAGCTATATAAGGGAGAATGGATGGAGCTATGTACCGTAAAATCCCGAGTGACAACTTCCCTCCCTCCACCAGGACATTAAAAATGGGTTGTGGCTGGGTCTTCCAGGAAGACAATGACCCAAAACATACAGCCAAGGCAACAAAGGAATGGCTCAAAAAGAAGCACATTAAGGTCATGGAGTGGCCTAACCAGTCTCCAGACCTTAATCCCATAAAAACTTATGGAGGGAGTTAAAGCTCCGAGTTGCCAAGCAACAACCTAAAAAATCTTATTGATTTAGACATGATCTGCAAAGAGGAGTGGACCAAAATTCCTCCTGACATGTGCGCAAACCTCATCATCAACTACAAAAAACGTCTGACTGCTGTGCTTGCCTACAAGGGTTTTTCCACCAAGTATTAAGTCTTGTTTGACAGAGAGATCAAACACTTATTTCTCACAGCAAAATGCAAATACATTTTTATAATTTATACCATGTGATTTTCTGGATTTTATTGTTGATATTCTATTTCTCAATGTTAAAATTAACCTTCCATTAAAATTATAGACTTTTCATGTATTTGTCAGTGGGCAAACTTACAAAATCAGTAAGGGATACTTATTTCCCCCGCTGTATATATGTAGATCTTTAGATATATATATATAGATATTGATATAGATAGGTTTACACATACACTGTATTTATAGCTATACTGTATATATGCATATATATCCTGTATATACGTATACATATTAGTACAAATAACCTAAACACCATAGGTCACACTCCGTACATAACAGCTGTTCCTTAGAACCAAAAAAAGGCCCATGAAGTGTATATAAAACAATTGATAAAGTTTATTTCAATTACAAATCCATAAAATCATGTACCGTATATACTCGAGTATAAGCCGACCCGAGTATAAGCCCAGACCCCTAATTTTGCCACAAAAAACTGGGAAAACTTAATGTCGCGAGTATAAGCCTAGGGTGGGAAGTGCAGCAGCTAAAGGTAAATGTCAAAAATACAAATAGATACCAGTAAAAGTAAAATTAATTGAGACATCAGTAGGTTAAGTGTTTTTGAATATCCATATTCAATCAGGAGCCCCATATAAAGCTCCATAAAGTTTAATGGGCCCGATAAGATGCTCCATATTAAAATATGCCCCATATAATGCTGCACAAATGCGGATTATGGCCTCATAAGATGCTCCATACAGACATTTGCCCCATATAATGCTGCACAAACGTTGATTATGGCCCCATAAGATACTCCATAAAGATATTTGCCCCGAATAAAGCTGCACAAACATTGATAATGCTCCATAAGATGCTCCATGTAGACATTTGCACCGTATAAAGCTGCACAAACATTGATTATGCCCCATAAGATGCTCCATGTAGACATTTGACCCGTATAAAGCTGCACAAACATTGATTATGCCCCATAAGATGCTCCATGTAGACATTTGCCCCTTATAAAGCTGCACAAACATTGATTATGCCCCATAAGATGCTCCATGTAGACATTTGCCCCGTATAAAGCTGCACAAACATTGATTATGCCCCATAAGATGCTCCATGTAGACATTTACCCCATATAAAGCTGCACAAACATTGATTATGCCCCATAAGATGCTCCATGTAGACATTTGCCCCGTATAAAGCTGCACAAACATTGATTCTGGCCCCATAAGATGCTCCATGTAGATATTTGCCCCATATAATGCTGCACAAATGCTGATTATGGCCCCATAAGATGTTCCATGTAGACATTTGCCCCATATAAAGCTGCACAAACATTGATTATGCCCCTTAAGATGCTCCATGTAGACATTTGCCCCATATAAAGCTGCACAAACATTGATTATGCCCCATAAGATGCTTCATGTAAACATTTGCCCCATATACTGTTGCTACGATAAAAAAAAAAAAAAACACATACTCACCTCTCGTTGCTCAGGCCCCCGGCACTTTCTATACTCACCTTTCCCGTTCCACCGCTGCCAGCCGCCACTGCGTCTTCCCCGTCCTCTGCACTGACTGTTCAGGCAGAGGGCGGTGCGCACTAATCGCGTCATCACGCCCTCTGACCTGAGCGTCAGTGCAGAGGATGGGAAAGATACAGCGGTGGCCGGCGATGGTGGAATGGGGAGCAGGTGAATATCGCGCACTGCGTTATACTCATCTGCTCCTGGCGCAGTCCCTGGTTCCCCGGCGCCGGCACGGCAGCTTCTTCCTGTAGAGAGCGGTCACATGGTACCGCTCATTACAGTAATGAATATGCGGCTCCACCCCTATGGGAGTGGAGTGGGGTCCATATTCATTACTGTAATGAGCGGTACCATGTGACCACTCACTACAGGAAGAAGCTGCCAGCGCCGGGGAATCAGGGACTGCGCCAGGAGCAGGTGAGTATGATTACACAGCTGCTGCTCCACCTCCCCTGCCGACCCCTGGGTATTACTCAAGTATAAGCCGAGAGGGGCAATTTCAGCCTAAAAAAATGGGCTGAAATTCTCGGCTTATACTCGAGTATATATGGTAAACAGTATATAATGGATGCCTCAACAAAACGACTAATAAATATGGTAACCACAAAAATCATTATTCAAATCCAATCTAATATAGATAAAGGTGCCATTTATACAAATTAAATGGTACACCCTAATATCAATCAATCCATAATAGTCACCGTCAATAAATATAGTATAATAAAGTATCTATGTGCATAGAGCCACTCTATTTTGAAAAAATAAGGTGCATGTGCATGGAGTCACATACTAATACCTGTGTAAAGTGTCAATGTAGCTGCGTCTCACCCCGACACGCATTTCACCTATTCTTCTTCCGGGGGCGTGTATTAGTGAGGAGGCCAGGAGACCTTTTAAATAACCATTGTCCTATCAGAATCCAGAGTGCTACTCACTCGACGCTATTGCTCCTGTGCCCGTGGGGTCCGCGTGCATGCTGCGACATAACGGCGCATCCGGTGCTCGCATCACTCCTGGAGGAACATCCCACTTCTGGTAAGTGGGATGCAAGCGTTCCACCCAGTGTGAGCAGGGCGGAAGTAGAGCATCATCGTGTGTTGCCAGAGGCAGAATGTCTCGAGCAATTTGAACAGAGCATGCGCACAGTCACAGCATGGAAATATATACCTAATCATTGGATATTTGTGTATGGCGCACGTGACAAGCTTAATAAATGCAGTGCATTTACTAATGTGTATGTAACTATAATAATAAATAAGCAACCAAAGTGTGATAGTGACATAATTATAGTGGCAATAACACAACACTAAATATATGCTGCATATTAATAATGTGTAAATAAAAGACTATCGCTCACCTAAGCCGATACAATATATGTGATTATTGACAATATAAGAAGTGCTATAAGCACATATATGTCCTAATCTAAAAATGAGCCCCAAATGTAATTTACTATGACCATATAACGTCACCTAAACCCATAGAATCTATACATTGGTAGCGTTCTAAAAGTGACATGAATATTCCCTAATCTACATGTACCGTATTTTCCGGCGTATAAGACGACTTTTTAACCCGTGAAAATCATCTCAAGAGTCTGGGGTCGTCTTATACCCCGGGTACGGCGTGTGTAGGGAGCGGTCCTGTATGGTTCCCAGGATCTGGAGGAGAGGAGACTCTCCTTCAGGCCCTGGGATCCATATTCATGTAAAAAAAAGAATAAAAATAAAAAATATGGGATACACTTACCCTCCGACGGCCTGCGGCTCTCAGTGGTGCAAGCGGCGGCCTCCATTCCTAAGGATGCATTGAGCAAAGGACCTTCGATGACGTCACGGTCACGTGACCACGACGTCATCAAAGGTCCTTTTTTTTACATGAATATGGATCCCAGGGCCTGAAGGAGAGTCTCCTCTCCTCCAGACCCTGGGAACCATACGCACCGCACACGCCATATAAGATGACTGGGCGTATAAGATGACCCCCATCTTATACGGCAAGTATATCCCAAACTCCATATTTTATATGGAAAAGTTGGGGGTCGTCTTATACGCCCAGTCGTCTTATACACCAGAAAATACGGTATATAGAAATGTGAACACCTAAGTTTAAAATTATAGATATGCAAATGAATAACATTACAGCCTCTAATAAACTCCTTAAATATGATAGACAAATTTCAACCCTTAGTTTCTAGAAATTGATAATTATCAAACATATATAGTAATAAATAGACCAATTTTATTATTTTCCAAATACATTAAAATTGATATTATGAGGTCCATGGTATGTAAATTCTGAGTAGATTATAAAAGGTTGATTGTACTCAAAATAGCTTAAATCAAAATTACTCACATATCACCAAAAAAGAAGGAAGAAGAGAAATGTCTTTATACATGTCCTCACTAGATCCTTCTCCAGGAGTTATATCTTTAGATATATTCTTCAACAGCAATGTTAGTCATCCATGACGTTCACAGACACGATGCACGAACCCAGAAACCCACAGGCAATAGACTGGACTATCTGATGCTGACATTAATCTTTAAAGGGACAATGACAACCATTAATATACAATAAACATTAAAAACATTAAAAGAAAAAAAATAAAAGAAAAAAGGTTCACCCACCCCCTAAAAACTTCCATATAGACAGTAAAGTTCACAAAAATGCTCCAAAACCAAAGCTCTCATTTAACCCCTGTGGTGCTAATGTGCCCAGACGATATATCTACCTGCTTTCCACCTGTGCCAAAACTATTCAAAATAGCTGACATGTCCCCGGAAAGATGTGGGCTCACTGCCGGAGCCCACATCAAAGGGAGGGAGACAGACATCGGCGTACTATTACGCCCAATGTCGGTAAGGGGTCAGTAATTCCCGGATATCCCCTTTAACATTGCATATTAGTGCCAAACCACAATTTTTCCCATTGCCACAGTGCTAGAATGTGGCACTTCTTAATTTCTACACTCTTTTTCTGTATCTGCAATCTGGTAAGAAATTTTTTACTTCTTATTCCCTGTCATATCACTGTTTTTCAGTTTTTGTCACACAGATGTATTCTATCCATATTCGTTGTTACTAGATGGTAAAATCCATGTAGTCCATAGACAGTGATTTGCTGAGATATAGTATATATAATCATTTATATTGCAAACACTTGTGAAACAGCTCTGGAGTTCACACATGATAGTCATGCATTCTTTGCTACCACTGTATTCCTCTGCCAATCAGACATCGTGATACTTTTGCACATTTTGAATTCGTTCATATAGTCATGTATTATAAGTTTTGCATGTAAATTTTTGCTTTTCCTTTATATGCACTAGTATCTGCCGAAAAAAAGTTGTGTCTGTAAAGACCAAAACATCATATGATTTTTTTAAGGTTGATTGTTTTTTTCTAAATAAATCAAATTATATCTACTTAGCGAGTGCCAAGTTCCTTGTATTTATCTGATATTTGTAACTGTCCATAATTCCCTCCACCTTGACTAATGCTCTGTCCCAGTGTCCGAAAATGGGCCCCAAAGCAGAATACATTCTCCAGCATGTTTGACTGTGGGTATGGTGCTGTTTTGGTGATGCTCAGTGTTGGCTTTGTGCCAAGCATATCTTTTTGTGTATTCAAAGGAAAAAAGGGAAGGGGATAAAATTCAGCTCACCAGTTTGAAGCTGAAGTCCTTGTGTGCAAGTTTGCTCAGGAACAAAAGTCTTGAGTGACTCAGAATGAAATTCACGCAAGGAGGTGCCTGGATCAGAGGCGTTGTCCACAACAGAAAAAAAAAGGAGGAAGTAAATCTCCAGTGTGAAACTTGGATAAAAGTTCAATTTATTTAGACAAATCCATTAAGATCCTTGTTTCATAGTGGTACAGCAAATACCATACCATGATCAAGACCTTAACAGGTCGAAACGCGTTGGTCGCATCATGTACCCCATCATTTGCTGTACCACTATGAAACAAGGATTTTAATGGATTTGTCTAAATAAATTGAACTTTTATCCAAGTTTCACGCTGGAGATTTACTTCCTTCTTTTTTTTTTCTGTTGTAAACATATCTTTTTGAATTATGACCAAAAAAAGTTCAACCTTGGTCTTATCAGACCATAACATGTTTTCCAACATGCTTTTGGTATACTTGATGAAGGTTTTGGAAAAACAAAACTGAGCATAGATGTTTTTCTTTGTAAGAAAAGGCTTCCATTTTGCACCCCTACCAAACAGGCCAGAGATATAATGAATATTAAAGAATGTTGTCACACGTAGTACACAACCTGTATTTGCCATAAATTCCTGCAGCTCATTTTATGTTTGATACATGAACAAAACTGACACAATGGGTATATATAAAAAGCATAATCCCTATGGGTAAAGGGCAAGTCTCTAGCTGAATGAATATTTGTATGCATTGCATTGCACTTTATCATGCTTGAGGACAATTCATCAGTTTCCTTGCCATTTACATAGCTTTTTCCTTTGACTTTATTCTTGGACAAGTGTGCAAGAACACTGTTTCTGCGTTTAGGTGCCATCTTGTGGCCGCATCACATTATTGTCCACTTGAATACATTTTCTTTCAAGATCAGGACTTATTGGCAAAAATCAAGAGACCACTGCAAAATGTTCAGTTTGTCTGATTTTTCTCTTTATAGGTATATTTTTGAGTAAAATGTAAATTGTTCTTTTATTCTATAAACTTCTGACAAAATGTCTCTGAATTTCCAAGCAATAAATTTTGTATTTTTTTCTGAAAAGGAGAAATGGTCAAAATAAAAAAAAATAACCAGTGCTTTCAGAACTCAAATAATGCAAATAAAACAAGTTCATAATCATTTAGAAACAACAATACTAATATTTTAACTCAGGAAGAGTTCAGAAATCAATATTTTGTGGAATAACCATGATTTTTAATAACAGCTTTCATGCGTCTTGGCATGCTTTCCACCAGTCTTTCACACTGCTCCTGGCACAAAAATGTAAGCAGTTCTTTGTTTGATGGCTTGTGACTATCCATCATCCTCTTGATTACATTTTTCAGTGGGGTTCAGGTCTAGAGAATGGGCTGCCCATGACAGGGTTTTGATGTGATGGTCTCTTAATTTTTGCCATAGTTGTATATATTAGGCTAAGTTATTGAGATATCTGATGTGATTGGTATTTGTCCTTATAAGCTTACTATTTTTACCTATTATTACCCATGGTAACATTCTAATTGTGTCCTCACCATTAATCCATTGAGAAATAAGGTTTATATTTTAATTACTACTATCATGACTGATAATTTGGTGTTACTCTTTGTTGGGGTTCACTGCTTCATTTTGTTGTAGGATTCAGCTCCTTTTATGTTGCTATAGGCCACTTATCAGCCTCCTGGACCCATTTTCTTCTTGTCTTTTCAACTATTTTTGAGGGACGTCCAGTTTTAGGTAATGTTATTGATGTACCAAATTTAATTTAAGTCACCTCTTGATGGCCATCTTCACAGTGTTCTATGGTATACAGAAAAAAAAACAGAAAAAGCCAGCTGACCGAAGTTGAAAGCAGGTGCACGGAACGCCACCCTGGTCAGACATAGGCAATTACTGGGAAAAAAAGTTATGTTCCAGTTCTTTTAGTAAAATTCAAAATCCTTAATTGGAAACTTCTAGATGCTGTGGGAAGGACAGGACGACAGGAGGTAACAAGTGACGCGTTTCGGTCACCTCAGTGATCTTTGTGAAAGCTCATAAAGCACCATTTCCCACAAAGCTTTAAACCACCAATCACATCAAGATGTCAAAATCCCATGATATGTGAAAGGTCCTCAAAGGTGAAAAGCTACATTATAACAACATATATAAAACTTACTATTGTATCAAAATTAAAAAACAATGTATTCCAATTATACAGAATGGTGACGAAAAAACAAACACAAAACCCCTAAACATAAACTCTCTTAGATTGTGCAAGAGCTAAGTGAGAATGAAGTGGGATCTGAGAATGTGATCAGTCAATACATGACATTAAGTGTCTGTGCACACGTCAGGATTTCTTGCAGAAATTTCCTGAAGAAAACCGGAAATTTTCTGCAAGAAATACGCATTTTTTTTTTTGCGTTTTTTTCCTGGTTTTTTTGCTTTTTTTTAGCATTTTGCAAGCGAAATTAGCTTGAAGAATGCTAAAGTTTTCCAAGCGATCTGTAGCATCGCTTGGAAAACTGAGTCACAGGTTGGTCACACTTGTCAAACATAGTGTTTGACAAGTGTGATCAACTTTTTACTATAGATGCTGCCTATGCAGCATCAATAGTAAAAGATAGAATGTTTAAAAATAATTAAAAAAAAAAAAAATGCTTATACTTACCTGCAGACAGCTGATCTCCTCAGCGGCGTCCGTTCCTATAGATGGTGTGTATGTGCAGGACCTTCCATGACGTCGCGGTCACGTGAGCGGTCACATGACCGGTCTCGTGACCAATCACAAGACCACGACGTCATCGCAGGTCCTTCACTGCACACCAGCTATAGGAACCGAAGCGGCAGTATGCACCTGAGAGGCGGGAAGACTCCGGAGGCCATCGAAGGTGAGTTTATCACTATTTTTTATTTTAATTCTTTTTTTTGACCAATTATATGGTGCCCAGTCCGTGGAGGAGAGTCTCCTCTCCTCCTCCCTGGGTACCAACCGCACATAATCTGCTTACTTCCCGCATGGTGTGCACAGCCCCGTGCGGGAAGTAAGCAGATCAATGCATTCCTAGGTGTGCGGAACCCCGCAATTCCGCAAATTTAATGAACATGTTGCTTTTTTTTCCGCGATGCGATTTTTTCGCGGAAAAAAATGCAACATTTGCACAAAAAATGCGGAATATCCTGAAAATAATGGGAGGCATATGTTAGCGGGTTTTTTTTCGCGTTTTTATAGCAAAAAAAAACGCGAAAAATACTGAACGTGTGCACATGGCCTAAATGTGAAAAACCCTTTTTTTCTATCCCTTACAAACAAGATCAAGCTGTATGGACACATTTCAGGAGCTAGTGGAAAGGGTTTAAAAATTCTCAAGGATAATCATGAGTCTGGTCATTTCAAATCAAATTTTTCTTATGAGGAACGTAATGCTTTACAAGAAATAAAAAATATGTCTGATATCACTATCAAAATGTCGGATAAAAGAGGAGTAGTAGTTGTTATGAATTCTTCAGACTATAGTGATACAATTTTAGAGCTTTTGTCTGTCACCCAGGTGTACAGAGGTTTTTAAACCAACCCCACACATGTGTTCAAAATTGAAATTCAAAAAATTATAGGAGAAGGTTTATCGTACTACTAACCAAAAAACAGGCTGAATTTTTGGAAGTCAAACATCTGGTTTTGCCAATAATGCATGGACTGGCTAAAATTCATAACCAGGATGTTTTACCTCCAGTGAGACTCAGTCTCTAGTATTGGATCAATTAATGAACACATGTGTGAGTGGTTGGATTCACTTATGCAGCCACTGGTATAGAGAGTCCCAGGATCCATTAAGGACTCCCAAAATCTGTTAGAGGTTTTTTCACATAAAACATGGTCATCACATTTCACTTGGCTCAGTTGTGATGTAGTACCAATTTACACTTATATTCCTCATTCTATAGACATGAAGGCATTGGATTTTCATTTGACCAGATTTAGTGGGTATTCTCAGGATTCGATTAATTATGTTTTGCAGGTGACATTATTTTTACTTACTCACAATGTTTCTCTTTTGACAGGCAATATTATTTACAGTGTTCAGGCATGGCAATGGGAGTCAAATTTTCCCCCTCATTAGACAACCTTGTTATGGCCTTTTGGGAGCACAATTGTCTAATATTCTGTTTCCAATGTTTTCATGTTTCACATTGTCTGGTATGGCAGATACATCGATGACACACTCATTATCTTGAGTGTGCTTGTGTCTGCCATACGGACTGTGCGATATCCTAAAGGGAACCTGTCACCTCAAATTGGCAGGATATGTAAATGCCTTTTTTCCAGTCCGATGGGCGGCGTTTCGTCTTCATTCTCCACCCCATCCGCCCCTGTTGTCCGCAATATGTTAGTGAATTAGAGTACTTGTCCTCCATAGTTCGCGTGTGCGCAATGCAATCTTCGCTCGCGCATGCGCAGTATGCTTTGCCCAACTGCGGGCAAAGCCGGAAAGCATTACTGCGCATGTGCCCACGCACTATGTCCTGGAAGTATTTCGCTGTGTTCTGGGACATAGTGCGCGGACACATGCGCAGTAATGCTTTTCGGCTTTGCCCGCAGTTGGGCAAAGCATACTGCGCATGCGCGAGCGAAGCTTGCATTGCGCACGCGCGAACTATGGAGGACAAGTACTCTACTTCGCGAACATATTGTGGACAACAGGGACGGATGGGGTAGAGAAATAAAGACGAAACGCCGCCCATCGCACCGGAAAAAAGGCATTTACATATCCCGCCAATTTGAAGTGACAGGTTCCCTTTAATACCAATGATTATAACTTGAAATTTACCTACAATAGTGATCTCACATGTATCTCCTTTCTTGATCTGAAACTACAAGGTGTGCATGGTGAGATTATTTCTACCACAACGTTTTCCAAACCTTTTACAGGTAACTTCACCCAAAACACTCCATTAGGTCTTTATCTGTGGGTGAATTCATCACATTCAAGCGCAATTGCAGCGATAATAACCTGCAAGCTAAGTTAGCTAATTCTTCACAAAAGTAAAAAAGCGAAAATATCCAGATTGGACATTGAATAGGGCACATAGCATAACTTCCAACAGAGGCCGCACTGATTTGATTACTCCTACATATAATAAACGAATGGACTGGCAATTTCAACGGAAACCATTTTTGTGTTTCCAATATAGTCCACAATTTTATAGGATTGGAGACATCATCAATAAATTTTTACCCATCCTCTATGAGGATCAAACTTTGGGTACGATCTTACAATCTGGATGCAACATAGTTGCTGAAGAACTAAAAAAGAAACTTGGCTTAGTTGCAGGGGCTTTTTCAAATGTGGTAGGACTAATTGTAAAACATGTAGACAATATGCCAATATCAAGACATTTAATAATGATAATAATACTAAAAATGTCATTACTAAAAATGTTCTCAACTGCAATTCTAATCATGTGATATATAAAATTGATTGCACTTTATACCATAAATCATATATAGGTTGTACAACTCACAAATTGAAGAAGCGGATCTCGGAACATCTATATGACATTTCTGATGTTACTAATGATAATCGTAATATCGCAAAACATTTTTACTTTGTCACTCTAGAAACATTGTCTCTTTCCGTGCATATGGAATAGAAAGGACTGAAAATTGCCTTGCGGCGGGGGCATGCAGCGCCGTCTTCTTACCCGCGAGGCATTTTGGATCTATTATCTGGGTACGAGATTTCCTGATGGTGTCAGCAAACGGAATGAGATAATGTTTCATATTTATTTTGTAATTTTTTCAAGGGGTTTTGTGTTTGATTTTTCTTCACCATTCTGTATAAATGGTATACATAGTTTTTTTTTAATTTTGATGCGATAGTAGGTTTTATATATGTTGTTATAATGAAGCTTTTCACCTTTCATGACCTTTCACATATCATGGGATTTTGACATCTCGATGTGATTGGTCCCTTGTGGTATAAAGCTCTGTGGGAGATGGTGCTTTATGAGCTTTGACAAAGATTACTGAGGTGATTGAAACACGTCGCTTGTTACCTCCTGTTGACCTTTCCTTCCCGAAGCATCTACATGTTTTTTAACAAGTTTTCAATTAAGGATTTTGAATTTTACTAAAGGAGCTGGAACATTGCTTTGTTCCCAGTTCTATGGTATATGTATCTAATGCATTGGAAACATTTTTGTACCCTTTTGCTGACAATGAGATCCCTTTGCTGTGTTGTAAGCTGTTTACGGACCATGACTTTTTATAAAAAAATGCAAAAAATGCAAAGTCGGTGCTCAGCTATCTTCCATAGAGAATGAATGGAGTGGAGGTGCTCAACCTCAGATCCATTCAGTCAGGGCTCCTGCTCTCAGGACTTGTGGGAGCTCTAGCAATCAGACATCCAGCGATCAGGAAGTTAACCTCTATCTTTTGAATATGAAATAATTTCGAGTCTTGGAACAAACCCTTTAGGTATAATGAAAATATTAAAAGGCTCTATTGAATCATCATTGACAAGCATTATATGCAATTATGCTTACATAGGACAGATGAGTCTCTACTAAACAGGTTTCACTGACTGGCCACTTATAGGCAAATGGCTGCTTTCCACAATAATATATAGGGGTTCCGTTATATGAAAGTTTTGGGAACGCAGCATCTATTCACGAGCAACTGAGCAAATATAAAACTGATTCTCGTATTAATGACTGAAAAATGTAATTAAGTCAATTAGCAAGGGATAGCTGGGAATTCAAAAGGAGTCCTTCATATTCATTATGGTCTCATTATCCTGTTCTGAAACGCCTTGATCCTTCATCACCTATATACAGTGTCCGGAACTCCATTATCCAGTCAGCCTGAGAATACCCTATTAGAAATATGTTTTACATTTATGTGGAGACTATCTCTTGGGGAACAATTTGCCGGCCCTGAGACAAAGGACCTTTCTTCACTCAAATTCCCTATTGTGCCCTTTGACTGTAATAGCACTTGTATTAAGAAAATGAATAGAACCTGCTTCAACTGTTCAGCAGTGTATCTCATTTAGGAAAGGTTACTTCTTAGAAAAAAAGAATGACAGTATGTCATAGGTACAGAAAAATGCTAATATTAACTAAGTTTTTTTAATGAGGTAGTGTTAGTGGTTTCATTTATGCAAAAAAATGAAACAGAACAAAAGATTATGACAAACTGGAGCTAAAGAAGCAACAACAATAAGGTACAGAATACGTTATCCAGCCTAATTGGATCTTGCCATGTGCTTCTGGGCACACTAATAAGGTAGGAGAAATAGTCAGGATGTGACAACAAAGATTGGATGTGTTAAAATTCATTATAAGATTTAATAAGAGGTATATGGAGAAATATTTGCAGAAATGAGCAACCCAATAATGAGGATTTATTAGATTCATCTGTTAATGTGATTTTAAGTGCAAAATGGTCTTTAACAACTAGTATAAAATGGTTAAAACATTAGAATTGATACTAAGTAACACAATGCCTATGAAAGTAGGTACCCACATAAATCTTATTCTTTCATTCATTCATTGATATATTCAGCAGAGAGGTGGAAAAAAGAGATGGCTTACTTACTGCCTCCTGTTCTTCCTGCACACACTGGTAGTAAGTCAGTCACACTCCTATGGGCATGCCTCCAGCACACGGTGGCTTTATTTGGACAATTCCGGTGACCACTGGCAGGGAAAGCAGTGACAATTAAATTTAGCATTTATGGTTAAAACAGGCATTATTAAAGAGGGTACTAGGGGGCTGATAAAATTCTTTTAATACCTCCTAGGAGTAGATCCTGATGACAGCTTCCCTTTAAAGGTGATATGTCAGCAGATTTTTGCTATGTAATCTGAGGACAGCATAAGGTAGGGGTTAAAACATAGAATTCAAAGATGTGTCAGACAGTGGGGGTGGGGTTAGCTTTCTTAGTGCTGTTACATTGCAAAATCTAAAAACTGTGTCAGAACGGCTGCACCCAGTAAACTAAGTTGGATTCAAGGTCTCTCTGCCTACATTATACTTCTCTCAGATGAGGTTTCATTGGATTCAAGGTCTCTCTGCCTACATTATACTTCTCTCAGATGAGGTAGAAAAAACCTGCTGATAGATTCCCTATAAACTATGAATATAAAAATTCCTGGTAGACGGCTGCGCTGACTTTGGTCTTGATAAAACACTGTGGACCTACACTAGCAGATGACATGGCTCCCCAAATTATCACTGATTGTGCAAACTTCCCACTAGACCTCAAGCAGCTTGGCTTGTCTGCCTCTCTACTCTTCCTCCAGACTATGGGACCTTGATTTCCAAGGTCTAGTGTGAAGTTTCCACAATCAGTGATGGTTTGGAGAGTCATGTCATCCGCTGGTATAGGTCCATTGTGTTTTTTCAAGACCAAAGTCAGCGCAGTGGTCTACCAGGACATTTTAGAGCTTATCACGCTTCCCTCTGCCGACAAGCTTTTAGGAGATGGAAATTTCATTCTCCTGCAGGACTTGGCACCTGTCCGCACTGCCAAAAGTACCAATACCTGGTTTAAAAACAACAGTATCGCTGTGCTTGATTGGCCAGCAAACTCACCTGACCTTAACCCGATAGATAATCTATAATGGACTGTCTAGAGGAAGATGAGAGACACCAGACCCAACAATGCAAAAGAGCTGAAGGCTGCTATCAAAGCAACCTGGGCTTCCATAACACCTCAGCAGTGCCACAGGCTGATCGCCTCCATGACACGCTACATTAATGCAGTAATTGATGCAAAAGGAGACCAAGTATTGAGTGCATTTAATGAACATACATTTCAGTAGGCCAACATTTTGGATTTAAAAATCATTTTACAAGCTGGTGTTATAAAGTATTCTAATTTACTGAGATAATGACTTTTGGGTTTTCATTGGGTGTGAGCCATAATCATCAGCATGGCAAAGCTCGGAATGGAAGGAGCGCCGTTTGACTTTTCAATGCAAAATTGACCGGAATTGAGATAGGATGCCATGTCACGTTTGGAGAGCCCCTGATGTGCCTAAACATTGAAACCCCCACAAGTGACACCATTTTGGAAAGTAGACCCCCTAAGGAACTTATCTAGATGTGTGGTGAGCATTTTGACCCACCAAGTGCTTCACAGAAGTTTATAATGCAGAGCCGTAAAAATAAAAAATCATATTTTTGCTCTCAATTTTCTATTTTCCCAAGAGTAACAGAATAAATTGGACCCCTAAAATTGTTTTGCAATTTGTCCTGAGTATGCTGATATCCCACATGTGGGGGTAAACAGTGGGCGCATAGCAGAGCTTGGAAGGGAAAGAGCGCCGTTTGGAATGCAGACATAGATGGATTGGTCTGCAGGTGTCACGTTGCATTTGCAGAGCACCTGATGTACCTAAAGAGTGGTACCCCCCACAAGTGACCCCATATTGGAAACTAGACCCCCCAAGGAACTTATCTAGATGTGTTGTGAGAACTTTGAACCCCGAAGTGTTTCACTACAGTTTATAACACAGAGCCGTGAAGATAAAATATCATTTTTTTTCTCACAAAAATGATATTTTAGCCCCCAAATTTTTATTTTCCTCTAAGGGTAACAAGAGAAATTGGACCCCAAAAGTTGTTGTCCAATTTGTCTTGAGTACGCTGATATCCCATATGTTGGGGTAAACCCTTGTTTGGGCGCAAGGGAGAGCTCGGAAGGGAAGGAGCACTGTTTTACTTTTTCAACGCAGAATTGGCTGGAATTGAGATCGGACGCCATGTTGCATTTGGAGAGCCCCTGATGTGCCTAAACAGTGGAAACCCCCCAATTCTAACTGAAACCCTAACCCAAACACACCCCTAAGCCTAATCCCAACCCTAACCATAACCCTAACCACACCCCTAACCTGAACATGCCCCTAATCCCAACAACACCCCTAACCCCAACACACCCCTAACACACCCCTAAACCTAATCCCAACCCTAACCACACCCCTAACTCCAACACACCCCTA
Source organism: Ranitomeya variabilis (assembly GCF_051348905.1). NCBI lineage: Eukaryota > Metazoa > Chordata > Amphibia > Anura > Dendrobatidae > Ranitomeya > Ranitomeya variabilis. The sequence continues at coordinate 115,231,875 of NC_135237.1, read as the reverse complement.
ACCCTAATCCCAACCATAACCCTAACCACACCCCTAACCCTGACACACCCCTAACCCTAATCCCAACCCTAATCCCAACTGTAAATGTAATCCAAACTCTAACCCTAACTTTAGCCCCAACCCTAAACTTAACCCTAATGGAAAAATGGAAATAAATAAATTTTTTTAATTTTATTATTTTTCCCTAACTAAGGGGGTGATGAAGGGGGGTTTGATTTACTATTTATAGCGGGGGGTTTAGCAGATTTTTATGATTGGCAGCTGTCACACACTAAAAGACGCTTTTTTTGCAAAAAATAGTTTTTGCGTCTCCACATTTTGAGAGCTATAATTTTTCCATATTTTGGTCCACAGAGTCATGTGAGGACTTGTTTTTTGTGGGACGAGTTGGTGTTTTTATTGGTACCATTTTTGGGCATGTGACATTTTTTGATAGCTTCTTATTCGAATTTTTGTGAGGAAGAATGACCAAAAACCAGCAATTCATGAATTTCTTTTGGGGTGGGACATTTATACCATTCCACGTTTGGTAAAATTGATAAAGTAGTTTTATTCTTCGGTTCAGTACGATTACAGCAATACCTCATTTATATAATTTTTTTATGTTTTTGCGCTTTTATACGATAAAAACTATTTTATATAAAAAATAATTATTTTTTGCATCGCTTTATTCTGAGGACTATAACTTTTGTATTTTTTCACTGATGATGCTGTATGGTCGCTCGTTTTTTGCGGGACAAGATGACATTTTCAGCGGTACCATGTTTATTTATATCCGTCTTTTGATCGCGTGTTATTCCACGTTTTGTTCCGCGGTATAATAATAAAGCGTTGTTTTTTGCCTTGTTTTTTTTTTTTTTTAACGGTGTTCACTGAAGGGGTACTTTTATTGTTTTTTTATTTACATAAAGAAATTTATTTATTGGAACAATATTTTTTTTTCATTGCTTAGGAATTCTTTTTTTTTTTTTTTACATTTTCTTTTTTTTAACTTTTTTACTTTGTCCCAGGGTGGGACATAGTTGATAGTGTCAGATCGCTGACCTGACACTTTGCAAAGCACTTTGTCAGATCAGCGATCTGACAGGCAGTGCTGCAGGCTTGCAGCATTCTGGGCCTCTAGGATGCTACTCTCCAACTCTGAATCCAATGCTGCCACCACCACCCCTCTCTGCAAAATACATTCCTCCTTCTCAGTATTAACTGCTGGAGAGAAACTACAGGACAAAGCATCCACTTTAACATTCTTTGTCCCAGGGATATATGAGAAATAAAACCGGGCAAAAAACAGTGCCCACCTAGCTTGACGGGCATTCAAACGTTTAGCAGCATCCAGATATATCAGATTCTTATGATCAGTAAAAACCTGTATCGGACGTCTGGCCCCCTCCAAAAAATGTTGCCAATGCTCAAACGCGAATTTAATAGCCAGTAACTCTCTGTTCCCAACATTATAGTTGAGCTCAGTCTCCGAAAAATGTTTAGAAAAGAAAGCACAGGGATGCACTCCATCCTCTCCCTCCTGGGACAGAACTGCCCCCACCGGTACTGAAGAGGCATCAACCTCTACCAGAAATGGCTTGGTCTCATCTGTCTGGATCAAAACAGGAGCAGAGCTAAACCTCTCCTTGAGATGCTCAAAAGCCTTAACAGCCTCAGAGGACCATTGGACAGTATTAGAACCCTTCTTGGTGAGATCAGTTATAGGTTTAGCGATCACAGAAAAATTCTTTATGAATTTTCTGTAATGATTGGCAAACCCCAAAAATCTCTAAACCGACTTCAAACATTCAGGCCTAGGCCACTCCAGCACTGCCTGAACCTTCACCTGGTCCATCTCAAACCCATCACTGGAGACAAGGTACCCAAAAAAACTCATTTTCTGTACCGCAAAGTTGCACTTCTCCAATTTAGCAAAGAGTGAGTTTTCACTCAAAATCTGTAGAACTTCACGGACTCTCTGCCAATGCGACTCCAAATCAGGTGAATATATCAAAATATCGTCCAAATAAACAATAACACTCCTACCGATCAACGACCTCAAAATGTCATTAATGACATTTTGAAAAACGCAGGCGCATTAGTAAGGCGAAAATGCATCACCAGACACTCAAAATGACCTTCCGGGGTATTAAAGGCTGTCTTCCATTCATCGCCCTCCTTCACCCACAGCAAATTATATGCCCCACGAAAGTCAATCTTAGAGAACCACTTTGCTCCAGTTAGTTGGTTAAACAAATCCGGAATCAGCAGCAACGGGTAAGGATTGCGCACAGTGATCTTATTAATCTCCCGAAAATCCAGACACAACCTAAGGCCCCCATCCTTCTTTTTTAAAAAAAGGATCCTACAGCCACAGGGGATTTAGAGGGTCTTATATGACCTGCAGCTAAACTAGTCTGTAGGTATTCCTTTAAAGCCTCCCTCTCGGGAATCGTCAGATTAAATAAACAACTTTTAGGAAGTGTGGCACCTGGAATGAACTCAATAGCGCAATCGTAATCTCTATGAGGTGGTAGAGCTAACGACTCGACCTCTGAAAATACCCTCCAAAAATCCTGAATGGCTTCAGGTAGCTCCTTCTTATCAAAGGCAGCAATGTGAACATTACAACAATTACCATAACACCCCTGACCCCAGGACCCTATAGTACTAGATGACCAGTTCAGCAAAGGATTGTGCATTTTTAACCAGGGTAAACCCAGGACAACTGGGCAAGGTAATTTAGCAAGAACAAACAAGTCTATACACTCCTGATGTTCCATATTCACAATAAGTGGGAACCCGGAAACCTTTCGAGAAATAAACCAATGTTCCAGAGGAATGTTATCAATAGCCACAATGGGAAAAGGAGATGACAATGGTTCAGAATCAAACTTATATTTGTCTGGGAATTGTTGGTCAATCAAATTAAGTGCAGAACCACAATCCACTATTACCTGAAAATCAATGGAATGACCATGACATGTGGTATTACCAGAAAAAAAAACTCCTGCTGACCGTAAAAACGCAATACGAACCGGAGTGTTACTCCTACTGACCTTTTTTTTCTTTCCTTATGCGAACCTCACATTGCTTAATAAAATGGTCAGCCTTACCACAATACAAGCATAGCCCTTCAGTGAACCTCTTCTCCCTCTCCTGGGAAAGAGAGGACATCACTCCAAGTTGCATCGGTTCCCTGCTGTCGACGGGGCTATCCTGAGAGACTGGGTCCAGCATGGGTCCAGAGTCTTCTCTTCACTCTGCCTGTCTCTTAATCTTCTATACACACGGATAGCTAACTGCATAGCAGTTTCCAAAGTATCAGGTGCAGGATATGCAATGAGCAAATCTTTAACTCTTTCACTCAAACCTGCTAAAAACTGACTCTTGAGCGCTGGGTCATTCTACCTGACCTCTACAGACCATCGTCTGAACAGGGTGCAATACCTCTCAGCATCCACAGAGCCCTGTTTAAGCCATCTGAGCTCTACCTCAGCTGATGTGAACCAATCAGGATCATCATATAAAAACCCCATAGCAGAATAAAATGCTTCTACTGATGTCAAACAAGGATCTTCAGGATGTAGTAAAAACGCCCAGATTTGGGGTTCACCTCACAATAAAGCAAATAGATCAATGGCTGCACTCAAAATTTTCTTGTGCTAAAGCAAGGAAATGTGCAATACATGAAGTGTGAATAGCATAATGGCTTGTGAAATATATGAAAAAATACATGAGATTTTTAGCACAAGATTTGGCCAAAAGTTGTGAGCCCATCCACCAAACGTCAAGGTAATCTCAAAACGGATGGGTAACTGAGCTGACTGCCTAGTGTGAACACTTACCTATGGCTAATAAAATGGTAAAGCCTGCTTATATAGGAAGCTCAGAACAAACTGTGTCTGGATGTAGTTAAAATCACAGCATGGTGAAGGGCGGGGCGTTCAAGTCAGAAAAAATACATAGCAAATATAGGAAAACTGACCGAACAGCAATCTAATCTGAACTGGTGCATAACCAAAAAAGTCATATAGCAAATAGATCAATGGCTGCACTCAAAATGTACTTGTGCTAAAGCAAGGAAATGTGCAATACATGAAGTGTGAATAGCATAATGGCTTGTGAAATATATGAAAAAACACATGAGATTTTTAGCACAAGATTTGGCCAAAAGTTGTGAGCCCATCCACCAAACGTCAAGGTAATCTCAAAACGGATGGGTAACTGAGCTGACTGCCTAGTGTGAACACTTACCTATGGCTAATAAAATGGTAAAGCCTGCTTATATAGGAAGCTCAGAACAAACTGTGTCTGGATGCAGTTAAAATCACAGCATGGTGAAGGGCGGGGCGTTCAAGTCAGAAAAAATACATAGCAAATATAGGAAAACTGACCGAACAGCAATCTAATCTGAACTGGTGCATAACCAAAAAAGTCATATAGCAAATAGATCAATGGCTGCACTCAAAATGTACTTGTGCTAAAGCAAGGAAATGTGCAATACATGAAGTGTGAATAGCATAATGGCTTGTGAAATATATGAAAAAACACATGAGATTTTTAGCACAAGATTTGGCCAAAAGTTGTGAGCCCATCCACCAAACGTCAAGGTAATCTCAAAACGGATGGGTAACTGAGCTGACTGCCTAGTGTGAACACTTACCTATGGCTAATAAAATGGTAAAGCCTGCTTATATAGGAAGCTCAGAACAAACTGTGTCTGGATGCAGTTAAAATCACAGCATGGTGAAGGGCAGGGCGTTCAAGTCAGAAAAAATACATAGCAAATATAGGAAAACTGACCGAACAGCAATCTAATCTGAACTGGTGCATAACCAAAAAAGTCATATAGCAAATAGATCAATGGCTGCACTCAAAATTTACTTGTGCTAAAGCAAGGAAATGTGCAATACATGAAGTGTGAATAGCATAATGGCTTGTCAAATATATGAAAAAACACATGAGATTTTTAGCACAAGATTTAGCCAAAAGTTGTGAGCCCATCCACCAAACGTCAAGGTAATCTCAAAACGGATGGGTAACTGAGCTGACTGCCTAGTGTGAACACTTACCTATGGCTAATAAAATGGTAAAGCCTGCTTATATAGGAAGCTCAGAACAAACTGTGTCTGGATGTAGTTAAAATCACAGCATGGTGAAGGGCGGGGCGTTCAAGTCAGAAAAAATACATAGCAAATATAGGAAAACTGACCGAACAGCAATCTAATCTGAACTGGTGCATAACCAAAAAAGTCATATAGCAAATAGATCAATGGCTGCACTCAAAATTTACTTGTGCTAAAGCAAGGAAATGTGCAATACATGAAGTGTGAATAGCATAATGGCTTGTGAAATATATGAAAAAACACATGAGATTTTTAGCACAAGATTTGGCCAAAAGTTGTGAGCCCATCCACCAAAACGTCAAGGTAATCTCAAAACGGATGGGTAACTGAGCTGACTGCATAGTGTGAACACTTACCTATGGCTAATAAAATGGTAAAGCCTGCTTATATAGGAAGCTCAGAACAAACTGTGTCTGGATGTAGTTAAAATCACAGCATGGTGAAGGGCAGGGCGTTCAAGTCAGAAAAAATACATAGCAAATATAGGAAAACTGACCGAACAGCAATCTAATCTGAACTGGTGCATAACCAAAAAAGTCATATAGCAAATAGATCAATGGCTGCATTCAAAATTTACTTGTGCTAAAGCAAGGAAATGTGCAATACATGAAGTGTGAATAGCATAATGGCTTGTGAAATATATGAAAAAACACATGAGATTTTTAGCACAAGATTTGGCCAAAAGTTGTGAGCCCATCCACCAAACGTCAAGGTAATCTCAAAACTGATGGGTAACTGAGCTGACTGCCTAGTGTGAACACTTACCTATGGCTAATAAAATGGTAAAGCCTGCTTATATAGGAAGCTCAGAACAAACTGTGTCTGGATGTAGTTAAAATCACAGCATGGTGAAGGGCGGGGCGTTCAAGTCAGAAAAAATACATAGCAAATATAGGAAAACTGACCGAACAGCAATCTAATCTGAACTGGTGCATAACCAAAAAAGTCATAGCAAATAGATCAATGGCTGCACTCAAAATTTACTTGTGCTAAAGCAAGGAAATGTGCAATACATGAAGTGTGAATAGCATAATGGCTTGTGAAATATATGGAAAAACACATGAGATTTTTAGCACAAGATTTGGCCAAAAGTTGTGAGCCCATCCACCAAACGTCAAGGTAATCTCAAAACGGATGGGTAACTGAGCTGACTGCCTAGTGTGAACACTTACCTATGCCTAATAAAATGGTAAAGCCTGCTTATATAGGAAGCTCAGAACAAACTGTGTCTGGATGTAGTTAAAATCACAGCATGGTGAAGGGCGGGGCGTTCAAGTCAGAAAAAATACATAGCAAATATAGGAAAACTGACCGAACAGCAATCTAATCTGAACTGGTGCATAACCAAAAAAGTCATATAGCAAATAGATCAATGGCTGCACTCAAAATTTACTTGTGCTAAAGCAAGGAAATGTGCAATACATGAAGTGTGAATAGCATAATGGCTTGTGAAATATATGAAAAAACACATGAGATTTTTAGCACAAGATTTGGCCAAAAGTTGTGAGCCCATCCACCAAACGTCAAGGTAATCTCAAAACGGATGGGTAACTGAGCTGACTGCCTAGTGTGAACACTTACCTATGGCTAATAAAATGGTAAAGCCTGCTTATATAGGAAGCTCAGAACAAAATGTGTCTGGATGTAGTTAAAATCACAGCATGGTGAAGGGCGGGGCGTTCAAGTCAGAAAAAATACATAGCAAATATAGGAAAACTGACCGAACAGCAATCTAATCTGAACTGGTGCATAACCAAAAAAGTCATATAGCAAATAGATCAATGGCTGCACTCAAAATTTACTTGTGCTATGTATTTTTTTTGACTTGAACGCCCCGCCCTTCACCATGCTGTGATTTTAACTGCATCCAGACACAGTTTGTTCTGAGCTTCCTATATAAGCAGGCTTTACCATTTTATTAGCCATAGGTAAGTGTTCACACTAGGCAGTCAGCTCAGTTACCCATCCGTTTTGAGATTACCTTGACGTTTGGTGGATGGGCTCACAACTTTTGGCCAAATCTTGTGCTAAAAATCTCATGTGTTTTTTCATATATTTCACAAGCCATTATGCTATTCACACTTCATGTATTGCACATTTCCTTGCTTTAGCACAAGTACATTTTGAGTGCAGCCATTGATCTATTTGCTATATGACTTTTTTGGTTATGCACCAGTTCAGATTAGATTGCTGTTCGGTCAGTTTTCCTATATTTGCTATGTATTTTTTCTGACTTGAACGCCCCGCCCTTCACCATGCTGTGATTTTAACTACATCCAGACACAGTTTGTTCTGAGCTTCCTATATAAGCAGGCTTTACCATTTTATTAGCCATAGGTAAGTGTTCACACTAGGCAGTCAGCTCAGTTACCCATCCGTTTTGAGATTACCTTGACGTTTGGTGGATGGGCTCACAACTTTTGGCCAAATCTTGTGCTAAAAATCTCATGTGTTTTTTCATATATTTCACAAGCCATTATGCTATTCACACTTCATGTATTGCACATTTCCTTGCTTTAGCACAAGTAAATTTTGAGTGCAGCCATTGAT